>NW_024429193.1:71647083-72247083 GCF_017639785.1 Mesocricetus auratus | reverse complement strand
GACAGAGGTTCACACACTTACACACATGGATATACATACATACACCCATATGTATATATACACACCAGGTTCTGTGTGTATATATTATGGCTTCCAGTTTAATGTTTTTGTGGGATTCTTGAGTGCACCAATGAATGGGTCTCTGATTTTTGTGCATTCTCTTGAGCTCTTTTTTTCCTCCAGTTTGTTTGTTTTGCCCAATTCCAATGTGCTGATTTTTTAAAAAATAATTTATGTTATTTATGCTCACTGGTATTTGCCTGCATGCATGTCTGTGTGAGGGTGTCAGAAGTCCTGGAACTGGAGTTACAGACAGGTGTGAGCTGCGGTGTGGGTGCTGGGAATCGAACCCAGGCCCTCTGAAAGAGCAACCAGTGCTCTCAACCACTGAGCCATCTCTCCAGCCCATTGATTTTTGTTTCATTTTATATTATCATTATCCTTTAGAATCCTGTTGGTTTTCCAACAAGAGGCAGAAAGGGAGTGAATGGATGGGATGGGAGATAAGGAGGAACCTGGAGGAGTAGAGGGAGGGAAAACCATAATCAAGGTATTATTGTGTGAGGAAAAACATCTATTTTCAATAAAAGGGAAGGAATACCTTTTCCACTAAAAAAAGAAAAAAGAACCGCCCTGTGACCAGGCGCAGAACCATGGTGAAGAACAAAGACAGTGGGCAGCATGGGTTTGTGTGCCCGGGTTAAATCCCTGTTCTGGCACAGTGGGGAGGGGGGGAGCTACGTCAAATAACCCTCTTATGATAACTCTCATTCTCAAGTTCAAATCTACCTTGTAGGCTCATTCTAAGCTCTAAGTGACAGGACACACGAGGAGAAACAACCAAGTTGCGGTGTGGTGTCTACCATGAAGACACTCCAGATTGGTGGCTCTTATCACGCTTTTAAGCTTATGTCAGGTCACCAGGATTAGGTGTCATCTTCATTGGTCAACTGACTGGATGAGTCAAGTTCAACAGACAACTTTCAGAGTGAAGCTGAGTAGACAGGGGACTCAGAAGGAGTCCTCAGCATATGGGAAGACCTTTGGTAGCATCTGTAATCTCAAGCCAGAACACAGCTTGATGATCAGGAACCTGGAGCATTATTGCTCTCACAAGCAAACCTGTGCCTTCTGAGTCATATTAACTTATTATTTTGGCTCATATGACACATCTACTGCTTTCTCTACAAACAAACCTAAAAGTAGAGGAAACCCAATTTAGGAAATATTCTTTTCCCTAGGAATTCATTAATCATTTATCGTTTATCCGAGAAAAGGGTGTCCTAAACACAGAGGAGAGCAGTTAGTTAAAATGTAATTAACCAAGGTGTTATCAAGCAATGTAAGACCAATGTAGGTCACTAGATCTGGGGCTTGAAACTAGCAAAAGGTCAATCTTTTTTATGAAATTCTGATAACACATTTCTGCTTCTACTAACCTAGTTTAAAAAAAGTTTAGGTGGTGGTGGCACACGACTTTGATCCCAGCACTTGGAAGGCAGAGACTGGTGGATCTCTTTGAGTTCAAGGCTACCCTGGACTACAGAGTGAGCTCCAGGACAATCTCCAAAGCTACAGAGAAACCCTGTCTCAGAAAAAAAAGAACAAATGTGCTTTGATTTCAGGGCTGGAGAGATGACTCAGTGATTCAATGAACTTGCTGCCCTCGCACAAGATCTGGGTTCTGGTCCTAGCCACATGGTAGCTCACAGCTGTCCAAAACTAGTTCCAGGGGAGTCTCTTCTGGCCTTTTGCAATACCTGGTACACACATGGTACTATACAATTGTGCAAACCAACACTCATATACATAGAATAAACATTGGTAAATCTTTTTTAATTATTGGGTAAGATACATTTTTAACATCTTCAGCTGAAGAGTTTTACTTGTACTACATCCATTGATACAATTAATAGATGTCATGAGGTTGAGAGCCTAAACACCCAAACTGTGCCAGTGACTGTGACCAGAGAATCAAGTTAGTATTTTCCACTCTTAGGTACAAAGACCCATGAGAGAAACATGTTCTGTCTATCTATAGGTGGCTCTGACACTGTCACACCCTTCTTGTGAGGCATCAGTATACTTCTTATCACTCAATTTGTGAGGGGTATATTTTATTTAGGAGGTAACCGAGATCTCTGTTGTCTATGGAGCCTTCTAGATGGCAGTTGATCACAACAGATCGTTTATAGAAGAGAACATTTTATAACTGCAAAAAACCTCATTTTCATGCATGCAGCATACCAATAAGAATTCTTATTAAAACTCGATGGAAATAAAGAAATTCCTGTTTATACAAGTTGCATAAAACACCCTGTATATTGTAAACCTTGGAAACACTTAATGTGCTTTGTCAATCAATGTACTCAACACATCACTCACTGAGTTCTGATGAGATTTTTATAAATAGGTAGAAGTATTATTTCTATTCTACTAACACAAGTTATGAAAGACAGAGAGACTAAGGGACACATAATTAGCAAGGCATGGAGATGGGATTCCAACCCAGGCACGTGGACTCCAGCACCCTTAACAACTGCAAGTGATACAAGTTATTATTAATACAACAAATAAATCACTGCAAATGACCAAACATTGTGTACTTTGAGTGGATAATATATAGGTGTCCTCAATGTTTAAAGGCATAGAATAAAATATTCCAAGAAAATGAAGCCTTTCTCCTAATCTTACTCATCATGGCCCTGCTCCTAGCCACAGAGACAACAGTGGTAATACCAATTCTTTCTCTTGAAAACATGGAAGTGTGTGCCTCCCTGTTACTTATGCATTCTAGCATCATTTTTTCAAAAAATGCAAATGTCATGCTTTTCTCTTTCATTTAACAGTAGGCGAGGTGCCTCACTTTTGCAACTTGGAAAATTTGAGAATTCCAGGAGTGTTGGCATTAAAGGTAGTCTCACTTCCAGCGCAAGCAATTGAAGTCATTCAATAGTTGAGTGGTCGCTACGGTTCTCTCTGTTGGTGCTGTAGCCAAGCACTAAGCTTCCACTGACAAGTTAGTAGGGTATAGAATGCAGGGCTCTATAAATCCTACAAACACAGAGAGCTAGAGCCAGTGCTTTGGGGTGATGCTGTGTTAAAGGGGACCAACTTCCAGGACACAGGACTTTTGGCTTATTTGGAACATTTTTTTGACAGTTATAAATTCAGTAATTCCTATGAATCTTGGCAAATCAGGCCCCCCAAAAGAGTAGAAAACAGAAAAACATAATCAGAAATGGGACTCCATGTTTCACAGGAGAGGATTCGAGAAAGCTCACACAGGTAAGACTCAGGATGCAGAAAAGGAAAAGCAGCAAGTCTAGGAGGACAAGAGTGTGGTTTGCATTCGCTATGATTAGAGACGGCTTGCTAATGGTCTTTAAGCCCCTGAATGGCACAGTCTGAGCTACTCTGTAAGAAGATTGCCAAATAGCTTGCAACAGGAAGTGACTGAAGTGGAGGGAGATCCAATCAGGAAGAGAAATGGTCACGTTTTTGGTTAGATGAGCTCATTTTTTAAAAATTATTTCTGACTAATTACAGAGCACAAGTATTTCTTTGTTGTTAATGTCAAAGCAGACACTACTTTGTAAAAACTTCAAGTCAAATAGCAAAATTTTGGTGCATCTTTCAAATTAGATGCATCTCTTTCAATCACTTAGCTCACCACAGTTTGCAGCAGGCTTGGTGTCATGAGAGGAAGGGAGCAGCTGCAAACATTTAGTGACAGTGCTACAGATGTTCATTCTTATCAAGAAGAGGCGACAACGCCTTTCCACCACAAAGACGACGAACCTTCTCAGAGTCTCTCTTTCTTCTCCTTCAACAAGGCTTCTAGTGACATGTGTGGCAGCTGGGCTTCCCTGAGGGCAAGTTTTCCTTCTAAGAACTAGCTGGGACTTTGGGACAAACCAGTGAGCCCCTGGCCCTTTCCTTCCCTTTTGCAGTAGATGGGAGCCATGAGAATTGACCTGAGGGGAAAAAAAGGACAGCACAGATTGGACAGGAACTTATTTCCAGCACGATTCATTCTTGGGAATACAGAAGTGAGGCCTGGAGGGAGGAAAAGTCACCTCCTGTGATAGCCACAGGTTAAAAATAATAGTATCACCTCATCCACGGGCTAAGACAGGTCTTTCAGTAATGCCTGTGGCTGCAGCAGGCCAGACCTCGGAATAGGCGGGGTTTGTTATGCGCAGGTCAGAACACTGTTTGTCCTGGTGGTGGTGTACTGGAAGCCATTGCATCACGCAGCCTCCATCCCTCCTCAGAGCCAATGCTTTACTGGCTTTTGCAGTTGCCTGTGTGTGTCGGGAGACAGGTTGGGCTGAGCCCAAAAGGAGGAGCTTAAACCTGTGTGCAAAATCTGGAAATCTGACAGAGCACAGCTGGGAGCCAGAATGTGCCCACACTTCTGGTAAAGAGGCCACGTGACCAGTTCCAGCCACTCTTAGTCCCGCCCAGACTAGGAACTCACATAAAGGACTGTGGAGAGCCCAAGAGGTCACAGTGCTGGCTGAGAGGGGCTGGGAACACCAGGACACACAGACACCATGAGCTGGTCCTTGCAGCTCCGGAGTTTCATTCTCTGCTGCATCCTTTTGCTGCTCTCTCCAACGGGGCTGGCAGTAAGTACTCTTCAGGAACCATATTATTTTAAATGCAAAAATGGGAAACGATCAGAGCCACTAGCAAAAATGTCTGTGTTTTTCTCCCACAGTACGTTGCTACCAGAGATAACTGTTGCATCCTAGATGAGAGATTCGTAAGTAGTTTCTACGTCGTTCTGTTTCTTGGGACTAGAGAAGGATGGGAACGTCTTAACCTTTTGGGGAACAGTTTAACATTTATGGGTAGGGTTTAAGGCTTCTTCTCCCGGGCTGTTCAGTTGCCTCCTTATTGACTTGCAGGGTAGTTACTGCCCAACCACCTGTGGTATCGAAGACTTCCTGTCCTCTTACCAAACCAACGTGGACAATGACCTCCAGGCTCTAGAAGACATCTTAGCTCGTGCTCAAAACAGAACCACAGAAGCCAATGAACTGATCAAAGCAATACAAGTTTACTACAACCCCAACCAACCCCCAAAGCCAAGTGAGAATGCCCACTGAGGAATTCCCTCTTCTGCTTTTAGCTGGGCTGTTGCCTTAAGTGGTTTCTCTGTCTCTGACCCTATATTACAGATATGATAGACAGTGCCACTCAGAAGTCTAAGAAGATGACAGAGGAAATTATGAAATACGAAGCCCTGATATTAACACATGAGACAAGTATTCGGTAAGCGTCTGGGTTTTAATTTACTCTCCAAGGCAGAGTGAGATTTTACTTAATAGTTCACATTTCACAGAAAGTGATCTTGGAATGTATTTTTCATTTAAAATATCAAATTGACATTAACCCAATGGAACTAAGAGCTTCTAGTAAAAAATGAGTTGTACCAGCTTGTAATTAAAAAATGATAATAATAACCACATATGAGAAAGGTTGTTGTAGATATATTCAAATGCTACCCTGGCCCTGTTTGCTTAAATGGCTCCAATCCTCCTACAATGTAAGCCAAATGCATGGGAATTGGGGTATGGAAAATACAATTCTCTTCACAATTATGTCACCAAATCAACCTTAAGAAATCAGAAAACAGAGACAGAAGAAGACTCTTGGCTACTATAGCAAATCATGTCAAAGATGGAGAAGAAAGTGGATGTCTTGGAGTCACTTGACCATAGTACATGGACCTGCCATTATACCTCCAACTTTCCAGGGACTCTGGGCATAGGCTATTGGATGCAGCTTTAACTCCTTTCGCAATTTCCCCCCAAACTGAACTCACAGCACCATTGGAAACTGAGCTAGATGGAGAGGTGGCCTCAAACACATTTCTCCCCTCTGCTACCAGAAAGCAGTGCTTGTTGTTACTACGATTATCGTTATAACTTCCATTACTTTTGGTCATCATTGAAGTATAAGGAAACCGCTGTGAGAAATCTTCTAGAACAGAGGAGCAAAGTGATGCAGCAGTCTGTCCCTCTTCTTTACCTCAAAGTCAGACACGGTGGTTTATGTGTTGTTCACAGTTATCTGTGGTGTCTGAATATTTACAAACAAACATGTGGAGAATGACCAAGGCAAAATCCTTACTTTCCCCAGATGTTTTCTAGAGATATGGAACTAGAAAGGGAAAGTATCTACTGCTTCATGTGTAGTAAAGTATCCCAGTGACCTTTCCCATGGAAGTCACAGAACAGATGGAAAGCCCTACATGGCATGTGTGAGCTACTGCTTAACCAGGCCTACCACCCACTCATGTTATTAGCTGAGTCCCCTTATAGAAAAAGAGAAGCTCAGGAAAGCCACCTACAGTGACCTTTGTTTATTGACAGGGACTTTGTTATTTGTGTTCAAAGTTGAGACCTGCTGCCCCATCCAAGTCCCAATTGCCTTCCTATTGAAATGGATTGGGATTTAATTTTTCTTTTCTCAAAAGCTTCAATTTAGTTTTACAACTCAAAATTTTTACAATTTCCCAAGAATGAAGTAATTTATCGAAAAGGAGTGCTGGAGAAAATAAAGCAGCATTTCTGACAGAAAAGAAAAAAGAATTGTGTTCTTCTGAAAGGAATGCTTATCCCCTGTTACTGCATTGCTCTTTTCCCAGGTATTTACAGGAAATATATAATTCAAATAACCAGAAGATCACAAACCTGAAACAGAAGGTTGCCCAGCTTGAAACTCAGTGCCAGGAGCCTTGCAAAGACACCGTGCAAATCCATGACACAACTGGAAAAGGTATGAAGGAAATTTACCCTGGGATCACAGTCATCAAAGCAAACAGTCAAAATAAAAGCAATTGTGCATCTTGCAAAGTGTTACAAGTCTAGAAGGCATCTGACCATCAACCTTAGGATTCCAGCTGCCCTGAGTTTCCCTGGGTACTAATCAATATTGGGAAGGCATGGTGGTAGGGAAGGCTAGGGAGGCAGCTGAAACTGGGAGCACCCTGCCTGGGTTTCAAGCCTCTGCAGCAGTTTTACTTGCTGCTTCTTCTTCAGATTGTCAGGAAATTGCCAACAAGGGCGCCAAAGAAAGCGGACTTTACTTCATCCGGCCTTTGAAGTCTAAACAGCAGTTCTTAGTGTACTGTGAGATCGATGCATCTGGAAACGGCTGGACGGTGTTGCAGAAGGTAAGGGACAGCCTCTGACTGCATATATAGGCAGCCTGTGAACAACAGCCCACATAACCCTCACTGTAGCCTCTTTGAGGTGAACGCTGTTGTCACCTTAACTTGTAGAAGAGACGCTGAAGCATGAGACCCCCTAAGTAATGAGTAATGGGCAGGATTCGCATCCAGCAGCCCGGCTCTACCTTGCTTTGCTGTAACACCGTGCTGACTCTGCTGTCATAGTAAGCATAATCTGTCATATTGCATGGTCACATAAGCAAAGTGCTTTAGTGACAAGATACAGAAGAGGTCTCTTTCCTCAGATCAGGAGATAAGGCTGGCCATCAACAGTAACCCAGAGCCTCTCAGAGGATGAAGCTGGGCGGGTCACAGCAAAGTGATATTTTGTTGTTGTTGTCGTCATTGTTGTTGTTTTTTGGCATCTTCCTGCCTGGTACCCACTGCAAAATTGACTCCCTTTAAAAAAAAAACCCATATACTTCCTGCCATCCTTACAGCGCCCCCTGCAGGACTGTCTATTGGCAATGTGTTTGAGTAGCGCATTGTAGTACCAAGTGTGAGTTCTGAAGACTTCTGAGGGTCTTCAAAGAACCTACAACTAAAAAAAAAAAAAACTAACTAAACTAAACTAAAAACAATGAGAAAAAATGCCCCTATCATTAAGCGTGTGTGTGTGTGTGTGTGTGTGTGTGTGTGTGTGTGTGTGTGTGTGTGTGTGTGATGTCTGTAGTCCTCAGAGCATCACTGTTCTATTTGGTAGATGATGACATGGAGGCGGCTCACACGAGGTCATTTAGCTGGTTGATGGCAGAATCATGACCTCCATGTTTTGGATGTGGCTTCTTCGTATGCACCACTCACCCACTCTCTCCTCTTGTCCCTGCTGTTGTGCACTAGAGGCTTGATGGCAGTCTGGATTTCAAGAAGAACTGGGTTCAGTATAAAGAAGGATTTGGACACCTGTCTCCTACTGGCACCACAGAGTTCTGGCTGGGGAATGAGAAGATTCATTTGATAAGCATGCAGTCCACAATCCCATATACACTGAGAATACAGCTCAAAGATTGGAATGGCAGGACCAGGTATGCTGTGGAAGGGACTTCCACTTTTTGTTGTGAGTTTTTGCTGCAGACGGACCCTTTGAAGCTGGCAATGGAACAATGGCAAAACAACCTGACAAATGAAAAAAATTGTATCCAGGCTCTTTCCTAGGAGGGCATTTGGTTCTTGGACAGCCTGAATAGAGAGGGAAGATAGGTCTCCTCAGTGCAGATCAAGATGCCCTAGCACAATTTATATACTTGGAAACATTGAGAGTGATTGATACGGGGTGTTAAATGTGAATCAGAAATTGTGCATGCAATTAAACTCAATCAAATCCAGGCATTCAGATTTCCCACTCATTTAATGATTCATTCATTCTGCCAAACTATGAACCACCTTCAAATCTACTGATTCTTAAGGTGAGCTCCAGCCTTCCTGGACTGAGAGATATCTGGAGTTTGGGTTTTGAACATCTAATTTAAGTGAAGAAAATTATACAAACTTCTTATTATATATGAAACAATGAAACAAGCTTCAGTTCCAAACACATTTCTTAAATTTTACTTTAACTCCCCAAACTATCAGAATCAGCAGGCCTTTTTCATCTGTTTCCCAATTGTGAGATATTGGGGAAGAGATTAGATATTTTCTGGAAATCTCTATTCACAAAGGGTAGCTATTCTTTCTGTTCAGTGCCCTTCACAAATTTTTCCAGAGGAGGTCTCTCTGGCTCTTGTGGCACTCATTTCATGTATCACACAGAGTTTATGGCTTCTGTGATATTCTAGAAAGTATCTTTTTGCCATTGCTTTGTAAAAGGAGAACCTTTTATGCCCTCACACTTCAAGTGGTACTGACTGATAATGGAACCCGACTCTTTTAAATCTGGGGCATGAGTTCACGCATTGCAGATAATTATTGTGATCTATGATAATGTATGTGTAGTGATAACAAAATTTAAATGAAAGTAGAAATGATTAGATTAGCCCAAATGTCTCTCTTTGATCTTAAGATTCTGTAACTAAAAAACAAGCATCTGGGTTTTAGTTTTTCTGGAATTCACTGAGGGCTTTTAGATCCACCCTGGATGGTGGGGATGAGCTCGGGACTGGTGCACACAGTCATTGCGTAGATTTGCAGAAAACTTCACTCCAGTGAAGTCTGTTTTGGCCTTGAGACCCAAGGTGCACTGTCTCTGTTCCATCCTCACAGCACTGCAGACTATGCCATGTTCAGGGTGGGTCCTGAATCTGACAAATACCGCCTGACCTATGCCTACTTCATTGGTGGAGATGCTGGGGATGCCTTTGATGGCTACGACTTTGGTGATGATCCCAGTGACAAGTTTTTCACATCCCACAATGGCATGCAGTTCAGTACCTGGGACAACGATAATGATAAGTTTGAAGGCAACTGTGCTGAACAGGATGGATCCGGTTGGTGGATGAACAAATGTCATGCTGGCCACCTCAATGGAATTTATTACCAAGGTATTTTTTTTCTTCAGTTATAAGTAGTGTGTAATAGATGTTTGATGGAAGGTGATAAACAGAAGCAGAGAGATGAAGATTATAATCAATATAATATTTTTAAAATTTTATAACTCTATTTGAAATCAGAATAGGATAACATTAATTATCCAACTGGCATTATCTTAAATAATATTAAGCTTTGCCTACAGTGGTCACCTCTATAGTGCCCCTGCCTCCGCCATTCCTAGGAAATATCAGGGTTTTGTTATTATGCAGACATTCTCATCGTCTGAGTTGGGGTTTGACACAGGTGTCTCCTTTCCACCTGCCATGTGTATGGCATAGATGGACTAGCACTGCCATATCTGCACTTGTGGACACATTTCCCTGGCTCAGTGGTCCATGAACCGTGTGTCAGATACGAGTAGTGGGCAGTGAACAGATGTCAGGAGAAATGAAGTAAGAGGCAAAGAAGTACTAGTGAGAGCATAGGTGCATAAAAGCTACAGTGAAGGGTCTAGCGTGGGGATTGTAGACACTTGTTTGGACATGGGGGAGGCGATGGTTTCTGTAAGGTGGAAGGAGTTTAGAACACCAATTTCACTGATCACCTAGCAGTTTTGAATGGAGATACACCAGGAGTGCTAAGGGATATACAGCCCTGTCTACTGATGAGAAACTGCACGGCGATATGGAACAACTTTCTGGGGATACTTTCTAAAGGACTTAATAGCATCCTCGGTTAGCCAGAAGATCATGCTCTCATACAATGTCAGACCACCTAATCAGGAATTTGTAGCTTCTTCCATAGTAACCTAAATGCAGAAGGATTTCCTGAGGGTGACAGATAGAGAGAGATAGAGAAAATAGAGACAAACAAAGAAAGAGAGAGAGAGAGACCAAGAGAGATAGAAACAGAGAGACAGACAGAGAGAGGTGTTCCAGCCCTGGCAATAAGCAATTAACTTAAGGATGTATGTGATCAGGAAAATGTCTTGTTGGCTTTTAGACCTCTAGGGATGTTTTCAGGTAGGGGGAAATGTAGTAAAGGTGATAATAACTCCAATGGGCTGTGAAGTAAGGAAATGCAGGGATAAAAGACATGACATGCCCCTCTGACCCCTTGCAGGCGGCACTTACTCAAAGGCTTCTACGCCCAATGGCTATGACAATGGCATTATTTGGGCCACGTGGAAAACCCGCTGGTATTCCATGAAGGAAACTACCATGAAGATAATTCCCTTCAACAGACTCTCCATTGGAGATGGACAGCAACACAACATGGGGGGATCCAAACAGGTCAGCGTGGAGCATGAAGTTGAAATTGAATACCCATAAGTCATCTGCCTAGAAGTCTTAAAGCACATGTACAAAGACTTAGCTATTAACTTCTATTAGCCTGTACAAAGTTCCAATGATTTCCTCAAATTTTCTTCCACATACTGTTATTCTATTTAATTTCAATTTTTCTTAAAATGACACAGCCCTAGACGGAAATGAAAATTCACTTTGAACAATATTTCTAAGTTACTAGAATCAGAGTTACTAAAATTTTATTTGAGGAGACATTTTGTTGGACCTTTCCCCTAAAATTAAAAGTAAAACTACTGTTTTATTATCAGTCATAATCATTTTATTGCTGTTTCTATTATTTCTTAAGTATTTTAGTGAATACTAATAAGAGAAAATTTTTCTAACTTGTCATGTATAATTTTCCCATATGCCTTACCTCTACATCATTCATATTTAATTTTTCTTTTCAAACAAAAACAATTATTCTTTTTAATATATCTTTTGTTTCATTGTATATCCATAGGCTGGAGACGTTTAAAGAACATTTCAAAGCTGGTTTGCTTTTTTAAAGGACTTTATCCAAGCAGAGAAATATAATATTTTCTTATGGGACAATGGACTTTCAAAGCCTCACTTCATTTTAAGAGTTAACAGAATCCATGTTGAAAACTCCATTAGCAGTTTTATGCTGGCAATAATGTATCTACATGCATTTCAATAAACATTTTTTTCCTAAGAAGAGATATCTGGTGTTTTTTACTGACCTTGGAAAGCATGACTTTTCCTCAGTTATGGTTAGTTGCTGAGTTTACTTGTTATGCTACACATAGTGATAAAAGGAAACAAAACCTATAGCTCCTACTCCTCAAGGGGTATGAGTCACCCTGAATACGGTAGCTCAGGGTGACAGATGCAACAACCTAAAGTGACAACATTCAGTGTAAGAACATAAGCAGAATTCGCAGACCCACAAGCATATAGCAAAGGAACATCGTTGGCCAAACACACTGCTAGAGTTAGCTATTGGGGCATTGATTCTTCTAGAAGAATCTCAGCTCCAAGCACATGTAGCCAATATCACACATAGAACTGTGATCCAAAGCAGAGAGCTGAGGGTGAGGAAGGGAGCCATTCACTCATCCTACATGAGAGTCATTCATTCATTCTACATGAGAGTCATTCACTCATTCTACATGAGAGTCATTCACTCATCCTACATGAGAGTCATTCATTCATTCTACATGAGAGTCATTCACTCATTCTACATGAGAGTCATTCACTCATTCTACATGAGAGTCACTCACTCATCCTACATGAGAGTCACTCACTCATCCTACATGAGAGTCACTCACTCATTCTATATGAGAGAGATCCTGAGATCCTGGGAGCATGAGTTAGCTGACACATCCTCTCATGGATCAGCTGAGTCTGGGAAACTGGCACCAAGTTACTGCACTGAGTATTTGACTCGTTGAATTAAGAAGATATTGGCTTGAGCTGAAGTCCTCAGCTTCAGCTTTGGAGAGTCTTGCTTTCCACAGTTTTCTTCCGGATTCCCTTATTTCCTGGTTCTTGTGACTCCCCGTTTAAAAAATTCTGTAGAGATAGCACCATTGCTTGACTTACTAGAATGAGCTCGTGTTAATTTTGTAACCCAATGACTTACAGAAAATGTAGTAATTTCAAATTGGTTATTAGTATCTACTGGCGAATACTGAGGGTTACAGTTTCAGAAATAAGGCATGAGACATACTTCTAGACTCAAGAGTATGTCTCTGCAAGGAATGGAAAAGTTTAAACAATTGACTTGATAAATCAACAGGGAAACTACAAGTACAAAGACAAGGAGTGTCCCTCTGCAGCTCAGAAGCACTGGTAACTATTGCTCACCTCCCTCCTTTATTTCTCTGAGCACTGGGAAACTTCAAAAAGGGAGGCTAAATGCCAGGTCCCAAGGTCTCAACTCCTAGCTCCAGAAGGAAGCTTCTATAAAGGAAAGGGAGTACAGACCCAGGGCAGTGGTTTAGCTTTTAGCAGCATGTGTGACATCCTGGGTTCCATGCCCAGCACCCCCAAAAAACAAATAAGAAAGTCTTGTTTCCATGGCTTTGAGTCATACAACTGTAAGGAAGATGTCTTGTGCTTACAGGCAGGAATAATTACTTATTGGCGAAATACCGTGGTTTAAAATATACCTTTTCCCAGTCCTTTCCTGCAGCTGTACTTCATGGGCAGGTTTCAGGGCTGTGGCTGTGTTAAAGGTGCATCAGAATTGAAAGATTGTAACTAGCCAGGTATGGTGACCCATATGTATAATCTTAACACTTGAAAGGCTAAGACAGGAGGATCATGAGTTCAAGACCAGCCTGGGCTATAAAACAGACAGCTGTCTCGAAGAAGAAGGAGGAGGAGGAGGAGGAGGAGGAGGAGGAGGAGGAGGAGGAGGAGGAGGAGGAGGAGGAGGAGGAGGAGGAGGAGGAGGAGGAGGAGGAGGAGGAGGAGGAGGAGGAGGAGGAGGAGGAGGAGGAGGAGGAGGAGGAGGAGGAGAAAGAAAGAACGAAAAAGAAAGAAGAAAGGAAGGAAGGAAAAGAAAAAAGTTCAAGGGGAAAAATGGAGTGGAGTGAGGAGAGGGAGAAGGAAAAAAGAGGAAAGAGAAAAAAGAAGAGGAAGAGGAGGGAGAAACATACACCGTATCTGAGGGCTTCACAAGACCTTAAATTCTTTCACTCTGACTCACAAAGGCAAAGGCATTTTTTTGTAGTAGATGCCTTGGTTTATTCAGGTGGTCAATGTGGAAAACTCACAGGCACATTAAACTCTAGGGGAAACTTCTAGCTAATAGTTCCTTATCAGTTTGATGCGCTCGGGAACAACGAGGTATGCTGGCTTATGGCTCAGTGGGAAGTGCACTTCCAGGTGGCCTGCATCGAAGCCAGACTCGCCCATGCCTACCTGCAGTCAGGGCTGTGCAGAGGCAAAGGTGTGGCTCGGGGCCTTCATGGGTCGGCCAGCCTGGCGTATGAGGCCCTGTCTCAGATAATGTAGGAGGTGAAGCCTGGCGTATGAGGCCCTATCTCAGATAATGTAGGAGGTGAAGACCAACACCAGAGGCTGTCCTCTCCGTTCCACACAGACACCCCAGCACACGCCCACTACCCTCAGTCATATGGCCAAGTACACACAACAAGAGGGGAGCAAGTGATAAAAAATAGAGTGAGATGAACATGTTAAAGATCGTGAATGTAGTCAAAGTAAATGGTGAATGCTGAGTGACGAGGCACCATCCTTCATGTGGCTCTCTGTAAAGGTGCTCATTGTCGGGGCAGAAGCTGAGAGACGTGCACTTCTAGCACACCATTTCTTTTGATCTATTGTGGGTCAGAATCTAGATTTAGCAATTATTATTTATTCAGATTTTCTTTCCTTCGTATCTTCCCCCAACAGTCAGCGTAGTAAGTCTAACAAGTACTACTTTACCTACTTGATGTTGTGCTTATCATAGGTTGTGTGTGTATATTGTATGCATATCTTTAGATTGTATGTGTATATTGTTTCAGGTCAACAAGTGATATTTTTCTATAAATCACTGGTACTGAGACTGAGCCTCAACTTACCTGTTACTAGTCTGCATTAAGTACAAAGAACTAGGATTATCGTGTAGGAGAAACTTTTGTCTATATTATGTTTGCTTAGCTGATATTTATTGACATGGTTTTGCCTCTTGTATCTAGCAAAAATTAAGACTTTTGTTTTATGTAGCTTTGTGGTCTGTTTGTTTTTCATTTGTTTGTTTGCTTGTTTTGAGACAGGATTTCTCTGTGTAGCTCTGACTATCCTAGAACTCACATGTAGACTAAGCCTACCTCAAACTCAGAGATCCGCCTGCCTCTGCCTCCCAAATGCGGGGACTAAAGATGTGTGCCATAGCATAGTCAGGGAGAGATATCCCCATCCATCCACCCATCAATGAGTTATGGGGCAGATGTCTCTACTACTCATCCTCTCTTAGGTGGGAGAGACGGTCCTGAGTTCATTAGAGCAGGAGAGCTGTCCCTGTCCCCTCATTAGCTGTGGTACTCAGAGTGCACTGTGCCACACAGTAGAGCTGGCCCTGGGGGTATAGGAGAACTGACCCCTACCTTGCTCATTGATGCAAGGGTGAAATGGCCAAGTCAATGCTGGAAAACTCACCCTGGTGGTGATGACAAGGGAGAGTTGGCAGGCTGACCAACCCTGCAAGTCCCCAGGTCCAGAACCAGGGTTAAGGGTAAGCACATCCCATCTGTGATCTGCTGGAACATAGGTGTAGGGCGGGGGTGAGGGGGGAGGGTCCTGTGGACCCAGGGCTGCAGGATCTCCAGGACACAGGGCAGCAATGGGATGTCCAGGAAGAGTCCCAGTGAGGGCCCAGTGTCGCTAGTATAGCAGAGACCAGGGGCCTCCAACCAGACCATGACTCTGCAATGGAAGCCTGCATGTTAAGATGTGTAAATGACGGGGCTCACTGCGCGACTCTCTGTGTCACACTACAGCTTCCATGATGAGATTTCCCCCTTCCTCCCTTTGTTTTCTTCTTTTTTACCTTAAGTTTTATTTTGTTTTAATGGGGGTGGGGATTGCAGGGGAGAGGACAGATGTGAGGGGACAGAAGATGGGTGGGCTCTGGATGCACGACATGAAAGACACAAAGAATAAATAGGAAAGAAAATTTTAAAAAGGGGTGTGCCACTACACTGAGCTATTTTATGTAGCTTTTAAAATTTTTGCTTATCTAGTAACTTATTTCTACTTTACTCTATAAAACAATAACTGAGTAGAATTTTAATAAGAAATGGCTCTTTATCAAAAGCAGTTTGAAAATCTCTAGAATCTTCCTTGCTCTGCTTTCCCCTTTCCTCCAGCTCACCCTTTCCTTTCCTTTTTCTTTTTGGTAGTGTGAATATCCAACCCAGGGTGTTGCACAGCCTAGGAGAGTTCAGCCCCACTGCTGTACCCCTTGTCCAGTAACTTTGTTGTTGTCATAAGATCCTCCCCCAACATGAAAACTGCATACTTTTCCTCTGCTTCCTCCTGAGTCCTAGAGTTAGAAAGTAAATGTTGTTTGTTTTCAAATTTGTAACTTTTCTTTTTGATCCACCTGCCTCTGCCTCCCGAGTGCTGGAATTAAAGGCGTGTGCCACCACCGCCCGGCTTCAAATATTTTTTAAATTGCCATTTGAAGGCCACACGATGACCTGAGAACATAGCCTTGATGATCTTGATTTGGAGGAAGGCAGAGTTTTGGGGAAGAATCTTGTCACTGAATTAGTCTACCCCATAGAAGTGAACATAACTCATGATCACTCTCCAGTGTGATCTGTATAGCAGAGGCCTGTCTATCGTTAGTTCCTTCAAGAAGGAAAAAAGAAACGGGCCAAATACAAATGGACTTACTTAAATTTACTGGTTTGGTAAGCATGAGCATTGGTTCAATGGCACGGCAGCCATGATTGGATTATTGTGAAGTGTCACAGGTCTGCCCATCTGAGCCATTGGGATTGCCTTCTGGGAAGGCTGCTGGCACAGAGTGAAACTCTTGTGCACTCCAGTTTCGCTGGGAAACACGGAAGGCAGAAATATAGGTGAGTTCAGCATTGTGGCATTCATTCAAATCTCCTAACCGGGTCACAATTGTGTCCTTCACATGTAGACACCAGGTCTTTCTTTGGCATAGCCTCCTAGCAGTCAGGTCATCACTAGATTTTCTCTTACTGGCAAGTGGAGGAAACTCACCATCAGTCTGAGTGCTGACTCTCCTTCAGTAAACATGGTAGGGCAGATTCCACTCTGGGATGATCCAGGACACACAGTTAAAATGTTACAAAAGAAAAAGAAAAGCTAACATTGAGTAGACTTTGGACTGAAGATATTTTTCTTCAGTCTGTTTTCTTTACATTGTAAAGCTGTGGTTAGGGTCACCTGAGAGAATGTAGGAAATTGTTCCAAGAAAAAACAACAACAAAAGCTGAGTTGTTTCTTGCTGGAAAGATTAGTATTGCTGCATGACTTTGAACCTGATATTAAGTTTGGAAATAGAAATTTAAAACAGTTTTTTGAGGCATGGTCTCATGTAGCCTAGTCTGACTTCAAACTTACTATGTAGTCAAGGATAACCTAATCCTCTGGCCTCCACCTCGTGAGTGCTGGAATGCGTATGCCACATGCCTGCAGATGCCCCAGGGTAACACATTTCCTTACTTGCCTTTGTTCTAAAGGTTTTAGATTGTTTTTTTCAATTTAGAAAAATCTAATTTTTGACCAGGAATGTTGGAAAATGTCTTCCATGTAGGTTTCTCTGTGGTATTTCTCATTATTCTTGTTGCTGCTGGATTTTTCTTCAAATACAACATTTCTACAAGTTGGTGAAACCAAGTCAAGTGGTCCTTCAAAATTGGGCCATACCTTCAGAGTAGGACTTATGTTTCGAATATGCTAGGCTGTCCCCAACACCACATAACAAACAAAATGCAATGGATCTTGGCAATTATCATTACCTCTATTTGCATGTAATTCCTTTATTGGGAAAATGCTAAGTGCCTTGTATATATTGTTTCTTCAAATTTCAGTGTAATACGTTCACAATTGTGATGCAAGTCTGTAATCTCATAGTTCCCCATTAAGGAAGGTAAGAAAGGAGGATCCTGAATTCAAGGGCAGCCTGTATCTAGGCTACATAGTGAGACCCTGTCTCAAAATACTGAGGAACAGTCATCCAGGGGTGGTAGTGCATGCCTTTGATCCCATCTTTCAGGAGGCAGAGAAGTAGATCTCTGTAAGTTGAAGGCCAGCCTGGCCTACATAGTGAAGTCCAGGACAACCAGGGCTACACAGACACTGTCTCAGAAAAGCAAACACAACAACTAAAAATAAACCTGGAGGCCCAGATTCAATCCACAGCAACTACCTCCCCAAATAATGATTGATAAATCTGTAAAATATTATTCATGCAAATGCCCATTAATCTGGAGAGAGTTCCATTTTAAGAAATAAGGTATACTTATTTCTGAATTAAGAATATTAAAAAAGAAATGTAGGGCAAGAAAATCAAGCAATATTAAAACAAACAAGAAAAAAATCACCAATTAGGTCTCCTCCCTTTCTTATGTGTGATTCATAATCACTTATATGTGTTTAAGGAAATTTCCACTTCCTTACTATTACTGTAACTCCCAAGAATATCATCTGGGTGCAGAGCATTGACAGGTTCTAAAACAAATGCCTCCTTAATCAGTCCTACATGGATCATTGTAACCTCATTGGCCTTCCTAAGTACATAGCTAGGCAAAAACAAAGTTTTGTAATAGCTGAGAAATACAGGAAGAGGCAGGTCAAACAAAGGCATGGAGCTAAGCACTGCTGAGCTCTTAGGTAAATCCTTTCTAGAACCAGACTGCTGTTGTAAAACCCAGACCAAGGTCCTGTAAGCTTAGTCACAAAAGCCAAAATCTCCTGTTAGGGCCAGTCCAAAAAATAGGAAGCATTTTATACTTTCCAGTTGTTGTTTAATTATTGTTTTAACCAAGTATTTCCTGGTAAAAAAGTAAACATACATGTTCATATAGATTTTTATGATATGGGATATGAATTACCATCAAACTTGTGAATTCTTGCTTTTGGTCATTTGTAACTGGTAGCTAGCTGTAAAAAGATATCAAAATCAACTATTTCCCATTGGACTAAGAAAAACAGTGTGAATTTCTAGGGGGGGAAGCCATTAGAATTATGCCACAGAAAAATCTCTTTGATTTATTTTTATTTTTTGCTAAAAAAAACTATCCTTCTTGTCATAGGCTCTTTGAAGGTGATAACTATTGTGTTACTTGTACCCTGCGAATCTGTGTGATTTTAATGGCACAGGAAATGTGTTATGGTAGAAAACCACCCTTGAATAATAACGAACCTGGTCAAGGGTACCCACCCAAGTGCCTGCTTGAGGAACCTCGGACTTGAGTGAAAATGGGCACCTTTTCCTCACAGCTGTTGGATCTTCCAGGACAATTGAAGGAGCCAGTTCTAAGGATGCTGCCGTAATTGTTCAGTGTCACTCTGCACCATCTGGGGCTGCTCTGCTGTCTAGTGTGGTGGAGCACCATGAAGAAAAGCAATGTGGGGCTGTGAGAGGGCACTTCAGGGTGACTGCTCCTCAGGTGAAGTGGTCAGAGAAGGAAGAGGAAAAGGAGGAGGGGGAGGGGAGTGAGGAGGGGCAAGGGGAGAGGAGGAGAGGGGTAAGGGGAGGAGGAAGTGCCTTTTGAACAGATGCTGGGATGGAATTAGGAGGAGAGACAGACAGACAGACACCCCGGAGGACCATGAAACAGCAAGGGCACAGTCCTCAGGTGACATCCTTGGAAATGCTTCCACAGTCTCCGCAATGATGACTTTCAATAAAATTGTCTCCGTTAGTCTGTTCCTTTACCTGAAAGGAACTTCCTGCGGGCCTAGGAAAACTTTTGGGGGTTTCCTGTCCCTATCGTGCCTGGCATTTTGATGATATAGTGTCTGTGGGCGAATGTTTACCAGCTTCCCCAGGAACCACTGTTATCTGGAATCTCAATGGGCTACAGGACTTCCTCTGAGCTCTGAAGCCACCTTGAAAAACCTGAAGAACTTACCTCAGAGTAGACAGACATTGCCTCCAAGAGAGCTTTGATCTGTCTGTAGCAAGCTACTCTGTTTGCAGCAGAGGAACACATTCATGTTGGCTTCCTCAATGAGGATCTGTACCTTTTTGAGAAACTATAAAAAACAAGCAAAATATTTCAAATTTTCAGCTTGTGATCTAGTGGAAGAGATAGTTAATACCTCTACAATGGTAAAGGCTACAGTGATAACTTATCAGGAGAAGACAGAAGAACAAGGGACTATATTTATTTGGGAATTAAATCAGGATTCTGTAGAATGTTCCCCAGACAGTTAGTGTTCAGTAAGCTAAGCACTCAACAAACATTACTGACTGTTGTTCCCAGGAGTGGCTTCACAGAGCAAGCAGGATCAGAGAAAGTAGGACTGGTGGCCAGTCAACGGGATGCCCCGTTAAGTTTGCATTTCACGTGTGCAGCAACAGCATTCTATTATAAGTGTATTCCAAGTATTGTAGAAGACATGCATATACTAAGATATATTGTTTGTCTGTCTGAGATTCAAATTTAACTAGTCGTTCTCAGTTTTTATTAGTAAATATCACAAACTTAAGTCAAAGGCTTCTCTTAACTTTATTGAATCATGACTGACATGTAAAATGCTTGATGTGAAATAACCCCCCTTTGAGCTAATTAGCACATGTATCGACACATTTGATTATCCTTTCCTTCTTTTCCTATTTCCCTCAGTTTTCACCTCCAAACCAGTACTGTGGTCCCTTCGCCGCGTTCCCCATTCCAGGTGTCACATAGGAGTGAAATCGTGTCTTTCTGTTTAGTTTCTTTCACTTAGCATGATGTCCTTCAGGCTCATGCATATTTCCACAAAGGAATAATTTTCTTCTTTTTGCCAGCTGAACAATAATTTCTTGTATTTACCCTTTTCTTTATCCATTCATCCATTGAGGGTATTGAGCCCCTTCCCTAGTGTGGAATTGTGAATAATGCAGCAAAATTCTGTTAAGATCCAGCTAATGCCTTTGGAGGGGAGATAGAAGTGGGTGGGTCATACTGAGAGCGGGCTATGGGGATGAAGAGCAGATGAACAGATGAAGAGAGTCCATGTCCAAAGCACAAGGAGGAAAAGAAGAGCACTTTCCACAGCACTTCTGTTCTTCACTGATGGCTACCACTTTCTACCAGGCAGTGGTGGTGACCGTTACTCTGAAGGCCTTGAAACAATTCACCCATTAGTTTATTGACATGTGTGGTAGGTTGCCATTGTCCTTGTTCTTTTAATGAGGACACGGATTCACAAGGATGAAAAGTAAACGTCATACAAGCACATAGCCAGGAAAATGGAGCTGGGATTGTGGAGATAGGTTTTTGGCACCAGTGGCTGCTGTTTGACTCCTGAGTGTAGGAGAACCATCTGTTTAACGTAAGCTTACTAAGCTTTCAAGTCGTTTTGAAAGTAGGCTGAACTCTGAATCCGCACACACACAATCAAATGTCATTGGTTAAATCTCTGCTTCACAGAAGTGACAGCCAGAATGCCCTAGGAACCTTCACCCTCCTTTGGGCGTGGAAATGCTTCATCTTTGTACCCTCAAAGTCCCCCACTTCCTGGAATGTGGAATCTCCCTCCAGCTTCTGGCTGCACAATCAAATGCTACCATTTGCAACAACTTATCAGAAGCAAACAAGCTACAGAGAATTGAGCAAGAATTTCCCGGATGCCAACGTTGTGGTCAGAGCAAAGGATGCTGTGTGAGCTTTGGCTCTTTGAGTGGGACAAAGGTGATGATTAACCCAGTCTCCTGCAGATTTAAGCAGGATGGGAGCTAGGAGTAGAGTCATTCCTCCTTTCTTTCAGCTGCAGGGCTCCTTAGGAGCCATCCTCATCCTAAGAAAAGATGCTTCCCCTGAAGGTCGCCTGCCTCATCCTGAGTGTGGCCAGCACAGTCTGGGTATGTACTTTGTCTTCTGTCATTGTCTGGTATTTCTCTTACAAGTAGCTTTGAGTTTGGAGTCTAACAGGTCTATTACATTAGTTAGACTATTATATACCAGGTCCTCTTTCATTCTAGTGTCTCTATAAATGCCAGGCCATGGAGGTAAAATGACTAGATAGGCTTGACAACTACACAGGGTAATGTGACTTCTAGGAAGGGCGTGGGTGGGAGGCATAGTGAAAACATTGTCAAGGGAACCTGACATTTGTCACACAGGTTGACTCATTTGTCAGGTTCCGTCTTCCAACATGGCACTTTTGTTTGTCATATGCTTTCATGGTGCTGGGGATAGATTTATCGTCTGGGCATGGCTACGCTGCCAGATTGCCAGCCTGGTGAATGTCCCACATCTTTGTGCCTCTAAAGTCTGGAGACATCATACTAACAGAACAAATCATTTGGTAGGAATTGTTCTCTAACTTGTTGTTTCTGGCTGTTTGTTTATGATGAAGAGCATGTTTTAGGTTTGGTATAGCTGTTGTTTGTTTGTAATGTTAAAAACTGAACCCAGAATTTTCTAAATGCTAACACACATTCTACCACTGAGCTACATTCCCAGCCCTAAAGGTACTTTTTCTATCTTTTTGAAGGCATAAAATGTATAAGGCAAATGTATTACCTTTGAAAACATACAGCAAATTCAGAAGGAATTAATTGTGAGGCAGTGTGCTCTTCAGAAAGATTTGTGCTCTTTTTTAGATAACCTCTAAACACTGAAATGATTTCCAAACTTAAAGACATATAAAAGAAAGAAACCAAAATCTGTGGGGTTTCTGAAGTATTCTAATTTATGAAACATGTCAACAATGTCCAAGGAACTCAGTAACACCCTAGTTAGTTACCCAGGGTGTATATTATTTCAGTTGTCTTCTTGGCTCACCATTCATACATCTTGATATCAGAGAGTAAAGAATAAAAAATTTTTGTGGGAATAAAACTAAAATCGCCAGCTAAGGTAATATTTCTGGATAATTCATTAGCTCTGTTATTTTTCCTTAACTCTTACTATTTTATTCAATTTCTGTCTGCTTTATTGTTGCATTATTTTATTCTGAAATGCAATTGAATTTACCATTATAGTTCTTATACAAAAGGATCCCATTTGTTCTTTCAAATGAATTGTTCATTCCTTTAATTATGACAATTAGGGTTATTTGAATTTTCACAAACGAGACTGCATTGACAAATTATAGGATGAACTACCCCAAACTAAAGTAGTGACAGTAAGACCCTTGTAAGTTAGTAGTACAGATTGAAAATAATGAAACCTAAAAGCCATCTTCATCCATTAAACTATGAATTCTTGTTAAATGAAATGTTTTATAGTTCATCTGGCTTATAGCTGAGAATTTTTAACTCTGTACTTCTAATTATAAGGTGTTCAAAAATTGCTAGTTGCTGACTACTTTAACTGTTTATTATTTTCATTTTGAGTGGAAATCTACAATTGCATGATTGTAGTTCAAAACACTGCCAAGTTTTAACTTCCTGCACTTGTGTTCTTGATAAATGCTTGTCTGAATCATGGACCATCTCCAAAGGTTCCCATAGAAACCTGATAGAGAAAGGGAGAGCAAGTACAAGAGGATGGAGGTCTTCTCATACAGAAAGAGGACTTATAGGAGAAAGAGCTGGGATTTTCAGCTATTTTTTTCATCTGTGGTATTGAAGGGAAAGAAAAAGATGAAATTTAACTGATTTTGTTAAATCAGATCATTTTTGGTTTAAAGCCCTTGACATTTAGCAGGTGCATATTGAGCATCAAACACAGTTTTTAACACAATTCACACCCTGTATCTCCTTTACTTCTCATAATGACTCCATAGAATAAGTAGAATTTTCATTTCACTCTGAGAAGCTGACAGGCTGTGGAGGCAGGTGGCTTTGGCTTTTTACCTCTCTGCCTTTTCTTCGTTGGGACTGTGAGCGTCATAATGTCTCCACAACATGCATCATAATGGCTAACACTGTTGCCTCTGCTCCTTTTTGGATGCTTCCTTGAAGGCTTCAGACACTGGAGGTGAATTTGTAGAACAAGGAGGCGGAGTACGTGGCCCAAGAATTGTGGAGAAACAGCAGAGTCACTGCAGAGAGACAGACTGGCCCTTCTGCTCTGACGATGACTGGGTAAGCAGTGGGTGTGCTGAGCAGGGTTCCTTCCTTGTGGCACAAAGAGCTACAGGCTCGTTCAGTTGGTCCTGGATCCCCATCAGAGATAATGTAATGGTAACCTAGCTCCTTACATGCCAAATTAGAGAGAGAAAATGCAAAGAAAATCAGTCCTAAAGCATGCTTTAGTTATCCCGGGTCTCTAGTGGGATAAACAAACTGAATGCCTTGAATAGTGGGACTTCAAATTCCCAAAGCCTTGAGCAAGACTAAGTGGACCTTCATTCTGGAATTTCCCTATGGCTTCTTTACTAGTCCTCAGAGCTATTTTAAGTCAGTGGATATTTGGAAGAGCTGGGGAGGGGAAGCTTCAGGTAATGTTTTAACAAGACTTAGTAGTAGCTAAGAGAGAGACTTTTCATATAATCCCCTGCCCTTCATTTTCAGAATCACAAATGCCCTTCCGGCTGCAGGATGCAAGGGCTGATTGATGAAGTCAATAAAGATTTTACCAACAGAGTAAACAAGCTTAAAAACTCATTATTTGATTTTCAAAAGAACAACAAGGATTCTAGTTCGCTGACCAGGAATATTATGGAGTATTTGAGAGGGGACTTCGCCAATGCCAACAGTAAGTGGGACATATTTGGAGCCCAGGCTTTCTAGCAAAGACAACAACAAAAATGCCCAATGATAATGTTTTTCTACAGCTACTGTGATTTCATTCCAACGTACTCAGAATGGAAACCACTGAAATTGAAGGTGGTATACATCATTTGCACAAAGTTAGAGAAGTTAGCTTAGATTTTTAACATCCCATATATTCAAAGTAAGGAGAGGTAGACCACTCAAGTAGATATTCTCAGAGGTCAATGGATTTCTCAAAGTCACAAGGCAGACATCAGTTCCAGATTCTGCTGAGCCAATTCCATATTAAGATCTGAAATACGGGACCATGCTCTGTCTTCCCCTGGGACTCACCAGGGCTAGGAAGCACTGTGGTCACTCTAAGCACAGAGAACAAGTCCATGGACTTCCCAGTTCTTGTGGCCTTGTTTGCCTCCTTCTGTCTTCATGAAACACTGAAAAATTTAATGTCAATGGTGCAGCAGTAGCTGGCAGATGACTGACCCTGGTAATGCCCAAAATGTTTAGAAACTATTTCAAAGTTCCAGGTAGAATGAAAATCTCAGCAGAAATATCTAATAATAGATTCAAGTCCCTTGAGTGAAGTTACGATCAAATCATTGGACATGCTCAAACTCACTATTTACAGAACCTCAGTTTTAAAAAATTTTCTTCTGGATTTCTAGTCATGAGTAGGACAGTATGACTAATACCCATGGGTGGCTTTTGTATGGAACAACCTAATTAAGCCTGAAACTTGCAGATTACACATCCAGAGAACAGACTATAAAGGAATAATGTGTGGAAATATTTATAATCAATTTCCCTTGGTGGGGGGTTAATAAGCAAATCAGTCTGCAGCCTCTTGAATCCATTGCATTTTCTATTTCAGACTTTGATAACACATATGGCCAAGTGTCAGAAGACCTAAGACGCAGAATTGAGGTCCTGAGGCGCAAGGTCATAGAGAAAGCACAACAACTTCAAGTTCTTCAGAACAATGTCAAGGCTCAGCTGATAGACATGAAGCGCCTGGAGGTAGGTGTGAGACCCTGGCCCCCAGCTACTTTGTCTTTGACCAAGAAGGAAAAGGAAGACACTAGTCTTCTGAGTGCTACTAAGTTCATTATCCACACAAGATAAAAGTGTCTCCACCACAGAGGAGAAGACAGGAGTCCAGAGACGTGAAGGAGATTCTTGAAGGGTAAACAGTGTATTTCAGAAGAACACACCCTCTCCAGTCTGCCCACCACATGCTGACACCTTGGCTGCAGCATCATGGAGGCTCTTTAGTGAGAGTTTCCATTCACAGGGATTGGTGCCTTTCTCTTTCCCCATTCAAATTCTAAAAAGGATCCCAATAGCTCCCATTGCACAACAGCGGCCGGCCAGTGAGGATTCCATGACAGGTGAAGACAAAGTGTAGGACTGATTTGTCTGGTAGTTAAAGAAGTGAAACCCATTTCCAAAATGGAAACCAATTACCAGGAACTCAGCTGTCTCAATAGGCATAATTCGTTTCTCTTTCTTCTTCTTCTCTGTAGGTGGACATTGATATCAAGATCCGCTCTTGCAAAGGGTCCTGCAGCAGGGCTGTAGCCCGTGAGATAGATCTAAGAGACTATGAAAGTCAGCAAAAGCAGCTTGAACAGGTCATTGCTAAAGACTTGCTTCCTTCAAAAGACAGGCAGTACTTGCCAGCAATAAAAATGTCTCCAGTTCCCGACTTGATTCCTGGAAGTTTCAAGAGCCAACTTCAGGAGGCCCCTCCAGAGTGGAAGGCATTAACAGAAATGCGGCAGATGAGAATGGAGCTGGAGAGGCCCGTCAAGGGTGGGGATTCGCACGGTCCTTCTCGAGGTGACTCTCCAACTCACAGACCAAGGGCAGAGGCCGAAAACCCCACAAACTCTGGTGGATCTGGGTTTTGGCGTCCTGGGAGCTCCGGGACTGGAAGTGAAGGAAATCTGAAAACCGAGGACACGGAGTTTGAGGGAGGCTCTAGACCTTCAAGTTATAGGCCAAGTAGCTCAGGCTCTGGGAACCCCATGCCTAGCAACCCTGACTGGGGTGAGTTTTCAGAGTTCACAGGAAGTAGCAGCCCGGCAATAAAGAAAGAGTACCACACTGGAAAACTGACCACCTCTAAAGGAGATAAAGAGCTCGTGATCGGAAACGAGAAAGCCACCTCCACTAGCACCAGCACAAGCACGACACGTCGTTCATGCTCTAAAACCATTACCAAGACTGTGATAGGTCCCGATGGTCACCGAGAAGTGGTCAAGGAAGTGGTCACCTCCGATGATGGCTCCGATTGTGGTGGCACCGGAGACTTAGGCATGACCCACGGTTTTGGTGGCAGGCTTGATGAATTTGCCCACAGGTTCCCCGACCAAGCTGCCTTTTTTGATAGTCACTTGGATTCTCTCTCGTCTAACTACAAAGAAGTTGGCAGTAAGACCCACACTGCAGGATCTGATTCGGACATCTTCACACACTTAACAGACCCGGGCTCCCATGTACCTGCGTATTCTTCCAGTAGCAAAACCTCAACTGTCAGAAAACAAGTCACCAAGAGCTACAAAATGGCAGACGAGGCAGGAAGTGAAGCCCACCATGAAGGAGAGACTTGGACCACCAAGAAGGGCCATGCCAAATCCCGTCTATCAAGAGGTATCCACACTTAACTTTCGGGAAGTTCCCCTGACCCCTTAGATTAAGTTAACCATTTCTGCAACGTGCTCACCAGACACGCTGCTCCTTTTTCCTAACCCTCTACAGTGCCTTGTTGAAATCATACTTGTTTTTTTGATCAGTTTTTCATGCTAGACTGTACGTTCCGTGGGGGCAGGGACTTTGTGGTGTGTCTATCTCTGTAATACCCAAATGCTTAACAGTGCAGTCGTTTCTCAATAAACGTATTTTAAATAAATGAACAAATTCTTCTGAAACTCAATTCTGAGTCTGTTTAACCCAATTCATTCAAAATGTGTGCTATTGTGACATTCAACTCACTAGCCATAAGTTTCATGTTACGTCTCAGTTGGCATTTTAAATCAGGTTAAAAAATTTGTTCTCTTAGTATGGATTGATAGATGCTTAGCTACCTTTGATGAGCATTTGCTATTAGTATGTGCAAGTACTACTTCAAATCCTTTTGAAGACATGTTGCACTTTGCAGACATAAGTATCTTTACATGCTTCAAATTACATCTCAATGTATGTGCATCGTTTTCCCATGGGAGGAGGGAGGTAAGAAAGGAAGTTACAAGGGAGGGAAGGAGGGAGGGAGGAAGGAAGGGAAGGCAAGGAAGGAGTCTAAACAAGCAGGCAGGCAGACAGGCAGGCAGTATCTAGCCTTAATGTGGGGCGATGCCTTTCTTTGTAAAGTAAAATGAGAGTAATTTCGTCCAACCAGCTTAATTTTTTTTTTAGACTGTGATGATGTCCTCCAAACACATCCTTCAGGTGCCCAAAGTGGCATTTTCAATATCAAGCTACCTGGATCCAGTAAGATTTTTTCTGTTTATTGCGATCAAGAGACCAGTTTGGGAGGATGGCTTTTGATCCAGCAGAGAATGGATGGATCTCTGAATTTTAACCGGACCTGGCAAGACTACAAGAGAGGTTTTGGCAGCCTGAACGACAAGGGGGAAGGGGAATTCTGGCTAGGCAATGACTACCTCCACTTGCTCACTCTGAGGGCCTCTGTCCTCAGGGTCGAATTAGAGGACTGGGCTGGGAAACAGGCTTCTGCAGAGTACCGCTTCCGGGTAGGCTCCGAGGCTGAGGGCTATGCTCTGCAGGTCTCCTCCTACCAGGGCACAGCTGGGGATGCTCTGATGGAAGGCTCCGAGGAGGAGGGGGCAGAATACACCTCGCACAGCAACATGCAGTTCAGTACCTTTGACAGGGACGCGGACCAATGGGAAGAGAACTGTGCGGAGGTCTACGGAGGAGGCTGGTGGTACAACAGCTGCCAGGCTGCCAACCTCAACGGCATTTACTACCCCGGGGGCACCTATGACCCCAGGAACAACAGCCCCTATGAGATAGAGAACGGGGTGGTCTGGGTTCCCTTCAGAGGAGCGGATTACTCCCTCAAGGCGGTTCGGATGAAAATCAGACCCCTGGCGGAACATTAGCTGGATAGGTGGGAGGTTGGGGCTCTGTTTTCCTTGTTGGCTTAACAAAGAAGAAGGAAAACAAGGAAGCTGGAGTCGAGAATCTTGTCAACTTCGTACAAATTCCCAGGTGCTATTTTTATTGTTCTTCGTACTGTAGCTAAATGTAACTGAGATGTATTAGTGCTTTGGATAATAAAAGTATACATTTTTTCACCTTTGAATACCTCTATGAGTTTTAAAGCAAGGAGATGATAAGGAATATTCATTACATCAGGAAGAGGGAGCCAGACTGGAGCTCTTCTTGGCCATGATGAAGGGTGCTGATTTAAACACGGCTCTTCTCAGACCCCCAGTCATAGTAGAGAACTTGGTTCACACATTAGATTTTGTGGACTTTAAGCTGACCTTTGGGCGCTGACTAAATCGTCTCCCACGCTTGCAGGCCTCAGCTCTCCATTCACACTCTGTTTTGAGACAGGGTCTCTCACTGACCCTGGAGTTTGCCAGTTTCTCTAGACTGGCTGCTCTGTGAGCACCACAGATCTGATTTGTGGGGTTACCAGGGTGTGCTGCTGCTCCTGGCTTTTTGTGTGTTTGTTGGGGAGTTGTATTTGCACAGAATTTTACTGACTGAGCCAATGCCCACCCACGCCCATCGATTTTTGTTGTTGCTGGTTTTTGGTTTTCCCACTAAGTGACTAGTGAAGCAGGAGGGGAAATAGCATTTAAGCCGCCTGCCCTCCTCTCCACAGCTACAGTGGCTGCCTGGCCCTTCGGAAAGCCTCTCCGGTTGCTCTTGGTGTTAAATGCTATTCTTGCTTTCCTGACATTCTCATGGCTTGTAAACTGGAGTTGGTTAGAAGAAAGTCACCAGCCTCTTCCCACGCAAAACCCTAAAGCCCATTCCCTACTTACTAAAGAACCATTTTAAAAATCAGTTCAATTTTATTATATTCACAACTACCAATATTTTTCTGATATGATGATAAGTCCAGATTCCACTGTCAGTTTGTTAACTGTAAGAAAATGGTATTTTAATCTGACCAAGAGTAAGTACTGAATTTGAGGATTGAACTGGGTAGGGGGGGGGTGTCGCCTGTTGAATTACCTTCTACAAACTCAGCTACTGGTTTTAGAGTGCAAGGGTTACCAGTCATCACTTCTCGAGGAGGGGAAACTCCGTTAATCTTCCCTTGGGGAACTGATAGGGAGTGGACTCGTGAAACTACACAGTGTTTGAGGAAGCAAGATATCACTAAGCACAGAGGTTAGAGGTTATCCTCTCGGTCCCTCTCCTGTTCCAGACTAAGTGAGGACCGCAAGGCACAGCAAGTCAAGCACAGGAAGGCAGGGCCACCCATCCCGTCTGGGAGACAAAGGGGGAAGAACACCTGATGGGTTTCCGTGTAACTCAAGTCAGCACAGTGCTAAAGTCCATGCTGTATCGGTTACCTAGCAGAGGTAGCCCACGCCACGGGGGTAACCTCGTGGAGCTAACCTATGCTGTGGGGGTTAACAGCAGAGCTAATCTATGCTATGGAGGTAAACTAGCAGTGCTACAGGGGTAGCCTTGCAGAGTCCACGCAGAGGATTCAGGAAGCAGGCACAGGCGCCTTCAAAGGTGATGCCTCCCCCTTTCCTGAACACCTTAAAACTGAAACTTTGAATACTACTGCACACTGGACACGCCTGGAATTTGCTCAAACAAGGTGCCACTGGGCAGTCCCTACAGACCATGATGCATCCTAGCATACCAAGCCTGCCCAGAGTCCTGTGTCAGTCTGAGTCACCATAACTGAGTGTTTGTACACACTATTTGAGGGTGAGACGGGAGCAAGCGGGTGCCTATAATTTCAGCACTCGGGAGAAGGCATGCAGGCTCAAAGCCAGCCTGGTCTACACACCAAATTCTACATCAGCAGGGGGAGGGTCTGTAATAAATGAAAGGCTCACAAAGCAGACGTGTTCCAGAGCCTTCCTCACCTGATACAGACACACATAGCTTTCCCCTGAGCATCTTGAGAACAGAGAATGAATGTATGTTTAAGTCTCAGCATTTGACTTCAAACACAAAGCCTACTAAAACATTCATGAGCTGCAAGAACACACAATCACCTCTAACCTATATGTAGATATCACCACCGAAGACTGCAGTGCAGACTGATATTAAACACACACATGAAGTTAATAAAGTCCCTCCCCCATCTTTATGAAATACAGACTCAGAAAAGCCCAGTGTTAAAGGAATGCAAGGCTCAGTGTTCTAGAAGCCTAAAGGACAGGAAGGCCTGCAGGAACCCTGACAGGCCTTTCTTAAGGACACAGATTTTGTTGTTGTGTGAAGCCCACTGCAGAGAATGGAATATAGCTTGATACTCCATCCCCAAACTGAGAGGTAAAAATTCAATCGTGCAAGCATCCTGCATTTTTAATCATATACTAAAACTCCTTATCGGTTCTTTAACATACAGTGAAACATTAAAATGACTGTCTGCAGCTGAGATTTTTTTATTATAAAAATCATTGCTGATGTGATTTTAACATTCCTTGATCAGGTTTATGAGATGGCTCAGTAGGTAAGGGTACTTGGTACTGAGCCTGCTGACCTGAATCCAATCTGGGAACAAACATGGAAGGGGAGAACTGACTCACTCAGGTTGTCCCTGACTTTCATACACACACACACACACACACACACACACACACACACACACACACACACCAAATACACATAGCATTTTTAAAAAGAATATTCTAGAAATTGCATTAGAAATATAGCAAATAAGACAGCTCAGCAGGTAAAGTGCTTGCTACATAAACTTGATGACCTGAGTTTGATCCCAGGAACCCATGTCTGTAATCCCAGCACTTCTACTGTGAGATGGCAGGTAGAGACCAGAGACTCATTCAAATCCCCCTGGTTCAGCTAGCCTAGAATACACAGCATGGAAGAAATGAGAGAGACACTGACTTAACAAGGAGCATGGAGAGAGTGTTTCTCAGACCTGCACATACAGGTCATGGCATGCTCATGTCCTCATTCTCTCTCCCTTTCCCCCATACACACACACACACACACACACACAGAGAGAGAGAGAGAGAGAGAGAGAGAGAGAGAGAGAGAGAGAGAGAGAGAGAGAGTACAAAAGCCTTAAAACCCAGAAAAAATTCACCAAATAATCCTTGTCTGAGAAAAAATAAGTTGTCATTCAAAAGAAGAAAAAACAACAAAAGTAGGGTATTGAGGGTATTGAGAAAATAAATCTAGATGAAAAGACAGGGAAAGCACAAAAGCTAAATGTCATTAATTTTTCACTCTATTAGTATTGTTGGGCCCTTAAATTTTGCTTCCTTCAGCCAATGGTATCCGAGGTGGAGGATGAATCCAGGGTCCTCCCCCAGCTGCTCTCCTAAGGCTTGTGAACAGTACAGGGCCATCTTTAGCTCCTTGGAGTATTAGTCTCTTGCTTTCAGATACATGGGCAGTCCCAGTGCTGCAGACCAACTAAGAAGCCAAAGTAACAGAAGCAGCATTTAGCATCTTTTCCACTCTGTGGTAAGCGAAGAGCACAGCTAGGAAAATAATGTCCCTAGGGTGGGATGCAGTGGGAAGGCAGGGAAACACAGTCCTCATTGTGTTTCTATGGAAGACAGGGGAGATGCTCTGCCACATATAATGTGAAATTTCAATGCATATTTATAGCAAAAAAATTGCAAATACCATTTCTGTAAAGAAAAATCTCAACCCTTTGTGGCTGAGTTTCATGTTTATGAAAATTCATTTGCTTAGACACTACCTGTCGACTTTGAAAATAAATCTACTTCTACCTTCTTATCTACAAACAGGGAGACAGACAACTAGCCAGCCAGCCAAATGCACACACACACACACACACACACACACACGTACGCACACACGCACGCACGCACACACACACACACACAGAGACAGAGACAGAGAGACAGAGAGAGACAGAGAGAGAGAGAGAGCAATAGGAAACAATACAAAATCAAGTTTTGATGACCTCATTTGTTCTAAGTTGCTTTAAAGAACATATAGCAGGATAAACAGATCACTGTCTTCAAGTCTTTCTGAAGCTATTAGACAGGTGATGGTGATAATGATGATGATGATAATAATAATAATAATAGCAAAAGTCACACTCCCACTAAATCCAGGTAACCCCATTCCCTGAACACGCCCCACTATCTAGATCAGGTTGGCCTGTAGGCATGTCTGGGGGTAGTTGTCTTTATTACATTCACTGATGTGAGAAGACAGAGCCCACAGGGGGTGTTACCATTCCCTAGATTTTGGTCCTGGGCTGCCTTAAAAAGAAGAGTGAGCTAATTACTAGAAGCATTCAAGCCTTCACTTTCCTCTGCTCTTGACTGTGGTTGTGATGTGACTGCTTTTAGCTCCTGCCATCTTGGCCTCCCTGCTGAGACAGACTATAACCAGTAACTGTGGGGACCCCAGAAGCTGCTTTTTTTTTGTCAGGGTGTTTTATTGTTTTATCATAGCAACAGAAACATTTACTGAAACAGTTTGGGATTATAAATGTTTAGTTAGTAGCCATGGTAATAATAAAAGTGCTCTGTTGGTGCACTTTACACAAAAACAGTTTCTGAGATAAAATTGATTTGTTCACTTTTTTATGCATTTGCTACCTCAATGATGGTTGGGGGTTTTGTTTGTTTGTTTGTTTGTTTGTTTGTTTTAAACAAAGTCTCTTTAAGTAGCTCTGGCTGTCCTGAAACTCACTATTTAGTCCAGGCTGGCCTTGAACTCATAGATGCATCTGCATCAGCCTCCAGAGTTGTTGGGATTAAAGGCACGGGGTACCACACCCAGTTTGATGGACTGATTTTAACTGAGTTTATAAATCTCAAGCATAGAGAAATCTCCATAATTAACTGAAGGCAAGAACAGGGAGGGCCTTAAGTATCACAGAGGGAAGTACTGGGATGAGGAATTTGCATCTGGGAAAGAGAGTTGGTTTAACTCCTACACAGAAACTGGACATGTGTCTTTCACTTCATGTGGCAAAGGCAAGTAAATTCAAAAGCACTGCCAGGTTTCCCGTATAATGGCTGAGGGGAGGTCGAGCTGTCCATCAGCTCATTGCTGAAGGTGGATGGTGGTTTGGTTGCAAAAGAGTACAAATATTTGCTAAGCTCACCTTTGACTCAGCCACGAGGTTTCTGACCCTAAGGTCGCCTGCCTACACAAGTGGTTGCAAAATTGTGCTAGGCATCTCCTTTGGAGAGACCCAGCACACGGAGCAAACCGTCACTGGGTGTGGACAAAGGACGCAGGGGTACTCATTAAACCGGTCCTGAAATTGCTCTTATGTCTGAGCCTTTCAAAAAAAATGTTAAGGCAAGAAATAAATATAATTTGAACAACAAACTATAACACGCTATTCTTTGAGCTCATTTGCCGGAGAAGAGACAAGGGTTATGATAATTTTAGATCTATAGGTAACCAATGGGCACACTTCAAAGGAGTTTAAAGTCCAATTGACAGAGTCGCATAGGCCTAACAGGTAAAGTGATATTTTTTTACCTGATTTTGTTCTTTGAAGGTGAGTTAAGAGCAAGTCCCCTCTTAAACATAGGCAGCTGGTCACCCATGAAGTCATGGCAAATTCAAGGATGTGCTCAGCAGAGCTCTGCGGTCACCACCTGCATCAGAATAGCACTGGGTCAGAAGGATGAAAAGAGCCCCTAAGAAACATAAGCATACGGCTAATTCCAAAATCCAGCTAGTGCTCAAAAACTCTTGAGTGTGTTTATTGAAAAGCAGAGGATCTTTATAATAAATAAAGGTTAGTACTTGTAAATCTCTTCTTTAAAGAAGCCTACAGATTGAGCTGGGCCTGGTAGCCCGGGCTCTGATCCCCTAATATTCTAGATAGATTTGCCCAAGACAGATTATGCAGAGGCGCCTACTTCTGCTCTTTGACCACTGAAAAGGGGCCGTCAGATCAGGCCTCTGCTTCCATGATTGACTGTGGCTTTACTTTAGGCTCCAGGGACTCATTCTGCCCTCTGTGTTTGTTCAAGAGAGAGCAGAGCAAAGGTCTGAGCAGCATGTGTTTCCACCTCCCTTAACTCACTGAACTTTTGTACTTTCAAAGTTCTACCTCCAGGTGTGTGTGTGTGTGTGTGTGTGTGTGTGTGTGTGTGCCTTTGTTAGAGAAACAGCCCGTATGTTAAAATAAAAGATAACCAAATCATTGGTAATTCGGTTTATTCATTCAACGTTTACAAAATTACAGCTGGTCCATGCTGGAATCAGATGTTGAAGAAATGCTTCCTGCAGAAGCAACACCAACAGCCCAATGGAAGGCATTCCCTGTTAAGACATGAGCAATTTCCAAAAGCTTCCAGAAAGTTCTGAGAGTGAGCAGTGGACTGGGGGTTTTCAGAATCAACAGCAAGTTTTCAGACTGTGTTGGGGGAAACACGCTGCTGGGGCTGTCCAGCAAAGTGGACACAGGAGTGCAGGTAGTTCCTCTAGTCCTTAACTTCCAGTATTTGCACATTCTTTTTTTCAGGAGTGGGATTGTTGGATCACCAAATCAATCGTATTTTCATTTTTTAGAAAGTTATGTTTTTTTCACTTTGTATTCTCATTAACAACAAGATGACATGGGACTGGAGGCGAGAAAGGGTGAAGTTTTGATATATGAAGTTACACTAATGAGCAAGTTCTAGAGCTCCCTATAGTCAGAAGTGCAGGGTTATGCACTTAACAATGAACTCCTGTCAATTGTTGATAAATAATGAAACAAAACCCAAAGACACTAGGAAAGTTTAGGAGGTTATGGATGTAATAGCACCATGTGGGTGAGGGGCATGTGTGTGCATGCATGTGAGCATGTATGCAGCATAGAGATTTGGTTTTAGTGTGACTATGTACAAACATATGTAGGCAGGTTTTTTGTTTGTTTTTTTTTGTGTGTGGGGGGGGTGTGGGTACGTAATGAAAGGGACAGGACACGGTAATGGGAGATATTAATGATCAGTCTTGCCTCCAAGTGTGGGTTTTGAGTACAAAGCAGTCAGACACTGATAATAAAGAGATAACTTCAGGAAGGCAGACACCTTGGCAGAACTGTCTGTTTGGGCAATATAGAAGATTCCAGAGTGGCAGGTGTGTCATAGACTGTGATGGATAGAATTTGCGGTCATAAGACTCCAGTACAGCTACCTACAAAAAGAACAGTCTGAGGATGATGGGCAACCTGGGACTCCTCATCTATCATTTCCTGAAGAGATATGATGAGGACTTCATCTAATTGCCTGCTTAGACTCTGGCCCGAGGTCCTCTTGAGGGGCAGAATGGTCATTTTTCCATGGAACAGCATGCTACTTGACTCTTCAATGCCAGCTCAGTAGACATCTGAGACTGTGTAAATACTTTCCTGCCCTACAAATCCAAATTCTGACAGCATGGACCACACAAAGAAAACATTAATGTATGACAATGGGGACTGACTGGTTTAGGTAATAAACCTGTTGGAAAGATATTTTTTTGCAAGGTACCTTACAGAATAAACAGGATTTTGAAACCAGACTTATAAACATGAGCTTTAGTTTGTGTAATGCTTTTCTCCAGCAGGGACAGATGGTGCTTAGACTTCATAGTCAGCTGGAGTCACTGACTCTGTTTTCTAGCATCCTTTATGCTAGTTCTCTGCAGGAAAGGTAAATGGAGACTAGAAATGAGGCCTGGAGAGATGCTCAGCAGTGAGGACCTGACTCCAGACCCTACATTGGGAGGCTCACAGTCACTGTAGCCCCATCTCTGGGAGAATCTGACCCCTCTGGCCTCTGCAGGCTCCTGCACTTGTAGTGCACATATCCACATGCATTCACATAATTAGAAATAATATAAATAAAACTTTAAAATGAAAAGAACACAAAAGTCCATGTGCTGTTTTCAATGTCTTTATCCTATACCTTCCCCCAAAAGACACAATCAAACATTGTTTTGAGTTTTAGTGGATATAATGTATCAAAGGAAATTCCAACAACATGATGTAAAAAAAAATGTCACACATAGAAGAATAAAAGTCTACATTTGGGCATCTATTGCTGTGGGAAGAAGGGCCTGATCTTCATAGACATCTTCCGCATTGAGTACCATGATCCCTTCCAGTTCATCCACACCACACCATCATCTGTGCCATGTTTGGACATGTCCCAGCTGTAGAGACCACCCCAGTAGTATCTGCCATTGGGATTGGCTGCATGGCATCTGTTATACCACCATCCGCCACCGTCTTCTTTTGAGCACTGCTTTCTCGGATCTAAAGTTAACCTGAAAGGAGATGAGTCTGAGTTATGATACACACAGGGAGCACCGTCAGTTCAGTTCTTTGGAGCGAACCCACATGAAAGTACTGTGCTCAGCTGTACTTTCCCTTGAGTCCTGTATGTAAAGCTCAAGCACTGTCCCCTAGCAAGAAAGGGAAACAGTTGGGCCTGTCTGGTCCATGCTGAAGGGACAGGATTGTTCTATTCTGAAATGACTTATCTGAAACTGTAGTATGAGAGACCCTGAGATATGAAATGATGGTTTCCGTAGATGCATTAGTGAATAAGAACACAGATGTGTGCATACATGCACAAAACTCAAAGAGTTGTAATCTAGTTGCTGCTCTGTCTCTGAGTGGTTGTCTGGCTTTGGGTAAATTTATGCCTCTAAGTTTGATCTGAAGGATGATACTGATGGTGCCTGCCTTGCAGCTGGGATGCTTTCAACCGATATGTAGGGAGTTCAGGACAGAGGCTGCCTGAGACACTTCAAGTGTGGGCAGTCGTTTGGTACGTTCGTGATGCTGAGTGGTGGCATTATTGGGGACTTTTGAAATAGGAGCAGAGACTGCAGTGCTTACCAGCCGTCATTGTCCCTGTCGTATGTGCTGAAGAACATGCCATTGTGGATGGTCATGGTTCTGTTTTCCCCCACCAGCTGAGAGGCTCCGTCCATGAGGGCATTGCCAGCGGTCCCTTTGTACTTGTTCACTGAGACTTGGTACTTGTTAGCCTCGTTCTGCACTGTGAACCCTCCGTAATGCGCCTTCACTTTGTCTCCCTTCCAGTCCTCCATTTCAATCAGAAGTTCCGTGGTTCCCATCCTGGTAAGCTGACTAATCTTATCATTCCCAAGCCAGTATTCACCTGGAGAAAATGAATGTGAAGTATCAGCAAAAAATGAAACCTCCACCAACCACGCACTACTCTTCCACGATATCTTTAGCTCCCACATTTAATTTTTTTACCTTTATTTATTATGTGTGTGTACGCATGCGTGTAGTTAAATTCTTATTAGCATCCTAAAAATGTAAAAACAGACCCCTACCCTTGATGTTTTTAAGGGGGGGGGGAACTCACTAAAGTAGAAGGATTTTATTCTGCACTCGAAGTCTTTACCTGGTAAGCCACAGTACTTCTTCCCATCATCATTGGTTGCAATATTTCCAAATCCTTGTTTGTATGGGTCCCACTGCCTGCCAAAGTCGACACTGCCATCCTGACGGTTCTGTATGACTGTCCAGCCTTCAGTTGACAGAAGGAAAGTTAGTCTAAGGTGACCAGTAATAACATCACTCTGAAAGGAAAGTCTGAACCCATTGCCCGTTTGTTTTATGTTATTCTTTCTTGTGTTTGATTCTCCTAGTAGCCATAATAAGGAAATAAGCATGAGGGGAGATCTCTTGAGCTATCTAGAGATGTCAAGCGCGGCATGTCATCTTGATGCATGCATCAGGGATCTTTTAAAGTGTTTCAAATACAGACTGAATTTCAAATCAAGTGGCTCCTCGCCAGCTGTGTTGTAGCAGAGCCTTGTTCCCCAGCATCCAGGACAGTTGCAGAACATCAGGTCAGTCACTGAGGAGTGCTTACCCCCGTTTTCTGTCTCCATGTCACAGTAGACTCTGTACGGCTTGATGGAGGTGTCAGGCTGAATGAGATACATTTCGGATGTCTCCCCTCCTTTCCTAATGATCTCCTCACACTCTGCAAGAATGTGATGCTGTGTTAGGTTCAGGGACAGTAACAGAGTCTCCAGCTACTCATTCTTGAATAATAAAACTGACTACACTGGGTACGGAGGACCACTTTATCATAAACACTTGAGAATAATGTTCTATGGTTGGACCTTCTTTTCATGAAAATCAAACTTAATGTGAAGAATTCTGTTAAGTGAATTATAAACTCCCTTTATCTTCCACCTCTACAAATAGAGCACACAGGATTAGGAAACACCTCCATCTTTCCAAGGCCCTGTCATCTGTGTAAGCCACACGCATCCATACAGTAGAGACCCCTGGAACCTCCACCCTCATTACAGAGGGTGGGCAGAGCTGTCAGTCAAGGCAGAATACCACAAGCCAAGGATACAACCAGAATATGCTAGAATATCATTATATTCTGTCGGGGAAACCCCACTCTGTTCACTCTTTAGGCCTTGAGTTTAGAGAGTGTTAGATCTTCTGGAACTCTGTGGCATTTATTTACTGACTGGTTACCTTTGCCAGACACCACGGGAATATTGCAGCTGACAGTGCATGGCGTGCGACAGTATTCCATCTGAGCTGAGATGTCAGATTCTAGTTTTTGTATTTTGCTTCTCAGATTCTCCAGGATGGAGCGGAGCACACGAAGATTAAGGGGGATATTATCATTCACGGTCTCATCAATATATAATCTCTGGTCTTCCAGAATGGAGGAATACTCATTTATGACATTTTCATTATCTGGAAAAGCAAAATGATGTAGGAATGGTCAGCAATTTTGCCTACAAAACTATATCTGCCTATATAAATATGGTTTTCATTTTCTGAGAATAAATGAATAGACTTCAAGGCATCATCAAGCAATCAAGACTGTTGAATTAAGAGGTATCATTTGTTTCGTGGCATATATAAATTGGCATACAGCCCTACTGCTATTCCAGTGATTTGCCCTGGGTACAAGCTAAAGATCATATCTGGTAACAAATACAAGTCGTGTCTTTCTTTAGTCAGCAGTTTTCGAGGGCTCCATCTCAACAGGTAACATTATAGACCAGAAGCACTTGGCACTTGCACAACCCACCTACAGAGCCTTGTAATTTGCAAGAACTTGTCAGGATTCTTGGATTCCTACGTGTCTACACTTGGGTGAGCTGCTCTGAAAATCCTACGCCATGCCAATGCCCTAACTTGTTCTAACCTACCAGGTCCGTAGCCCTCGACATTCATACGCCAGATGTCACTGCTTGCAGGCTAGTTATATCACACTGACCATTCTCAGATCCAATGCCTCAAGTGTCAAACTTACAAACACTAAGCTTTTATTCCATGCATACTACCTTCTGAGTCACAAGGCAAATGTCTAATAGAAACTAAGAAACCATAGTGACATTTCTCCTAGAGAGTCATTGTAGTGAAAGCAGCACCAACACTAGTACTTGAGGAGTGCTTGCTTGTCTGGTAAACTGCAGATGAAAGTGCCTGAGGGAGGACCCCGGGTAAGCAGGGATGGAAAGAAGTAAGGACAAGCGCTGGTTGACTTCAGATGCTTAGCAGCACACGAGTGTATATCCACAGCTAATGGTTTCAATGTTATAAACGGGTCAGGTAGAAGCCCCCAGGGTGACTACCTTTAACTTGTGCCTGTTTCTTTTTCCACATGTCTTTTAGGAGAGTCAGGTACTGGAAGGTGTTGGAGGAGGTCTCAGAAATAGACTGTATGTTGCCATTTAGCTCAGCAACACTGGCCTTGATTGGCCGTTCCTGGTTTATCAGAGTCTGTTGCAATTGACACCCTGTAGGGCACAACACTCCCTGTAAATGAAGAAAATAGCTGGTATTAGAGTAATGGATATTTGTTTAAAATATACATTAGTGAAACTCTGGTGATTCCACAAGTCAATTAAAAACTTGGTATTTCATTTTCTTTCTGGAAGACCAGAAACCTTAGAATTGTCAGCATACTCTTATAGAGAATAGAAATAGTCCTTGCCACTAGAAAAAAATGTAATCAGGCTATGAAATTTTTTACCCAGTCCAATGAAGAAAGTAGACAAAGTTTAAGAGAAAAGGCAATGTCCAAATACCTTAGTTTGTTATCTTATATCCAGATCCAAGAGTCCAATGAAGGACTCAATCAAGTTCACATTTTGATTAATTCTTAAAAAAATAAGCAAAATAGCAATGATAGAGATGTTAGTTCACCAAATATTAAGCTTTTTCTGCACAGGAGACCCACCCTGCAAAAAACACTAATGGCCCTACCAAGTTTTGGTCAGCATGAAGACAGCCTCCTGCATCAGGGACTTTTATTTCCAATTTCTTCTTACTGGCAGCAACTTTGGCTGGGCGGGCTCGATAACCACCTCCGCTGATAGGAGGGGGGGCGGGTCTCAGGCTAGGAGCCTCTTCCTTCCTCCTGTCAACCGGTCGATGACCACGGACAAGCAAGCCGTCCTGCAGGAACCGGGCAGGAACACAACACAATGTTAGAGGAGCTGTGAAAGGAAAACTATTCCATCCTCTTGCTCTGCAGCTTAGGTAGTACAAGCCCAATGATTTGCTACAGGTCTCTCCACTGGCTGGATCCAATGATATGTGTCTCCTCAAGTGGAGGTCCAACAACACACAAAGCTACTGCAAAAAGCTAAGGCAGGTTTATAAGGGGGGTTGGATGGGGCTAAGACAAAGCTACCCCAGATTGTGAAATCTAAACTTTGAGACACACAAAACTGTCAGGAATCTAGATGATCAACAAGAATGAATATTCTCAACCCACTTGGGTTGGTAAATTCCTACAGTTGTTATTAATCATTTCCCCAAATTTCAACTTTTATAAACTGATGATTAGGCTGAGTCTAATAAGATCATATCTGAGACAAGATGATCTATTTAAGGAAAACTTACTACTAATAAGACAATAATGACTCTAACATGTTACAGAGAATTAAGATAGTGTGGGATAAAGCACTGCTTGGGTTCAAGTCTTGACCTGCACTTTGGGCAACTTATTTTACTCATGGCTTAGTTTTCTCATTCATAAAAATAAGGGCAACCACAGCTTGTATCTGCCTTATAAGATTATTATGAAGATGAAATCTGTTTATCTGTGATACCCTCAGAACTATCTTTGGCTCATTTTAAGTTCACATTATTATTTTCAGTGTGACTTCTCCACTGTTAATTCCTCTTCTAGTCTCAGTTTTCAACAAAATTATTTGTTACGCTGTTCTCTTGAGACTCCTCACATAATTTATCAAACATGATGTTGTTCCCATACTTAATTTCCAGAGTTTATCAACTGCATTAAAGATCATTTACTAACTTAACACTCTTTAAGAAGATCCCTAAGTGTAAGACATGCAATCAGATACAAAGGTTTTGTCTTGGATTGAATATGTTTATCATTCTTCATCATCAGTAGTTTTACTCTGAAGACTGTATTTGCAGATGAAGAAACCACAAAACCTGAAGCAATAGCTGAGCTCTCTTATAGTCATGTGCATCTAAGTCACCACATGAACTGTGTCTGAAAATTTACTCTCATTTATTCATTAAATCATTACATTATTTTACATTTAGTGGGGTGGTGCAAAGATTGAAACCCTGATAGTCTGGTTTCAGATTCACTGGCTTACTTACTGATTAAATCTCTGTCTCTCTCTGTCTCTGTCTCTCTCTCGCTCTGTGTGTGTGTGTGTGTGTGTGTGTGTGTCACTCTCGCTCCCTTCCTCCCTCCCCCTCTCTCTGTATGTATATATACTGCTATATATTTTTAATGGGTGAACATTGAGGGCGATACACATATCTCATATTAAAGACAGGGTCCTAATCAGAGCTTGTCTGCTCTAACACAAATTTAATGAAGTATGTTTTTGTTCACTGCAAATACGATTATGGAAAAAAAAAACTACTGTCTTGTTTTCTTGTTTTAGAATGTTGTACACAGGTGAAATTGATTGTCTGGCTTCACTAGAGAAAATAAATGACAAATACTGAAAGAACCAATGGGGAAACAGGTTAGGAAGGAGCACTTGCAGAAATAATTAAAACCAGGAAACCCACATTGGAGCTTAAGCTAGAGGATTAATTAATGAGAACCTGAAAGCACTTTTGAAGTAATTTATGAAAATGGACCCAAACGCATCCTTTATGCTTCTCTTACCCAACCCAGACAATTTTTTATTTGTATGATCAAACAATCTGAGTGCCTATATGCCCTTTAATCCAAATGATTCACAGTGAATCAAGCTCACTGCAGTATTAATGTGTATTCCAATTTCTATTATAAATAATATACTACAGAGTAAATTTCACCACAATACATTTAGTAATAAAATGTAACGATTTTCTTAAATACCCTTCTAATTTTTATGACATCAAGGTAATACTAATAATAAGTTGGTAAAACTAATACTTGGCCTCGGTATGGTGGCTCAAGGCTGCAATGCAATTAAGAAGCTGAATCAAGCCAGGAATATGACACCTTTTATCCCAGCCCTGGGGAGCTAGGGGCAGGCAAATCACTATGAGTTCCTGAGGCCAGCCTGGTCTTACATAGAGAGTTTCAGGACAGTCAGAGCTACAAGTCCCTGTCTCAAACAAACAAGCCAAGGCAGGCGGACTGTCACAAGTTTGAGGCCTCTCTGAGAGGCCAGTTTGAGGCCCTGTCTCCAAAATAAAATAAAATAAAAAAGAAGAAGAAAGAAAGAAAAAGAAAGACAACAAGGGGGGAAAAACACTTCTATCAGTAAGAAAGTTGTGCTATATATTAATAATGACAACAAAGATTACCTCTATCATAATTTTTTAATCTGAAAAAACCCAAAACTTACTTTTCTGATTTTAAAACTATAATTCTTACCCATATTCAATAATTTTAGGAGTTAGAGATTATCTTACTCATCAAAGAGCAAACAATATACCAATTTTTTCTTTCAAAAGACTAATATTTCACCATCATAGAACCTATGAATTTAAAATATTGTCATTATAATTGTAATAAGTATGTTGCAATAACTAAGTGAAAATTCATAGAATTAGGGCAAGACCATAAAACGCATTTCACCTTAATTAAGCCACTTTCACCCTGGAAGAATAAAGACGATTAAACCAGAAAGTAATACATTACTTGTTTTTCATATATATAATCCTATGAAATATGTTGAAAGTCAGAGAGGTCCTTGGAATTAAGGATACACTGTGTAAGCACAACCAAGGCTACCTTAATTTAAATAACTATTTACCCAAAATTATGCCATTATTTTATATTAAAAATATTAGTAGCAATATAATAATATCCGTAAAAAAAATCACCGAATAATCGTAGTCATCTTCAGCAGCTTGTGTCTGAACTGAGAAAACACACAGCAGCAGCAGCCATAGATGCCTCATGGTTTTGGATTTCAGAAATCCCAAGCAGTCAGTCGCCCTTTGCCTGCAGACTTAGCTGGGAGACTGTCGATCTTATATATAGTGGGTCCTCTCGCAGGCATGGCTTTAGAAATGGTTACCTCCTGTTAGTTAATATTTGACCTTTTGGGTTACTTGTTGGCTGAACTGCTTTATCATTTGAGCAACATCTTCCCAGCAAGCCTTGTTTACCCGTCACACGCCTAATGTGGACACACGGAGGCTCTTTAGTTCTTTGGGTCAGGGGAAATAAATGATGGGAAATGGGGGCATTCTGAAAAGAGCCCTATGTCGGTCGAGGGACCTCGTAAATTGTTGTGATTGGTACAGGAGTTCACCAAGGATGTGCAAGAAAAAGGTTTAATTCAGACAAAACCATCTGGTCTACTCAGAAGAGGCTCAGGAAAACTATATCATCAGAAAGAGATCCCTGTTCATGCCTTTCTGCAGTTGCACAATCACTTTTGAAAGAAACCATTGAAGTCAGGAGTCAGTATCATCATGTGTCTGTCCTTTCTTCTGGATGTTAATCGGAATTATAAAACAACCATTTGTGATACACAAACATCAGAAAAAAATAAAAAGTCCTGGTTTCTCCCCTATTTCTGCCCTGGCCCGCTTTTGTATTTTGCCATTTTTTATGGCTAAATTTTTAATTAATTCTAAATACTATTATGATATCAGTAGATTATAGATAATTCACATATTATCATTGCAGTAATTGAATAACATTTCATGTTATTATTTATGTGTCTTATTTTGTGTTATATTTACATGAGATGGTATCACTTTAACATGTGTGAAGTCTTCATATGTCTCTTTCGGGTAGTATAGCCATACAGTAAATGTGACCTGTTTTCATTTGTCATTTCGCATAAGCCTCCACTTCCGTGTTACCTGCTCAATTGTTTGCAGTAGTGAGAATCAAGAACTAGTCCACTTACCTAAATCACATTCAATCCAAAGTCAACAAGTCGTGTTTCCGGCAAGCACATTGCTCAAAAGTATTTCTGGGTTTTGTATGGAAGGTGAAACATTCTCATAAACTTTACAAAATGGTTTTCTGAGAAAGAAAGCAAATGATCTGAATTTGGATCGTGGGAGTGTTTGAAACAAAGTTTTGAAACAGAGACATTAAATTTCTTCTCTTGACAGTAAAGTACGTCAAATTCTTTTTTTTTTTTTTTTTGTGGTTTGGTTTTGGTTTTTCGAGGCAGGGTTTCTTTGTGGCTTTGGAGGCTGTCTTGGAATTCGCTCTGTAGACCAGACTGGACTCAAACTCACAGAGATCCACCTGCCTCTGCCTCCTGAGTGCTGCGATTACAGGCGTGTGCCACCACCGCCCCGCTGTCAAATTCATTTAACTTAGACTATAGAAACGAAGTCTGAGTTTAGATACAGGAAAACAGTGCTCCTTTGCCAATTTGTGCTTCCTTTATCAGGAGGAGTAAGCATACTTTGAGATTCTTCTTATCTTATTTTTTCTTAGAAAAATGTACAGTCTCACAGAAAAATCAAGTTTGGATATGTGTATTAGTCAAAAGGAGATATGAGGATATACCTTCAAATTATAATCAATAATAAAAACATCTTAATGCTTAATGATCTGGACAGGATTTCATAACTGTGACATTTATATTTTTGCTGACTTTAAAATAAATACCTTGAAAAAGGTATATGGTGTGACTCCATTTCCAGCCTCTGACAGATCCCCTCCTAGTGATAGTGCTAACTGTTGCGTGCATGAACCTGTGCATCTTTAAGTATCTCTACACACACACACACACACACACACACACACACACACACACACGTGTATATATATATGGTAGATCTTGTCCAACATGACAGTGGAAGTTCTTTAACCACCTCTCCTTGCTGCTTAGACTGGCATTCTGAGATGTAGCCATCATTCTCCACACCATGCCTGTAAGCCTTCAAAAAGACCGGTAGTGGGCTGAGAATACACTGAGAAGCAAGGCCGGGACAGAGAAATCGTTAATCCCAGAAGAAACACTGAACTGGCCTTCGTAGATACATGCCTAGCAGATGTTTGTTTGTCTTATTTAATTGTTAAAACCACTACCTTCTACAGATGATGGAATTGAGGCTCAGAGGTCAAGTCACCTACCTACAGTCCCAGAAGTGGCAGGTGGTGGGTGATCAAGTCTTTCTAACTCGGCAGAACATATTTTTTTTTTGCGCACTAAGTCACACTGTCTTGTTTGGGACTACCTCATCTATGGTTAGCCCAGTGTCTATGATTGGCAGAACTCATTCTTCTTTCATTCGTATTTTTCAGCCAGGTAGATAGTATGGGCATGGATGTTCATGCCCATGTGACCGATATAAATGCTACATTGTAACATTTTTTTTCTAGAGTTGTTGTAGACAGGTAAACAGCACTCCAAGTTCTCTAACAGTCCCAAGCAGACGATTCTATTAGGAGAAGAGGCATACTGAAATAGTTAAGTATTTTTTGCACTCTGCTGCCATTGGTGGAGAGAGAAGGGAGTGCTGCTTGCTAAGCCAATAATGCTGTGTTTTTCATATTAGTTGATCTTGTTATGTAAACCAAGGGCAGTGGATCGGTGAAAGAGAAAACATGACCCATCCTGTCCAGCTGCTTCCTAGCACCAGACAAAGACGTGCAAGCCCCAGCTATAGAGACACTTGTGACTTTTTCAGTTCAGGCAAGGCCCAGCCTATACAACACAAGGCCGTTTGGCTAAGTAGCAATTTTTGAGGTCCTCCTTTGCAGCAGGTGGGATAGCTCAGTGAGCAATAGAGACAAGGATCCTGAGGAAAGACAACAGATAGAAGTCAGCTACCTGTGCTACGCCCTGCAGAACCAGAGGAGGCTTTTGCACAGTGACTTAGGTATCAGCCATCAAAGGGAAGGTGCCCTTTCAAATAAAAAGGGCTTCTGAACTTGTAATGGGAGGCAGGTGCTGAGTAGCGATGATAGCTTGTATCACACACCTTATACCAGAGGCATTTCATATCTACCAGATGAGTGAGTTTATGGATGTAGGCATGAATAAATAAGTAAGGCATATCAGAGACGCTGCTATTCTACACAGGCATGATTGGAAAAGTTACGATTATTAGTCTTTTAGCAAGTTCTCCTTGGCTCCAACTAAAGAATGAGTGTCCAGTGGGAATTAGCCCTGGGAAGTTGGAGGCCAAATGGAACTTCCAGCATAAACATCAGAACAGTGTGGCTGGGACACCTGCAGTTGACATGTCCTCCTCAGTAAGAGACAGCTTGTGACAGGGATAAAGAGCTGGAGGTCACTGCCTCTGTGGACAAGCTCCGTTTGTTGATCCAGTAATGTCAGCTTCCCTTGAGTGTGCGGCTGATAAGACACCCGAGCAGCAGAGACAACAGGGCATTTTCTTTTCTGAGCAGCTACAGATCACAGGAGTCATAGCAAGAACAAGACGCTCCTGGGCTGCTGCTACCTTGAGATTAGAAACACAAAAGTTCGGTGGTTGTCTTCGGAGTGGCAGAGTGGGACTACAGTGTCAGGATGATGACACTACAGGTGACCAAGAGTGGGCACACTAGCCTTACCCCATGATAGCCCCTTCAGACTCTTAAACAACTTGAAATCTGCAAAGGAAGCAAGCAGAGCATCGGTCCGTCCACTGTCTTCATTTCACATTCACCGCAGAGAGAGGACTCAGTCACCGCAGCTCAAGAGTGACAGCATTTCTCTGCGAAATCATTTGATTCTCCAGTTAAATCTGCTAGGCCCCCAGGTCCTTCCCGTAGTGCCTGGTCCCGCTTTATCATAGCTCAACGGCAAAGGGTACACTATTTGAAGGAAAATAAAAAGGTTTTTATTGTGGCGTGAGAACAGCTTGGCTAATGAGGAAGGGATTTCCTAAAAATCTGCACGATTGCTTTCACACACACAAATGCAGCATTCATATTTATGTTCATAAATAATCTGTCATGTTTGCTTAAAGGAAAAAAAAAGAAATCCTGTTCACCCTTATGAAGAGCCATACTGACATCTACTGTTCACAAGAGGCAGCTCAAGATGCTAGTCAGTGCAGGGACTCTCCCTTCCTTCCTTCCTTCCTTCCTTCCTTCCTTCCTTCCTTCCTTCCTTCCTTTCTTTTCTTTTTAAGATGTGGCCCCTTGTTTGTTTATTTTTCTGCTTTGTTTTGTTTTCTCTGTGCAGCCCTGGCTGCCCTGGAACTCAGGCTGACCTCAAACTCGAGAGATCTACCTGCCTAGGCCTCCCACGTGCTGGTAGCATGAGCCTTTAACACCTGCTCTTTTTACAGTTTTTGAGACAAGGTTTCTCTGTCTATTTTTCTGCTTTGTTTTTTTTTTCTCCGTGCAGCTCTTGCTGTCCTGGAACTCACTCACTTTGTAGACCAGGTGGGCCCTGAACTCCAAAATCCCCCTGCCTCTGAGTGCTGGGATTAAAGGCGTGTGCCACCTACGGCAGCTGCAGATGCTGGATCCCTCCAAAAACCTAAAATAGAAGACAGGCCGTGTCAAACAAAAACACCCAGTTTCCTACATAATATGTGAAATCTGCCTATGATATATGTGATTTACAGATTCTAGAACCGGATAAGATCACCTAAGCACTCTATTAACCTCAGTGGATAATTTTCACATGGATGACATAATTCAAGAGTTGTAAGAAGAGCAAAGTCTAGCGCGTTTTATCTCAGTATATTGCTGTTATGAGCCTGTTCACACATTATGCTTGGGATGAGTATTGACAGGTTTAGTAAGAGCTGTCTTGCAGTCATTACATTACCTAGATATATTAAGGTCTTTCCTTAATGCTATCGTGATTTAAAATGTTCTTTTCTAAGGTTATTACTATCTCTGGGTAAGTTATAATATTATTTAAATCCTAAAAAATGTTTTTCTTTCTTTTTTAATTTAAGTTAGAAACAAGTTTGTTTCACAGTCAATCCCAGTTCCCTCTTCCTCCCCTCCTCCCCCCACCTCCAACTAAGCTGTGATCCCCAGGGAGGGTGAGGCCCTCCATGGAGGATCTCCAGAGTCTGTCATTTCATCCAGGGCAGGGCAGGACCTAGGCCCTCCCCAAAGAGTCCAGACTGAGAGAGCATCCCTCATTGTGGGATGGACAGCCAAAGTCCATTTGTATGCCAGGGATAAATACTATCCAAGGCCCAGTATTTCCTTGCAAAGTGTACCACCACCATTGCCCAGTTTTACAAAAAAAAAAAAAAAAAAAAAAAAAAGGTCCTTAGGCTAAACTCAGGTTTAAATTTAGAAATGACGATTTTCGGACTGAAGTGATAGTGCTAGCGTTAAGGATCAAAACCAAAAAACAAAACAATTTTAGAAATGTCTGTTTTTGGGTAAAAACGTGGCCTTAATGTTTGTATGAACTAAAAATAATTTGAGTGAGAGTATTGATTCACATTGGTATATTTGTGCTATATTTTCTTAAATAATTTGCAGTATTCTCTGAGGACGGATGAGTGAACTTAATCACGGTTCAGGGAGACTTAGGATCAGTGAAAATGCCTCATTTAAGATCGCAAATACCAACTACATCTAATATTTTTACACATCAAAACATTGGAAAACGATAGATCAAAAACCACAGATTATACCTGGGTAAAAGACAAAACTTCAATACTTTAGCATCAGGCGAAATAAAATAAAAGTTCTCTATCGTTTCTGAAAAACAGCTTAGCATCTCTTCGTCAATAGGCACTAAGTTTCCGGGAGCAGGTACCGCCCCTAAGCAGGCCTTTAAGGCTGCCGCGCTCCCTCTGGCTCCGGCAGGAGCCTCCGCCCCCATCCAGGGGGCTCCGCCCAGCTTCGTCCAGACCCGCCCCTCCGCCTGGAGACTCCGCCCGTTCCCGCCCAAGCCCCGCCCAGCCCCTCCCCGCGGCAACCGAGCTCGGGCTCTCAAACTCGAGGCTCCGCTCAACTCCGCCTAGGTCCCGCCCTCGACCGCCAGACCACGCCCCCTCTCCACCTCCCCGCGCGACGGGTGGCCAACACGCGTGCGCGGGCGGGTGGCGTCACATCCGCCGACAGACCCCCAATCTCCGGAAGGCGCTGTGGAATAGTGGCGGCGATTTCTGTGTCGGTCATTCGAGTTTCTTCCCTGCTGGAGGAGTGGGCTCAGCCGCGGCGACATGGTGGAGGTGAAGTAACGCCTGGGGGTCGTTTGTCTCTGGAGCTTCGCCCTGCCCACGAGCGTGCGGGGCGAAGGCGCTGGGAAGGTGGGGGAAGGAGCGGGCGCTCCCGGGATTTCGGGGCGAGGGGCAGGCCAGTGACATTTCGAACCCGAGGTTCGGCCGGCGGGAAGCCTGAGAGAACCTCGCGGTCCCTGCGTGTCCCTGGGAGCTGGCGCTGTCCTCCGAGGCCGGGCTTCCGTGGTTGGGATGCTGGTCCAAGCTCCCAGGTCGGTTACTGTTGCTCAGGTTCTACCCGGGGGAAGCTTGTCGCCCTTCTTAATTGTTTTGTTGGCTTCTGCGTATCCCAAGCGTTTCTTAATTTCACCCGCTGCATTTCGGCTCCACGGCCGTCCCCCTCACCTAGCCCAACATCCTTTGCTGGGACTGACGGGTTAGCTTCTGGCTGGTCTAAGTGCTGATGTTTAACGAACGCACCGTCTGCGGTTCTCTTGTCTAGCTTGACAAGGCGCTGTCTTCAGTCTCTCCAGCACCACGGGCGTAACTAAAATGTGAATTGGTCCCGCTGTTCCTGCTTAAACCCCCCTTTCTGGCTCAGTGTTGCTAGAATAAAAATGTAGGTGGTGACCGAGGTCTGAACCTCACCGACCCTTGAAGCCTCACTTGGGGGAAGGGAGGCTGGAGACAGGGTTTCTCTGTGTAGCCCTGGCTCGCTTGCAACTCGTCCTGTAGATCAGGCTGGCCTCCAGCTCACCCACCTCTGCCTAGTGAGTGCTGGGATTAAAAGCGTGTGCCGGCCTGGAAGCCTCATTTTGTACGACAGCCCACAGTCCCATAGCGTTCACATCTGTGCTGCAGTTCTGGCATTATCTGACCACCTTTGCGGTGGCATTTCCCCTCAGTGTGCATCGTTCATAACTCTGTTCCGTGTAGACTGTCTCCCTCTCTGTGTAAATATTACCTCAGATAAACCTTTCATAATTACAGTTAGCGATTCTTTTTTGTTTTTTTTTTTCTGTGACTCATCCCGTTACCTCTGTTTCATTGGAGCCTCCCAAAATGTGGAATTGTTTTGCTTCTCTTTGTCTGTTATTTCGTGAGCACACTGCATGCCAGATACAGCAGGAGCTCAGGAAATGTTGATTAAATGAACGACTATCCTAGGCTTCATTCGGTTACATTGCCCAGAGAGAGCTCCAGCCAGACGGGAGCTTTCTCATCTTTGCTGTTGACTGCTGTACTCTGTTACAGATGGCGTGGAGTGTACACCCACCCCTCTCTGTATTTACCATAACCCCTCTACTGCTGGTGGGGATGCGCGTCACTTGAGGTTGGATGTGTGATTTTGGTCGTTTCTTTACAGGAGGTGCAGAAACATTCTGTACACACACTGGTGTTCAGGTCTTTGAAGAGGACCCATGACATGTTTGTAGCTGATAATGGAAAACCTGTGCCTTTGGATGAGGAGAGGCAAGTTTTATCTTTTTAGTAGTAAAGTATTTAAACTTTTAATAGTGATAGAAGAACGCAGAGAGAAGGTGACTTTTTAAGGTCCTAAAGTCGTGCAGACACTAAGGATACTTGGGCAATAGCAAGTGGCTTTTGATCATGCTATAAGTAGAGTTTACTTATTTTTTTTTCTATTGTTTTGTCTTTTACAGTAAAAGTCCCATCAGCTAGTCATAGAAATGCCCAGTATAATGCTTTTAAGGAGAATGGCCCTCATAGGCTCATGTATTTGAATGCTTGGTTTTCAGTGGGTAGAACTGTTTCAGAAGGATTAGGGGGTGTGGCTTTAGAGGAGGTGTGTCACTGGGGTGGGCTGTGAGGTTTCAAAAGCCCACACCATTCCCAGTTAGCTAGCGTTCTCTTGCTCCCCCAACACCTACGCTTGTGAATCAGATAGAAGTTCTCAGCTGCGCTCCAGCACCATGCCTGCAAGCCTGCCTGCAGTCTCTTGTTCCCCAGTATGATGCTCAAAGACTAGACCTCTTGATCTGTGAGCCCCAAATTAAATACCTGGAATGTAAATTACCTTGGTTATGGTGTTTTGCCACCGAAACAGAAAAGTAACTAAAATACCCAGTATTAGGAACATTCCTGTTAGGTTATTTTATTTTTAATGAATCACTTTGTACGTGCTTTCAGCTTCTTGCTCTCGGAGCCTTGATAAACTGAAATTGTACTTGGCTGGTACCTACTCCTCCCATCTTTACTCCTTAGTATGATGAATACTTTTGAGGAGCATATTCTGGTTGTCACCAGCCTTACTCTGGGATTGTGCTGTGAGCAGTACCCTTCTTTGTCCTTTGCTTTTTAATCTACTTGATTCCCCTCATTTGTATTTATATCTAATTTATAAGGTGTGTTGTTTTTTAAATATAAGTACATTTCTCTTTAAAATGCTAACTTAGTGCTTTCACTGGGTCTGATATTTTTGATAACTAGTAAAGGTGTCTGCCAGGCATTTATAGATTTTTTAAAAGATACATTAGTTTGTGTATGCCTTTAATTCAGCTGGACCCTTGAGGTCTCATCAAAAATGCTTATATGTTTATTGGACAAACTAAGATCCTACTTGGGTTTAATGAATGCTATATGATAGATTGTGCGGAAAAAGTAAATATATATGGTGTGGAAATGCATTTTGAAATTTTGTACTTGTTAAAATACTGTTTAACCTAAAAAACATGTATCTGTGAGAGCAAGTAAAGTATTGGTTTATTTGCTTGTTTTCTGGCTATTGAATATTTTCACTGGTGAGTGTGTTTTCAGTATTTAAAGATACATTTCATATTTATAATTTTAAATAGTCACAAGCGGAAAATGGCCATCAAGCTTCGAAATGAGTATGGTCCTGTTTTGCATCTGCCTACTTCAAAAGAGAGCCTTAAGGAGAAGGGACCTCAGAACGCAGCAGATTCGTATCCTCATAAACAGTACCCTGCCAATCAAGGTGAATCAGAAGTTTCCTTAGTGCTGCACTGGGAAGACTGGCCATGTTGCTGTTACCGTGGGAGTTTTTACTTCTTATCAGAGTGGCGACTAAGATTTGTAGTTGATGACCTCACTAGAAAACAAAGTGAGGTAGACAAGGTTACAGTGGAATCTACAGGGAAAAGTGAAGCTTATTAGTAGCCTATGGGGAGACCATCTGTCAGGTGTATAACGTAGAAAGATGAAATTATAAGGAGCAAAGAGAATCTTGTATTCCATGTGAAACTGCTTGCTTTGAAGAACCACCCAGGTAGTTGTCAGTGAATGGGAAAGCCTGTGTTCCCAGCATGGCTAGCTAGCTATGCATGCTCTTTCTTGATTTGGTGACAGCTTACAGGCAAAATGACCAGTTTGCCTGATTGCTGAAACTTCAATTTAGTTGGAAAGTAAAACTGTAGTTAATACTAATAATTCATTTTTAAAGATATTTGAATAAAAATAAATTCACTGCCAATGAACTTATTTATTTTTTTAGGACAAGATGTTGAATATTTGGTGACAGGGACACATCCGTATCCACCAGGACCTGGTAGGTGACAATAAGCTTGTACTAGGTCTACCCAAATGTGTTATTGTTAGTTTAGACAAATGTGCAGGTGCGTAGATTTAAGCATATGAGTAGGTATGGCTGAAGCAGGCAAGTACGTACGTACGTACGTGTGTGTGTGTGTGTGTGTGTGTGTGTGTGTGTGTGTATGTGCGAGCGTGCGTGCATATGTAGACAGGGTTAAATAACTGCTATTTGCTCATAAACATACTGTCTCAATCAGTAGAAATTTGACTTGATTAAATAGTCTTGAGTTACTCTTATTTATTATGAAAAGGTTCAAAGCAAAGACAAGCTGAACTTAATCAAGATTATTATAGTGTCATTGCTTAGAAATGACTGTCTTGTGTTTTCCTCCAGGTTTGCTTTAAGTGCAAGTAAAGTCATTAAGGTGGATGATAGTACTGAAAGGAACTGTTTTTATTTCAATAGGTGTTGCCCTGACTGCTGACACTAAGATCCAAAGAATGCCAAGTGAGTCGGCTGCCCAGTCCTTAGCTGTGGCGTTGCCGAATCAAGCCAGGTATGACTGTTACGCTTTAGTGACAAAGATCTTTGCCATTTGCAGTTTTGGATTGTTAATGTGTGTGCTTGTGGAAGCCAGATGCTACCGATCTACCATTAAAAAGAAGCGTGTGTGTGTGTGTGTGTGTGTGTGTGTGTGTGTGTGTGTGTGTGTGTGTGTGTGTGTGTGTGTGTGTGTGTGTGCGCACGTGTACACCCTCGTGCTCATGTGGAAATGAAAGGAAGGCTTTGGGAATTGTTTCTTTTCTGCTGTAGGCTCTGCTGTTGAACTTAGGCAAGTGAAGCAAATGCCTTTGCCCACACTGTACCATTTCACTGCTCCTACCTTTATTTGTTTAAGGTCTTTCCTACTGTTCTGGAACTCAGCAAGTAGGCTAGGCTGGCAGCCAGCAAGCCTGGGGGTGTGCCTGTCTTGTCCCCAGTGCTGGGATCACAAGCACATGTCACCATGCTTTCTTTTTAAACAAAGGTCCTCATGCTTTGGTCTCCCAGCTGGCTTCCAGAATTCATAAAAGAAGTTTGTTTGTGCAGAGTACCTAACTAGATAGGTGCTGCATAATTATTTCATGATCTTTCTGTTCTGCAGAGTTGATGGAAATCGTACTGCTCCTGCTGGAAGTGAGTATCGACACCCAGGAGCTTCTGACCGTTCCCAGCCCACAGCAATGAATTCCGTAAGTCTCCTGGGTCTAAAAAACTACCGATTTCTAGTTTTTGGAATATAATTCCTTCCTTTCCTTTAACTTAAAAGTCTTACCCAGATACTGAAATCAGTAGTGTCCTGGGATCTGTTAATAAAAATAGCATCCTGAGATAGTCCTTAACATTTCACAGCACTAAAAACATAGTTTTCATAAATTGGTTTTTTTTAAGAATCAAAATCCTGTTACTTCTATGTCCACTTAAAACTATGTATAGTAGGTTTTTTTTTTAAAGACAATATTGTGATCTTGGTATTTACTAACCACTCTCAAACATACAGGAGTAGGGCTGAGGAGATGGTTCTGTCAGAGCTCTTGCTGTGTGCAAGCACAGGACCTGTGTGTAGCTGGGTGCCATATGTATGTGTGTGCACACACAAAATTAAATTTTAAGAAAACCATTTTTATAGTACTAAGGTATTTTTCAACTCAAGCAGGGTCTGTCCCTAGGTTCCTATATTGCTTTTATTCTTGCCAGTGAGTTAAATCAGTTTTTATTTTTTAACTTACTTTTCCTTACTGTAGTTACTGGAAAAATGTTACCCTAGTAGTAGCATCCAAGGAATACACACACAGTACAAGGAATGTTACCTGAACCTTGTATGACTTTGTTATTGTGGACATGTACTGGTAATGTGGGTTGGTATGATTGCAGTTAGGTGCTATTGGTTTCGTGATGTTCTGTGCGGTCCCTTGAAATAAGTACAGGCTTTATTTGCACAGTGGTGGAGCTCATTTGGCAGAGACCACATTTCAGAGTAGATCTCTGTTCAGGCTTTCTGTCTCTTAGGATGATATCATGTAAGTTTCTTCAGGATAGGGTCTCAGGTAGCCCAGGCTACCCTAGAACCCTGTGTAGCTGAGCTAACCTTGAACTCCTTCCTGATCCTGCTACCTCTACCTCCTGAGTTCCTGAATTGCAGGCTGGAGATAAACCCAGATCTTCATGCATGATAGGCAAGCAATTTCCCACTTAATGCATCCCTTAGCCCAGTTTATACCCCCTACGGGTAGACTTTCATAGCTTTCAATATAGTTTTGGATTACTGGGGTGATGCTAATAGTAGATTCTTTATGCTGTGCATTCTTTATTTAAAGTGCTTGGACTGCAAGTGTTTCAGATTAGATTTTAGATTTTTTTTTTTTTGCTTGGAATGTTGACATATGTTTTAAAATTAATTACGCGTGTTCTTTGACATTTCATATATGTAAAAAATGCATTCTGATTACTCTGACTTTCCACCCTGCCTCCTTTCTATAAATCCCTTTTCTTTCATGTCTTCCTGTTTTGTTTAGTGGCCAACTGGGTTTAACCAGGCTGTGTGTAGACCATGGGTTTGGAACTATCCATTTGAGCTTGCTGGACTCAGTAGTAGGTACACACCTGAAGACAATGACCTCTTCTCTCCCCAAATCTCAGTAGTCAGTAGTTCAGCAGGCCCCATTTACCCCTCCCTATCCACACCTGATTGTTGATGGGGCTAGTCTTGTGTAGGCCCAGTGCAGGTTCCTGCAGCTGCTGTAAATTCAAGATTGCAGCGGCTGTGTTAGGCTCAGAAGATGACATTGTTCAGCTCTTCTCCCTGTCTTTTGGCTTTAGATTCTTTCCACTTCCTTATCTGCAGTGTGCACTGAGCCTTAGAGGAGATGGTATAATGTCTTGCTTGGCCTTGAGCACTCAACTAGTTCTCAGAACCTTGAACAGCCATGAGTCTTCTGCATTTATGGCTGTGTGTGACCTGAAAGAGAAATTTCTCTCATTATGGCCAGGAGTAGCATTTATCTTTGTGTATAAAGATAGATATATAGAAGACTTCCTAGCTGTATGTTTTTTTGATCAGGTTTATAGTACCATGTGTGGGTTCCCTCCTGTGGAGCAGGCCTCAAATCCAAACAAAGAACAGTTGATTACTCCTATAACAGTAATGCCATTAGAGTACAAATGGCCACATCTGGCCTAACTAGTTGGTATTGGAGTTCATAGGGGTCAAAGCTGGGTAGGACCATTGATACCTTATCTCCTCTGAGAGCCTGTGCAGCACCTTCCAGCTCTGTGAAAGCTGGCTAAGGAGAGTTTCCACTTCAGTTCCATCTTGTTTTTTTCTGTATCTTGCAACCCAGGTGTGTGGTGTCTTTAGCCATAGAGTTTCAGCATCTAGTTCTGGTGGGTTATATATTAGCATATATATTAGCTATTGTACACTCAATCTGAAATCTAAACTAGGCTTGGCTATTGGAGCATTTGAAAGTTTAAATTTTTGGGTTTATCAGGCAGTATGTATTTTAACATAATATTAAATTACTATTAGAAGATGGAGAGATAAAGGGAGGTTACCAAGTTTTTGCCTAAAGTTGATCAACTGTGTTTGACTCAGTTGGGTTTTGAACTCCACAGTGATGTCTGCTCAGAGCTCAGGACTCTCTGCCTCATGTGTTTTTTTTTTTAAATATGGAACATGCAGAGTTATGATGAAACTTTATACTTTTTTAAGTTAAGAAAAGGTATTTTACATAATTTATTTTAATAAAAATTTTTTAAAAAGGTATTTTAGGTGTCTACTAAAAAAACCTTTCATATATCCTTTCAATTTGTACTTTTGAATTAATGTGGTTTGAAACCTTTAATATGATAGACATAATAGTTGTGTAACTGTCCCACATCTAGATGATTATGGAGGCCGGCAATACCAAGAACTCTGCGTTAATGGCTAAAAAAGCCCCTACGATGCCCAAACCCCAGTGGCACCCACCATGGAAACTCTACAGAGTAAGTGTATCTGCACTTCCTTCTGCCTCGGGGCACATTAAGGGTTTCCCATCAGCCAAGAGTGAGCTTGGGAGCTTGGGGAGTGACCTGAGGGGGTTGAGCTTGGTCAATGTGCTGAGATGTCAGCAGCCATTTCCAAGTGCAGCTGCATAGTGTCTTGTTTTTAAATAAAGTACAGTATAAAGTGTTGGTGGAAGGTACTAAATGTGGAGAGCAGATAACTAAGAGAGAAGTGTTTCTGTGACAGAGAAGATTCCTTTGAAAAATGTTTCTTTGGCCAGTGTTCCTTCCAGTTATTATAAATTATAAGATGACTCAAAATTCATCAGTTCAAAAATAAAATATGAGATAGAAAATGGACAGCCAGCATAATTGCTTTTCAGACACTGTACCATGTACACTTAGTGTGTGGGTCTAATGAACTTAGCAGATACAGATTTGAGTAACCACTGCCTTCTCACAGAGCACCTTGTGCTAGCGTAGTTATACGCTCTTCTACTCCTGACAACTGCTGATCCATTTTCTGTTATTATACTTGCATCTTTTAAACCAAAAAACTGCCATGAAATTGCAAATGTAGAGTAAATGTTTCTTGAGATTGGTATCCTTCACTTAATGATTTTGAGATAAATTGCATTCCCTTTTCTTGGTTAGTAGTTATTCCATTGTATAGATGTGCATCAGTTTCAGTATTCATTTGATCATTGAGAAGAAATTAATTTTTCTTGCTATGAAATATATAACTCAATTTTATAGAACTATAATTTGAAGATGATGCAGTTCAAATCCAGGTTGTGGTTAAAATTCGGTGCATTTTAAATAATGTATGGATGAGTCTACTCACGGCACTCTTTTGTTACACAGGTTATCAGTGGGCATCTTGGCTGGGTCCGGTGCATTGCTGTGGAACCTGGAAATCAGTGGTTCGTTACTGGATCTGCTGACAGAACTATTAAGGTAGTAAGGAAGATGTTGGGTTTGTTTCTTAACTTACTTCCTAGAGAGGATGATGTTGTAGATATTTTTTAAGATTGCTGCATGCAGTAAAATTTACTGTCAAAACTGCTTACAATGCCTTTTTGCAAAGTGGCATTCAGAGTTGCTTTGTAAGCCTGTTAATGGCTGATTGTTAATTCTGTGTATTGTTACCGAAGGAAGTTTCATCCTGTGATTATAGAATGAAAGCAGAGTTCTCTGTAGAGCTATAGTGAAAAGTAGCAGAAGAGCCTGGACTGGTAGGCAGTACCGTCACTGGTCCCTTAGGGACTCACTCCGTCACTGGTCCCTTAGGGACTCACTCCGTCACTGGTCCCTTAGGGACTCACTCCGTCACTGGTCCCTTAGGGACTCACTCCGTCACTGGTCCCTTAGGGACCCACTTTCACATGTCTGTGTTGATGCGCCAGTATAATCACTTTTTCTGTGATTACACGTGTGTAGTTGTGAGAGTCACTTTTTTCTTCTTCTTCATTGTTGTTGTTTTGAGACAGGGTTTCTCTGTTTAGCCCTGGCTGTCCTGGAACTAGCTCTGTACACCAGGCTAGCCTGGAACTCAGAGGGATCGGCCTGCGTCTGCTCTCCGTATGCTAGGATTAAAGGCGTGTGCCACCATACCTGGCAAAAAATCCTCTTTTTTTTTTTTTTAAATTTTTGAGCCTTGTTTTTCTCACATAGCATTGTCTTGAAGGTCCATTCTTATGAAAATTTCAGAATTTTTAAATGGGTAGAATGTGCAGGTAATTCTATAACCTGTTCCGTTCCCTACTGCTCAACATTTAAAATTTTTAGCTTGATAATTTTCATTGTGATAAGCCTGCATTCATTTTACACAGACTGCTTTTTGTGTATTGTATTTTCGTTTTGATACATTGTCATACTACAAATGTTAGGCCACATGTCTTTGAACTGGTGCGGAAAGTACAAGTTTCTTTCCAGAGTTAGTGAGCTGATATGCCGTTGTGTTGATCACATAGCGCGTGAGAGGAATGCGCTTGATGTGACCATTGGAAATGGACAGACACGCAGACGTGTAGTGAGGGTGAATGTTTTCATCTTTGGTACGTTTCTGGGTTAAGTTGCTATTCCCTCAGGTATGGATAATGCTGTGTTGTTAGTATTTTCATGATCAGTAAATCTTCCTATGTATTGGGAGTAGTAACCTCGTCCTTGACACCTCCTGCAAATACTTGCCCAGTCTGAATGTGCCTTATTCTCCCTCTTATTTAGAGAGGAATCACTTTAAAGAGACATGGTTTTTTGTGTATACATGTATTATCTGCGTGTTCTGAGTTTTTTGTGGGTAAAGAAAAGCAATTATTTGATTTCAGATTTGGGACTTGGCTAGTGGGAAGTTAAAGCTGTCATTGACTGGACACATCAGCACAGTGCGGGGCGTGATCGTAAGCACGAGGAGTCCTTACTTGTTCTCCTGTGGAGAAGACAAGCAAGTGAAGTGTTGGGACCTTGAGTACAACAAGGTGAGCTCGGAGCAAAGGCGCTCAAACCGCAGGACCTCGGTTCATTGTGTTTGTACTACACCTACACCGCTGGGGTTGAATCCAGGGCCTTCTGCAAGCCAGCCCAGCTCTCTGCCTTGGAGCGGTATCTCCAGCCCCCAAAGTTGATCGTTCTAATTTTAGAATTTGTAATGTATGCTTCTATCTTCAGGTTATACGGCACTATCATGGCCATCTAAGTGCAGTGTATGGTCTGGATTTGCATCCAACAATCGATGTCCTGGTGACCTGCAGTCGAGACTCAACTGCGCGGGTAAATGAGATGTAGTTGTGTGCTCGTTGCTGGTGTTTGTACCTTCTCATATGCAAACTTGATATTAGATAGATTCTTGTTTAGCAACAGTCTGGTCTCTCTTAGGATTTGTGACTTCTGTGTTTGTTCAATCTTATTCTTCAGTTCTGTGTTTGCCGTTGTTAATGTCCTGCCCCTGAATTGTGACAGCTTCATATTCTTGGCCTGTGGTTCCCAATCTGTGGGTCTTAACCCCTTTGAGGTTGAAGAACCTCTTCAGAGGGATTACTTAAGACCATTCTGCATATCAAATATTTATATTATGATTCATAACAGTAGCAAAATTACGGTTATGAAGTAGCAAGAAAAATAATTTTTTGGTTGGGGTTACCACAACGTGAGAAATTGTTTTAAAGGGTTTCAACATTAGGAAGGTTGAGAACCACTGCTCTAGGCTATCCCGCTGGTTGTTCATTAGCTGATGGGTCAGTAGCCTGATCTTTAGACCTTTGTCTTCCTTGGCCACTGTCTTTCCCCGTAGCACGTGGATCACAGTCTTCCATTTATCCATTCTCTTCATTATGTTCAGATACACTGGTTTGGCAAACTTAGAGTTTCCCATATGAATGCGTGTTCTTTTTCATAGCGTGGTGGTTTTGTTGTTACAGATCTGGGATGTGAGAACTAAAGCCAGTGTACACACACTGTCTGGACACACAAATGCAGTTGCTACCGTAAGATGCCAAGCCGCAGAGCCACAGATTATTACTGGTACGCTATGCCTCTCCGCCCTGCCGCCTCTCCACAGCAGATGCGCCACCACTCTGTGTCAGCACCGCAGCGCCTCCAAGTCCTGCCTTGTGCTGTGTTCTAGTGCCACTTTGTGTCTTAGTCATGGCATTTGAAATTTATGTGCTAGGTATTGTAAAAGCTGTCTAGAAAACTGCTATTAGATACAGTCAAGTGCCATTCTAGTGTCATGACTCTCATTCTAGAGAGTTAGTTATAAAATGCCCTGCCACCAGTACCTTCAGATCTGGTATGAGTCTTACTTGAATGACTGGGACTTTACTGTGACTGCAAATTAATTCTTTCACTTGGGTTTGTTAATTAGAAACATTAAGATGAACAATTCAGTTTTTCCTTTCCCAGTCACTTGGGGATAAAAGTACGTTTGGTTCATTTGCTGTTTGTATTTTTTGATAGTTAATCAGGTATTTAATTTTTTTGTTTTCAGATTTATATGTATAAGTGCTTTGCCTGCATGTGTGTCTGTACATTACGTGTGTACCTGGTGCCCACATAGATTGGAAGAGAGAGTCAGATTCCCTGGAGCTGGAGTTACAGATGCTTGTGCATCACTGCGTGGGTGCTGGGAACTAAACCTAGGCTAAGAAGTGCTCTTAATCACCAAGCCATCTCCAGTGCCTCAATCGGACACTTTAGAAAGAACTAAACATAAAGTAAAACTGTAGTTTTTAGAACTTTGAGGAAATTATTCACAGTGGTAGGATTTCTACTTAGTGTATGTTTGTGTACAGAGGAGTGCTTTGTGCTTGCTCTATTCTAACTTGTGGTTTCTGTCATCCTCCCTCCCTCTCTCTCTCTCTCTCTCTCTCTCTCTCTCTCTCTCTCTCTCTCTCTCTCTCTCTCTCTCTCATCTATCTATCTATCTATCTATCTATCTATCTATCTATCTACCTACCTACCTACCTACCTACCTACCTACCTACCTGTGTGTCTGTGTTTGTTCATTACAGGAAGTCATGATACCACAATACGATTATGGGATCTGGTAGCTGGAAAGACAAGAGTGACACTGACGAATCATAAGAAGTCGGTCAGGGCTGTGGTCTTACACCCACGACAGTAAGTGTGTTTTGCTGATCCACTTTTCTTTCTCTGTGTCTTAGTGAACTCCAGCACCAGGACTGCTTCTGCAGTCCTGCAGCCTGTGCTGCTTTTGGACAGGCTTCCCTCAGTCTCTGTCTGCTGCTCTTTTACTTCATGCTCTGTATAGAATGAAGGAGACAGTCTCTCTACATAGTGACAAATAAGACTGAGTCATGCTTAAAGCTGCATGCTAAAGTGGGAGGTCATAGTGGCTGAGTGCCGTATATGGTGTCTTGTAATGTCTGAGACAGACACAGAATGGTTTAATCCTTGAGGAAGGGAACGACATCAACCTTGTAGTCACGATTCCCAGAGAAGTCACACATACAGTCACAAGCTGTCCGTCAGATCTGGCCACTGCTGGGCCCTCGCCCTCCTCTCTTGTCCCTTTCCCCCTTCCTTTCATTTCTCTCTCTTTTGCCTTCCCTCTCTTTCCTTCTCTCCCTGTCCCCAAAATTATCATAGGGGTTTTTGCCCATTGCGAGTGTACATTGGTTGTGCTAATTGAGTGTAGAACTCTGAAGAAATGAAAACATTACTCGCCAGGCAGTGGTGGCACACGTCTTTAATCCCAGCACTCGGGAGGCAGAGGCAGGCGGATCTCTGTGAGTTCGAGGCCGGGCTGAACCGACAGCCTCCAAAACAATACAGAGAAACCCTGTCTCGTAAAAACCAAAAAAAAAAGAAAAAAAGAAAACATTACTCTAGGACTTCAAATGCATTTCAGCAGTTTGAAAGACAGGTGGAGCTTGGGACAGAGATATTGATGATTTTGCACCTTGAAGCTGTCTGAGCCAGTGAGCAGACAGGGATTTTTTGAACCTGAGAGATTGTTTTTGTTGTTTTTTGTTTGATGTAATGTACTTTCCCGTTGATTCTTGTCAATCTTTGTTCCAGTTACACATTTGCATCTGGATCTCCAGATAATATAAAACAGTGGAAATTCCCTGATGGAGGCTTCATTCAAAATCTCTCTGGTCATAATGCAATTATTAACACGCTGGCGGTCAATGCTGATGGAGTACTTGTATCTGGAGGTAAAGCAAGGTTTTATGGTGTATTGAGTTTGCCCGAGTAGGTGAGTTAGTGTAGTTCCTACAGCATTACACCTGTGTTGTAGTGGCACTCCCTTAACGAGGGTGTGGGTGCCTATCAGTGTGTTGACAATCCATGGCATATTGCGTAGTTTAGTACTCTTTGAATTCCCATGTGATAAAGATAGGGATTTATGTTAGGAATTGTCCCATATTTGGTTGGATTTCGATTGTTACGGAGCCTTTTATAGTCTATAGTTCTGAATTAAACACAAATGAAAGTAGACAAGATTGTGTGTGTGTGTTGTGTGTCTTTGTGTTGCTGATGTGATGGTTAGCTCATGGGTCATCTGAGCTGTTGAAGGGATAGAAATCTAACCACGACTGTCCTTCTCAGCTGACAATGGCACTATGCACCTTTGGGACTGGAGAACTGGCTACAACTTTCAGCGAGTACATGCAGCTGTACAACCTGGGTCTCTGGACAGCGAATCAGGAATATTTGCTTGTGCTTTCGATCAGTCGGAAAGTCGGTTACTAACAGCTGAAGCTGATAAAACCATTAAAGTTTACAGAGAGGATGAGACCGCGGTAAGTGCTGCTTTCCATGTAGGTTTCTTTTTTCAGTTTTCTAAAATTTAATTTTATGTTTTGTATTTAGAGACAGGGCTTCACATTGTATCTCTGGCTAGACTGTAACTCACTTCGTAGCCCAAGCTGCCTCTGCTCCCACATACTGGGATTATGGGCATGAACTACACCAGCTTTTATACAGGTTTTAAAGTAAAAGAACTGCCATTCCAATTTAGCAAGGGCCTTCTCACTTGATTACTAGAAAGAAAAGGGCTTGTGACAGCATTAAGGGATTTGTCATCCATACCAGTCGGCTTGAGGCTTCTGTGTGGCTTTATTGATGCTAATGGTTCCATTGTTCTTTCTCAGTACAGTTACTGGGAAATGATATATTAATAGTAGCAAATAATAGATTTTCTGTGGAAATGAAATCTGGAATCACGACATTGGTGCTGTTGTTATATCTAAACAGAAATCTGACTTAAGGTGAAAACACTAAACTCAACATGTGATAAACCCACTCATTCTTTATTAGACTTGGATAATGTCAGAGATTTGTCAGCTGTTTTTAAAATCCGTAAAGATCTATCAAGCATGTCCTGCCAAGTAGTGTGATTTAATAAAGACAAGGTCTTTTTATTGAAAAGAAAGGAACTAATAAAATAACACTTTATTCACTGTTCTGTTTTTAGACAGAAGAAACTCACCCAGTCAGCTGGAAACCAGAAATTATCAAGAGAAAGAGGTTTTAGTGGACGCTGTCTTCATGGTTGTCCTTTTGTTCATAGCTTGGCGCTTATGAGGATGTCCAGTCATTTGTGGAAGCTCACTTGTGGAAGTCATTGCTGCTTTGTATTTTACAATAAATTGCTCCCTGTGTCTATCACCTCTGTTTTATTTCTAAAATAAGCAGCTTATGGTTTTAGCGGTAAATTGCAAATATCAAGAATGCAGGTTTATTGACTATTGCTGGGTTTTTATGTATTTTTGTTTTTTCGAGACAGGGTTTGTAGCTTTTGGTGCTTGTCCTGGACCCAGCTCTTGTAGACCAGGCTGATCTTGAATTCACAGAGATCCATCTGCCTCTGCCTCCCAAGTGCTGGGATTAAAGGTGGGACATGGTAGTGCATGCTTTTAACCCCAGCATTCAGGAGGCAGAAGTAGACAGTCCTGTGTGTGAGATAGCCTGGTTTACACAGTGAGTGAGTTCCAGGTTTGCCAGGGCTACATAGACAGTGTTTGAAAAGAAAAAAAAGGAGCTCTTAATGTGATGTACTCCAAGGCAGGTTTGCCCCTTTGTTGTGTTCTGCTTCAGAAAAGGCGGAAATCTCTGAGACTTGCAGTCGTAGCAGCTCGCTGTGGGAATGCGACCAGGTCAGTGTTGGAGGGGAGCTCAGAGGCACAGCCTTTCATCATTCCTGAGAGGCTCGATGACTTCCTTCAGCAAGAGGCATTTGACCTGACCTTGAAGTGGGCAGTGTTGTCCGTGGTTAGATATTTGCCATGCTGCAGATCAAACCAGGGCTTCACAAGGCTGAGCACATGTTCTGCTATGGGTCTGTACCCCCAGTCCCTAGCAAAGGGACTTCCTAAGCTAAAAAACTGGGGAACAATAGATATCGGAACACAGGTAATGCCTCTTGGATCCAGGAATTACCGGTGTGTCAGGGAAGCTCAGGTGTTGAGTTTGGGCTGTGTTCTGCAGTAGTGAGACACTGGTAAAGAAACTTAGAGAAAATAACTAGATAGCAAAGACTGCTGAGTATTTTCTAGAAAAGACCTCAAATTTTTAATGCCTATGCCTCTTGGTAAATGAGTTTTAGGTCTTTTGCCTTTTGGATCCCAGTTCCCCATTAGTCTTTACCTCTAGTTAGGAAATGATTCCAAGTTAAGCTGCACTGAATTTGAGCAGTTTCAAGTTCTCAAGTCCCATCCTGCATCTGTAGTTGAGGTATAAAATTGTTTCAGCCTTTCAAAGAATAGTTTTCCAGAGCAGGTTGAAACTACATGAATCCTTTGTCTTCTTTCTAGGAAACGATTTTCCAGGAATAACCTGACATGTGTACTCAAGTGTGTTGTACATTTGCCTTTAATCCTTGAGACTAACCCAAATGTCCTGTCCATTCAGGACAAGTTTATTAGTATTATGATCCAACATTTTTTAGTATTCTCTGAAAGGAAACACTAGATTATTAGGGCAAGGTTACCAAAAATGGTTTATATGAAATTGTACAAGCACTGTTGTAAACTAATGGATACTAGAAATTAATGAAGTCATATCAAATTGATGATAGCTTTGTAAGGTGAGGTAGTAGAATTACAGGAGAATATTTAGTCTGCTTTATATATTTTGATTATCTTTAAATTTCTTAATGCATGTGTTTTATAAACCAATACTAAAAAGAAATCAGCATCCTGGAGAGACTAAGGTGTCTTTTAACAGAAGAAAGCAAAATAGGATATGTCTAGGCTCTGTCTTAGGATTTCTATGCTGTGGTGAAACACCATGACCAAAAGCAAGTTGGAGAGGAAAGGGTTTATTTGACTTATACTTCCACTAGAGGATAGGAACTCAGACAGGCAGGGACCTGGAGGCAGGAGCTGTTTCAGAGGCCGTGGAGGGGTGCTGCTCATCATGGCTTATTCAGCTTTTTTATGGAAAACCAGTACCACCAGCCCAGGGAAGGCTGGGGTCTCTCCTATCGATCACTAATTAAGAAATGTACCCTACAGCCAGATCTTAATATAGGCATTGAGTTTTCCTCCTTTCAGATAACTCTAGCGTGTGCCAAGTTGACATAAAACTAGCCAGCACAGTCCCTAATGACATTTGTACAAGAAGGTGGGTGAGTCCCTACCATCTTGCCCAGTGAAGTTTCAGCTGGTGTTTTGAGCCCAGGCATCAACTGAAGTCACATTTTTAAAAGTGGGCCCTGCGCTGTCCTGTATTATGTGGCATGAGTTTTCACAAATTGTTGTGTTACATGTGATCATGAAACTTAAAAATGTTCAGAAAAGGGTGGCCCCAAGCTGGAAGGCAGAATAGGGGTGAGTGACTGACAGAATGCTGGCATACCAATACCTGTCATTGGACCACCCAGTCCCTGTTGTGTAAGCCAGTCTAGTAAATCCCCTCTGTGGTATGTGTTCACTGGCTTTCTTTAAGAGAATCTGCATGAAGACGAATGTTGTGCATTTCATTTGCTTAATCTGAGCTGTACTTGGTTGTGAGCCTAGCCTTGAACTTCTGAGCCATCTCTCCAGCCCCTGAGCTGTACTTGGAATGGGAACTGCCACCAAGGTTCACCTCTACATGGGAAAAAAGTTTATAGGAGAGCAAAGCAGGGGGAGGAAGGGGGAGGAACCTTACTGGAAGCTAGGGTCCTATGAAGAGTCTGTCTTGTTGAATGAATTCCCAATCATCGCAATCACATCACAGAGTATAAAAGGATAAAACGCCGAGTTTGGGACATGCTAAATGACCAGTATTATTTCACATAGAATTGTAGCCTAAAAAGAGCCTAAGTTGATTTAGGTTATCTATTTTTGGCATTACTATGTTGCATGCTTCTTTTTAGAGTAGGCAGAAACCAAACAAAAGTTAGCAGTGGTAACAGCAATGTGATGTGTAATAAAGCAAGAAGTGAGTCCCCTATCAGTGCCCCACCCTTGTCCTGTGGGGGTGCAGAAGAAGGTTCTGGCATTCTGACCAGCCTTCATGGAGCTTCATGGGGTTACCTCACCTGCTAAGCTTAATGAAAGGGGAGAGTCGGAGGAAGGACATTTGTAGAGGGTGAGAGACGTCACCTAGGGTCACTGAAACACAGAAGTGATTAGACTTCAGCGGACACATATGTGAGGCCAGATTAATGGGTGAGATGTCTCAGAAGGAGACAGTTGCATAATCATGTATATTCAACCAATCCGAGATTTTAAAAAATGGCATCTGTGTCAAGTATGTACAGGCTTTCTTTATGCCATCGTTCTCTAAATAATCATAAAAGTAGCATTCACAGGGCATTAGGCATGGTAAGTCATGTAGAGATAGATCACTCGAAGTACATGGAAAGGTGCCTACAGGTTCTATGCAAACATTGCCTGATTTTGCAGAAGGGGCGCAACCATCCTCCACCCACCTTGGTGAAGATGGAATTAGAGGCAGTCCCTTCATAGGATACAGGAGGCAGTGTAGAGCAGAGTCTCAGCCATGGAACAACCCAGGCCACTCACTCCTACCACAGGGATTCTATCACCAGCAGGATTCACTCTGGCCAAGCCCCTGGTGGCCAACATTCATTCCTTTTCTAGTTCTCCCACCCACAGCCTCCCCTGGGAGATTTTTCTCTCCAAACGACTCTCACAATTCCAAAGGTGTTCTGTTTTTCAAATATATTAGTGTTGCACTCTTCAACAATTGAGGGAAAATGTTCTATTTTGTGAATAAGGCCTTGTGGTTTAGTGCGGCGCGCGCGTGTGTGTGTGTGTGTGTGTGTGTGTGTGTGTGTGTGTGTGTGTGTGTGTGTGTGTGTTCCACTTTTGCTTCGCCATTCTAGAAATGCATTTAGAGATTTAAATGCCTTGCTTTTACAGCCAGTGTACTTAGGGTCTTTCTCTTCTCTCTGTTTTCATTGAAGTAATAAACAGTGTCCCTTTGTTCATGTGTTATTACAAACACCAATAACCTTGATCTTTGTATGATTTCCAAAAGACATACAGTATAATTGTAGCGTCAACATGCATAGCCTCACCCTTTTTCATGTGCAGTATACAATCAAACTGTGCCAGATCTTTCTTGAATTCACACTGATTTCATATCATGATTCCTTTGAAACATACTACATTCTGTAAATGAATAAAGACACAAAAAATCTCACTTCACCCAACAGGAAAATCTGGTGAGAAAACATACAACAATTTGAGGACATTTGAAGACAGTACAGAAGACAGGACAAGCTTATTCGGGGGTTTTCTTAAAATTTTAAAATCCATTTTGAGGTGATGCCATTGTTTGGTAACGTCACAGTGATCATGCCTGGTCTTTGAGGTGTTAAAAATAATACAGACTATTTGATCAGAATACTTTTATTTTGTATGTAAAAACTACTGTATTCTGGCCATGGTATCTGCACATGACCTACATGAAATTGGGTCCCGTGACAACATGTCACCAAGAATGGGCGAAGGTCTAAAAGGTCAAATGGGCTTGCGTACCATTTCTGACATTTAACCCTGGGGGGAGGAGAGACACTTTCTTCAGTGGTATAGCCACGGATTACCTGTGTTCCAGTAAACACCCTCAGCCTTGTTCATGAAGACAACCTTAATTAAACTCAGTAGGCTCATGAATAGTGTTTTGTCCCTGGCTTCTTCCCCTTAGAGAGTATTTTCAAGGTGTATCCCCTTTGAAGCATATATCATGGAGTACTCCCTTTTGCTTCTAGACACAGTTCCCTTGTGTGACTTGTGCCCCTCCACTCACGATTTTATACCTTAAAATAAACCACACAATAAACATTTTCTAGATGGCTTCTGATGTGTTTAGAGGAAAGACCCTACGCCATTTAGGGCTCCTAATTTGTTACGCAAGTCAAATACCTGTTAGCCATTGATAGACTTGAACCATTCTAACACTTCTGTGTTTAGTAAATGGCAGGCATTTTCCCCTCAATTTTTCAGAAATTAAGAAGCAAAGTTGTCAAATAAATAATACATTTTCTCTGGAATAGGCAAAGCTTGGGGTTACACAAAGGGCATACTGTGCCCAGATACCATTCATGAACTACAAATATGTGAGAAATGTACTTAGAAACCATCTCTTAACATTTTGTTGCAGCTGATGTCTTCAGAAGCAATGTGCAGATAGATGCATTTTGCCTTTCTAAATACATTAGTAATGATAATAATGGTAAAAACCAATGTTCATAAAACACTTGCTGTATGCCTGGCATTATTCCAAACGGTTTTACATATATTAGCACATAATACTTAAAACTAAAATCAGTTACATAATTTACATGCCCCAGAGCAAAATGAAAATTCAAGGCCTGCTGTTTACAAATCAGACAGAAGGTGCCATTAACACACTACAATATAAAGCTTCCTCCCTTTTTTTTCTGATTCTGTTTGTGTGTGTGTGTGTGTGCTACTTAACATTCTAAATAAAAATAAAAAAATAAACATTAGCATGAATCTTAATGTTTATCTTTACATCATGCAGTGTTCATTTAAATGCAAATATAAGCACTTAATTCATATGCAAACTCACCAAACTTACAATTTGTATTTCATAGCTCTCATGAGCCTGTGCATTTTGGGGCTTTGCAGAACAGTGAGAACTGCACCAGACTAACCCAGTTGCTGCTCTCCCCAGCACTCAGCTGCTCTCCCAGCCCACGCTGCCTTTCTAGATACGCTCTGTTCAGTTGACACAGAGGCGTTGGGTCACCGGTGGCCAGGAAAACTGAAAGGGAGGGGACAATGCAAGTTCAGTCTCTCTCTTAACTTCCGTGTTGTCACTTTCATCCCAAGTGGTTAGTTACTCTGGGATGTAATATTTGCTTTGTAAAAAATAATACGTTATATGTGCACATCTCTGTGTGGGTTTGTGTGAGTGCAGGTTCCAGAGGAGGCCAGAGGTGTCAGATCCCCCTGGGGCTGGAGATACAGTCAATTGTGAGCTACCAGGTGTCAGTATTCAGGGCCAAACTACGGTTCTTTGCAAGAGCTATATGAGCCCTTAACCACTGAGCTATCCTTCCACTCCCTGGGAAGCAATCTCAACTTTCTGTCTTCTCAAACACCCCGACAGACCTTTGATAAATGTTTTCAAATGTATGGATGCCTTCCATCCAACAGAATGCTAAACTCTCTCCTCCCTTGACTTTGTTCTTTCTGACTATGTTCTCAGGTCTGTTTGTGGAAATGCCAAACGCTGAGCAATTCTGTTCATTGCCAAGCATGAAATTACCTTTCAGTTTAGGCAATAGGCATTACACAAGTGTCCAGAAGCCCTTGGAAAGGCCTCAGAGAGGGAACTGGAGAGGTGCTGGCCCAAGGTGTGAACTTCCAACTGTAAGACGGAAGTCCTGGAGCAGTGGATGCTCTCACATCGTGGTTGCAGCTAGCTACTAATAATGTATCGTGCCCTTGAAGTCGACCAAGAGAACAGATCTCAGGAATTCTCACCGTACAAACACTGACAATAGAGCTGGAGAGAAGGCCCAGCGATTAAGAGCACGTGCTCCTATTCTGGAGGAACTGGGTTCAATTGCCTTCACCCACACAGCTGCTTTTGTAATTCTAGTTCCAGGGGATATGCCGCCCTCTACTGGCCTCCGTGGGTACTGCATGCACTTGGTACACAGACCCACATGCAGGGAAAATACCTATATATATAAAATAGACATTAAAAGAACGTTTATCCTCCGTGGTGGGAATAGTAATTACATTCATAATTTCCCAGTGCATACGCACTACGCCCCATACGTTTTTAATATACACATTTTATTTCTCAGTTTTCCCTCAGTAGCTGACCTTAGACTATTTCATGAAGTGTGATCAAGCAGCACATTTAGGCTCCTTTTCAATTCTGTAATATTTATGAATAAATCTGTTCTGCAAGATATACTGGGGATTGATTGTCTAATGGTTTTAATGTCTCAAATAGAAATATTGGTAAGAACTGCTTATTTGGGCTCAACTTAGTGAAAAATAGAACTCCAAATTCCTCTTTCTGGGATGAAGGAATGCCAGAAGACACTTTTTTTAAACTGATTTAAAAATCAGGATCTTCTGTTCCAAACATATGAGACCCCAGCGTTATACCTAACTGGTTATGCTCTGTAAGGAAGGAGAGAGACGCCACTTATGGGTTCCAAAGAGTAATAACTCACTACATAAGCTGGTCACTGATGGATCGGGCTTGCAGGACAGCCCTGAGGAGGGGCAGAAGAGGGTTTATAAGAATAAAATTGTTGCCAAGTTACAGTTACAGTTTTCGCCAATCACGACTTAGAGATTAGGGATTTCCATAAGTGTTCCATTATTATCAATCAGTATACATTGCAAGCCTTTCACTCCAACCAATCAGATTCATTTGTTTCTTCTGTGTTGGGAAAAGCCATAAAGTTTCTAAAGAGCTAAAGATGCATAACGACTATTTCTATGGCTTAGGGAGGAGGTCGATCAGCCATTGGAAAGTTCTCAGCTCCGCTAAAGCTTGGGAACGTGAACTTTATTTCATCCTTCAGGTAAAATGGAGCCTGAAGTCAAAACCGCAGGCCAAGATGCTCCCTTCTCCCAAACTATTCCTTAGCTCTGCTTGATTTTTCCTCGTGGATCGCTGTGTGTGTGTGTGTGTGTGTGTGTGTGTGTGTGAGAGAGAGAGAGAGAGAGAGAGAGAGAGAGAGAGAGAGAGACAGACAGACAGACACAGAGACACAGAGAGAGACAGAGACAGACAGACAGACAGACAGAGAGATGGAGAGACAGACAGGGAGAGAGACAGACAGACAGGGAGAGAGAGACATACAGACAGAGACAGAGAGACACACAGAGACAGAGAGACAGAGACAGACAGAGAGATGGAGAGACAGACAGACAGAAACAGAGAGACACACAGGGACAGAGACAAAGAGACAGAGACAGAGAGAGACACAGACAGACAGGGAGACAGGGAGAGAGACAGACAGACAAAGACAGAGAGGCACACAGGGACAGAGACAGAGAGAGACAGAGAGAGAGAGACAGACAGACAGACATACAGAGACAGAGAGACACAGAGAGAGACAGACAGACGGAGAGAGAGACACACAGGGACAGAGACAGAGAGACACAGAGAGAGATCAGCCTAGACTAACTTGCTACATAGTCAAAGATGACCCAGAACTTACTACCCTCCTGCCTCCACCTCTCAAGTACTAGACCAGGTGCCCTGTTCTACGAGTCCTTGGGACTGACTCGGGGTTTCGGCATCCTAGACTTCATATCTCACTTTTAATTCACAAATTTATTTTCTATTGTCTGTTTCCCTGATACATTAGTTTTTTTTCTTGCTGCTGTGATCAAATGTCTAACAAGAAGCAACCTAAGGGAGGGAGGATTTGTTTGCACCTACGTTTGGAGGGAGGGATCCAGTCCATCAGGGTAGGAAAGACTTGGAGGCAGGAGCAGAGGCCGCTGGTCACATTGCATCCACAGCCAAGAAGCCAGAGAGACAAGTATGGCCTCAGCTTCCCTTCTCCTCCATTCCATATTCAGTCTCTGACACCAGCCCACGGCACCGTGCCACCCACACTCAAAGTAGTGTTTCCCAATCACTTAACCTTTCTGGAAACACCTTGACGTTTCTAGAGCTATGTTCCAATGACCATTCTAAAGCCCATCCAGATTAATACCCATAATTACTTCCTGCATAGAAGCAGGGCTACTCCATTCCTCAATGTACTCTGTACACAGAATAGTGTTTGACACATAGTAGGGGCTTAATAGTCCTTGTTAGAGCACTAAAATCAGAAACTCCAATCATTGAGACATTGGGAGAATCACTTTCCAGTGTTCTGATTTAGGCTCTAAAAAGTTATAATGAAGGTAAATTATTGAACAAATCATTAAATGTTAAGCCGTAGGGAGTGATGAAAGTCATTTTAATACAGTTAGTTAAAATTTGATGAATTTCAAATGTAATCAACAGCAGCTAACTCAAGCTGAGTCTGAAGGTGAGGGTGGTTCCCAGCATCTTACCTGGCAGTTTCCCGGGAACCTTTGCCTGATTTTATTGGATCCACAGCACCCTCTGCTGCCCTTTGTGGTAATAGCTTATGGCTTGAAGCTCCCATCACGACAGAACATTGAGAGTACAATTTCTTTTTAAAAATTATTTTTATTTCATGTGCATTGGGGTTTTGCCTGCATGTATATATCTGTGTGTGTGTGTGAGTGTGTGTGTGTGACAGTTGTGAGCCTCCATGTGGGTCCTGGGAATTGAACCCAGGTCCTCTGGAAGAGCGGTACATACTCTTAACTTCTGAGCCATCTCTCCAGCCCCTGAGAGTGTGATTTCTATAGTGTCTATAGAAGAATTCAACTCAGAAGGGGAGAAATAGTACCAAATGAATTTACCTTGTATACTTGCTGACTTCTTTACTTGAATTAAGGGATTTCAAAAAGTGAAGAGAGCCTGGGTGTCAGGAGTAAAAATATCTTGACAGCTTGAACATGGAACTGTTCTCTGTACAGATTTGAATTGAAAGAGTGCCTGGACATAAATAATCTTGTCCTGTGCAGGTTAGCGGCTTCACCAGCTGATGACAGGAGGGGGATCCCAGCGTCTCCACTACTGTTGCGGGGTTCCGCCTGGGTCCTGTTGCCGCTTTAGCCCCCAAATGACACACAAGACACTATAGTAATTATGAAGCTGTCGGCCGTTTGCTATGGTTTCTAATCGGCTAGCTCTGACTTAATTATTAACCCATAATTACTAATATGTATTTTTATAAAGACTTATCTTTCCTCATGTGTCCTCTCCCCTGATCACACGGTGATGGCTCTCCTCGCTACATTTCCCAGAATCCTCCTAGACTCCTAGTCCCACCTATCTTGCTTCCCTATTGGCCAACAGTGCTTCATTTACATATACACAGAAGGACTTCCCCCATCATCTCCTCTTTTCTGTCTAAATAAAAAGAAGGGATTTAATTTTAACATAGTAAAATACTTAACATGGCAGTTATGAAGCAAGAACTATAAATATAATATTTAGCCTATTAACATTTAGCAAGATTTAAAGAAAACATCATCTCTCCTATCTGTGTGAGTCTCAAGTCTTATATGTAGCTTATCTTTTATCATAACTAAGGAAAACTATGACTATGACTTCATCCATAGGGCAGGGTGTTCCCTCTTAGCTGCCTTTCCCCAAGCCCCTGGATTGCTGCCATCATATTTAGGCTGGGGTTTCCCACTGTTATTTTTGTCTTTCATAATTGCCCCAAAACATCCATGGAGTTCACTCCTGCTCACTTCTATCTAGGGCCTGTTGTGGTTCTAGATGCCAGGAGAATAACATCTCCAGACCTTTGTCAAAGCAGCTCTTTTTATTTTAGGATCGAATTGGGATGTCTCTGGATACACTGTGATGCAGCTTTTGGGTGAGTGCCATGTTGAGGACTCATGAGCTAGATGGCCACAGTCTCTGGAGGTGGAGCTAAATTTTGAAAAATCATTTGTGGTAAATAGGTTTGGCCAATGATGTAACAGACACTATCTCTATTATTATGGTTACTATTGTGTAGAGGAATCATAGCTTGTAAAAAATAACCTTGATTTTTCAAATGTGACAAAGAAATAATTTTAAGCTCTATTGCTTTTTAATATTAGTTTTTGCTAGTTTATTTAATCCAGCTTTGATTATATTCTGCAAATGTAGATAGACTTTCTGTGAATCAGTCCATTCTTTTTTTTTATGCTTTGTGTCTAGCTTCCTGTCATGAAATGGAGTTAAAGACATAATTCCTCCTTCTCACTTAAAAAATATATTAGAGAAGCCAGTGCAGGTACGGACAGAGTTAGACATTTTGAATGTTTCCATTTTTTACTTTTTGACATGTTTAGTTTATCTGAAAAAAGTCTGGTTGCCTTGGATGGTGAAATGCTTGGCCCTCTGAGAATACAATTCCCTGCTCCCTTTACCAGGCAATGGTGGGGACTGACACCTTCCTAATTTAGGGGCGGCTGTTGACTATTGGGAAGCTTCCTCCTAGGGCAAGCACCAAGATCCAGAGTGACACTATTGGGCTTTGTAAGTGACAGAAACCCAATTCGTAAGCCAGAGAGACAAAAGTGACCTCTGAGATTTAGAAGCTGGCTCAACGGTGATGACAAAGACAGATGTAGTTGGTTTACCCTGCGTGGCCTTGCCCTGCACCTGTAGTTTCCTTCCCATGCTGTCAATGTGTCGAATCAGTCCATTCTTGTGTTAGTGAGAATTTATTTGATAGCTGGGTGGTAGTGGTGCAGGCCTTTAATCCCAGCACTCAGGAGGCAGAGAGGCAGAGATAGGTGAAATCTCTGGTCCACAGAGAGAGTTACCACAATTGTACATTTATGCTGAGTTATTAACTTGACTTTGGGTGCATGTACTATCATTTGATTATGAAAAATCACAAATTCCTATGGATGAATAGTTAGGACATAGAAACACTATATGTGGTTTTTTTCTTCCTTGCTTGCCAGTTCCCAAATAACCAACACAGAGGCTTAATATGAATTACAAACTCTCAGCCAATAGCTCAGGCTTATTACTAGCTAACTCTTACATTTAAATTTACCCTTATTTCTTATCTACCCTGTGCCACATGATGGTACCTTTTCTCAGTATGGTAGGCTCATCACCTGCTTCCTCTGCATCTGTGGGTGACTCCTCTGACTCCACCCATATTCATCCCAGCATTCTTTATTTTGCATAATAACAAATAGTATTTATTAGTATACTATATGTGACAGATGTTGCTTTAAAATACTAATTTTAAATCACTTTGTCTTTTTTGTCTTTCCAATTCTTTTTTTATCTTAAAAAAATTTGAATTAGAAACAAGCTTGCTTCACATGTCAACCCCAGCTCCCTCTCCCTCCCCTCCTCCCCCGCCCCCACCAACCTCCCAAACCCACACCCAATCCCACTCCTCTCTTCAGGGAGGGTGAGGCCCTCCATGGGGGATCTCCAGAGTCTATCATTTCATCCAGGGCAGGGCCTAGGCTCTCCCCATGTGTCCAGACTGAGAGAGCATCCCTCCATGTGTGGAATGGGTTCCCAAAGTTCATTTGTATGCCAGGGATAAATGCTGATCTACTACCCAAGGCTCCATAGATTGCCGAGGCCTCATAGCTGACACCCAAATTTAGGGGGTCTGGATCAGTCCCATGCTAGCCTCTCAGCCATCAGTCCAAGGTCCAAGAGCGCCTCTTTCTTCAGGTCAGCTGTCTCTGTGAGTTTCACCAGCCCAGTCTTGATCCCTTTGCTCATCTCTTCTCCCTCTGTGCAACCAGGTACCAAGAGTTCAGTTCAATGTTTAGCTGTGGGTCTCTGCCTCTGCTTCCATAAGTCACTAGATGAAGGCTCTAGGGTGGCATATAAAGTAGTTGTCAAACTCATTGTCAGGGAAGGGCATTTAAGGTAGCCTTTCCACTATTGCTCAGATTGGTGTCATCCTTGTAGATCTCTGGAAATCTCACTAGTTACAGATCTCTCCTCAAACCTATAGTGACTTCCTCTATTATGGTATCTCTCATCCTGCTCTCCTCTATTCTTCCCCCAACTCAACCTTCCTGTTCCCCCATGTCCTCCTCACCTCTTTTCTTCTCCCCCCTCTCTTTTTCCCAGCTCTCTCTCTCCTCCCTCCATGCTCCCAATCTGCTCAGGAGATCCTGTCTCATTCCCCTTCTCTGGGGTACCATGCATATCTCTCTTAGGGTCCTCCCTGTTTCCCAGACTCTCTGGCAGTGGGTTTGTAGGCTGACACTCCCCTGATCCATGTCTAAAATCCATATATGAGTGAGTACATACCATGTTTATCTTTTTGTGACTGGGTTACCTCACTCAGGATGGTTTCTTCTAGTGCCATCCATTTGCCTGCAAATTTCAACATCCCATTGTTTTTTTTTCTACTGAGTAGTACTCCATTGTGTAAATGTACCACATTTTCTCTATCCACTCTTCAGCTGAGGGGCATCTAAGTTGCTTCCAGGTTCTGGCTATTACAAATAATGCTGCTATGAACATAGTGGAGCAAATATCCTTGTTGTATGAATGTGCATCTTTTGGGTATATGCCTAAGAGTGGAATTACTGGATCTTGTGGTAGACTGATTCCCATTTTTCTGAGGAATCTTCATGTTGATTTCCAAAGTGACTGTATGAGTTGGCACTCCCACCAGCAGTGGAGGAGTGTTCCCCTTTCTCCATATCCTCTCCAGCATAAACTGTCATTGGTGTTTTTGATTTTAGCCATTCAGACAGGAATAAGATGGTATCTCAGAGTTGTTTTGATTGTATTTCCTGGATGGCTAAGGATGTTGAGCACTTTCTTAGGTGGCTCTCCGTCATTTTAGACTCCTCTGTTGAGAATTCTCTGTTTAGTTCTGTACCCCACCTTTTAATTGGATCCTTTGGTGTTTTGGAGACTTGCTTCTTGAGTTCTTTGTAAATTTTGGAGATCAGCCCTCTGTCAGATGTGGGGTTGGTGAATGTCTTTTACCAATCTGTGGACTGCCTTTTTGTCTTGTTAACTGTGTCCTTTGCCTTACAGAAGCTTCTCCGTTTCAGGAGGTCCCATTTGTTAATTGTTGATCTTAGTGTCTGTGCTGCAGGTGTTATGTTCAGGAAGCTGTCTCCTGTACCAATTCATTCAAGGGTGCCTCCCAATTTCTCTTCTAACAGGTTTAGTGTGGCTGGACTTATGTTGAGGTCTTGGTTCATTTCATCCCAGCATTCTAAGTTTACTTGTGCGACCTATACTTTTTGCCTGGCTACTGACCAATCAGCTTTTAGTTAACAATGAGAGCAACACATTTTCACAGTGTACAGATATTTTTCATAGCAAAAACACTTTCACATTTACATTGTTTATTATCAAGATGTAATCCATCTTCACAATAAAATGGCATTATTAATGAACATGCATAAAGAAGGGCACATGCTTAAGTGTCTCCCTATCATTCGCCTGGACTGAGGGGCAGACAATGTAAGATGTTCCTTTAAGAACTCTGTTAAAATGCCTTTCAAATGAGACATAGATTTAAGAGGACAATAATTTAGCGTAACTTTATAGATTAGCAAATATCTCAATTTGACTTTCCCAGATTGGCCAGACATGGTGGGTGTATTCCTGATATCCAAGAAACTGGGGAATAGGAACAGGGGAACTGCTGCAAGTTCAAGGCCAGCCTGGTTTGTGCCTTGAATTCTAGCCTCAAAAATCCAGAACAGACCATCAATCTACGAGTCTACATCTTTTATCATTAATGTAGTAAGTGTCCTACTGTAAGTACTGTATTGTAGATCCCAACTGCTCCCCAAAGGCCCACATGCTGGGGGCAGTGTTCTTTTTGAAGCAGAGTGTAGTGAAAGAAAGGGAAGAGGAACCTTGGACTCCCTCTCCTCACTGGTCTTGCTTCCCTTCTCAACTACCCAGTATTCCCCTCATGATTTATTGTTGGCTGTAGGCTCAAAAGCGGTGATGCCACCTGGTAATGGACTGAAACCTTTATAACTGTGACCCCAAACAAATGTTTCCTCTTGTAAACTGACAGGTATTTGTTACAGTAACAGAAATATGACCAATGCCAAAAGACTAACGATATAAAGACAGATGTACACACCTTCGGCCATTCATCCCATTCCCTGACCCCAAGTTTGAGCCATGGTATAGAGTATGTTTCTTGTGTCCTTCTCCTGGGGAGATGAAAAGAAAGTTGTATTCTCCCCAGATAGAGAAATGACTGACCAAAGAAATGACTCTGTCCTTGTGGGGGTTACTTTTAAGGATATGGGACAGCACCAAACCTGCTGTATAGCTAACTGTTCCACCACAGAGTGGGGTTTGACTCACAAAGCCTGTTGGAGTCCCACCTTTAGTTTTATTTCCCACCCCCTACACATCCTAGCACCACTACAGGACCAATGTACAGCTGGGGACAGGAGGGTATGCAAGCTGGATCTTGGATGTAGATCTGATAACCGTCCTTATCTCCTTATAATGGCTAGGGGATGCCAACAGTTACATTACAATGAATGCTTTTCTAGACATCATTGTGCAAGTCTTGTTGGAATAAGCATCCCTTCGCCTGTGAGAGTGCAAGAAAAGAGACATCACTAGTGGATCAAAGCCAGGGCAGCTCCTAAGAGGCTTCCATCCCAGGTCCAGTTCAGATTCTCATTTTATACTCTAAAGCCACAAGGCAGGGCAGGCACACAAGCAAGGTTTCACAGAAGTCTATGTGGCAGTCAGCAGGTTGTCAAGGGCAACGACCCCTTGTTTCAGCTATTCTTCTAGGTCATTCCGTTCCAGGCAGCAAGTGAAGTCATGCTTGGCAAAAAGGTAGAATAAGCAGTACTTTAAATCACTAAATAAATCACTAAATCATTGACTAGTAGTTGGTCTCTTTTACCTTGTTCTATTTCAACATTGCAGTATTGTTGTGTGACTGTGAAACTATCTTATTCTGTAGGTCACAACAGCAGTCTCTGCTCCAGGAGGGCGATGATTGGGGGAAGTTGCCTCTCTATGACACTCACGAACAAAAGCAGACTTCATAGGCTGGGGATGCAGCTTTGTTAGCAGGGTCCTTACCCAGCATGCATTAAGCCCTGCATTGATCCTGAGCACTGAATAACCTGAGTGTGGAGAGGCATGCCTATAATCCCAGCTGTAGAGACGAGAGGATCACAAGTTCAAGGTTATTTGTGGCTATATACCAAGTCTGAAAGCCGTCTGTCTGGGATACATAAGACCTTAGCTCACTAAGTAAAATAAAACAAAATAAAATAAATGTAGGGTTCTTAAGGCAAATGGGACTGAACTTGGTAGTCTTGCTGGACAAAGCAGGTACCAGTCAGCTCTAGTTCTGGGGAGAGCTGCAGAGCCCACATATCTCGACATGCTCCTGGTCCAGCGTGTGCAGAGCTCTGTAGCAGACACAGGTGTGTCTCGTTTCCGGGCCACAGCGCCCCACCAACTCCCACCCGTGCGGCATGTGCAGCGCATTGACTTTCCTCCACCAAAGACGCACACAGGTGCAGTACCGCAACCTAGCTTCCTTTGGCTTACTCAGTTCATCGCAAAGAGGGAGAGACAAATTCATTGAACAAGAACACTCTTCCAATTTGATCCCGTTGAGCAGCCAAAATGCGGCCTTTGAAACCTTTTTGAAGCAAAACGTGTGTGCTAATGTAGAAAATGTACAAAGCCCAAATCAAAGACTGATACCCAGTTTACTTCTTCCATATCCCAAGCTGGGTGTGAAATGATCGTAATCAGAATCTTCAGGGTGAGAGCCTGGGTTTCAGCAGCTTGAACAAGCTAGGCTCAGCCTCCCATCGGGGTTAGCCAAGTAAAGAGAGGCAGAGATGCTGTGGGGAAAGGAACAAGGACATTTATTCAATGCAGTCACAAAGGGGAGGGGCCAAAGAAGTCTTTGCGATGCTAAGTCCCTCTTTGGGGCATTGGCATGTGCTTACAGAAAGGGAGAATGGAGGTAGGGAGTAGCGTCTACATAACTATCCTGGTTAAGGTGTGGTCTGACCTATAATAGGCTCAGTTCTGGTCCTGTTAGGTGGTCCAAAGGGTCCTCATGGCTCTCATCACTGCATCCATAAACATCAGCTCCCCAGTAGCTGCCCCAGAAGCAGAAACTGACACTTCAAGAATACTCTTTGCACAAGACAGTGAAAACAGAATCTTCAGCGTTTTAACACTTGTCTGGCCCAATCGCTGCTGTCCTGTCGTCTTTTCTTAATATTCAACATTGTTAGTCTTCCCAGGGTCTAACCAGTAAGTGCTTCTCTACACTTTCTTCTCTTGCCTTCTATTTCTTCCTCCCATTATTTTTCAGGAAATAAAATTTAAATGTTAAATTATAGGTCAATAGGTATTACTTTTGTTTGAAAAGTCAGCAGGTAGGGAAAAGACCTGGAATCAATGTCTTCATCTCTTGTTGTTCTTGGGTTGTGATAAATTCTGAGCCCTGCTGTAGAAAAGACTTGTGGTCTATGAATACTTTACATCTTGCTAGAGTTGGTTTAGTCCATACTGTTAGGATCCTGGTAAGAATCTTGTGATACCTTTGTGTTTGGTAATTAAGGTCTCGCATTGGACATGTAAATTCCCTTTCTGGCTTCCTACAAAGGCCTTTAAAATTACAATTTACGTATTGTTGATGCACGGACACGTGCCCCCTGACACATGTGCCAAGATGGCACCAGTGTGGAGGTCAGTTGACAACTTCAGGGAGTTGGTTTTCTCCTTCCCATCATGTACATCACAGGGGTGAACTCAGGTTGTCAGCTTTGGTGGCAAGAACCTCTGCCCCCGAGTCATCTCGCTGGCCCTTCAGAATCTATTTTAGCTTTAATTTATACTTCTACTTTTGGGGACTGAGACTCTGAATGTCCTTCACAAATCTACCTTAAGCTATTTCATTATAAGAGAACTGAATTAGCTTTTAGGATCCAGTAACCTTTTCTTTCCTCATCAGGGCCATTCATTCACCTGTTTTATTCACTTAGCTGAAGCTCACTGGACACATATCATGATTTGCAAGGCTATTTGGAAACAATGGAGACCCTGCCTAACCCTTTAAAGGAAAGGGCTTACTATAATAGATTTTCAGGAGTATCCTAGCAACCACACTATCATGAAATTTATCAGTTTCTCAAAGAGAATGTGTGCTAAGTCAAAAAAAAAAAAGACACTTCCATTTTAGTTTCTTATGAGCATTTTTCTTCATTGTTCCAAGCATTAGATATTCTCAGATACATCCACTTGGAGACATCACTGATGTCCACTAAAACGATAGTTGTTATTCTGCCAAGGTTAGCTCATCGAGTGACACCAACTTCGAGTAGATAGATGCATAGGTAGATATTTAAGAAAATTGTTCATAAATGCAAAAGGTAATATTTCATTCAGGGTTTTTTGGGGGGGGGGGGGTTGTGAGACAGGGTTTCTCTGTGTAGCTCTGGCTGTCCTGGAACTCACTCTGTAGACCAGGCTGGCCTCGATCTCACAAAGACCTGCCTGCCTCTGCCTCCTGAGTGCTGTGTTTAAAGGCGTGCGCCACCGACGCCAGGAAAGGAGGGTTTTAATTTCTATGCACACAGAGATATGCCATGAAACCTTGATCCCTAAGACATACAAGGCTTAGGAAACACATTCCTTTCTCCTGACCCCGACTGTCCTCAGTGATGTGAAAGGATGCTTTGCTCTGCTCTACCTTCAATTATTGTTTCCAACCTGAGGACTTGAAAAGAATTCTGAATGCAAATGAAGACTTACAAAAGCCTTTCCAGGTGTGTGGTCAAGGCAAGCAGGAAATGCTGTGAATGAGACGTACATTCTGTAAGTGGAGCTCAGATCCGAGCAGACTATTAAAATTAAAGAGCAATAAGAGCCAGGGGGAGCACCTTCATGGAGCACTCACATGCTCCAGTCAGCCTTAATCTCAGCTCCGCCTCCCCCCCCCTGTTATCTGAAAACAGGCAGAAATTGTTATGTGGGTTGGCCTCAGGGGAACAGCACTCATGAGCTCCTTGCTATGTAATCATATGTGGTCAGCAGGGATGTACATGTGGACATACATGTGAGCACTGCATATCTGTAAGCATACAGTTAATTTAGTAACACCATTGTCTAGAGACACAGCAGGCATGTTAATAATGGACCTGGGAGTATGTCCAGAAGAGCAGATGAGCATGTCCAGCATTCAGAAGCTGACGTTTGTATCGATAGCTTTCTTCTAGGACAATGCCCTTTAGAAAGAGTCGGAACTCATAAACCCCCTTTGATTTCAAAATATTAGACATTCAAAAGAGATTCACACTAAGCATTTTTTCTATTATAAGGGATTTCAGCTAGCAGCTGACAGCATTAAATATCCTTTGTAAGATATTTTATCTAAATATAGTCTGAGTTATTTAGAAGTTAAGCTATTCTTTGAACTGTGTGAACATTACTAGTTTCTCCTTCATCCATGTTTAAATACTTAGTCTGGTTATTCATTAAACCTCAGTTGTCTTGATTTTATCCTTGGGTTTCTTGGAAGGGTTGGGTTGTGAATTAGGTTTTGGTGCTGATGCTGATGACAACGAAGGAGCCGGCGTGTCCGAGGCAGAAGATGCTGGACTCTGACAGCATCCCTGTGTGGTTCTCCTCCCTTGCTTCTTTCATTCACATACCACGTTTCAGTCAGTGTGGTACGGGGTGGGGGGGGGGTGACACTCATCTCTGATATAAGCCAGACTGATTGAAGAATTCCACAGGCTAAAGAAGCTTTTCAAGGAAAACTCAATTTTTTTCAAACAACACCTCTGGGTTATCACCTTGGCAGCCCAGAATCCACAAATCACTGGGCAGCAATTATTCCTGGACTAGACACTATATGGTCCATCAAGGTATCCTGGCTTGATGACCTGGAACCCAGGAGGGAAGACTTTCTAAAACACATTCTGACACTTGGGCCAGAGTCCTGGGTCAGTCAGAAAACACTGGGGAATCTGGGGTCAGCCTGATTACTGCTTAATCCACCTGTCTTTAATCTTCCTTTATGCAGAATAAAATAAAAAAAACAAACAACCCTCCTGGAAGATTGAATTCCCTTCTGTAAACATTTACTATCCCAGGGAATTGAGATTTTAGCTTTAGGCTGCTCTTTCCATGGTTGCAGAAGATATGTAATGGGAGAAAGGTCAGCAGTAGTGAGGATTGGGCAGAGTTCCCCCTAACCTATCTCCCTGGGCAGGATCGGCAGAGGAGAGCAGTGGCTGAGATGAGCAGAAACATCCTCTGGGTGAGGTCAGACAGGTAAGCGGAGACCAATGCCTGTCAGAATGCAATTTCTCTTCAACAAAGCGTGAGCATTCACTACTGGAAACGGGACTTCCTTAAGAGATTGTGGAGGGGCTGGAGGGATGGCTCAGTAATGAAGAGTACCTGCTGCTCTTGGAGAGGACCGACTTCTGTTCCAGGCATCCAAGCCAGGCATCTCACAGCTGCCTCTGACTCTAGCTCCGGGAGAAATCTGGGGCCTCTGGGCTCCTGCATGCACACATTATTTTTAAAAGAGCTATTGCGAAGAGCAAGCAATATAATATGGACCCTAAGACTACTGATTACTCCAATGTACTCTCCATCTCGATCTCAAAATAATTTTCCCTTCAGCTTTCTAGTTCTTGGTCTGCAGCTACGGCTTCCAGGATCACAGGCACCCTGCCGCTGAGCTGGAGAATTGAATTCTTACCGTTAATTAAGAGAGAAGAGCAGTAAACTACACCAGAAACGAAACAGTGTGCTCTTTTGAATGCTGCAGCTTAAGGAACAGCAAGTCTAGTTAGAGGAGGATGAGATTCTAAATGGGACTTGTGGCCACTGTCAAGCTGAAAGCTGGTGGCAAGGATGCCTTTGAACCTTTCCCTTTCATTGTTTCCATGCAAGCCTGAACCAGGGCCCCTTCTCTGCACCGCACCCCCCAAGCATTTAGCTTAGTTCACAGACGAAACAAAGATGTTATAAGAAATGGGACAGAAAGGAGACAGATTTCTCAGATAGTGGGGAAGTGGAAGAGGAGGAAATGTCCCCTTCCTCTTTTGGAAACTCTCCTACTGCTGAAATGTTCAAAGAAAGTTAAGTCCTTGAGCTTCAGACTGTCAACATTGTCAGCCTTCAAAAACAATATGACGTTCTAGAAATTAAACAAAAGAGTGCAACTTGATTTTAAAGCAAAAGTTATGAGACTTGGAAGAAAAGAACCTCATTGGCAAAGCTACTGTTACGGTCATTACTAATATTTGCTTTCAATGAACATTTGCTACATCCGAGACATGGCATTTAATGACCATAAGGGCGCTCTCATTTTGACACAGCTTCCTGTTCGGCATTTGTACTTGACATCCCCACTTTTCCTTGGGGGAGACTGCTCAGACATTTAAAGGGGTCCTGCTTATGCTGCCTGCTCTCCTACGGTGAGCCAGAAGCTGTGTTTGGAAGTCAGCAACTTATTCATTGTCTAAGTTGTGGCTTCTTCACTCGTTAAATGACCTGTTCAGACGGCATGGCTTTAGAAATTTGAGAAAATCGCTGTGAGAAACAGTTGTGTGAAACAACAAGCCACTGCATGCAAAACTAGTATCTTTTAATGGGTGTCACTTTGTGATTCTCAATTCCATTGAAATGTTATTTTTGCTTCTCATTCTCAGCTCCCTTGGGAGTGAAGCAGGCAAAATATCACCTCGCCATGCCTGGGAACAAGCCTGGGGATGTTTTTCTTTCTTAGAGACAACTGAAAGGGCAGTCAGTTTTTGTTGCCTTTCTTGCAGCGTGAAGCAGTGGGAAATGAAAGGATCTATGATTGCGGAAACAAATACACAGGGACGTACAAAAGCGTGACACACAGAATAGTGCACTGCAAATGCTTCCCCGATTTTCCCTTTACCAAGGAAGAAAATCACAGGAATTGTTTCTGTCTAAAGTACTCGACTTGAAAAGGCAATTCAGTCTCCTAGCAACCGACACTTCTCCGGATCAGAAAGCTGGTTGGAGGGAGGGAGAAACTCCAGTTGCACAAAGGCTGGAGTAGAATTCTCCAGGGCCTGGAAGGGAGGGAGAAGAGGTGTCCCAGTCCAGTTCGGTTCTCCCAGTGCTGCCTGGCCTCTGGGACCCCAGGGTGGGGTGCGGGGGATGGGGGGGATGGAGGAGGGGGGAAGGGAGTTCCGAACAGGGTCAGCAGCCAGGTCAAATGAGGGGACTCCCTGTGCCTTTGCCGGTGCCTGGCACCTCTTTTCTGGTCCCCTTTCTAAAACCCCAGCACTAACATAAGCAAAGCTTGGAACTCCTCTGGACCCAGGCAGCCTTAAATAGTTTTCAGGGAAAACAAAAACAACAACAAAATCTTGCAACGTTCTGATGTCACCAAAAAGTGTGGACCCCCTCCCCCACAAGCAGACTTGTGCAGACACTGGCAGAGGGGGGGTGACAACTCAACTCAACCCTGCCATTATTTGCCTGGGAACAGCCTCCAGTCTCACTGGTTATGTGTCTGAGTCCCTCAGATCACCTCCTGCTTCTGACACTAATTGAGAGTACAAGGTCCCAGGTTAGCCAGAGTTTCTGTTTGACATGGCTGCACGGGGGATGGGGGCGGGTGGTGGGTAATGGGACTCTTCCTGTCTGTTTCTTTACCAGAGAGCATCAAGCAGAACTCTGGGAAACTGGTGCACTGACTACATTGTTGTTCTATTACAAAGGGGACAAATCCTGGTAGTCACGTATGGGAAAGGATTGAAAGGTGGGAAGCTTCCGGGACCTCACTAGGCTCCTCCCGGGTCCCCTGAATCCTCACACCTCGTCAGCCTGGAAGCTTCTGAAAGGTGGCCTTTTGGGTTTGTATGGAGGCTTCATGATAGTTGGTTGCATCGCAGCCAGCTTCAGGTACCTCTTTGCTCCCCGAGGTAGGGCAACATGAGGAGTTGGAAATGTCAATCCTCAAATCCTGTGATTGGTTTCCCTGGTAACAAGCTTCCATCTTTAGGCTGTCCAGGAACCACCAGTGGAATCAACTCATTAACACACAATTTGCTTCATCCTCCCAAGTCCCAAGGGTTTTAGGAGTTGTATGTCTGGAAAGCAGAAGAACGCTATTGCACATAAACAAGAAATATGTCATACTGCTGTTATGATCTGCCGCGCTAGGGGGGACCCTTGCTGGGTCCCATGGTGGTGAGAGACAGAAAGAGACCTGAAGACAAAACTTATGTGGAAAGTTTACTGGTGGAATCGAGGAGAGGGGGTGTGTGAGGGAGGGAGAAGGACAGAGAGGAGGAGAGAGACACACACAGAGACAGACAGAGAGACAGAGACAGAGAGAAACACAGAGAGACAGAGAGAGAGACAGAGACAGAGAGAGACAGAGACAGAGACAGAGAGACAGAGAGAGACAGAGACAGAGAGACAGAGACAGAGAGAGAGACAGACAGAGAGACAGAGAGAGACAGAGACAGAGAGAGACAGAGAGAGAGAGACAGAGACAGAGACAGACAGAGACAGACAGAGACAGAGACAGACAGAGAGAGACAGAGAGACAGAGAGAGACAGAGAGACAGAGACAGAGACAGAGAGACAGAGACAGAGAGAGAGACAGAGACACACACACACACAGAGAGAGAGAGAGAGAGACAGACAGACAGACAGACAGACAGACAGAGACAGAAATGAAGAGACAGTAACCTGCCTCCTCAGAGAAAGGAAGAAAGCGGAAGTAGCCAGAGTTTGCCTCTTAAAGGGACCTTTGCACCTGTGTACAGAGCCGGGTTCTGCCTGCTGTGCACAGAGCCACATTCTGCACCAGGTCCCCAAGGGGAGGGGAAGGGTTGTTTGGATTGTAACCACTGCCGCATAAGACTAAAATAAATTTAAATTAAAAATCAGTTCCTGGTCCCACATGCCACCTTCTGAGTGTCCCCTCCGCTTCATCTTCCCCGTCCGGGTCTGCTCTGCGGCCATCTCCAGAGCAGTGCAGAGGAGTGCTGAGCTTTCCACCATTGCGATGGCAACTCTTGGCTGTCAACATCTGGAGTGCGCTACAATCTGGGTGTGGCGGGCACACTTGTGATCCAGATCTTGAAACTGGAAGACACATGCCTTTAGTTCAGATCTTGAGGCGGGAAGGTGCGCCTTTAATCTGGGTCACACCTTCTGCTGGGCGCCTGTATAATAGGAACAATGGAAGAAGGACGGCTTCCTTGTTCTTTGCCTGCATGCTCACACCTTGTCAGCACGCCCATCCCTCACTGGCGTTGGAGTCTGCTTCTTCCGTATTCCAGCATATGCAAAGGCTCAGCTGAGACACCCGGCCTTGTGGGACTGAGCAGCTACTAGATTCTGTACGTTCTGTGACTCCACAGAACCCTGACTAACACAACCATGAAGGGGAGTTCCTAAATCAGATTTTTCCCCTGCTGCCTCCTTCCTGTCTGGAGTGAGGGATGTTTGTCCACATCTGTCTAGTACAAGTGTCACACACACCAACTGCCATTCTGAGAGCTCCAGGATTTTGAACACAGGGTCATCAACCTGCGGAAGGTTTGGGTGTACTGGGGCACTCAGAGGTCACAGCATGGAAAGACACCCTATGCCATCATGGGGATTAGAGAAGGGGAAAGAGAGGGAGGTCTCCTGCTCAACCCTTCTGGGGTTGCCTGAGACTAGACTACAGGCTGTGTGTGTGTGTACATACATGTTTCATGTGTCTGTGAGTGTTGCTGGGGATAGGACCAAGGACCCCACACATATTTGGCAAGCCTTCTATGGCTGAACTTTATATACAAGGGTTCCCGGTGTCTTCAGAAACCCAGGAGAACCAATGTGTTCCTATCCAATATGGACACTCAGTATTTTTAATAGTGCTTTTTCATTATACAAACAAGGGGTTTCATTATGACGCGCTCATACATTAATATATTATACTCTGAGCATGTTCCCTCCATAAACTACTCTTTTTTAAAACTCTTCTTCTCATATCCCTAATAGCATTCCTTTTGCACTCACTTTACAATTGCTCTTTCTCCTTACCACTTAGATTCCAAATATTAGAGACAGCATACCATACCTATGTTTCTAAATCTGATTTATTTTATTTTACACAATGTCTTCTAGTTCCATCCATTTCCTGCAAAAGACATAATCTTACTATTCTTCACAGCTAATACTCTATAATGGTTACATGTATTATATTTTCTTCATTCATCTGTTGGTAGGCACCTCTACTGGTTCCTTAACTTCCCTATTATGGATCCTCATTCTTGGTAGCATTGATCATTTGACCATGGATGCTTTAATGGTAAATTAGTTGATTCTATTATAGATCACCAATCAGAGAAACTTCTCAGGCTTCAGTTTTTCATTTTGATTCCAGGACTTTCATAATCATGCCCACAATTAAAGAAAATTTATCCTAAGTCATTGAAAATGAGTTCTAGAACTGACAAGATGGTAAGCGTGCTTGCTGCCAAGACTGACAACCTGAATTTGATCACAGGAACTCACATGGTGAAAGGGAAGAACCAACTCCTGCGAGTTGTCCTCTGACCTTCCTATACACTGTGGGATGCCATCCCCCAAATAACTAAACAGGTATAGAAGAAGGAGGAGGAAACCAGTTCTAAATTGATAATTCCTCTTAATGCAAATGAAATATTTTCTTCATAAAATGTTTTCACATATAACCCCCAGAGGTTTTTTAGTTTGAGAAAGTAGATGCTATCTTGAACAGTGTTGATCATGGAGGCAGAACCAAGAACTTCCATAAACTTTGACACAATATGCAAACAAGAAATAGCTAAGAGAAAGGGCTCTGAGAATCTCATGGGCTGGTATGATGCTGCCCCATTGATAGTCCACAGTGCCTGATGCCCCCTTGATAGTCCACAGTGCCTGCAGGGAGGATGCACACTGAGGGGCTCAGGAGATGAGACCCGGCAGTTCTGCTCAAGGGAAACATTTGACACTAGGATCAAGCTTGAATTTCCCCGTAGTCTCAGTGGAGATTTTAGACAGCTTCCTTCCACAACATACAAGCTGTGGTCCCTGACAGAGCAAAACCAGGTGCCCAGAGCTAGCAGAGAGACCCAAAGATGCAGGTGTGGGATGGTGCCTCTATAATTTAATCTGAAACTCAGTAATCTAGAGCGGAGAGAGGAAGGCAGAGACAACTTTCCTGGAATCAGTAAGTAATGTCAACATTCACAAGACTAAGGCAGCAACTTCTTTTACACAAATCAGCTTAGTTCTCAAGCCCTGTTTCAGCTCACCAAAAATATAAACAACAATTAATATAAAAGCCCTTTGCTAGTCAACAAAGCTCAGTCATTGTGCAGTCAGACCAGGATTTAAACTGGTGGGGGGGCAGCTTCACTTTCACACAAACTTAGATGCTCTCATGTGCTCTGTGGGAGCGTAGAGTGTAGCCTTCCCTGCCATCTGCCTGGGCCCTGCCACAGTTGCAGTCCCCAAATAACACACAGGACACTATACTAACTATGAAGCTGTTGGCCGTTTGCTCTGTTTCTTACTGGCTAGCTCTGACTTAAATATTTAACCCATAATTATAGAGAAAAGGGTCCTGACCTCTTACTCCTCTGGCGGGCTACATTGTGTCTGTTTCTGCCTCTTTCCCAGAATCCTCCTTGACTCCTAGTCCCACCTATCTTGCTTCCCTATTGGCCAAAAGTGCTTTATTCAACAACCAATAAGAGACAGATTTACAGAATGACATCTCCCATCATCTCCTCTTTTCGGTCTAAATAAAAAGAAAAGTTTTTAACTTCAACATAGTCAAATTATATATAACAGAACAGTTATCAAGCAAGAACTATAGTTACAATATTTAGCCCATTAACATTTAGTAAGATTTAAAGAAAGTATTTTATTATCTATCCTATCTGTGTGAGTCTAAAGTCTTATATGTAGCTTCTCTTTTATCATAACTAAGGAAAACTATGATTATAACTATCTGCCTTCAACTCCATCAAAGACCACAGAAGGATAATATATAAATACTAGGACTGACAGAGACATCTCGCTACGTGGACAGTCACCCGAAGTTCTGCTGTAACGTTGGGGCATCCATCTTCAGCCCATAGGCCACAGTGTGTCTGGAAGACTTCAGCAAAGCAGGAAACTTCAAACTGTCCCTCTGCATTGGCAGTCTGTCAGTCATTTTTCTGTGTCCTGCAGAATGTCTGGCAGACTCTTCCCTGAAGTAGGAATCCTTTAAGATGGTCCAAATTCAGTAGTGACTTTTCTGTGGGTCCTGCAAGTCCAGATTATACAGCAAGAGCCAAACAGTCTAGGCAAGAGCATTTCTTGCCCAAATGGCTAATCTTGCCATATTGAAAGCAAACTCCATCGCGAGTTTCTTTAATGCCCATCTTCCTTTCAGACATAATTGGTGCTGCCAGGAGCAGACATTTTTCATTGTCAAGTAAAAACCCTAAACCATTTTAAATTCCATTTTCTGAAGGTCTTTGAAAGGTTTGAAGAGTATCTATCTATCTCAAATATAGTTCTGTATATCTAGAAAACCTAACTTACATAACTATAAATTCTGACTATTATAAGTAACTATCTATAGTCTGTATTTAATTATGCATTATGTTTTAAAAGATCAGTATAAGCACAATACTTAATCAAGAGGATAAATATACACATCATAAAATTGACCTTGAATTCGTATCAATAAATGAAAAACCATACCAATACAAAGTATTCATTTCCATACCATATTCCCATTTTACCTTTAAAAAGAGATTGGTTGTGATCATTAACCAATTATAAGCAACCCCAATCAAATGGAAACAAAGACTTATAAACAATATGGGAATTTGGACGTTGCTCATTCCAAACTGCTTCCTGCTGATAGGGGGTGCTGTCCATACCATGGGGATCATGACAAAACTCAGAAACCTGCCTAAGTCATTGTTTTTGTAAGGTTGCATCATCTTAGCTGTTTTAGATGTTGAATCTCTTGGGCCACTGCTTCTGGGGGTCTTGGTTCATCAAACCACAGAAGCCTGGAAGGAATCCATAGCTTTCCATTTTCTGTGGGAATAGAAATAAACTATCTTTTCCAAAGTAACATATCCTTATACTTAAATTTTGAAGTCAAGGCATTTTAAAAAGATATATAAGTTGAATTAATTCAGCAGCATTTATAATCAAATGTACTTTAGCAGTTGTTCCTTCTTTAGCAATCGAAAAACTGAAAAACACAATAGCATACAGTATCCAGATCCTGTGTATTTTCCAACTTTACGTGGCTTATATTACTCTAATTTACTTTTATTTGTTTTTCCTCTGAGACAGGGTATCACTTTGGAAATCTCCCTGCCTCTGCCTCTGGAGTGCTGGGATTAAAGGTGTGTGCCACTACACCCAGCTACTCTCTTTGTTTGTGTTTTCCTTCCCAGTGCTGAGATTGAAGGCATGTGCCACCACACCCAGCTACTTTATTTTTATTTTTCCAATATATTGTTTCTTTTACTCTCCTAAGTCTACCTATATTTTTCTTCATCTGAATCTGACTTTACTGTAAATCTTTGTTTTTCTGGCTACATGTCTTAAATAGGCTAAAGAATATTGCTAAAATTAAAGTGTAAACAGCCGCTGGCTTTCCAACATGGTGGGTGTAAGCTTGACTCCAGCTCACCACCTCAGTGTATGCTGACATCCAGCAGCATGGTGCCAGTATTCATCCGGGTTCCCCTGACAGAGGGCCCCATAGACTGCTCATAGGGATCCATCCGGGTTCCCCTGACAGAGGCCCCATGCTTATAAATGTGGCCACTGCCACTGCCAAAAGCTCATGAACACCATTCAGTTGTTAGCAGAGCCTCTTAAAAGAACCTTGCTCTTTTTTTCTTTTTTTGCTTATGCTGAGTCAGGAAGACTCCCTTCAGTGAGCCACGTGAGTCTCTGCTTGTCGCTAGCAAAACAGAGCACACCTGAAAAAAATGCTGCTACTAGGAAGCCGTGCTTCTCTCCATTCTTTTGTTTCTAAAATTCCTTTTAAGCTCTTGTCATTCTACATGGAAATTCAATGCCACTCTTGACAACCATATGTAGCTGTAACGATAAAGGGCATAGGTAATTGTTTATTGTAGAAATTACTTACAAGAGAAAATGGGCAACTCAGATGAGTCAAGTAGCTTTCCTCCACCGAACCGGAAGCCAAAAAGAGAGAGTGGAGCTCTCTTGTATGGTCTTTTATTCCCACCTCCATACATGCCTCTAGCCACGCCCCAAAGTTCACCACCCTTTCATTACCATATCCGTATGTGCCTCCAGCACGCCGCATGTCTAGGGGCGAAGTCCTAAAGTCTCCTCCTACATGGGAGCACCAAGAAGTCTCTGTTCTCCCATTATGGCTGATGTTATAATCAGGCATGCTATAAGGTGCACTATGGGGCTGCCTCTACTGGTTTTTCCTGCAGACCTTCTGTGCTTCTGGGTATGCAAATATTTGGGAGTGGTGGTTTTAATAAAAATGCCCCCCTCATAGTCTTCAGCATTTGAACACTTGGACCCCAGTGGGTGGCACTGTTTGGGGAGGTCTAGGTGTATACTCCAGCTGGAGGAAGTGTGTCACTAGGGGCAGGCTTCGCCATTAAAATCCTCACACTGTTTCCAGGTCTCCGACTCTGCTTTGTGCCTTGCGGTTCACGATGTAGCCCTTGGCTTCCTGTTCTTGCCTCCAAGCTTACCTGCAGCTGTGCCTCCCCATCATGGCAGATGCTTAACCCTCTGCTGTGTAAACCAAAATAAAACCTTCCTGCAGGAGTGTTTTGGTCACTGCGTCTTATCACAGCAACAGAAAAGTGACAGCGCAGGGTTCAGCACTGCTTGTTGCTGCAACTAGAGTGGGACAAGATGTGCCTATGACATGTGGTGCTCTCCCACCTTCCTTCTGTAGCCGTCTCTCTCCTGTGTGTTCATAGAAACTGTATTTTCACTCCTGACCAATCTCCTTTCCATGGTGATCTGTCCAATGAACCCATCGTCTATAATTGAATGTCGCATATGTATGATCTTCCCCCAAGATTCAGTGCCTGAACTGCATTCACTGGTCCTCTGGAAACACAACTCTTTGTCTACTTTAACAAAGCTAGACTCCTGAAAATAAATACTGCTTAGTTTATGTCTGTCACAGATTTATGGAAAATCAATTCATCACTTTGGTAGTCTTTGTTCTTCTCCATTGACTTGTTGGGTGGAGAGACCAGAAACAGCTTAAACTACCCTCATCATCGGGAATAAGAGAAATACATCTAGTTTCAGGTAGAAATAGATGATGACAACAATGGCTGTCAGGCACTGAGTTGTAGCATTTACCTGGCCCAGTCCTAAGACTTCTCTTGTTTCTCACAAATTCAGAGGCCGTTGGAGGAGTAGCCGTTTTCCTCTTTGGCTGATGAGAAGGTGAATATCAGGGGAGATGTGACTAGGATTGTTCAGCTGGGAACTTGAGGAAATGGGATGTGTCTTCCATGATCTTGATTCTATCCACACACTCCTTACTAATCTACAGAAAAACAGACAAACAAGATCATCAAAGTATTTTCACCATATGGTGTTCACTACAAACTCTTTCACACTTTCAAAGAAAGATAACATCTGCTGCAAAACTGTACTGGAACATCCAAAAGGAAACTCAGCAGCAGCTTACATTCAAAAGTTACATTCACAGTAGGGTATGGGAGCAAAGCTTTGTCACAGCCCCAATGAAGCCATGATGGCCAAGAGGCCATATTGGGTTTTGTACAGCTTTATCTGAACCAAGATATTTCTCAGGCTAGGGTATAAGTTAATATTCTCATTGCTAACAAATTCCTGGCAAAGCAGCCTAAGGACGGGAAGGTTTGCTTTGGCTCATAGTTTAAGGGGACAGTTTTCATGGCAGAGAAGGCATATGGGAAAGCCTGAGGCAGCTCTCTGTACTCAGGAAGCAGAGAGCAAGATGGACACTGGCGTTTCACTTGCTTCCTCCCTTCTACTCAGCCTGGGGCCCCAGCACTGGGATGGTCTGCCCGCATTCAGGGTGGGACTTCTCTAAGGTAAACCTTTCTGGAAACTTCTACATAAACACAGCTTCAGGTGTGTTTCAATGGTGAGTTTAAAGCCAGCCAAGCCGGCAATGAAGAATAACCATTGCAGATGTCAATTTTATGAGAAGGGGCATAGACTCCCAGTTGCTTTGATTCCTACTATCTCATGCTCGTTCACTCACTCACTCCTCACTCACTCACTCACTCACTCACTCACTCACTCACTCATTCATTCATTCACTCACTCACTCATTCATTCACTCACTCACTCACTCACTCACGTGCTCACTCACTCACTCATTCACTCACTCTCTCACTCACTCACTCATCACTCACTCACTCCTCACTCACTCCTCACTCACTCACTCACTCATTCATTCATTCATTCATTCACTCACTCACATGCTCACTCACTCATTCACTCACTCTCTCACTCGCTCGCTCACTCACTCACTCATTCACTCACTCACTCACTCACTCATTCACTCACTCACTCACTCGCTCATTCACTCACTCACTCACTCATTCATTCACTCACACACTCACTTGCTCTCTCACTCGCTCACTATCTATTTTCAGGAACTTGCTGGCTCCTGAAGTGCAGCCAATCTCCCCGCTTGCAGTCCCAGATGCAGAATTATAAATAAGACGTGTTATATCCTTATCATTTACTCATAAAACTTGTTGAAATGTGAGCCATGCAGCTCTTCACGGTTTTCTTGAGGATAGTGCAGGAATGAATTAATCGTCAGTACCTCCTAGCCCATGGAAAAACGTGGGCACCCTGCTAAGGTGGTGCCTGCCTCTGGGTATGCGCATGCTGAGGGGAAGGACAGCAGCCCTACCCAGTGTTGTTACCACTGTGAAGAACAGACTGTTACAGTCGTCAAGTCCGTTCTACAGACCAGCTGACACAGCCACACAGAGACCCTTCCAGGGCATTGCTTCCCCATCTGTACACAGGAAATGAACCGTCCGCGGCCTGAATGATGTTAATTAGCTGCTGACAGTGTATCTGGGGACGGAAAAGTCTGCCTCGTCTGCTTTGCTGTTTGTCTGGGATGGAGATGAGAGGTGACTGATTGTCAGTACAGATGAGAAGCATGGCAGTTAGGGAAAGATGGAGAACAGAGGGTGACTCTCTGAATCGTGGCAGCCTCCAGTCCTATCTAAACTTGAAGGCCGCTGAGAAGATTAAAGAGAGTCTCAATATTCATGTTGAGGTTACTATTAAAAAGACAGCCTTGTATATATTTTTAAGTGCCTTGTTACTTCAAGTTACTTTGTGAGTCTTCTGCCAAGGGGGCCAAAGGGATTGTCATTTTATCTTGGAGTTGTGCTGGCATTTTCTTCAGGATGGCCGTTGGTCAAATGCGCAACACCAGCATTTCCAAAGAGCATCCTCAGATTCCAGTTGAAGACACATCATGGCACTCAGGATTCAAGAGGTGTCTCTGGGAAGTGGTCTTGGTCCTCAGAGCTGTCATCTGCACAGATCATCTGTCCCTGGCTCTGGGAGTAAAGTCACATCTTTATTCCCTTGTCTTTACACTCACCTGCTGGCTTGGCCTTAACCTCTAGCAGGCAAGACAAATGTGCATTTTGCATAGTACAATTCGCGAGAATCCCAGGCTTTGACTGCATCCCTATCGGGTGCCAATTAAGGACAGACAGTCCTCAGCCTCCTTGGCCCACCAAGGATGCACTAATGTACAGACAGGTGGAAGAGAGCTCGGGGAGCCCAGTCAAGTGGGACAGTTATGGGCAGGACTTGAGGGAGGAAAAGAAAAAGAAGGACTTAGTTTTCTTCCCGCATTTTCCAGTCATTTTGGCCATAGTTGCCACTGCAGCCAAAGCAGCTTCTCTTGTCCTGAGATGGAAAGAAAAACCAAGAGGCTTACTAGACCCAAGGCTAATCTCAAACTTTGCTGTCAACTAATCGTTTGCATGACGAATCCACTTACATTTATTTTCCCATATTGATCTATTTATGAAGCATGAGCTCATAATTAGTTATCGACTTTATGAAAAAAATATTTATAAAGCATATATTCTATGCTATCACATGGCTCACAGGAGCTGCAGAATGACTGGTGACTGGTGAATTTCCAAAGCAGTAGTCCCTAGCTGTTTGTAAACATCTGGGGTGGTTGCGAGTGTTACTTAGAAATAGCCAGTTCTCCATCATGGGGAAACAATGTTTAGAACAAACTTGCTTTTAAATAGGCTTGTACACAGGGTGAAATAATAGCTAAGGTGCAGAGTCAAAGAAAAGCCAGAAGACAAGGTTGCTTTTCATTTCCAAGGTAGCTCTAAAAGAGAGAATTTACGAGTTTGCCATTTGCTTTTTTTCAATTCTCTTTGCGGATGGGCCCCATTCTATTGTTGGTCATGTCACCTCTCTGAACTTACCTGTTTCTTTCCAAACCTACCTAAAAATAGTTAGGCACCTCACTGCAGGGCTTTGGAAAAGATGGACTGCGTGCACACCAGCATGCCATGGATCACATCCCTAGCAACACTGGGAGCCAACTCAGCTCCTGTGATTACATTCTGCGACATCTTTACAATGACAAAGTTGCCTTCTGAATTCTCTCAGCATGTCTCTGCTGACACCAAACACTCTTGAGGAGGAGACAGAAATATTTGAGTTCAAGGCCAGCCTCTCTCCCAATGCTGGGCAATGGCAGTGAGCTGCTGTCCTCAGTCACAGACATGACCATAAGGAGAAAGTACCAAGCCCTGTGGTGTGTTGTCTCATCCGCCATTTTGGATATAAGTGTTCAATAAATCTTATGAGATACTACATACTTTATTTCAGAATGGACATTTAGTTCAGTGACTTTACTCAACTGTGTATATGTAATACAACACTCCCATCCTGTTTATGGAAGTTTAGCCTAAGCTGTGTTCAATAAGTATTAATGCAACTTTGATTTATTATATTTCTCATGTTTCTATAAATTTGCTTCATTTTGTGTGAGCAAAAATCTTTATGCTGTCAGACAAAAATCATTTCTACATTAGAATTGTTCTATAAGCTGATATTTGCAAAAAAATCATTATCCTTGAAGGCATGCAAAGAAAATGAATGCAGGGATTATGGTCAGATGCATCTCTTCAAACTTAGTAGTGGAACAGGGCTGATCCCATAATATTCCTTCCATCCCCGGGCTGTTTCCCCTTCTTAGCTATTTAGACATGGTGTCCATTGCACCCTTGTGCCTAGTTGAAGAGAATGCTCCTTATTCCATTCTGTATACAGACTGTCCAAAGATGGTGATTTAAGCTGTCTCCAGAGTTCACTGAGTCCACCCCAGAAAAGCCTGGATCATCTGCTCCATCCCTGAGAATGTGGATAAATATGTCCACAAGCTTACCCTCCACATAGAACTTTAGAGGTTCACTCGGCTCCTGAGAGAGGAAGCCATCACATGGGTGATGGAGGCAGTGTGCTAAGCAGTCAGTCCTGGGAACATCCCACCGCTGTTTGTCCTGCTTTTCATGAGCTCTAAGAAAGACCCTGGAAGACCATGTTAGAGTAGGCAAGTCAAGGGGCTGGCTCCCAAGTCTCCTTGGACTCTTCCTCATCTACTGTATTTCCATCTTGGTGATGTTGATGGCACTGATCCTATTGTGAGTTGAGGAGCAAGAAATTTCAAGATGCATTTGACATCTCACGGTTCAATGACTTCTTTCAGAAATGCTGTATCTTCCTCCAGCTTTAAACTTGTCACCATGCCTACAGTCCAAGGATTCATCATTTTTCTAGTAATTAGTGCAGAGGACCTCTGTGGGCCATGTCGAGGTCAATGGCAGTACCTGTTACTTCTCTCTTAGGACTGACAGCACACAGCCCTCTTTAAAACATGAGATCAAAAGACTTCTCTGGACCACCGAGAGCTTGGTGCAGGAAGGTCAATAGATCTCTGCAATAGCGAGAACTAAAAAGTAAGTTCCATAACTTCTTACAGTTAAGACCCAGGCAAAGGGAATCAACAGTGAGGAACTTGAGTTTTCAGTGTCTTTAAATGGAACAATGGAGAGGGCGCTTGTGAGTCACTTTCTCTTATGGCCACAAGATGTCAGTGTTCCAAGTATCGCTGCTTAGTGACTCAAAAGGAATGGGATTCAGTTTCTGCAGGGCAGCCATAGTGTGTGCTGAACAGGAGCCCCAAGTGTGTGCAGCACAGGAACCCCAAGTGTGTGCTGAACAGGAGCCCCACGTGTGTGCAGCACAGGAACCCCAAGTGTGTGCTGAACAGGAGCCCCACGTGTGTGCAGCACAGGAACCCCAAGTGTGTGCTGAACAGGAGCCCCAAGTGTGTGCAGCACAGGAACCCCAAGTGTGTGCTGAACAGGAGCCCCAAGTGTGCAAGGGAGAGCCAAGAAGCAAGCATGGGTCAACTAGCTGTTTCCTTTTTTTTCAGCACATCTGGAGGTGGAACCTGTACCGGGGTCTAGGATATATTTAAGTAGGTTATAGTTCAGTGACCTTTCCTCGAACTCTAAGGATGAAGCTGTTGAAAGTCTTGAGAGGAAATAAGGGAGATGGGAGGAGGCTGGGAAGCGAGCAGGGGTTATGTAGTGAAGAGACTGCACACGGCACTAGACTTGATTTCGACTCTCGGTGGGCCTTTTGCTTGGGGATGCAGTGGTGATGAGGATAATTAACTGTACTTAGGAAGGACGGCTGTCATAGACTCTTATAGGTTGACACTGTGGGGAAGGGCACATTCAGCTCTGAGAGGCAGGCCGGCTTAGATCTCAAGACGTGTTTCCAATGGCTTTAACATCTTTAACACAAGATTAAAGAGGGATGGAGAAGAGACTTGTATTTAAAAGTAGTCAATATAGAGCTCACTGGTTACTCTGAGTTTAGAAAGAGAGAGAGAGAGAGGAGGAGGAGGAGGAGAAAGTCGACTAAATGAATGGTTATATTATTCTAACTCCGTGAATTAGGTCAGATAAAGAACTTATGTTCCAGGGAGAAAGTGATTTTGGAGCCTGGGGTGTGATACCTGTTAGATTCAATTCCATTACCATTCGGAGAGGCCTGGCCATCAGGTAAGAATGACTTAGCATTTGGAGGAGAAAGTGAGCATATGACCTAAAATCAGATTTGGTTATTAGAATAGTCTAGATTGAAAACCAAAGCTGTAAACGGGCAAGTGCAGAGAGGGTGTCAATAGTGGGGACAATTTCTTTCCTCAAATAATCGTGTCAGAGAAACATTTAGATGAGGGACAGGAGCAGCCAGATACAATGTAGACTAGCCTATGCCCAAGACCCTACATATTCTGGGAACTCAGTGAAGCCCTTATAGGAAAAATCCAATGGGAGAGGCAGAGTTCTTGCTGCAGGGAATGGTGTTCTGGTGAGTAGGCACTTACAACCCCAGGAAAGGGGCTGGACAGTGGTGGCACACGCCTTTGGGCTTTGATCCCACAAGTTGGGAGACAGAAGCAGGCAGATCTCCAAGTCTGAGGCCAGCATGGTCCACAAAATGAGTTCCAGGACAGCCCGGGCCACTCAGAGAAACCCTGTCTCAGAAAAGCAAAACAAACAAACCACCACCAACAAAACAACTCAAAGAAAGGGGGTTGTTGACTAGAGAACATAGTCAGTATTGGTTCCAACCAGGTTCAGAGGTTGTATTAATTTATATTAGTCCATAAATTTGTCAACATTGCTGGGGGCACTAGGCAAGAAGAAGTGAATAATTAACCGGGACATGAAATGGGGGCGGGGGATGGTGGTGTGTAGGAAGCACCAGGAAGCAAGGATGTGAAGATCGGTTGCTTAGAGATGGGTAAAGCAGGAGTTGCCTTGGTGAGATGGGGTCTGAATAAAAATGAAGCATCCCCTGAGCTCCAGGAGCCTTCCCCCACACCTTATTATTCCGTCATTTATCTCACCATGCATTCATTGTTTAGTCATCCACCTCCTGACTAGACTGTGACTCTGGGGAGAGGACCCTTTCTTACCATTTTCTTCTATGGATTCCCAGCAAATCTAGTTAAAGGAGCTGTGGTGTCGTCCCCCCACTCTGAAATCTCAAATGAAAGACAAAAAGTGTTTACACTCCAGGGGGAAGCCCATGGTCTTCCTGTGGGGGATGGGGACTTGGATCCCCACATACCAGACAACTTGTCTATCTGTACAAAAGAAGAGGGACATTGTTTGTCTTTAACTATTATATCTCTCTGTCAATTTTATGGTCCAAGGCCAAATATAAACCTTTCTAAGACAACTAGAGTGTGGTCTCTAGGACCTCGTGAGTCGAAAACTAAGGCTCTGGAATGTTCCAGAGCCACAGTCTAAATTAACAGCCAAAGCTCGCTTCTGACAACATATTCTTAATGCTCCTTCTGATCATAATTTTTCCCAGCTTCATAAATCAATGTCCCATTTCCCTCCAGGGCTACTGACTAAACCCGAATACTAATTTTCCCCTTAGAACATATTTGGAATTCTGGGTATGTTTCATTTACGAAGAATATCTGATTGAACCAGCCCTGCTCTGGTTCTTGGAGAAGGTCGGCAGGTAGGTTTTGCCTGGCCTCAAAACTGGCACTGTGTTCTGGTTTTTGCTTCACACAAACATGCGCCGCAGGGAAAGAGTTCCCTAGTGTCCCCCATGCCACACCATTGTTTTCCAACACGCTTCATTTGGGACGCAGAACATAGTCCCTTCATATGAAACGGAATTTTTGACAAAATCAGATGGGTTTAGAAACAAAGTCACAAAGACAGTTTGGTATTAATCAAGGGGCTTCCAGAACAGTGTGGCGTCTATAACCCTTCTTCATACCATGAAGCCTTGATCTTTGCTATCATTTCAATTCCAACTGAAGACGGTTGTGCTCTGTTTCTCTCATACAATTTCTTTTCTTTTTTAATCAAAATGTCAGGAGATATTCATTTATATAATAGTTTATAGACTAGTTATATTTTAGTGGCAAGAGCAGCGTCATTTCGATTTATGGCAGTTTAAAATAATTGCTCTTTTCAAAATGGAGGGGAAATTAGCCAGCCGGGTGGATCAGTATGCTTGGCAATACGTCTCCATATGTCAGCTCGCTGCTCTCTGCACCACCTGCTTGAGTCCTCATCGGGGACACAGAGCGATGAGATCACTGCAGCAAGCTATAGATCTTGGCTGAGTTAACTGGTCTGCTTTCTCTTGGTAATGAGGAGAGTGTCTCTGGAAAATGGGCAATTGGAAACTGTCACCTCTCAGGGTCTGATGAGTGATTGCTATTGTTTTGCATCTCTGTGGGGTTAGCGCCATTTATTAGTGACTCCTCAGCCCCGAGAGAGTTAACTGTCCATTCTGTTTTATAGGCAGGACTCGGAGAAATGTGTAGTGCCGCAAAATGGTTGAAAGGAAAGCCATAGAAGTTTACCCACCATTCTTAGCACAGTGACTTTACATGCCTTGAGCACACTTAGCAATGGTACGCAAGGGGCTTGTCAAGGAGGCTCTGACTGGGGAACATAAAACACTTTCTGAAATTGACTCAGAATGCTTTACCCTCTGAGAATATTTGGCATTCCCAGGTTCTGAATGTGAAAATCCACAGACATCAATCCCAAGATTATGGCAACACTTGGAGTCATTGCCGATTTTGCTGAGAAAAATGTTTGGAGTTTAGAACTAATAACTGAGGGGCAAGAAAAAAATCAGGATGCTCTTAGGAGAACCGTTTATATTAAACAAACTTTTCAGGGGAAGGCTCCAAATTGTAAATCATTGCGCATTCTACAGAAAAGAGGAAGAAGAAGAAGAAGAAGAAGAAGAAGAAGAAGAAGAAGAAGAAGAAGAAGAAGAAGAAGAAGAAGAAGGAAAGAAGGAGAGAGAAAGAGAGAGAGACAGAGAGAGAGAGAGAGCGAGAGAGAGAGAGAGAGGGAAAGAGGGAGGGAGGAAAAAAGAAACTTAGAGAAAATAATATTCCTTCTGAGGAAAAATTATAAAATCACAGAGTTGGAAAAGATTTTAAAGATATTCAGCTCCAAACTATCATTTCATTTGTAGTTACAAGGCAGTAATGAATATACCGACTCTAGAATGAAGTAGCACAAGGAACATTTAAGTTCCATGTTTAAATGCTTGTAGGGTTGGTAAGCATTTTAAAAAGTTGGAGTTGGAGCCCAGCAATTGAATGCTTGCCTAGCATGTAAAGTCATCAGTGCTAATCCCAGCAACACACAACACAATCTGATGAAGAATAAAAATAAAAGTAAGGAAATTTCAGAATTACATAGTGGTGTATGTGTGTGTGTGTGTGATATGTCTGAGTGATGTGTGTGTGTGGTGTGTGTGTGGTGTGTATATGATGTGTGTAAGGTGTGTATGTGTATGTGGTGTGTATGTGTATATGGTATGTGTCTGGTGTGTATGTGTATATGTGTGTGGTGTGTGTGTGGTGTGTATATGATGTGTGTAAGGTGTGTATGTGTATGTGGTGTGTATGTGTATATGGTATGTGTCTGGTGTGTATGTGTATATGTGTGTGGTGTGTGTGTGGTGTGTATATGATGTGTGTAAGGTGTGTATGTGTATGTGGTGTGTATGTGTATATGGTATGTGTATGTGGTGTGTATGATGTGCCTATGGTGTATGTGGCATGTGTTGTGTGTGTATGTGCATATGCACAGTGAATGTGTGTTTATGGTGTATATGTGTCTTACAATATGTATCTTCCGGTGCCTCAAAACTTAGAAACCAGTGATGTATTTCCATTTGAGTGCAGGAAGTGAAAGAACGGATTCTGTGCATTAGCAAATTCCTCACCTCTTGGGCCAGTGACCTCCACTGAGGAGATTTCATGGCCCATTATGTAACACTTACATTTGTTTCCACAGTCGGGATTTATTTCTCTCCACAATATATCCAGAACCCCATTTTCCAGCTGTTGGGCCAAATACTTTGCTTTAAAAGTCATCTTTGTTTTTTACTGTTTACTTTTTTCTCTCCCACAGGTCAGTGGCGACCAACTCTCCATTGTACCCAAACTCACATCTACAGTTTAGTAATTGTGATTCTGTTTTATTTGCACAGAATTTCTTTTGCTCTTTAAACGGAGTGCTATTTTGTGCTGATATTTTTTTCTAGTAACACTTTTACAAATACAAAATTGGGGATAATGCTTTGAAATCAAATAACTTCATCTTGATATTGTAAGAAACACATTCTCTGAAATGAATCTGCCCAAATTTCCATCTGGAATGGATCCCTTGGGAAACTGTTGGCTGGATGCAAAGCCAGGGCTGGGGTAAATTCCACCCCCCTACCATGAAAACACACAGGTCTGTGAGGGAACAGGGCACTGCGGGACAACAGCACAGTCCACACTCGCTGGGAGGGGACTAGCGGCTGACTGCTGCATTTATGTCCTATGGCTGTTGTATCAAATTGTCGCACATTTAGTGCCTTCAAGGAGTACAACTTAACTGCTCTGTAGGTGTGTCCAATAAAAGCCTGAGGCTGCATTCTTTGGGAAGCTCTGTGGGAAGTTCTAGTTCCTCATTTTGCGGCTGGATCCCTGAGCTCGCGGCCCCTCCTCCCAGCTCCTATTTTTCTTGTCCCGTCTCCTCAGGCTTTGATTCACCCACTTGTAAGAATTTGGGCGACTATACCGGGCCCAGCCCATGTCCCTGTGTCATTTCTCTAACTTAGTCACGTCTAAATCTTCCCCTTTGCGTAAGGAAATGAATTCATCCACACATTTCAGGGAGTAGGGTGGATGTCTTAGTTTCTTCCTACCACGCGCGTGGGGGTGGGGGGTCATGAGGATGCACTACAAGTTAGGGAAAGTGAGGCAAGGGTAGCCCTCCCTTTCCCTTGCCTTGACACGGGCTTTGCTACTGGTGACACTCCTGCAGAAGGGCTGGGTAACTGGAGTCTTTCACTCAGGGTACCTGCTCAAGGGAAGGGGTGGCAGCTGTGGTCACTCTCGGAAGCCACGTTTGTCTCTGCCCCCTGGCCCCGCCCCTCTCCCCTTGGGCTGCTCAACACACTTGCTCAGAAATGCACAACATACGTGCTCTGCAATGGCTCCTCTCCAGAATTTGTCATTCATCTGTGTCCTGGAAGGTCTTCTGAATTTGAGTCTTTAGAGAATTTCTTCTACCATATAGTTTCATAGTCGTTATTTTTAAGTGTCTCTGGTATACCAGAATTAGAGACACTGGCTTAAAAAATAGTGTATTGAAATCACAGGTGAGGCAGAGCAAGCAGGCATGAGAATGCACCAGAAAAGACACCTTAGAAAAGATTATGAAGATAAATCCCACGGCAAAAACATGGGAGTTGCATTTACAAGGAAAGTAATTACGATGAAAGAGGGGAAACTGGCTGGTACCTTTGCAGACACAGGAAGCTGCATCTCATATGCCTGCCAATGCTGTCTCGTTAGCTGGCCATCCTCTGGAGCTCAGCCTGATGTCTAAAACACTCCAGTCCAGGTGGCCAGCGTGGCTCCCACTGACTGTGGGACCTGGCCTTGTTTCCGGGAAGACTGCGGTATTCGTTGAGTGTGTCTTGCCAAAAGCCTCTGCTATTCCACTCTTCTGCCCCGTTTTCTTGCACTGGGGTATGAGCAGTTATGATGAATAAAGAGTTAGTCGGCAATATAGGAGAGATAAGGAACACTGCATCTGTGGAATTTCAGACATCATCTCTCCAGGGATTTTTTTAAATCTATCGTGGGAATCTTTGGGTAGAACCCTTAGGGTTCCAGAACACTATGACTTGAAGTTTGTAGCTTCTCGAAACATGGGCTCTTTCCTCAAAATTATCTTGACTGCCATATGAAACCATCCTTTCTCTTTTTAGACAGGAATTCCTGTAGCCCAGGCTGGCCTCAGGCTCATTACCTAACTGAGGATAGCCTCGAACCCCTTATCCTGCAGGTCTATTTCCCAATACTGAGATTGCAAGCATGTCTATCACTTTCTTCTTAAATGCATCTTTTAAGGATTAAGCATGGATGCACGCTTTATTCCAGCAGTTCTCAACCTGTGGGGCACAACCCCTCTGGGGTCAAATAACCCTTTCATGGTTGGGATGGGTAGAGTGGGGACATCTAAGACAATTTACATATCAGACATTTACATTACAGCTCACAACAGTAGCAAAATTAAGGTTTGAAGTAGCAATGAAAATAATTTTATGTTTGGGAGTCACCACATCATGAGGAACTGTACTAAAGGATCACAGCATTAGGAAGGTTGAGAACCACTGCTTTATCCATTAAGACAGGAAAATCTTCAACTCAATGACTATTTAATTCATTTAACTCATGTGTACTTTTCAGATTAGTCTCAGGACCAAGAGCGCTATTTTTAAATCATGAACCACTAAAACATATTTGGAAAACAGAGTGAAAATGTCCAATCTGACTAATAAAAGTTTATGTGAAAAACAAACAAACAAACAAACATAAGTAAAAAGAGGGGGCTGAAGTGTTAATTGTGATGGTCCAGCTCACTGTGTGTGTTCAGAAAGGCTTGCAGCATCCTACTGGGTAAGGACTACACTGTTGTCCTTACTGAAGGAAAACAAAACTGACCCACTCAGCGTTACCTCCCTCTCCACAATGGACCTAAAAAATCAGGGTGGAAACATGCAGATCTGTGTGTCCTGGACAAGCAGAATCAAGGAGCCCTTCTGCCTGATCCACATGAGGAAAACAAAAACCAAAAACGGTGCTACTGACATAACCATAGACCCCCGACAGCCGTCTCCCTTCCCAATGTCTGTATGGAAGCGTTTCTTCTAGATAGAATCGGTGCCCAGTACATCCCCATCTGTGTTTGTTAATCAAAAACTGTGCTTGAACTCAGCAGGATTTATTTATTTCAGAAAGAACTGTGCCTTGTGCCTTGATCAAATAGGAGTCATGTGTGCGTGTCGTTCTGAGCAGACACTGGGCAGGATGTGGCTCCTTCCCCTTAACTGCTTTGATTCAATGGGATCCAGGCATTTTCCAACTGAACAGCTGTGGCTTGGGAAGAATCCAGGTGTTTTTCGCACTGAATACTTGTGGGATTGGCAGGTTTGGGGTATTTCCTTTGCTTTCTTTTGCCTGGAATCATTATAATGTACTATCTACATCGGTATCTAGTGTATCTGTCTATCTATATGTGTGTGTGTGTTTGTGTGTGTGTGTGTTCGTATTTAAATGAACCTTGCTTGATCTTAAGAAATGAAACAACTACTATAACTTTATGCAATCAATATATAGAAAAAATTACATATTTAACTTTTTCATTTGTTAGGGGTGCCTTTTGGTTTGTTTTACAGAAAGGCACAAGTATTCTAAAATCCCTTTGTGTAAAAACAATTGCATTATCTTTCTACATGGAGTAACTACCTGTTCAGAAGGTGTGAGTTTATTGGAACAGAGGGCAAGGTGCCATGCCTGTTCTGACATCCACTTGTGAAGAACCTGTTCAAGTTGGCTTTGATCTCTCCTTGAAGAAGGAAGTTAGCTTTGTGAGCTTTGGCAATGTGTAGACCCTGTTTGAAAATGGTGTGTGGTTTTGGTTTTCACATCTTACCCGACATATAGGAAAATTGGAGTGAGTTCAGAGAACCGAAACAGAATGATGAAAGGGTTCTGGAAGTAGGGAGGTGGAGTATCACATCTAAGGAACTGCTGTGGGGAAAGAAAGACAAGGAGTGTGCCAACAAAGGAGCCGGGGACGCCAACCCTTGGTTTCTACGTGGTTGAGTACAGATTTGATTGCTTTGGTGGAAGGAATAAGGAGAAGGTAGCCAGTCTGACCAGTTATGGGGGAGGAGGAGAAAAATGTTGTAAGTGGGGAGGGTGTCAGGAAAAGAATAGGTAGCCATTTCTTTAGCTAGGGATTCTTTCTCACCCACTTATAATCCAGTCCCCCAGAGCAGGGATAACTTCCGTCTAGATGCTACTTACTTATGATGGGATTACATCCTGAAAAGGCTATAAAAATGAAGAGCTATAAAAATGAAAATTCCTCTCAGCTAACCCTGTACACCTTAAATGTGTTCATAACACCTAGGCTATAGTTGGATAAAATTGTTGATCACAAAATCTATTTCATAATAAAGGCTTCGTTGATTGCTAATACTTATTTAATCAGTGGAAGTATCTAAGTTTCAAATCAGTAAAACAGTCTGAAAGGTTGACTGCATCACTTAATTTATCAAATATATGTAGTCCCAAAAATATGACAATGAAGTCCATCATAGAGTAGAAGTTGTTTCTCTTTATGTTCATATGGTTGACTGTATATCACCAGCCCAGGAAAAACAAAATTCCAAATTGGAAATACAGTATCACTTTTGTGCTGTAATAAAGAAATTACAAGCCAAAGCATCACTTGCTGGGGGTCAGGTCTCAATGAAACTTACACTGTAACTTCCACTGGATTTGAAAACATGAGTCGATATAGTATATGCTTAATAAGATGTCAGAGTTCTACCCAACAGTATAATGAAATGTTATAAATTTCTTGATGTGTTTTTTTTCTATACCCCCCAAAATAGGAGGAAAAAACCCCCACATGCTAATACCTTAAATACTCATGCTATGCAGACCTTATCATATTCTGTTGGGTTTTAAATTAGAATAAATAAATATGTATAGAATCAAAAGAAAAGAAAAGTTATCATTTTTTGATGCCTTGGGATGTAAGTATGGAGGCAAACTTGATTTCCTACAAAGTTTCTGTTGCATCTGATATGACTCTAATTTCACATGTATCTTTAAAATTATGTGTGTATGTATTCATGTGTGTTCACACATGTGCATGTAGAGATGTGTGTGTACATGTGCCAAGGTGGAAGCCAGAAGTCAGCATCTAGTGTCTTCCTCAATCATTACCATCTTATTTTTTTCTCTTTGTAGAAAGTTTTTTTTTAATTACAATCAATTTTCAAAAAAACATAATATTTATTCTTCAGTAATTCCATATATGTCCTCAGTGTGTTTTGATCAAATCAATCCCCCAGTTCCCTTCCTTCAACTTCCTCCAGCACCTTCTTTTATGTTTCTCTTCCAAACTTCACATACTCTTTCCTTTTTAACCACTGAGGGCTTTAACCACTTGTGCTGCAGGGTATGCCTGGATGTAGGGCCACCCCCTGGAGCATTGACAACTTCCCTAAGGACCACACCCCTAAAGAGAATGAATGGGTTCTTCCTCCCCAGTAGCTGTCAGCTGCCAATGGGTCATCGGCTGGGGGCAGAGCTTTGCGAGTCTGTCTTCCATCATTTCTGAATTTTAACTGGCTTGATCTTATACAAGTCTGGTGCATGCCGTAGCCACAGGTGCTGAGAATTCATGTGCAACAGACCTGACATGTTGGAAAAGACTGCTTTGCAGCAATATTCTGAAACCTTTGGCTCGTTAATCCTTGTGCCTTCTCTTCCACAATGATCCCTGAGTCTTGTGGCAGGGCAGGGGGAGTGTGTCTGTCTTGTTTTGTGATGCAGGGTGTCTCATTGAATCTGGCACACAAAGCTTGACTTGAGTGACAGGCCAGCAAGCCCCAGAGAGCCTCCATTACTGCCTCACAGCATCACAGGGCCAGCTGTTTACAGGGTGAGATTTGAACTCAGTTCCTTATGTTTCCGTGGGAAGCATTTTGTAACCTGAGCCATCACCCAGCCATAGGATTCTGGTTTTAAGAATATAAGAACACGCCGGGCGGTGGTGGCGCACGCCTTTAATCCCAGCACTCGGGAGGCAGAGGCAGGCGGATCTTTGTGCGTTCGAGGCCAGGCTGGACCGATAGCCTCCGAAACAATACAGAGAAACCCTGTCTCGTTAAAAAAAAAAAAAGAATATAAGAACATAACATTTATGTATATTAAATGCAAGATATAATATTAACTACGAAGTAATTTCTGCATCTTAAAAAACTCTGTATTAGTCAGGATTATCCAGAATTTATTTCATCTACCTAAATATCTCTTACTTCATTTATCTAAATATCTCTATACATCCACATCTGCCTATCTACCACCTACTTAATTTCCATTATCTACCTGCTAAGTATCTATTATCTATCTATCTACCTATATATCAATCATTGAACTATCAATTTTCCATATATCTGCCAATCACTTAGCTATCACATATCTATCTTAAATACTACTTGTTTATTTTAACTAGTTGTCTTGGCTATTTAGCTTGACAAGTCTGACATCTGTATGCAAACACTGTAGTTTTGATGTGGAATATTTCCCAGAAGTTCTTGGGGGATGACTCTTCCCCCAGGTGGTTGACTTGGAGGTGGTAGAGCTTCTAGCAAGTAGGACTTACTGGTGAGGACCCTTCGCCTCATTGATGGGGTGGTCTTGAAGGAGACTCTTGTACTCCAGACACTTCTTCCTTCGGTTCTCTTCTTGGCCATGTGTTGGGAAATCTCTCTCTGCCACATTCTCACTGCCACATGGAGTACTATCTCACCCAGAGTTGTGGGGACACCAGACCTTGAGCAGAAACCCACTTCCCCTTAGGCCTGGGAGCAGGCAGCTGTGAGATAATGTTTACTGAAAACAATTCAGTACTATAAAGCTCTTGATAGGGCTCAGATAAGGGCTTGCTCACTGAAACACCATGACTTTGACACCCCCTATGGCTAGATGCCTCTTCCTGCTCCCTGCTGTTTCTCCCTGATTCTGGAGCGGAGATTAAACCACCAGCCAGGAGGGTGAGAAGTCTGGGAGAGCTGTTGGAGAATTGTATGTAGATGGATGGCAGAAGTCCTTAAAAAGGGAAGCGTTTTTTCTTGGGGAGTTGCTCTCCTAAGCGGACTTGGGGGCTCCTCCTAAGCTGACTGGGGAAGCATAAAGTTTTCTTAAAGCAACCGACTCTCTGTGTCATCTATCCCGACCACCTCGCTACATTCTCGGATACAGGCTGCACAGCAGGTGCGACACAGAGTAATAGGACTAGCTGAAGATGGACTGAAACACCAGAGTATGAACTGAAATAAGTTTCTTTAGATAAGTTCATATGCCAGGCATTTTATTATAGTGAAGGAGAGTTGATCAAGATAGCATGCTGGAAACTCAATCTGGATTCCTGTCCTACAGTCCTGAGGCAGAATACTCTTTAACCCTCTGCTTGAAAGTTCTTCAGTGATTGCATGATGCTCTCCAACCACCCCATTAAGGATGGTAGGCTCCATGAGTCGATTATAAATGTTGATGACATACCAAATAACTTCACAGCAATTGCCAGACTGGTATATGACTGAATGACAAGGCATCACAGCCTAGTCAACCTGACCTGTAGAATGGAGCCATCTCAAACTCCAAATAGTCTTTGGCTCACATTTTTTTCCAGAAAGAGTTGGCTGATGTCTATGGTAGCTTCAATGCTAGTGGGCTTCCCGTCACCGTGATCCTCAGAGGGTCTACCCATGGGCAGAATGCTAGAAAGCCTGCACTTCCCTCAAGCTCCCTTTCCAATACCCGATGCCCTTTGCTTTCACTCCCAAGCAGTCACTTCCTGTGACCACTCTGTGTCCCCTTCACATCCACAAACATGCTGTCTATCCCAGTAACTCTTTTTGCACTTTGCCCAACTTGTTCTCACATTTTATCACTGTGCTGCTCTCCTTGAGAAACCAGAAGACGGTGCGTTTAAAGGAAACTGCAGAGATAAACAACCAGCAGAGGGCTCAGTAAGTGACCATGAATCCCAGACAGAGCTGTCCTCGAGGATCACGGGACTTAGGGACCATTGTGCTACCCACCCCCTATGTGACTTTGGTCACATCACCGGCAGAGTCCCTGGACATCAATTTCCACACCTGCAAGACAGGGCTAACCATTTTAATTCTTGTCTTAAAGGGTTGGCATGAGATGCTATGAGTTTTGCTTTGAGCACTTTATAACTGTTTGTTCTATTTAAGCATTACAATGCAAAGAACTGTCTACAGTCAAGGAGGAAGTGGTCTCCAAGGTGGCCATCCCGATCTACTGAGACCACATAGCGCCTGGTGAGGATATGCCCCCGGCCTCTCTAGCTTGATAGTTTCCGCTCATGATTGTGGTAACTGTATGTCCTCTTCCTTTAGAAAATCTGGAGGCTGAGAGGTGAGAGCTGAGATGAAAACCTACCCCTAGAATATTTCCCCATGAAAACAAGACTGTAAGGCAGCATAAGGGGATGCTTCCTGTTTGTAATCTACTCGATGTCTCTTTTAAAGGCCCTAACATCTTTGTATTGCTCCCCTGTAAGAAAAGGGAGCAGAAGCTTAGCAAAACTCCATAACCTGTAGATCAGAGTGAGGGTAACTAGTTTCAAAGGCAAAGGGGCTTGCCAGCCACACCCTGATTCTTCCCTCAAAAACTCTGATGTAGGCTAGTCTCTTGCAGGACTTAAAGAAGACCACATTCTCCCCTCTCTCTCTCTCTCTCTCTCTCTCTCTCTCTCTCTCTCTCTCTCTCTCTCTCTCTCTCTCTCTCTCTCAGTTTTTTGAGACAGGGTTTCTCTGTGTTGCTTTTGGAGGCTGTCCTGGAACTCGCTTTGTAGACCAGGTTGGCCTCGAACTCCTGCCTCTTCTTCCTGAGTGCTGGGACTAAAGGCTTCACCACTGATGCCCAGTTTGAAACCACAGTCTCAAAGGTTGTTTTCACGTGTTTCAGAATTTCTCTTACTTTAGAAAACTGGACTTGTAGTCTAGAAATCTGCTCAAAACTACCAGGGAAGGGAACTGAGACACGGTCTGGAAACCTGGTATTGCATGTGTGTGTTTGAATTATAAAACCTGGAATTGCATGTGTGTGTTTGAATTATAAAACCAAGGACCAACCAACAGGAAAGTGGATGTCCCAAGACCCAACTCTCCATTTGTTTCTAAAATAAACCTCTGCTAATGCAACACATGTCAGTGCCATGTGCAGAAAAAGATTGCTTTTTCTTTGAGTGGCAAGTAAATACAATTTACAGGTGAGATGAAAATGTTCAAAGTAGTAGGCTCAGGGAGCTTGGCAGGATGAATAAAACCAAGGCAACACAGGGATTCTCCACAGTGAGGGATCTCAGGGCCAATTAGTTGTGGTTTCAAAGCGCTGATCAAAAACTTATTCTTCTGTCTATCAGTCATCCCAGCCACTGGACATGTTTAGGCAAGAGCGACCTACTATGCACTAGACACCCCCAGACCAGGTGGCGGTTAAGGCAGTGCTTCCAGTCTGAGAAGAGGGTTAGGTAGGAGTAATAGGACACACAGATGACCCACGCAAGCTGCTCTCAGGCACTCAAAGGTGCTCAGAATGAGATACAATGTGTGGGGCTTGGTTTCCCGGAGGGGCCTCTAGAGGAAGGGCGCTGGGGGGAGGTCCCCTCCCCTCAGTTAGCATCTGAGACCTGAATGAGAAAGAGCCTGCTCTGCAGGCCAGGAAGAGATCTCCAGGCAAGCTGCAACCACTCAAAGGTTCTAAGATCCAGGAGAGGAGAGGAAGGCAGGCAATTTAGGAGGAGCCGGAAACAGCCTGAGTGGACTGAAGAAGATATCCCGCAGGTTCTGAACAGGGCTTACAATGACGTGGGTTGGCTTTAGAAACTCATCTGAATGCTTGGTGGAGAGCTGCTTATGCAGGGACTACCAGGAGGTAGGATGCCTGCTGCCTTGGGAAAGAGGACTCCAAAGCCTCAAGCCAGATCTCCCAACGATTCAGGCACTGCGTTGATAAAGAGGAGGCTGACTTTATTTTAACAATATCTCCATTTACATACATGCACATCTTCGTACTAGGAAAATGGTTTTATTATTATTTTGTCAGAGGTACAAGGTGGTGTGGCTGCCCATTAGCAAAGATATGCATAGGCCACTGAATATAACAAGGTGATTCACTGGGGTTACCCGGAACCAGTATGCTGGGCTTTTGGATCTCCCTCTAGCACAGAACAGTATCTAGGAGATTAATTCTTCCTTCTGGTCGAAATGCAAAATTGCAGAAACCGTTCGCTACATATGTCCGGCCATTCTCAAGAGGGCAGACTCCTTCGTTGGAGCATATTTTATTAGAGGCCATGCATCAGTTTCTACCGATAATTATGGATAACTGGAAGGAAACGGAGGCTATGCAGGCTGAATGGGATTGCCTTTGGGTTCAGCCTACGTTGGAAGCTGCCTGAGCAGCAGATGCTCGCACCCTTCCTTTAGGGGTGGAGGCAGGGCTTAGGTGCTGGTGCTTACGTCATGTAGTCCATTTGCCCATAAATCACCATCATAAAATATGCTGGGAGGTATGATGGCGCTGGATGCCTAAAAAGGTTGGCAAGCCCCATTCACTGTCGTCACCGCCAGTGGCAGAGGGGAGTGACAAGATACCCGCACGTCGCTGAATAGTAGCGCGGCATAATAAAACGTGCTTTGCACCATGTGTGTCACAGATTTTTTGGGTTTTCTGGAAGGGTTTTAAATTTTTCCCCCTTTCTTTCCAAGTTCCGCCTTCTTTGCAGTCAGACCGGCCCCAGCTGCTCATCGGCCGGCCTTCGACTCCATCTGTCCTTCCGCTGGGGATGAGGTTCTCTCGCCAAATAGAGAGCACAAGTTTGGCTCCCCAAAGTGACCATAGTAACCTCTACCTTCTTAGCTCGACCCCAGCCAAGGGCAGGCCCACAGGAGGACTGTCGGGAGGGTGGAGAGGGAGCGTGCCGGTAGGCTGCTGGCCCGGTACACTCTGCACACGAAGCCTGGCCAGACAACCGGTCTGCGCCTCCTCCATCAGCACCAGAGTCGTGGGCTGCGCGTCCATCCCGCCGGCTCCCTTTCAGTCCTGCTACGGAACCGAGACTCGCAGGTTGGAATTCGCCCTGAAGCCAGCCGCATCAAACACAGGAAGGGGACGGAAGAGTAGGACACCGGGTCGGAGGGGGCGCTGCGCAGTCCCCAGCGCCTGGAGACGCCGGGATCGGGGGGGCGGGGGAGCGGGAGGCAAAGGATGCCTTAGCAGCCTGATGTGGGAGCCGCGCTGCCTCCCACCGTTCCTCCCGCCCCGCGCCCTCTCTCGGCTTCCCCGCCCTTACTCCACCCCCTTCCCGGCCGGATCCCCTTCCTCCCTGTGTGCGCGCTTTAAACAATTTCCTCCTTTTTGGCAAAAGAAATAATGCACCTGACTTTACCAGGGGGAAACAGTCAGCCGAGCAGAACAAGGAACAGATGTAGAAAGAATAGACGAAGAGAGAAAAAGCTTTGGGACTGGCTTAAAAACATCCAGGGGCTGCAGAGGTGGCCCTGGCGGCAGAGACGGCTAGAGCAGCCACCGCCTGCGTGAGCTGCGGGCAGAGGACGTCTGCACCGGTTGCAGATGTCACCCTGGGAACTCCTGGGTCTCTTGGTTTGTTTGCCAAACAAAGTCTTTTCTTCTCTGGCTCAGATACTGAAGAAGCTCCTGGATTGTTCTGCGATCCCGCCACAAGCTGGCAGTTATCCGGAGCCTTCCTAAAGAGCTGGGGAAGAGATGAACCCTGCTGGGCGGAGGATGGGAGAAGGGCGTCAGCCAGCGGGGTCACCCCGGGGGCGGCCCTGCGGCTCCGGGACGCCGCGCTCCCTGCTCTGGTTCTTCGTGCACTCCTGGCTGTGGGCTGCCTCGGGCTTGTCTGCCCAGGTGTTCAATCTCAGCCTCTCTGTGGACGAGGGGCTGCCCCCCGACACACTGGTTGGTGACATTCGCGCGGGGTTGCCAGTCGCTCAGCAGTTGGAAGGGAACGGCTTCTTTCTGTCAGAGGACTCCGATGACTCCCCGCTGCTGGATGACTTCCACGTGCACCCGGACACCGGCATCATTCGCACCGCACGGCGTCTGGACCGCGAGCGGCGTGACCACTACAGCTTCGTGGCGGCCACGCTGTTGGGCGAGGTGGTGCAGGTGGAGATCCACGTCAACGACGTGAACGATCACTCTCCCCACTTTCCCCGCGACTCCCTGCAGTTGGACGTCTCGGAACTCAGCCCCCCAGGCACTGCTTTCCGCCTGCCGGGAGCCCAGGACCCGGACGCGGGGCTGTTCAGCATCCAGGGTTACACCTTGCTGCAAGCATCCGACCTGCTCCAGGGCCCCGCAGGACCTTTCTTCCAATTGCGCTATGGGTCGCTGGGGCCACCTGTGTCGCCGCCTCAGTCGGTGTCCTCAACACCCCTGGAGCCCCTAGACTTGGTGCTGTTGAGGCGTTTGGACCGAGAGGAGGTGGCAGAGTACGAGTTGCAGATTGAAGCCTGGGACGGTGGCAGTCCTAGGCGCACCGGCCGCCTGCGCGTACAGCTGCGTGTGCTGGATGAGAACGACAACCCGCCAGTTTTCGAGCAGGGCGAGTACCGCGCCTCAGTACGTGAGGACGCCCAGCCGGGCACCGAGGTGTGTCGCGTGCTTGCCACTGATCGCGACTTGGGGCCCAATGGCTTGGTGCGCTACAGCATCCGGGAGCGACAAGTGTCCTTGATGGGCGCAGCTGGCGGGCCACCTGGCGATCCGGGCTATTTCTCGGTGGAGGAGCTGAGCGGCATAGTGCGGGTGCAGAGACCTTTAGATCGCGAGGCGCAGGCCTGGCACCAACTGGTGGTCCAGGCCCGCGACGGGGGCGCAGAGCCAGAGGTAGCCACCGTGCGCGTGTCCATTGACGTGCTGGACGTGAATGACAACCCGCCCGCCATCCACCTGCTCTTTCTTACCGAGGGAGGCACAGCCCGCGTCTCCGAGGGCGCTCGGCTAGGAGACTATGTGGCTCGAGTCTCGGTGTCCGACGCAGATGGTGACCCAGAGAAAGAAGAGGCTACTGGGGTGCTTGGTGCGAGCCTTGGGACAGGCAGCATCAAGCTGTCCTTGGAGGGTGGGAACGGAGCCTTCGCGCTGCGGCCAGGAGGCCCTCCCGGAGTATTTTTCCTCTGCATCGAGGGCCTCTTGGACAGGGAAAGCCGCGATCTATATGAGTTAAGACTAATAGCCACCGATGAAGGGTCACCGCCATTGAGTACAGAGGAGTCGCTGCTGCTCTGGGTCTCGGACCTCAATGACCAGCCACCTGTCTTCAGCCAGGAGCATTACTGGGCCTCAGTGTCCGAGGCCGCAGTTCCAGGAACCTCGGTGGTTTGGGTCAGTGCTTTGGATGCGGACCAGGCTGGCACGGATCATGCCAGGGTTCGATATGCGCTACTGCAACTCTCGGATCCCTGCGACTCTGAGGCTCTGTCACTCAAGGCAGAGTGTGTCCCACCCTTCAGCATCAACCCTGACAATGGTTTGATCAGCACTCTCCGATCTCTAGACCGAGAGGCCCAGGAGGCAGTGGAGCTGAGGGTGGTAGCCCAGGACCTGGGAGAGCCACCACTTTCTGCCACCTGCCTGGTGAGCATTATTGTGGACGACGTGAATGACAATGAGCCCGTTTTCCCGTGGCAGGTGTATAATGTCACCCTTGCTGAGCACACCCCAGTTGGACACTGCTTTCTTCAGGTGAGTGTATCGAGTCTCTGGGCCCAGCTCACAGCCTCGGATGAATGGTGAGGATGTAAGTCTGTCTGGGAAAATGTGACCTAGGTGGCTGCATCCTGGTTCGAGAAGCAAGATCACTGGCTGTAGACCCTCTAGTGAGAGGCTAGTACATTACTTGATCTCCAGACCTTTGTGTCAGGTCTTGACTCTGATCTCTAAGGTCCTTTCTCCATCACAGGAGACTTGGATCTTTCTTCTGGAAGCCCACTTTCCTTCACTAACTGTGAGGGACCACCCATTGTCTCCAAGCGGGTATCCGACCATAGTCAATGGCACACATTTTTGAGACCTTTGTATAGCATCTCAGGACTCAGGGTAGCTTTCGTGTTTTCAAACATTGAATGCCTTTTGAGCGAGCACCTCCAAAGACCCCCTAAAAGTGTTTGGCCTTTTTAAGGAATCATTGTAGCCACCATGTTTGTGGGCTGAGATCCTTTAGAAGCCTTCGCCACTGGGATGCTGAGAGTCACCACGACCAGGGTTACCCCAGGCCCTATCCTGAGCTGTGCTGTTTGACTTTGGTGTGTTTTCTAAAGTTCTTGAATCTTCTCTCCTGCATGGCCAGAGTGCTGTGCTCTGTCCCTTCAGGCTGTGCCTCCTTATCACTTCTAGTCCTATTCTTACCTGGTGTGAGATATGCAAACTCCAAGGACTTATTTCCTCCAGGATGACCTGAGGGGATAAAGTGACTGCTGGATTAGGCTTCGATTAGCCAGCTGCCTAGTAGATTTCAGACCTCTGCACTGTACTGCTTTTCAGCTAGGAGGCCCAGGCTTTAGCTTTTATAAAGTACGGCCCTGATATCCTTTAGATAAGTGAGGTGCTTTATACAGTGAAGATGGGTTTCGTGGTGGCTTATATCTTCTTAGCTTTGTGGTTAACAGTAATCTTCATCCCTTCACTAACTCCCAGCTTCTGGAAATATGGGTCTTGACCATATGGGGTCCTAAGGCAGATCAGGGGAGCTGTAAAAAGTGTGACAACATGTAAGGGTTTCTAAACTCCCCAAGACCAAACATTGATTCAAATTAAACTCAAACTAAGTTAGAGGTGTTCCTGTGTTGTGTCATGTGACATCACTACAGTCTTGCCTCTGAACACACAGCATGCGCACTTGGCATTGCATACGTCTGCGGTTCACATAGCACTGGCAAACATTTCCAGAAATACCCATGCTCAGTCTGGGAATCTCGATTGAACTTCAATGTTGTGTTTATTTTTAATTTTTATTGTTATTTTACTATATAGCAATATAAATTTATGTATACATCATACATGTATATAATTACATATGTGTGCATAATATATACTTCTATATAATATATAATTTCTGCTTAAGAAGGATTAGAATCTGTTGTAGCCATAGTTAGCTCTTGAACTTACTATATAAGCTTGTATTATCTGTATTCTTTGGTCTTATAAACATAATAGTTTATAGAAAATGATTACTTTTAACATCTACCAGCTGTTATTCCTCAATATATAGACAAAATTAGTATTTTATTGGATTGTTTTGTGTTAGAATATTTGTTTTTAAAACTACTGTCTGAGTTGTGACTTGTCTTAAAACTATTCAATGAATTTTGACTTAGATTATAGGGTATTTTCAATAATTTCTGACATGGTCCTAAACATACACCTACAATTTTGTTCTGAATATTTATGTAAAGCCATAATATCTCAATATTAGTGATTACAAAATCAAAATATGGATTAGTTCTGAAAAACACTGAAGATATTCTACATCATGCAGTATCAAGCATTCAGTCAAGAGCTGTGAAAAATTACACAAAACACCTATTGTATTAGTTCACAAATCTGGTTTTGGTCTTTAATAAATGATAAAATTATCTGTATATCAAACAATTACCTTAAAATAAATTTATTTGTGATTTATCATCAATAGATGCTTAATTTACATGCCTAATTTATAATTGTAGAGGCCCAGGGTAAGTGTCTACACTCTAGTTGATCAGCAATTCTGAGTTATTCAAAGGTATCTTGAAAAGCAGTTACTACTCCCTGCTGAAACGGACAAGTCCACAAGTATCAGAAACTAACACCACCAAGGTGTTTCATTTCTTAACTAGAGTCTGATGTCAGATGGGCTAGAGGCCATTGTCTGCTTGAAATGGAGAAAGCCTTGAGAGGGGTATGTATTAGTTCCACCATTATCCAGAGATCATCCATGTAGTCTTAGGAACACTGAAGAAGAGGTTGAGACATGGAGGAGCCCAGTGCCCAAAGACATGGCCATTGTTTAACAATGAAGTCATGACAAGGAAAGGTTGGGCAGGGTGATTTCCAGTACTTCTTCTGCCTGGGAGGCAGAATAAAATATAGCTTTGTTTGAAGGAGGCAAGATGGGTTCATTGTGGCTCTTTTGATCCAAACACATCTATAGAGTTGCTTCTATAATTGTGAAATGATTCTGCCACCAAGGATGAAGCTATCCCCTCAGGTCCCCATGTGTGCTGAACCCATTATGATGGCTCATCTGGGCTCAAGCTGCCTCTCTGAGTAATTCAGCTTCCCAGCTTCCCAGTGCTGCTGGAGACAGTATGAAATTGTGCTGATCAGAATTTCTGGAGACTCCAGGTATCTGTCTACTTGCTTGACTTTGGTGGCTTCCTTTCAGTGACTGCATGAACTTTTCTAGTCCTGAGGAAATATTTTCCCTGAATTCAAAGGTGTTTTCTCTTCTCTTCTCTTCTCTTCTCTTCTCTTCTCTTCTCTTCTCTTCTCTTCTCTTCTCTTCCCTCCCCCCTCTCTCTGTGTAGCAGGGTTGAAATAAGGTTTCTCTGTGGCTTTGGAGCCTGTCCTAGAACTCACTCTGTAGACCAGGCTGACCTTGAAATCACAGAGATCTGCTTTCCTCTGCCTCCCCAGTTCTCGGATTAAAGGACTGCACCACCACCCCCTGAGTCTTTCTGTGTTCTTATTTCCCCCTTCTTTGTTGCCCTCTCTCTTTATCTCACCCACTCCCTTTCCATTGTTCCTTTCTAGTTTTTAAACATAGAGTCTTATTACATAGTCCAGGACTCACTTCTGCTTCGGGCTTTCACATAGCGAGATTAAAGCTGAGCCAAAGTAACCCCTTCTCTCTGTAAGTTGACTATCTCGAGTATTTTGTTACAGGAAAGAAAGCTGAGTGTGTTAGCTCTGTGAGCACTTGTCTCAATGTCTTCATTCCTTTCTCCCTACCTACTCCTTATGGAGTACCCCCTTTTTTAGCAGAGCTCCTTTACCCAGAGTCCCTTCAGTCTCTTGGTCTACACTAGGGCTTTTCAAACTTTCCACTGATCTCTCCTTTGTTCTGATATATCCCTGGCATATAGGTATATAACATAAGTATACAAATTAAACATCTACTGATAATAAATCATAAAATAATTGACATATATACATATATATACATTTTCCATGTATTAAAGAAAAAGGGAATTTGCATAATAAGGAGATGTGCTTGTTCAATTTTACATAAAGAATTAACTCTTGGTTGTACACTTAATATTGCAGTATGCAGAATATCTTCAGTATTTTTCAGAATTGATCTACAGTTTGGTTTTATAATCATTACTACTAAGAATGCTGCATAGCATAAACAATGTAGTCCAAGATGGCAGAAGTATGTTTGGGGCTAGTTAGGAAATTCTTGGAAATTCTGTCTTAATCTCAAGCCAAAATCCATTGAATGATTTTTTTTAAATGAAAGTCAAGTCAGCAACTCAGACTGCAGTTTTTCAAATCAAACATTCTAACTCAAAACAATGCAATTTGTTCATGCAAAGGAATGATGGGAGGAACACATTAAAAGTCTTTGTTTTCTGTAATTAAAACCTTATGCTTCTGGAAGAGTAGACAAGCTTTGTGTGAAGAGTCAAAGTCCTGCAGACACACATAGTTTGGCATCTGAGCTGCAGTGATTCAGGCAGGGTCTGTGGGTGTTGCCTGGTGTCTTGGCAGGTGTGGTGCGAAGTGCATGTAGCAGGTGTTTAGGACCAAGGCTGCAGCAGACTTGCTTGCACTCTGCAACATGGGCGATTGCTGCCACAAACTCCCTGTATTTATTACATGTCGGATTTTCACTTAACTTTGGTTGTTGTTTATTTAGAAAACTTTTACTTTTGCCAAATATTTTGTAACCCCCCCCCACACTGAATTACATGACTGCATGGGATTATGATCCACAATTTAAAAAGCTGTGGTTCTGTGATGGAGAGGGATTAACTCCCAGTCATCCAGATAGTGTCTGAATCCAGTTCAGGTATCTAACCTGAGAGCCTTTTTTCTCAGATTACTGCCCCCAAAGCTAACTTCAGCCTTCAAAAGAGGCTCCCCTCACTGTGATGTGAGCTGTGCTCACAGCCTCTACTTACAACCAGATTTTTTTCTTTAAATTTTTATTTTTACAGCTATTCTTGTTTTACATGTTAATCCCAGTTCTCGCTCCCTCCCATCCTTCCCTGCCCCCTACCAACTCCCTATCCCATCCCCTGTCTGCTCCCCAGGGAGGGTGAGGCCTTCCATGGGGGAACTTCAAAGTCTGTCATATCATTTGAAGCAGGGCCTAGGCCCTCCCCCATGTGTCTAGGCTGGGAGGGTATCCCTCAATGTGGAATGGGTTCCCAAAGTCCATTCATGTACTAGGGATAAATACTGATCCACTGCTAGAGGCCCCATAAACTGCCCCTGCCTCCCAACTGACACCCATTATCATGGGGTTGGGTCAGTTCTATGTTGGTTTCCCAACAACCAGATTTTAAAACAGTGTTAACTACGGCTCTCATGCTTGCATAATTTGAATATGGGATAAGACTATTCCTTCATAGCCCCTCAAGAGCCCGGAGAATTCATCCACTAACTCATTTGTTTAATCAAACAGCCACATCCATTGATTAAAGGACACCAGGTGAACAGCTATTTACTGAGTACCTACTATATAGTGGAAAAAAGTTTTTGGTGCTGGGAATATAGCAGTGTGTGCGTGTGCGTGTGCATGTGTGTGTGCGTGTGCATGTGTGTGTGTGTGTGTGTGTGTGTGTGTTACAGTTGTTCCCTGAATAGGTAAAAGCAACGGATCCTGTGTACCTTGACGGGATCGAGTTTACTGGTGTTTGAGTCGTCTGCACTTTCTAGTGTTCTTTATCTCACGAGCTAGAGAAGTGTGCTGAAGCCAGACAGCACACAAGGAGCTGCAGACAGGGTGGTGGTTAGTCTGGCGCCTCCCTCCTTTGCGTCTGTGTTTCATTGGCCATGTATCAGATTTACTGTAAAGTTTATTCCACCACTAAGCTGCCGTTGGCTCTTTGGGATTCATGGTCTGCTTTGCACTGCCTGTCTTGTGCCTTTTGCCTCCCTTGATGCTGACACACCCTCATTGTTGAGCACACACACTTATTTGCTTTGTGTACACCACCTTTGATGGTTATATTTCTACTACCTGCATAGGTCTGTGTTATTTTAGACAAAGTGAACCCAGTCTACCTGCTCACATGTCCAGGAATCAGATGTTTCCATGACAACCATTTTCACTTATGTTCAAAATATGTCCAAGTCACCTACTGACTATCATCTTCTCTGGTTATCTGGCCTACACAGCTTAGTATCTTAGTTACTGGTGTGTGTGGTAAGGCTCTGAATGAGCTTAATGGCTTCCTTCTTCCCTCTCCCACCCATCTTCTTACTGCCTCTGACTCTTCTCGATTGTGGAATGTGATCACATACACTTGAGTATGCACTAAAAGGAGAAGTGTAACAGGGAATCTCTGGGCTGTGTCTCTAGCTACATGGCTTTGTAGGCTATGCTCTGGGATTAAAGGTGAGCGACGGTGCATGACAATGTTTATAACTTTGAATATGGTGATAAAATACGGACCTTGGGACCAAGGTACCTGGGTCTGAATATGGTATACCTCCTCACAGTCATGTAGTTTTGGGGAGTGGGCCATCACTTCTTTATCTACAAAACATAGATAGCAGCAGCATTAATTTGCTTGTTTTGTGAATGGTGAACCAATACATACATGTTTAGAGCAATTCTTGACTCAAAAGAAGTGTGATATACATAGGTATGGTGTGTGTGTGTGTGTGTGTGTGTGTGTGTGTGTGTAAAAATGGCACATTCCTAGAGACAGCCATCTCCATAGAGCACTCAGGAAGACTTTGGGAAATTATGATCAGTAAGACTGCCTTCCTTGGAAAATTGAAATCTGACAATAAATTAACTTCATTAACAACCAAACACCAGACTTCTAATGGGGCAGTAGTCTCACAAATTAAAAATGAGAAATGGTGGAAGTAATTTATGTTTTCATAGCAGGTTGGGGAATTAGGTAGATCATATATATAAATACATAAACATATGCATGCAGTTTTTCAAATGTGAGCTTATTTGAATCTTAGTGAGTTGAAACCTTGATGTAAAATGAGTGTGCTTTTGAAACAAGATCAGGTGGGCTTCTTCACAAACATGAGAATATCTAGTCAGTGCCTAGGATTCTACAGTTGGGAAGGAGCCAGGACCTTCCAGGGAAGCCATGGGAAGTAGTCTTTTTAAGGAAATTGATGATTTTTAGTTAGCCTACCTAAAATGAGTTTCATTATGGCATTTTCATATTTATGTACATAATTGAATTTTGCCTATATTTGGCCTTCATTATCCTCCTGTCTTGTTGTCTTCACACTACAGTTCTAAATGTATGTGTATGTATTTGATAGATTTCACATATGTGAAAAATATGGCATTTGATATTTTGCCTCACCCCCTTGAGGTTCCTTCCCCAAGAGGTGCCATATATAGTTCTTTTTATTTAACTCTAGAGTTCACAAATGAGAGAATTTGTATTTGTTTCCTCAATCTGGCTTATTTCACTTAACATGATAATCTTTACTTCTGTCTGCTTTCCTGCCATGATATGATTGCACCTTTTTTTATGGCTGAATAAAACTCTGTTGCGTGTATGTTCACTACATCATCTGCTGGCTTGTTTCATGTCTTCGCTATTGTGAATAGATGGGAAATTAACATGAGTGTGTAAATATCTTTGTGGCATGCTAGCTTGGATTCCTTCCGGTATAGACCCAGGGAGGGGATATCTAGCTTATATGGCAGTTATAGTTTTCGATTCTTGCAGAATTGTTACAGGAATCTATAGTGCTACACCAGTTGACATTTCGACCAGCAGTAGATGAAGGTTCCTCTTTTGCCACATCCTTGCCAGCATTTGTTTCCATGGTGACATCCATTCTGAATGGGAAGCTCAAAGACGTTTTCTCATTTCCCTGTGTCTAGGGATATTGATCATTTCCTCAAATATTTATTAACCATTTGCATTTCCTTTAAAAACAGTCTGTCCAATTAAATTTAGTATGTGGGTTTATTCTTGTCAAATAGTCTGATCTTGCGCTAGAACCATGATGACTTTGTCACTATTGCTCTGCAGTATATTTTGGGCTGAGGTACTGTGATATGTCTAGCCTGGTTCTTCCTGTTACATTGATTTGTCTCTTCATGATCTTCTCAGAGTCTTTGTGTAGTGTTTGATTTTTTTTCAAGCTCTCTGAAGAATGTTAGGATTTTCATGGTGATTTTGTTGAATGGGTAGGTCGCATTATTGCCCTCAGCATTTTAAAGTTTTCACCATAGAGGTGTTTTACTATGAATAGGATTTTTTTCTTGATTTCCTACTTGGTAAGATTGTAATTGACATATAGAAAAGCTATTGAGTTTTTATGTTGATTTTGAATCCTGCTATTTTATTCAATGTTTATCATATTTTAGAGGAAAAATGAGAAACAAAATAATGGGAAATATATATAAGCAAAATTAAATAGCAGCAGGGAGGGAAACAAATAAGTAAAACATAAAAATGTCCTTTCCAAAGAAAAAGTTGGGGTTGGGGGATGTCTCTTAAGTACTGTTTGGACTCAGGAAGGCAAGACCAGCTCCATATCTGTACAGGTGGAGGACCTGTTGCCTTACTTTCAAATCCACATAGGAATCGAACTTCCTCCTGGAGGGCTGTGGCTTCGAGTTCTGAGGCTCTGCAGCAGTGGACCACGGGGATCCAGAGGTTGATCTCCTGGCTAATTTCAAGCTCAGTGCTGTCAGACTCCAAGGTTAGTCTTAAACGAAGAGGTCAGCTCCTGGCCACAGAGCATGGGTTAGCTTACCCTATGCACACAGCCTGGGCTGAGCAATCTGCCATCTGCACGCTTTAGCTTGCCAGTACCCTCTTCCTATGATTGCTGGCATAGCTGTTCCTGTCCCTCAGGCTTTGGCACAGTGACTTCAAACTTCCTAACTTGTGTTTTTCCCCTGTTCTTAGACTCCAAAGACAGCTCAGTTTTAAACAACAGGCTGCCACCAAAGATGACTTCCAGCCACAACTCTTGGGTTATATAGACTGGCTAAATGGAATTCCTTTCACCTCTGACTCGTTCCATCAGAGGAGTCACACTAACATGGCAGCTGCTCTGGAGTAGGTAGGTGTCTCTCACAGGTGACCCGCCCTACCTTTCAGATAAGCTTCTCTTTCTCTTTGCCCACCAAGGGTCTATGCAGCTGGCATTGCGGTGGCTGTGCAGTGAGTCATCTGTCTTCCTCTCTCAACGCCCTTCCTCTTTGTGATGACTTGAATGAGAATGGCCCCCATAGACTTCCTTGGCCCTCAGCTCCTGGAACTGTTTGGGAAGGTTTAGGAGGTGTGGCCTTGTTGGAGGAGATGAGTCACTGAGGTTTCAAAAGCCCAAGCCATCTCTGCCACCTACTTTTAGATAAGATGTAGTCTCTCAGATACTTGTCCATCACCATGCCTGCTTGCCTGCTGCCAGTCTTCTCGCCATGATGGTCATGGAGTCATCTCTGAAACTATAAGCTCCCAATAAACCCTTTCTTCTGCAAGTTGTCTTGGTAACAGTAACGTATCACAGCAAGCTAAAAGTAACTAAGACACTCGCTTTCTTTTTACTGAACGGCCTAGTCTGTCTTATTCCTCCTGAGCCTCACCATCTTTCTGGGGCGGCAGCATCTACAGCACCATCTTACCTGGAAGTCTGTATTCTGGAAGTGACTTGGAAGAAAACAAGAGGACACCACCCGGGAAGAGGTGCTGCATTTGCCTTCAGCTCATCTTGTATTCTGATGAAAGCCAAGGCAGATTTCTGAGTTCATACTGAAATTCATAAAGTGAGGTTTGGGAAAGGTTTTTTTGTTGAAGAGTTAAAAAGGAAGCCATCAGGCAAGCTGAGTAAGAAATCCCTGAATGAGGGGATGTGAGTGGGGTAACTCAGAGGATGTCGTGAGAGGTATTCTGCTTGGAGAACTGGGAAAATGAGAGAGAGGGAATAGTGGAAAGAGTAAAAGAGAGTAGACACTTCACTCCCAGCGAGCATGGTGGGAGGGATGATGAGCAAGCAGCATTCTGAAAGATGACCTCTCAGTTTCCTGCATGCTGTCCTCGGCCAGCAGTTGCGGAAAACATACCTTGAAGACTGTTTAGAGATTCAGGCTACAACACAACAGCAAGAACAAGGCTAGGATACACACCTGTGAAGTTGAAGCTGTGAACAAGAATGTGAAGGCGATGAGAGAAGAGATGGGGCCAAGGATGAGGGCTGGGGAAGAATTCTGTCTACTCCTAATGTTTGAAGGCAGGGCCCCCCAGTGCTTAGGTGATTTGCTTGTTCTCCTAAGTTCCATGGCCCATGGCCTAGATATTTGACAAGCTCTTCCACCTTCTTGAGCACATAGAAACACATTATCTGACTCTGCTAGTTCCCTCCCTCCCTTCCTCCTTCCCTCCCTCCCTCCTTCCCTCCTTTCCTTTATTCCTTCCTTCATTTCTTCTTTCATTCCTTCTTCCCTCATATTCATCCTTCTTTGGATTTTTTAAGACAGAGTTTCTCCGTGTAGCTGGCTGTCCTGGAACTCACTCTGTAGACCAGGCTATCCTCGAACCCACAGAGATCGGCCTGCCTCTGTCTTCTGAGCTCTGGGATTAAAGGCCTATGTCAGCACTGTCAAGCTCTGCTAGTTTCTTTCTTTCATCTTCTCTGTTTGCTGTAGGCCTTGCCAGTGCCCCTTTGTACTGAAGAAATACAAAGCAGTCTTTAGCAATCTTTTGTCTCTGTGATAACTCTTGTGATGCAGGTATGTTGCTGTCCCATTCTTTCAATGGGTCCAGTTTTGTTTTATTTTTAGCCTTGCTTCTACTCTAAGAATTGCATTCCCCAAGATTGTGGGTTCTAGCTTAATCTGGAGTCAGCTAGAACTTCTATACCATTTAAATTTCAGTTCATCCCAGAACCTGGTCACAGCCGAAACTTCTCTTAGTCTTTGATTGAGTTAGTCTTTTTTTTTTTTTTTTACAAAGTAGGGTCTTACTATGTAGCCTTGGGGTCCTGGAATGTAATAAGTAGACCAGACTGGCTTCCACCTTGCCATTGTCTTTTCTCAGTGTCCCAAGTGTGTGCCGCTAGACCCATTAAATTTTGTTCTATTTTAAAACAAGTATTTATTACCATGTATGTGTGTGATGTGGTATGTGACTTCAGGTCATATTTGGGGGTCAGAGGACAACTTTGCAGAGTTGGTTCTTTCTTTCTGCTGTGGGTGTCAAACACAAGGCCTTCAGTCTTGTGTGGCCAGTGCTGTCACCTGCTGAGCTATCTCACTGGCCCCGCGTTTGCATTTTGAATCTAGGATTCTTTCCTAGGATACTTATTCTTTTCTTGCATATAATTCTCTAACTGAGATTCCTCAGCTCACCAAATTAACTCTTGCTGTATGTATGTATGTATGACATACATATCTGTATGTATGTCACCAATACTGGATCAGTCTAGGTATGTATTAGATATGTTATGATTCTGGGTAAACTTCCTTCTAGCACATTGGTGCTGTGGAGGACTGTTTGAGTAATTCCAAGAGACCTGTTGACCTTACTGTAACTATGTGTTATCATGTGGGGTCTCAACTCTGCTGGGTAAGTCTCTTGCATTTACTGTAGCATCTCTCCTAATGTCTTTCTCTTTCAGCACACCATCTTGCTCTTTGTAGAGCTAATCACAGCTCCTATTCAGGTGAACCCTGCAGATGGAAACTTCCTGGTGTTGATCTCCATATTATCTGATCTCTGGGGACTATGGGATTTTCTTCCACCAATGAAGCAAATACAAATTCAGACTCCATATCTTATCTCTGTTTACTTGACATGAGTTCTTCATTACATTTTCTTTTCTGCCTTTGACCCTCCACCTCAATTCATGTTTCTTCTCGTTAGAGAAGATTTGAAAGTATTTATGGATTAAGCCTGTGAATATCTTGTGCCTGTTAATTGTAAGGGCTAAGAGAGCAGCTCCAGCCCCTCCCCAGTGTCCCAAAGGTGAAAAGGAAGGGGCGAACTTAGTAACTTCACACACAATCTGAGGGTAATCCTCTTTATTTCACATGTGCTTTATCATTCTGTTTCTAATCTAATAATCCTGTCCTACTTCTAACTTCTCCATATTTCTTCGATTATTAAAAACTCTTCTCCTTCAGGAGTCTTGAAGTGATAAAGAAATTTCTCTCATTGGTCAAAAGCACATTCCTAGGGCAAGAGATAAGGAGCTAAGCCATTTACCTTAGTAACACCAGGGTTCAAGGCCATAGGAGTAAAACCATGACCAGACAGGGAGGGCACAGTGCCCAGTGACAACTTTAAGACATGGATCTATTGTTTGTAGACTAGTAAGTGACGAACTGGCCTGCTTTTCCTAGTAACTTTGGTTTGACATCTGACCTTGTACATACTTGTAAGGTTTCAAACTCATGATCTATTTACAAAAAGCCTTTAGTCTAGTTTGAACTTGCTGTGAGGTAAAAGTGAGCTAATTGTGTGTGGTTAGTCTGAGCAAGAGAACAAGGCAGGGTGGTAAGAAGAGTCCAGTGTCCTCGTAGGACAAATAGATCCTGTTATGAGGCATGTCTCAGTACAGATTCTATATATCAAAATGATACAACTAAACAAAAAGTCATCTTCTAGACCATCCACCAATATATGTGTCCAGCAGATGGAATATTTTCATGAGATAAACACACAAGCAGGTGAAACACCCAAAGCTATTCTTAGGAAAGACAAGATCATCGGGAAGAGTGACATGACTCAGGAGAGCAACTGGTTCCCACATCCAGTGCCTCATGGCCTTGCCAAGTGGGGCTACTCCATCAGGAATCACGCTCCTAGTGGGTCAACCTTTTAAACACTAGTTAATGCCTGCTGTGTCTCTCATGGCCCCTGAGGGTTAACTCAGCGGCTTTCCCCAGTGCCTTGTCATGACAGGTGTCTGCTTCTTGTTGGCCTTTTTCTTCACTTAGCTCTAGTCATATGTTAAGACTCCTTCTCATTGATAGAAGATTTCTGGAAAGCTGTCTTCTGTCTATTCAATGTCTAGCATCTGCTGAAGTAGACCTAGAGCCCTGGTTTAGTCCATGAGCAGGTATGTCTTCATTCACATCTGCTGGCGTCAAGAAACTGAGAAGGAAATGTAGTGTAAGAAATGGTATACAGAGTCATGGAAGGACATGGCCCAAATCCCAGCACTTTGAAGACGGAGGCAAGAGCATCAGCAGTGTAAGGACAGCCTGAGCTACATGAGAGCCTGTTTAAAAAACAAAAGCAAACAGACTAAAATAAGAGATGTAGGAGTTACCATTGCTCATTTTAAAATGTTGCATCTCATCATTGATAGATGCCCTTCAATTTATTAATTTGTATGATAAAGTTTGAACCCATTGAAATAGGATGTTTTATGAACCAGACGAAGAACATGTCTTGATTATTATTCGAATAACCTTGCTACTTTTAAAATTCTGTCCGGCCGTTAAGCCTACAACACTGTCCTGCCTTGCAACAGGACATTGCATCATGCTTAGTAATTCTTTTTCTAATTTCTTTCTTAAAAGACCAGGTTGTTAAGGTCATTGTAGGATTTACCGTTTTCCTGTCAACATGCGTATCTCAGTCAGCTTACTGATGAAGTGTGCGAACGCTTTTAGGTGGAGGCAGAAGATTCTTGCAGGTCCTTATTAGTTCCATGGGTCCTTGGTTTGAGCGGAAGGAGAGAAGTCTAGTGAGCAGAGGCTTGTGCTGTGGAGTTAGACAGATGTGCACTTAAATCTCAGTTCTTCCCACTTAGTAGCCTTCTTTGGAGCAAGTTCCTAAGCTTTGGGAACCTCAGTTTTTTTTTCACTCTTAAACAGGGACAATACTAGGATCTACCTTGTAGGATTAGTGTGTGACTAAATTTGACAATGGGTAGGCAGTTCTTGAAGCAGTTCCTGACCATGGAGAGCCCCAGGAAGGAGGTTCAACTTGTCAATCATGAACTTTAGGTACATAAAGGTACAAAGAGGGAGTAGAAGGAAGACAGCTAACCCTTTAAAAAGGCCTCCTTGGCTGGTTATGTAAAAAGGTTACTGACACAATCTTGCCACTCACTTGACATTGTATTTGAGAATACAGTCCCAAATATAGTTAGGAGTTGTGGAATATCAGTTTAAGATGTGTTGCCTTTTTTTATGCTGTGGAATATTTATTTAATGATGCAAAGATGTGTTGCATTCTTTTATGTTGTATTTGTTTAACCCTGTGAAGCTATGTCACTTTGCCTGTCTAAAACACGTGATTTGTCTAATAAAGAGCTGAACAGCCAGTAGCTAGGCAGAAGAAAGAATAGGCGGGGCTGGCAGACAGAGAGGTAAATAGGAAAATAAATCTAAGTTTGAGAGAAGAAGTAAAGAAGGAGAAATGAGAAAAGGAGAAGGAGAGGAGGACACCAGAGGTCAGTCACCCATGGAATAAGAAGGAGAAGAAAGAATATAGAATAAAGAAAGGTAGAGAGCCTAGAGACAAAAGATACATGGTATAATTGAAGTTAAGAAAAACTGGCTAGAAAGAAACCAAGCTAAGGCCAAGCATTCCTAAGTAAGAATAAGTCTCTGTGTATTTCTTTGGGAGCCGAGTGGCAGGCCCCCAAAGAGTAACCCCCCCAAAAAACAGCAACACTTAGGTTCTTTCCTTAAGCAGCTAGACAGAACCTTATGAGCTTCAGGGCTATCTTGACTCTCTTGGCTTCCAGCAGAGCCCCGTGGCTTGGATCCCTGCTGCCTCTCTGGGTCATACTTGAGTGTTACAGGGCATCTGTTACCTGGATATTCCTTTGATTTTCCAAAGTCAAGAAATTTCCCAAGAAAAAGGGACCACAGGCTTGATCTCACAGTTCTTTTTCTGCCAAGATGAAGTTCACCTAGGGAGGATGAAAACCTTTGGTATCTTAGGATTGTGGTCAACTTGTGTCATCATCTTTTTATTGATTATGCTGAGAGTTGTTTCCTCCCCAAGAAAGGGTCAAAATGGGATGAAGAGAAGAAGTGCTCTGGGTTTCCCTTTAATGAAAGATGACATCATTAATATTATCAGTCATATGTTCTATCAGCAAACATTTACTGATACTATTTGAAGCATGAAGTTGAAGTCATGAAAAACAATGACATATACTGTAGGGAATTGACTACATGAACAAAAGACATGGATTAAAACTCATTCCAGCTGCTCTGGGCCTGAAGATCAGGCCTTTCTCTGAAGTTTCTTCTGGGCTGGGATTCAGGTCTCTCACTGACACTGTTCAGCCTAGACACAGGGGTGTGGGGTTAGAGATGTGCCTTGGTACTGCCTCAAATAGATGATGGGACAGACTTAGTAGACTTACCCTCTCCGTGGAGCAGATGGGCAGAGTGAGAGGAGAGGAGGGATTGGGATGTAAAAATAGACTGATAAAATAAAAAGACTCAAAAAGCTCATTCCAATTCCTTCTTACAGTAAGTATAACAACACATTATTCCTAACCAATAATTTCATACCTTTAGGTATAAATTTTAGGAATATTATCATGATTAAACATTAATACAACATTTCAGTAGTGTTTTTGTGTGTTGTGTATTATGCTTGATATTCGACCTCTACAAAGAGTGCTGCTATCTTTGTAAATTAAAACTTGTACTTCCTACCTTTGAATGATTTGAATACTTTTTAGTTGTGTAGTGGCTTTTGTCGTCAGACATCAGACACAATCTTTGAATGAGAGAGGACCAGCTGTGTGATGCTTTGAGGACATGTGTGTGACAAAAGCAAGAAAGACCGATAGTGCGGCTTTGTCCTCATGAGAACAGCAAAGAGGGACGGTCAGCGTGCACTCTAGATCACTTGGGCTTTTGATGATGGCTAACTAAAACTTCTGTTCCTCCACCTTTGAACGATTTTGTTTTCTTGTTCAGAATATTCTGCAATTGTTTTTGTGCTCCATTTTAAGGAACTTTTCAGAATTAGGCATTGTTGTGCATGTGATTTGAAGAGGTTAAACATTATTTGTTGCCTTGCTGTAAGCTGGATTTAGATGGAGTTTAACTTTTAAGTTGTTTCCTTGGAAACATTTCACGCAGTATGTACCTCCAATTTCTGTGTCTGGAAACCTAGAGGAAGTTAGTGTTTATACTCAGATTGGCTTCTCTGACCCCCAAGAGTGAGCTTTCTGAGCATATGCACTGTTTACTCTCTTTTGAAGTACAGATTATTTTAAGTATGAATTAAAAATAATACAAAAGACAGCTCTGTTACATGAGGCATAAACAATAGTGCAATATTTCAACTCTGGCAGACCTATTTCCTGAACTCAGCTTATAAGAAGTTTCTTTTTTTTTATGGCACCTTTCTTGTGCAGGATTCCGTTTTCATGGTTGTGTCCGTCCAACTTCCATGGCCACTGCTAGTGTCCAGCATAAAGGAGAGAGGTGACAGGAAGGGCAGTTTGTCAGTTAACGTTTGTCTGTATCCAAGGAGACATGCTCTCTTGGCCAGTTTAAACATTTCCATTTGGTGCCTATTTCAGAAGTCTCCTAAAGCCACAAATGAATTCAGTATGCTTTCAGTATGCTTTGCACTAGAAAATACACACACCACACACACACACACACACACACACGCACACGGAAGCAAAAGCTTACTGGTTCAGGGTGTTTAATAGGGGTGAGTGTTGAAGAGTTGAAACCAGAAGTCTATTTCAGTTTGGCCCAAGAATAACAGACAATTCTGTGTATTTATAATTCCAGGAATTTGGTTGGAGAATTGATAATCCTTTGGGAAAATGCAGGCAGAGAAGCAAGTTCCATGGTGTAGCTGATAGTGATTTCCCCACCGCATCCACATTTAGTGGAGTCACGTAGTAGACCTTCTCATTGTGCTCACTTGAGGCTTAAGTGTAAAGAACCTCTTAAAATTATTGAGAACAATGAAGACTGAGTTCTAACACACCAAGGAGCGCTTATCTAAGGAGCAAGTCAAGCTGAGTGTGTTAGCACATGCTTCTAATCTTAGAATTTAGGAGGCTGAGACAGGGGATCATGCATTTGAAGCTAGTCTGGGCTATGTAACAAGACCTTGTCTAAAAGAAATTTGTTTTTCCCTTTGCTCTGTCTCCTTTTAAAAATTTGCATGGCTTTGCATTGCTTGTAAAATGAATTTCAAAATCATTCCCCAAACTCACCTTACATTCTGTATTCTTATTTCAAGACACTCTTCCCCATCCTTTCCTATGTTACAAAATCATCATGTGCTTTCTTTCCATAGGATTTGCTCTACTTTATTCACTCACAAAATTCATGCATGTTAAGGCACTTTACACCAACTTGATGGTATTTTGACACAGGGCTTTGGAAGAAAGTAGGGTTAGATGAGGTCATTAGTATGGGGCCTCATAATAGAGTTAGCATTCTTATGTGTAAGCAGAGGAAAAGGGCAGAGTGTGCATAGCTACAGCAAGGAGATAGGTAGGTGTTCACAAACCTGGAAATAGCCCTCACCAGAACCACATCATGTTGGCACTTTGAGCTTGGCCTTCCAGCCTCCTGAACTATTGCTTAAGCCACCTGGGCTGTGGGACTTTGTGATGGTAGCCTGACTAAGCTAACTAAGGTACTCTGGTCCATACCTTGTGAACGTGCTGTGTTATCTATCCTTTGCCACAGATAGCTCTCGCCCGTCTAACCTTATTTATTTACAACCACTGCTTCAGTAGAGGTTTAGAAAGCTTGTATACCTCACTCAGGATGGTTTCTTCTAGTTCTATCCATTTTCCTGCAAATTCCAAGATTTCATTGTTTTTTTTTTCCTCTGAGTAGTACTCCATTGTGTAAAAGTATCACATTTTCTTTATCCATTCTTCAGTTGAGGGGCATCTAGGTTGCTTCCAGGTTCTGACAATTACAAATAATGCTGCTATGAACATAGTTGAACAGACATCCTTGTTGTATGAATGTGCATCCCTTGGGTATATTCCTAAGAGTGGAGCTGCTAGATATCGAGGTAGACTGACTCTCACTTTCCTGAGAAGCTGCCATACTGATTTCCAAAGTGGCTGCACAAATCTGCATTCCCACCAGCAATAGAGGGGTGTTCTCCTTTCTCTGTATCTTCTCCAGCATAAGCTGTCATTGGTCTTTTTGATTTTAGTCATTCTGGCCGGTGTAAGATGGCATCTCAGAGTTGTTTTGATTTGCATTTCCCTGATGGCTAAGGATGTTGAGCACTTTCTTAAGTGTCTCTCAGCCATTTTAGATTCTTCAATTGAGAATTATCTAGTTCTGTACCCCACTTTTTAATTGGATTATTTCGTGTTTTGGCGGAGGTTGGAGAAAGAGGAGGAGAGAAGAGGAAGGGGGAGGAGAACATGAGGGATCAGGAAGATTGAGTCAGGTGATGAATAGAGGAGAGCAAAAAAAGAGATACCTTAATATAGGGAGCCATTATAGCTTTAAAGAGAAATCTGGCACTAGGGAAATGTCCAGAGATCCACAAGGATGACCCCAACTAAGAATCTAAGCAATAGTGGAAAGGCTACATTTAATACCCTTCACCTATGATGAGATTGATGACTACCTTATATGCCATCCTAGAGCCTTCATCCAGTAGCTGATGGAAGCAGAAGCAGAGATCCACAGTTAAGCACTGAGCTAACTTCTGGAATCCAGTTGTAGAGAGGGAGGATTGATGAGCAAAGGGGTCAAGACCATGCTGTGGAAACCCACAGAAACAGCTGACCTAAACAAGTGGGAGCTCATGGACCCCATGCTGATAGCTGGGGAACCAGCATAGGACTAAACCAGGCCCCCTGAATGTGGGTGTTAGTTAGGAGGGCTGGACAGTCTATAGGGCCTCTGGCAGTGGAACCAGTATTTATCCCTAGTGCAGGAACTGACTTTGGGAGCACAGTCCCCATGGAGGGATACTCTCTTAGCCTAGATAAACAGGGGAGGGCCTAGGCCCTGCCCCAAAGAACTTGACAAATTTTGGTCATCTCTCATGGAAGGCTTCATCCTTCCTGGGGAGTGGATGGAGGGTGGGATGGGGGCATCAGTGGGGGGCATGGGAGGGTGGGAGGGAGAGAGAACTGGGATTGGTATGCAAAATAAGATTGATTCTAATTAGGTAAAATTTACATAAAAAGAGAAAGCTTGTATAACATGCTCAAGTACCTCAGTTCTAGCCAAGCAACACACACACACACACACACACACACACACACACACACACCCTAGAAAGGTTTCCTTGGCTGTGTAGTGCTTCCCCGCCCCAGCTGCTAGCTCACTTTCCCTCCTCTAAACACCTGCACATGACATTATATACATTTTGCAGGAACTCTCTTTGGCAGTGCTGGCCTCAGTAATGTCTCAGCATCTGCTTCCTTGCCTCTGATTAGCTTTCTGGGATGCTGGCAGAGGCATCTATCCTGCTCACTGGTAAGTGCTTCCTAAAATGCCTCGCACACAGTAATCAGAAAATGTGTTCAGTGATCAGACGAGATGACCCGCTGTGGGGTGTCCGCCTAATGAGTGTTGGTGGCTTCTGGAACTGGGCAGGTCTCGCGTGGTGACAGTAAAGTCTGTGTGAACTCCTGTGTGCTCTTGTGTCTTTCTGACAGGCAGGCACGGCCATTGTAAAGGCTGCCATCAGGTTTTGAGGCAGGAGGATAAATATCTTTTTTGGGGGGGAGTGTAATTGCAATTTATTTCCAGACAGACCTTTTCTTTTCATGCAAAAAAAACCATGGTATTTGTCAGGGCCTCTTTGCTGTTGTCAAGAGTATGAAGCCACAAAGGTTGCCTATTAGCAAAACTGTCACCGGCATGTTCTTTAAAATGCCTCAAGTTTAACAATGTGCTGTTCGGTCCCTTATCCTTCGTTGTTACAAACAATGTTGGCTGGGTGCTTCCAGAGACAGTGATATTTTAGCTTTCAAGCTGATTCTGTCTATTCTCGAACTTGGAAAGCAAACCAATTCAAAACTTTGAAAACAAAGGAATAATCATAGGAGATGTAGTTCAGCTTGGTTCTGGAGGAATGCCAGTATCATGAAGCCCTTTCCCCAAACCTTTTAAGCTGAATATGAATTGACTTATTAATAGTTATGTGCTCAGTGGGAGACAGCGAGTGGAGAGAGTGCAGCTACACTGAAGTCTGACTTGCTCTGATTTTTTTAAACATTTAAATTATATGTGATTTTTGATGGATGCATAAGAAGTAAAAAAAGTTCGATTAGTGTCGCAGTGTGTGATGTTTCAGCAAATTTTTACATAGTGTAATATTCAAATAAATCAGGTGGAACATATGTGTTTCTTCAAATACCATTTCTTTATGGTGAATACATTTAACATCCCCTTCTCCACTGAAAGGTGCAGTTTATTATTATTTATTGTCTCTGTGATGTACGCTCGCACATCCAAACTCATGACCGCTGTGTAAGTTTTACTTAGTACCATTGACAAGGTCTCCCTCTCTCTCTTCAGCCCTCATCTTTCCTTGCCTCTGGTAACTACCATTCTCTCGGCTTCAAGTTGACTCTCTATATGTCTGTCTGTCTGTCTATCTGTCTGACTATCTACCTATCTATCATCTCTATCACATTTTAGAGTATTTCCTCAGTTGATGGCACTCAGATTGTTTTATTTCATGGCCACTGTGAGAAGTGCTGCAATAAAATGTAAGTTCAGCTATTTCTTTGGCATACAAAGGCAAATATATACACATATGTATATACATGTGTATGTCCAGTAGTGATATCACAAGATCATATTATAGTACTCTTCCTATTTTTTGGAGGGATCTCTATATCTCCATAATGTCAATATTAATTTCCATTTCCATCAACACAGTGCAAGAACTTCCCTTTTCTACAAGCTGTCCAGAACTTGAGGAATTTGCTATTTTTTATGACAGCCATTCTTACTAGCGTGAGGCAATAATTCATGCTGGTTTAATTCACATTTTCCTGTTGGTTAGCATTTTGATATGCAATGTGAATGTATTGTGTATTATGTATGCAATGAAGATCATTCATCTGGTGAATGGGATAATACTGGAGATGTTGAAGGGTAATTGGGGGGGGTAAAATATAGTATTAAAAATACTGTATTACTCTAAAAATGGGTTATTAAAAAGTTGTAGCTATTTCAGCCGGGCGGTGGTGGCACACACCTTTAATCCCAGCACTCGGGAGGCAGAGGCAGGCAGATCTCTGTGAGTTCGAGGCCAGGCTGGACCGACAATACAGAGAAACCTTGTCTTGTAAAACCAAAAAAAAAAAAAAAAAAAAAAGGTTGTAGCTATTTCTTAGAGATACCTGGGAACTCCAGCAGATAGTGTTGTCAGTTTGGTTTTTTACTAAGTTGAAGACATGTACTAAATAAAAGTCTCCATATGCTGGGTTACTTTTCTTTATTTGCACTGATGCAGTACTCTTCCTGTCCTAACAAACGACGGGGTTGGGTTTGGTCATAACTGATACATACCAATCCTGAGGAAAACCAATTTAAGATATGGCTGCATTAAATCCAAAACGTGAGGCTAATTTATTCCTTTAAGATTTCATCACATTAAGCTTATCAGCTAAATGAATCTACTCTTTATATTGCTCTCCAAGGATTAATTTATAGCCTTGCTAAGAAAAACTCAGTTCTTTTAATACTTTAGTGAGGTATTAAGACCCTTTAAGATACTCGGCTATTCTGAAATGCCACACCTTCTGTGTAAGTGACATTTTTTTCTACTTTCTTATTTAGAGGGATTTGGGGTGTTAAGTTTAGAAAATACGTATGTATGTATTGAAGTAGTTAGATACACTCATTTGTTGGAAATTTAAAGATTTATTCTTATTATTTTAGCTATATATAAGTACATATATGCAAGTGAATATGTGCTTATGTGCACAGGTTTCCACGGAGGCCGGAGGCTTCCCACGCCCCGGAGCTGGAGCTAAGATGGCTGTGATCCACCTGACATGGGGCTGAAAACCACCAGAAGAGCAGCAAACGCTCTTAACCACTTAGCTTCTTCTCCAGCCCCTTCTCTGATATTTATAAGCAATACAGAAGCTATTTATTTCACTTCCTTGCTAAAAAAAATAGCGAATTTGGCAATTATGCTAAGGTGGTGGTAGCTTTAAAACGTAGTAATATATTAATTTTATTATAATTGGAATGTCAGAATAATATAAATGGTAAGAAAATACAAGCTATTGTCCTGTTGATTTATAACTTAAAAAAGGCTGAGAATGCAATATTAATATAAAATTCATTTTGTGATGTGTATTTTTCCTACAGAAGAAAACATGCTCACAATAGTAGTGTGGAGTGGTCTTGATAAATGCTTATATGTCACGTGTTACTCTGTGGCATCCAGAGTTACCTTTTCACAGCACTCTGCGGAAAGTGTTTCTGTTATCCCATGAGGAGAAGAATTCAGAACAGAGCTGGTAAGCGGCTGTCTAGGGTTCCCCAGCTGGCAAGTGGACGAGCAGGGAGTCTGGGGGCTCACGGTCAAGTTCCCTGGAAACACACTGAAATGAAGATGTGAGGGGAGGCAGTGTGTTGTGGGTGCTCTTGGGAACAGCATCTGGAAGGCAGTGTTGATCAGGGTTAGGCAGAGGATGGTGGAACACCATACAGGCTATAGACAGCGGTGATCTTGGCTTCTTCTTTAGAGAATCCTCTGGTTGGAGAGAGGCTTCACAGCTGACCTCAGCTGACTGAGGGGACTTCCCTTTAGGAAGGGTCACAGCATTGCTCTTGGATAAGGGCAATATCCAGGTAGATTTCAGCATCCACCTGGAGGATCTGGTGTCTGGTGCTCTGCATGGGACTCTGGAGTGCACCTACCATGTCCAGCATCCCCACCCCTTATTAGGGAGCAGAGGCTTTGCAGAAGTGGGTTAAGGTTCTGGACATGAGATTACACTGGCTTTGGGGTAATTCCACTGACTGGTATTATGGAACACAGGAAAGGGGAGCTTGAGACAGAGGAAGGCCAGGGGAAGATGGAGGAAGGTAATCTGTGTTGACACCAGCCAAGAAGTGTGAATAGATTGTTCCCCAAAGCCTCTAGAGAAGTGGCCCTCAACCTTCTAATGCTATAACCCGATATAGCTCCTCATGTTGTGGTGACCCCAGCCATCAAATAATTTTTGTTGCTACTTCATAACTGTAATTTTGCTGCTGCTATGAATCATGATGCAAATACCTGTGTTTTCCGATGGTCTTAGGTGATCTCTGTGAAAGGGTTATTCTGCCTCCAAGGGGTCGAGACCCAGACACTGAGAAAAGAGGGTGCTTATCCCTGCTGGTGTTTTATTCCAGATCTGTGGCATAAAGAACTGAGTGAGGAGGCTGGGCAGACAGCACAGCAGACAAGAGCACTTGGCAGAAGGAGGAGGACCTGAATTCAAATCCGAAACACAGGTCAAAAGCCCGATGTGGCCTCCCCAGGCCAAGATTAAAAGCCTTGTGTGGTTTCAAGCATGTCTATAATTCCAGTGCTGTGGCTGGCAGAGATGCGAGAGTCATCGGGGTTTTCTGGCTGCCAGCCTGCTCCCAGGCTTGGCTTTAACCCAGTCTCACGTGATTAGGTGGAGCATGGTAGAGCTGACACTTGGCATCGTCTTCTGGTTCCTGAACTTGCACAAGCTCCTGCACACATGTGAGCATACACCCGCCCCATCCCCCTTCCTGTCTCCCTCTCTCACACACAGACTGGTGGAATAAGTTTATGTTGTCTCAGACTCATTAATTTTGGCCGCTTTACTGTGGCCACCCAAGGAAACTAATCCTACAGGCCTTGTGCTCCTTGGGCTGTTCCCTTCCATAAATTTTATCCTGTCTAGGAACTGCTCCCCAAGGACTGTGATGGCTGTTTTGTCCCGTGCTCCCTATCTTCAACGCGCTCTGGAGTCTCTTTTCGGCGGTGATGCCTTGGGCAAAGCGATGTGACCAGGAGTTCTTCTTTCCTAAAAACCCTGGATCCCTATTCACCCTAACATTATCATTGTATCTGTCTTATTGCCATCAGTTAGCAAGGTGTCCCCATAAAACGTGCCAGCATATCTCCTGGGTGTCTGTCCTCGGTCTGCACTGGATGCTGTCAATGTTTTCTGTTGATCATACTCCTAACGGTGTGGACCTTCTTTCCTTGCTGCTGGCGACAGCAGCCTCAGATCAATCTAATGTGTCCCACAGAGAAATGCTCCGTGCTCTGGGATGCAGGAAGCAGAGGGTGTGGTCCGTGTTTGGTACTGAAGCTGGTGTGCATCACCAGCTTCACTGAAAGGCTGTCCTGCAGTCCTTGGGGACTTGGGATTTCTGGAGCAGTGGCTGAGCTGCTGAGAGGCTAACATGGGCTGGGCTGCTGGCTTTCCAGATCACACATGTAGGCAGCATTGAGTTGGAACCAAACATTCCTTCCTGTTAGTGTTCCTTGACTCACATGAACTCACTTAATTGTGAAAATGAGTTAGCTGGAGTTTTAAAAACCGTCATATTTTTTGAATGATTTTAAAATTTCAGTTCTACTAAAATTCTATCATAATAATGAAGCAAACTCATGGATGATTTTATTCTGTATGTATAAGCATGCACGTGTGTGTGTGTGTGTGTGTGCATGAGCGCATATGCACGTATGCTCACTGTATAGTTGGATCATCTCTAAACATCTCTAAATACTGTGCAACAATTCAGTCAGAGACAGGCCACACTGACAATGTGTCCCTTAAAATTACAATGGAGCTAAAAAAAGTTCCTGTGGCTGGTGACACGGCCTTTGTAACACCATAGTGTATCATGTTCCTCACCGTGGTGGTGATGGGCTGCCCACCAACCTACTCTACCATCATGTGAACTACAGCACACATAACTGTGTTACTCCATACTTGTTTTACCACCTACGGCCATAGTACAAACTCACATTTCAGGCAGAGACCATAAAAAAAGGTACACTGATCAAAATTCAGAGAATAACTAATTGTGAAGTTCCCACGCCCAGTTCATACATCTGTATCACAACCCCAAGGCATATGGAATGTGGTAGGGGTAGGAGCAGGAAGGTCATGAGAGCCTGAGAACCAGGAAGTCAGCTTCAAGACCGTGTCTGCTAGACATGACAGGGATGCTAGACCCATGATGCCTCAACAGTATGGCTGCCTTAATAAGACCTAAGCAACGAGAACACCAACGCACGTGCTGATGTGAAAGCAGCAGTCTCATGGGGCCCCGCCCCTGGGCAAAAAAACTACAGGCAACTAATGACTGCTGAGGGATGAGCCCCCTAGTCAATTATCCAATACCAAGTGGTCAGCCCTGAAAACACGTAAGTACAAGTAATACTTTGTAGGAACGAAAAGGTCCTATTTGTGTGTGTGTGTGTGTGTGTGTGCGTGCACGCACGTGTGCATGTGTGGGTGTGCGTGCACGCATGTGTGCATGTGTGGGTGTGTAATTAAGAAAAAGAGGACACGAATTTGAGAGGTACTGAGGGGAATACACTAGAGGAGTGGATGGGAAAATGAGAGGAGGAAATGTTGTGATTACATTTCAGTTAAAAATACAAAAAAGAAAAAGAAAAGAAAACCCCCAAGGGGGGACCCAAATCTATAAACAAAACCTCTCTGCTTCAGTCAACGCTAGATACTCACTAGAATAAATATTGTGATATGGATTTAATTTTCAGTCTTTTAGTGAGAGAGTAAAAGCCTTTCTCTTGTAGTAAATCTTAACAAAATATTTCCTGTCGGTGCTAAAGCTTAAGGGAAAAAACCGGGAAGCTTCTAGCCCATTGCCAAAAAAGAATATTAAAAAACCCCAAGTATTACAAATATATCTTCAGCATCAGATATGGGCGGATGTTTGGGGGCCGCAGCACTTTAAGACTGGCTAAGGTTAAGGGCAAGAAGGCAAGTTGACAGTGGTGTCCCTGTCATTAGGAATATGACGTGGTCCGTCTCTAGGCTGCTTTTCACTGTAGTGAGATGTGGGAAAGGCAGTTGGGAAGAAGATTGCTTTCAGACTGTCCACTAATCACCAATGTAGGGTTTGGAAGAGACCTCAGAACAGGGAGTTGTGATCATTGTCAAGGGGATGAAGTCTAGAAGAGCAGAAAGCCTTTTAAAACCCGGGATTGTTTACATATGTGTGACTGCTGACAGCTGGCCAAAGAGCTTCTCGGCTTTGCTGTCCTGCTAATTAAAAACTCCCTGCAACGCAAACTACCTTCTTGCCCAAAGCTGTGCTCGAAACAGCAGGTTGTTTTAGTGGAGACTCACAGGACACAGGCATGTCATGTCTGTGGTAGACTCCTTCATGGTACTGCTGTTAAAACAGGATTGCATTACATTTTCAGTCTACAAGTGCATGAAGCATTCAATCCATTGCCTTTCTGTGTGTGTGTATGTGTGTGTGTTTGTGCCTGCCCACATGGGTTTGTGTGTGTGCACGTGGGTTTGTGTATGAGAGAGTATGCATGCCTGTGTGAGTGTGCATGTGCGTGCGTGTGTATGTATGTGCAAGTGTGTCCTGGGCGGTTCCCTCTGCCAGCATTTTTTCCCTACTCTACCATTTGTGTGGATTTGGCACAGATTTTCATCAGCAAAAATGACTCTTCCAGGGAAAAGTTCATTTTCAGCCTTGAAGCATTTTCTAAAGTTTAGGGAATGGAAAAGATTGATCAGATGTTCACATGACTACGATGCAACTTCAGTTGGCGGTTGGGGGAAGCAGAGGGTTTGTTCCCCGGGAGGGTTGTCTCAGGAGGGCCAGTGGATATAATGTTTGACCTGGATTTATTAACTGAGAAGTAGAAATTATCTGTGACCAAGAACAGCCAATAAGAAACGAAGACAAACCATTTCTAACTCAATTAGAAACATAACTCTCTTCACAGCTGACCTTGAAGTAAAGGGAAGCCCAATGTGCTGGATAGAGGGATGACTTCCACACTAGTTACCCTGAAGAGGACATTATCAAAGACTGTTTCTTTAAAATTGCATGATTCATTTCAGATGTGTGCTGGAATAAGCAGCACCAAGGAGCCCCAGCAGATGTAAATAATAGGGAATAATCTCTGTCAGAGCAATTGTATTGATTGTGGAGTCATTCAGATACACAAAGGAGCTGTCGCAGACTGTGAACTTGAAACGGCTCTACTGGGTGATTTTTAAGCAACCCAGGGTTTTCTAAGCCACATGGCAATGGTTATGAGATCAAGTCTGCATACAAATAAATAAATAAATAAATAAATAAATAAATAGATACATAATGTTAAATTCTGGGCCAAAAAAAAAAAAAAAGCAGTTGCAGTCTTCTCTTATACCTCTGTGAAGCGGCTGAGGGAGCATAATTTTGGAGAGAGGTTGGTGGTAGAATTTGAACCTAGAATTTCATGGATGCTAAGCATATGCTTTACCTGCCAGGCTTGCCCTGCTGCCAAATGCAGCGCTCCAGTAAAGCCTTGTCCAGGTCTCTTTTCTCCACTTCCAATGTGGTTGTTCACATCCACAGTCTGCTAGAGTGGCTTGCAGACTTTATTAGAATGGAGGGTGCGGTACTGAGGTCTTCAGGATTCTCAACTCCTGCTGTATTACGTTTTGGGATGGTGGCAGAGATGCTCTGAGAACTTCAGTTTCGGATGAATCTGCCCCTTATACAGGCAATAGTGAAACTTTTAGGACCCCTGCAAAAAGGGATGCTCTGGAGAGATGCATACGTACAAAGACTGTTTACGCAGTAGTGTTGGAACTGCTATCAGCAAACACAGAAAAGTATGTATGAACCACCAGTGCCCGAAAGCACTGTGTGGCGTGAGAATGAATTAGAAGCAGCTGACATTTTCTTTTAAAATGTTTATTATTTTTAGTGTGTGTGTACTTGCACACGTGTGCACGTATGTATGTGTGCATGTGAGTGGAGGTGTCCTTGGAAGTCAGAGATGTCAGATGCCTTGGACCTGCAGTTACAGGCAGCTTTTAGAAACTGAACCTGTGTCCTCTGAAAGAGCAGCATGTGCTCCTAACCGGACCATCCCTGCAGCCTCCATATCTTCCTTAGCATTAGCCAAAGTAGTTTGCCCATAGCAGAATAGTAAAGGATGCCTTTATTCCTTTCTTCTCCTTCCCGTCTTCCTTCTTTCAGTCTCTCTCCCACTCATTCCTTCCTTGGTCCGTCCGTTTGTTCTTCTACTCATTCAGCTATGACAGGATGAGCTCTGTGTCCTTAGCCTTGCAGAGATATTCATCATACAAGATGTGGGAGTGAACAATCTTCCGGAGTGCTTTTCTTGAGAGAGAAGTAAAACAGGAAAGAAACAACGATGACGACATAAAGAAAAAGAAGCTAGCAGACTGCAATAGCTGCTACCAAGACGACACGTTGGTGGCGCGCGAGGCCTAAGTGCAGTGTGAAGGCTTATCCAGGACGGAAATACTACAGTGACAAGTCAATCGGGTGAGATGACCCTGCTGAGGCTGCTGGCATTGGGGGTGGGGCGCGGTGGGAATGACGTCGAAAGCATTAGACAACAAAGCGTATCAGGGCACTAACACGGGTCACGTCGAGGGGTAAGGAAAGGCCAGTGTTGTTTAAGGGGGAAGAATGTGAAGAAAGAGGCAAATGTGCCATGCAATGTCAAAGACCATAGTCAGAGGTTAGAATTTACGTTGGTCAAACTAGAGGGTGTGGAAAAACTGCCAGCAGCTGAACCGCTCAAAGAGCCAGGAGATCCTTGCTCACTGCACCACAGACCATCAGTTAATGAAGACAAGCGGAGGAGACTCCCTAACTAGGGAAAAGTTTGAAATGTTTAAAAATTGCATCTCTGAATCTTACAGTAACAACACGCTACTCTATATGATGCAGCATCCAGCAAGCCAGGAGCTGATTGCTACTGCTTATAGTTGTGCGACGCTGTTGAATGGCACCGCATTGCATGCATGTTTATTTGTAAGGTTTTATTGAAGTGGGCAGTACATATCGCTTTGTCTGTGGAGGTGGCTCAGCAGTCAAGTCCTTGCCACACAGCATGAGGATCTAAGCTGACCTCTGGCACTCACGTAGAAAGGCTGCATATAGTTACCGGTGTGTGTGTGTGTGTCTTAATTCTTTCACCAGGTAAGCAGACATAGGCTCACTGGCCACCCAGCCTAGCCTAATGGCTAGTACCAGGCCAAGTGAGAGACTGTGTCTCTGACACAATGTGGTTGACACTCGAGGAACGTTCTGCGTTCTGAGGTTGGCCTCTAGTATTCTTGTGCACCATAGTCTCATACACTACCCACACATGCATGGACATGCGTCCTCACCCACAGGAACACATGCACATAGACATGCAAGCAAAGACAGTAATTAACCGCTGGATTTGTTTTCACACCCGTCTTTACTGGCTTATGTAGCTTCCTTCAGAAAACCTTTTATAACAATTATATACATCTCTCTGTGTGTATATATATGTGCTGTGCTGTGTGTATGTGTGTGTGTGCGTGTGTGTGTGTAGTGCTTTAGTTCAAGATAAGTATGACAGGCTCATCTTTTTTATGCAGTACAAGCATCTCTATCTATCTATCTATCTATCTATCTATCTATCTATCTATCTTACCTGAGTTTTCACTAAGTACAGTTGGCAAGTTAAAATTTTACATATTTAAGACATACAGCTTTATATTTTAGTGTGTGCATCTGTTGTGAAATGTTTGTAATGAAACTAATTCATATATCTGTTTCCTCCTTCCCTTTTTTCTCTCCCTTCCTTTCTTCCCAACATCCCCAATTCAATGGGCTGAAAGAATACTGTAACAGTGTCTATACTTTTCCCAAATCTAGAGATTTCGTTGAAATTATTATCAACAGTTAATGGTATTTTTATAAATAGAAATAGAAGAACAACAAAATCTTGAAGTCCATTTAGTTCTGTGGAGGACTCTAAATAGTCAAAGATAGTTTTAAGTACCAAGTACAAAGATGTGGGTCACATTTCAAAACATATCACACATCTGAAAATATACAGACAAGTCTACAAAAACACACATGGAACAGAGTATAGTCAAGAAATAAAATATTGCATGTATGATCAAGGGTGCAGAGTATACAATTGTCTCTTCCTGTTGGCAAAGTCGGATTGAGTATACATTGCTACTGTCCTTTCCTTCTCCTTCACAAAGGGATTTCCTTCACCCACTCCCTCTCCATCTCTGGTGCTTGTCCTCCTTCTCTTAACAGCCCCACCCCACATGTACCTCCCTTTTCTAGAGTGGAACCCTAGGATTTCCAGTGCCATTTACAGAGTATTCCCCACTGTTCTATGTCAGCAGGTTTCCACTGAGTAGAATAAACTACTTAACCAGACTTCTTTCTTACCTTCTGCTCTCAGGAAGTGTGCGCAGTAATAGTTTTATTCACATCACATTTTATTCATGAGATATAACTAAGACAAAATTTCAGGATCCTGACTGCTAGGTCAAAGTGTGCTTTTCATAATGCATGCTTTGGAAATGTGTGCACTTCGCTAGATGTTACCAAATTTTCTGTGCAGAACTTGTGCCATTTTGCATCTCCAACAGCAGTGTGTGTGTGTGTGTGTGTGCGCGCACATGAATGTGTGTGTAATTCTGTGACTTTTGTTTGTTTTACTGGGTATTTATATTTGAAACTGTGATTTTTCCCAATCCTGGATCCTTAATTTATTAACTTCTATACTTTTATATTGTGTGCATTTATAAGACACAGAAAAGCCACTTCATTCTTTGGTGGAGGAGGAATTCAAATAAGTAGATAAATTCTGCATACTTAAATTATTACACTTATTAGCTTGTGTTATGATTATTCTTTTATATTTCCTCTCTTCCATTAGACTGTGAGTCACTTCAGAATAGCATGTTTTAGTTTATAGCTTAGAGTAGTGGTATTTCTAAACCTAGTAGAGATGAGTCCTAGATGAATTCATGAGTAAAAGTAGATTTGGTGAGTAAATGCAATGAATGACTTAGTGAATATGGGATTTTCTTTTAAGAGAAATCTTGTGTTAGTAGCAATAAAACTTACCATTATGGGGTGGACTCACCATGTCTTGTTTGACTGGATGTTATTATAACATACGTTAAAACGATATCCCATCAGTGCATGATTTGTGAGCAAATTAAACTCTGTACTGCATGGCAGATGAGAAATATAATGGAAACATTTATAAGAAAAAGTGTCCCATGAATACATTTCAAGGTTAATGTCAACAATTGGCCAGCCAAAAGGATAATTTTGCAGGAGAAATTCTGCATTAGGGGCCTCTGTGCAACACAGGCACTCTGAGAGAACCCTGTAACGGCTTTAAACTCAAATGATTAAAATTTCCTCCATGTAACAACTATATCTCAGGCATACACAGCTACACAGCTGACTCTTGATTGTTTTATGAGTTGTGCCTAGAGAAGCTGTGAGAGTATTCCAAAGCATTGAAAATGTAATGTTAATGTTTGCAAAACATGTATGTAAAAAAAATAATAAAAAAATCTCTAGTCACTGTGTAAGAATGTGCAGCTGGAGGAGGACTGCCTACATCGAGCAATTCTTCTCATGTGAGACAATTAATGAGAGAACGCACGGCCACCAAGAGGGGTAGCAGGCAGACGAGGCTTCACTTCTAGGCTAGCGGTGGCTACACATCCCAGTGAGCTACCTAGTCAGACTAATTCAAATGTGCACCTGCCGGGCAATGCGCGCGACAGGCGACTAAACGAAAATGTGCCTTCAATGTTTTTTTTCCTGCTATTCCATACCTTTGGCACGAACACGGGACGGAATGATGTCATCAGGTGGCAGGGAGTGGGATACTGAATACCAGCATCAGTGTGAATATCTGCAAATGCTTATGAGGCAGCTACATGTGCAACTGATCTTAAACAATTTTGATTCACAAGCCAGTTCTTTTTAATGAGAGACGGAAAAGGAATGGATGCAGAGGGGAAAGGAGGTGGGGAGGAACTGGGAGGAGTAGATGGAGGGAGGAACTATAATCAGGATATATTGTATGAGAAAATCTAGTTTCAATAAAAGAACAAAAAGAAAAATGTATAATAAGACACGCTTTTTACAGAAAGGTTGCTTTTCTTATAAATTGTATTTTAAGATTTTCTTTAAGTATTCTCACCATGTATGTGCTGTAATTTGATCTACATGTATCTATTTCCATCCAGTTTTCCTAGGAACATATAAATACATGAATTATTCTGCTTGGAAATATATTTACTTCATCCTTTGTGGTAAAATTACTAATATTGATTAAAGTTGCTATTTCCATCAAGTCTTAGCAAAAATTGGCTAATATTTTCTTCTATAGCTTCATTATTTTGTCAGTGTTTGAAAGGAAAGCTTCTATGTTTTAAATCACTGTCCTGGCTAAATGCCTAGTCCAGGTTTAGGAAAGAAAAAAAATGCAATATATCATATTTTGTTAATAAGGAATATGATATAGTATCATTCTAGTCTTGGAAATTTTATTTATTTATCCAAGTTGAATGTGTAACATTATAGAATGAGCACCACTGACAGCATCGAACGACTCAGCTGCCATGTGTGTGTTAAGCTTACAAATAAGTTCTTAGTCTATACATTAGCACATAAATGGCTTTTAGGTTCTTGCACACATTTCAAGATTTTTCTCTTTGTAAAAGTCATTCCAGATTAGAAAGACTGGTCTGTGTGTAACTGGGATAGTCTCTGTGTGTAACTGGAACTGTCTGTGTGTAACTAGAATGGCTTCTTGCATATTTTCTCATTTTTTAAAAATCAGCAGTCCTAAGTTTTTAGAATTTATATTTCTGGTTATTTTATGTTGTGTGCATGTATGTGCGTTTATGTGCATGTATGTGCCCTGACACATGTGGAGGCCAGAGGACAGCTTGCACAGAGCTTGTTTTCTCCTTCCACTGTGAGCATTTCTCGGGACTGAACTCAGGCCAGCAGACTTGTTGGCAAGTGCCTTTACCTATGAGACATCTTGCTGACTCTAAGCCAGCAACCTTATACAACCTTAATAAACATGGCGATAAACTTGAAACATTTTTTGGTTAGACACTGACACAGTGGATAACATCTAACACCTGTGGATACAGGAAAGGGACATCTAAGCTCTTTGGGATTTTTTTTCCGGTGAAGTATTGCATAAATGACAAGGAAGGGGTACTGCTATAAAAAGGAATTATAGTAAATTCTGTTTAAATCTTAAATTTCCTTTTGAACAAGAAGTGGGACATACCCCATCTATTTTCTTAAAAATGGCTTGGATCTGTGACATGAACCCTATCTCCAACATAAATTATCTTATGTTGATTGATAAACACTTTTAGTATTAACTGCAGTTTTTAATTTGGCAAGGAATAATTCAGGTTTCAAAGCTGTCATTCTGGTCTCATTACCATGATTTACTTAGATAAAATGTGCCTAGTATTTAACTAGGTCAGTTTCTCATGAATCTTACTGGATATGCCAAGAATGTGAGGTTCTGACCGTTCTACCTGGATTATTTATTAGTGTTGCACTCACTTCCAGCAAGCAACCTTGAGGAATAAAGTCAGATCTCTATTCACAAGAGTGTGCAACCTTGCTTACTCCTTACTACAATGCTGGGTTCTCAAATTCATTGCTTATGTCCAACATCATCTGACCCTCCACTGCATACTTTATGGGCTGGGCTTGGGGGAGGCACATGGGTATGCTGCCCATGATTTCTGCATTTCCTGTGAGCTATGGATGTTTCAACTCAGCTGTGGGATCCTGTGGCTTGGGTACTTTGAAGGTGACCAGATCAGGGATGTTTCCTTCCTCTTCTCAGCTATTCTGAATTCTTGAGTTCCTATGATTTGTCTGGTTTTCTAGTATTTATAACAAAATGGGAAGCTCAGGTCCAAGTGCACCACTGTGCCCGGAAGTACCAATATGAAGCTCTATTAAAGTAAATTAACTATGCTTCTCTGTTTTTTGAGTTATCTATTCAGCTTTCTACCTTTTCGTTGTTTGTTTTCAGTGGGTAGATAAAAAAATACACAGTTTCTAAAGCCTGGGTTTCAAAGTCAGTTCCAGTTTTCAGAGCTTTCTGGGTCTGTTGTTTCTTTTTCTCCCTTCGTGTCTTTAACATTTGTCTTCTTGGCAATCTTTGGTTATATGTGTGCATGTATCTTATAATTAAATGACTTGAGATGGAAGATGATGAGGTCTAAGACTCACTCCACAGGCCCCATCTCTTTATTGAGTGTGTGGAGTTGGCTTTATAACTTGCTTTCATCAGTTAATGACGAAAGGAATTGCCTGTCATTTCTAAGATGACATTTGAAGGGCAGTGGCAGAAACGCCCTGTGAGCACTCCTGTGGAGAGGCCTCTGTGGCTGTGGGTTACAAGCTCCCACTAGTCAAATATGTCAGATTCTGTATGAGTTACGCTTAGGATGACACACCAAGGAAGGAGATAGGATATGATTTTGCTTTACATCTTTAAATCTTTTTTTTGTTTTTTTGTTTTTACGAGACAGGGTTTCTCTGTATTGTTTTGGAGGCTGTTGGTCCAGCCTGGCCTCGAACTCACAGAGATCTGCCTGTCTCTGCCTCCCGAGTGCTGGGATTAAAGGCGTGCGCCACCACCGCCCGGCTTCATCTTTAAATCTTTTTGTCATTTCCTGTGCCATTCTCCCAGTTAGGGACATAGATATTGAGCAGCTTGCACATTTTGCAATCTTATGTTAACTGTAAAGAATAACATAAAAATATTTGGAGAGAGGATGGAGCCACAGTTAAGATCTTATTTCACTCTTGCATAGGACCGATATTTAGTTCCCAGTACCTACACTGGGATTAGAACTACCTGCAACTCAAGTTTCAGGGAATCTCTGATGCTCTCTTGTGGTCTCCAAGGCTACCAACACTCACATGTGCATATACCCAATCACACACTTAAAAATAAAATAGGTCTTTAGTAAGCTTTAAAACTGTGTTTCAGAACACTCCTTTCTTGTGGTCTTTATAGGATATCAGTTTTGTATACTTATTTCTCTTTAATTATGCATAGTAAATATATTACACTTCTTAGCTTCCTTTTTTCCTCTCCATCTTAATACTTATATTAAAATCTAGAAGGAATTTAAATTCTACCACTTAATCATTATAAGATCTTATACAAAGTATTAAACCAGTAGTTTCACACCCATGTCTCTCTGTCTCTCTTCATCTGCGTAGATTCAACAATAGCCATTCCCTAACATCGAGTTTTCAGTCCCAGAAATGAATAATGGCATCATTTTCTCACTTACTTTATGGGATGGTGATGAGGAGAAAAAAACATTCATGCAAACTTTGGTGTTCTATGAGGCAATAATAACTGAAGGGAGATGTCCACTTCCCCATAATTGGAAGCATGGAAGGGTTAATGCTGAAGGAGTCAGGTAATAATTATGGAGCCAAAACTATGAGGACAAAAATTACATGTATTATTTGTAACTCGAGAAGAAAGATAAATAACAAAAGATAAGAGTGAAACATCTCTAGATAATAAAATATGGTGGTGTTTTTGTCTAGGGATCCAGGGTCGCTGTCCCTGCCAGGTGGCTGCGATCCCTTTCCTGCCTCTGAATTTAGAAAGCATGACCTACTGCTTATGCTTTTGATTAGTTTAACATCAAGTATGGGAGTATGGGGCATTGACTATCATGTTTGACTTCAGGGAAAACTTCCTGGGAAGCTATAGAAAGCAATTAAGGATGGGAAAATGCTTCCTTGGATAAATTCCCATACTTCACTCAGCGGACAATTCACTAAAGTGTGCACACTGATGTTTTTCTCTAAATAGAAAATCCAGTTACTTCAAGGCAGACCTGATACAACCAGAAGGTGACAGTATTAAAAGCACATGGGAAAAACTGTATCTGTTTTAAACGCCTTGGGCAGGTTGACACTGGATGTGTAACCGGCTCTGAAGGAGACAAGAATGTGGTGTTTCACAGAAACAAAACACAATGGGAAAAACAGCGAAAAGCCCAAGCTATTAGACCATGAGCCTAAAGCCTGTTTGACCTTCACTGGGCTGGGGCGGGAGGGCTCCTGTGTGGCCTCTCTGTGGCCGTCAGTGAGGCTGTGGGAGAAGCTCTCAGAGGCTTGATATGCGCTGTGACCCATAGCACTGATGCAGATTTCTCTGCTCATCAAGCTACTTCTCCTTTCCCTGTATTAACTAATTTTGTTGGTCTTGGTCTGGAGTCCACTGAAGTAACATGGACAATTCATTTACACACATTTAGCTCAAAGCTGAGGCTGGGAGTAGGTTTGTACACATGCTGTGGGCATTCCATGTTCACGGCTTATTTCCCTTGTTACTGTGACTTTAGTCAAATGCGTATAGATCTGCAGCTTTTCTCATGGCTGGCGATCCTCTCCCGTTACTGGGGTGCTGCAACCAACCTTAAGTCCCTGATGAGTTAACAAGGTTCATTTAGAGCCTTTATGACTGGACTGAGTTTTGTAAGTTTGAAAAGATGTGGACAGGGTGTGGTTAAGACCATAGCAGGGAATGCAGCCATGACTGGAGATTCTATTGCAGGATGAGGGAAGGCTGGAACTCCTTGGGGAGCTATGACAAGAAGCCCTTAGTAAGGGTTCCAGAGAAAGGTGGCCTGAAGGTCATCCTTGCACACACAGGGAGAGCAGGCCAGAGGGAGCAAGACATGGGGAACTGGCTCAGTGTCCATGGGGACAGTAACAGACCTCTTGGTTCTGTTCTTTGTAAGAGAAAAGAGGCAAATAGCTTCTTGTGAGAGTGACTTCTCCCCCTTTTTTATTTAAATTAGAAACAAACTTGCTTCACATGTCAGTCCCAGCTCCCTCTCCTTCCCCTCCTCCCCCACCTCCTCAGTCCTCCCAGCCCCCCACCCCATCATCCCTCTGCATGCCAGGGAGGGTGAGGCCTTCCATGGGGAATCTTCAAAGCCTGTCATATCACCTGAGGCAGGGCCTAGGCCCTCCTCCATGTGTCTAGGCTGAAAGAGCATCTCTCCATGTGGAATGGGCTCCCAAAGTCCATTCGTACACCAGGGATAAATACTCATCTACTATCCAAGGTCCCACAGATTGCTGAGGCCTCCTCACTGAGACCCACGTTCAGGGGGTCTGGATCAGTCCCATACTGGCCTCTCAGTCACAAGTCTGGAGTCCATGAGAGTTACTTTTTATGCTTCTATAAGTGACCATCTGTGTTCTCTTTTATAGAACAAAGTTGGTAAAGTTAGAAGACTTTTGAAGGCAGTGTTTTTGTCACCTGGACATCTGTTCCTCTTCAGAGATTTAGACAAGGCTCCACCTGCAGGGGAGGAGGCAGCGACAGCTACTTTTCTAAGCGGTCACGTAACTCGTTTCTTCATATTAGGAAAAGTAAATTGCTTCAGAGGAGGAGCAATCCCGACAAATCAGAATTAGCTTTTGTTCTTTTCTGTGGTTTTCCTTGTGAGTAGAATCAAAACATTGTATGTAAACTATGTAAAATCCTGGAAGTTCAAATATTTAATGTTCTGTGGTCAAGCCACTGAACTGTGACATTTTCTCATTGATGGGAGCAGCAGGATCCTCATCTGGCCTCTTCCCCCTGCATCCTGCATCTCAGGAGCGTTCCTGCAATGCAAGCCAGTGGCACTTTGGAAAGTCATCACTAACTGGAGTGTTTCCTATAGTTGAATCCCTGTTTGACTTCTTGGGGGAAACGATTCATTAACCAATGAACAATGTAATGGTGTGTATATTGTTTCGTAGGGCTTGGTTCCACTTTGAGCATCTATGGGATGCTCGTATTCACACCTGAGAGGCTTCAGCCTTAGAGGACAGGATTTGAACGGATAGCATAAGCATTCTAGTAAACTTTGGAATTAGTGAGCATTGTGCCAATTCCTGAAAACAGAAAATAGTCTTTCCTGTTAATTTTTGATAGTTCGTGCATGTTTATATTTATACCATTTAGCCCAGCCTTTGTCACCTCCAACTCTTCCCATGTTCCCTCCCATTCCCTCTCACATTATTGACCTCTTCTATAATGATTAGCCACCTGATACACACACACACACACACACACACACACACACACACACACACACACACACACACGGACGCATGGATACACACACAGAGACACAGATGAACACATCCACATATCTCCTTTTGAGTCTATTTAGTGTTGCTAAAAATGTACATGTGTTTAGGGTTAACCACTTGGGATTGGATAATCTATCAGGTGGTTCCTCCTTGGTGGAAACTAATTCTCCCTCTCTCAGGAGCCACTGATGACAGGTAGCTCTTCTTCTAGGGGTGGGGCTTTGTGAAATTTCTCCCTTCCACATTGGCATGTCCACTGATGTGGTCCTTATAAAGGTCTTGTTTCAGTGAGTTATTGATAGAGATGAGATTTTGTGGGTGCAGCTTCCCTGCTTGTCTAGAAGACACTATCTCATAGCAGGTGTCCTGGTCCTCTTACAGTTTTTTTCTGGTCCTCTTTGTGTGATGTTCTCCGACTCTTATGTGTAGAGGTTGGGTTGTGGATGTAACAGTAGGGACTACTACCCAATGGTCAATTACTCTCTACATTTTGACTAGTCATGGGTTTCCATAGTAGCTTCTGCTTCTGTACAAAGACAATTCCTTAATGAGGGATGAGATACCTGCCTGGGCTGGTGAGAAGACTGTGATCTTATGATTTTAAAATAACATGTATTAAACTTTATTTTCACCAAGATGATTTAAAATGTTTAAAATTTTTTTCTTTTCTGTTTTTTTTTTTTGAGACAGGGTTTCTCTGTTTAGTTCTGGCTCTCCAGGCACTTGCTCTGTAGACCAGGCTGGCCTTGAACTTAGAGATCTGTCTGCTGCTGCCTCCAGAGTCCTGGGATTAAAGGCATGTGCCACCACTTCCCAGTGAAGTGTTTTTTCATACACTATATTTTGGTTATAGTTCCCATCCTCTAACTCCTCCTAGATCTACCTACCTTCTTCCTTATCCATATCCACACCCTTTCTGTTGCTCCTTAGAAAACAAACAGGCATCTAAGGAAAGATAAAACAAAATTAAACAAAGCAAAAACAGACCAACCAGAATAGGACAAAACAAAGAAACAGAAGAAAAAGAGTCAAAGAAAAAACACAAGAAACCCATATAAACTAAAGAGATGAATATCTGTATACACAGGAATCCCTTAAACATATAAAACCAAGGCCATAGCACCTGACATAACATTATGAGACAAAGAACCTCCAGAAATTCCATCAAGTGTTGAGTTTGCTTTATGTTGGTCATCCACAGTTGGGCATGGGGGATGACTTTAAGAGTAGTTTGTATCCCCAGTAAAACCCCCTTGGAAAAAACCAAATTTTCAAATGATTTTTTTAAAACTCCTCAGTATATACATGTAGAACATGTAGATATTTTCATTGTAATGGGAGATCATTTGACAATTACTTAAATGCACATTTCCAGGTTTAATACAATTTGGGCAAAACATGCCACTTATATCAAAACTGAGTGGATAGAACCCTGACCAGATCCACTGGGCATCATGTTTTGAGTTTCAAAGAAACAAGGCTAAGTTTATAATGGTGGGAGCTGTGGAGCACCTACAGCATCTTTGGGATTGAGGTTTGGAGGGCTCACACCATGACAGCTGTTTTCCAGTTTGTCCTTTGGAAGCATGAGGCTTCTGCATAGGGAGTTTATGAACCAAGTAACTTGATTCCATAATGAAAATTCCATTTCTAAGGAAAATTGGGGCTGATTCTTTTTCTTTAAGCAGGAAGTTTTACTTAGAGTTTAGCAGATTACCATTTGTTTCTCTTTAGACAAGAAAACATATCCTAATTGGAAATATTTAACTTTGAAGTAGTGTTTTTCTAATCTGTACCATTGCCTATACTTTTGTGTTGTGTAGTTTTCTTTTTCTTTATACTAGTTTCAGTAAGAGGATGAATCAATGTTTTTGTTTGTTTGATTTTTGTCTTTTTGAGATATGGTTTCTCTTGTAGTCCTGGATGTCCTGGAATTCACTCTGTAGACCAGACAGGCCTCGAACCCAGAGATCTGCCTGCCTCTACTTCCAAAGTGCTGGGATTAAAGGTGTGTGCCACCACCACCCGTCAATCTGTGGTTTTCATAACTTATCTCTTTGAACATTTTATTTGTAGAGGAAAAAGTACCCCTCAAAAGTAAAATGTGAAGGCATAAAGCATGTGGATTCAATTATATTAATAGAATTATGTTAGTGCTATTATAATTTTGTTTCCAGTTTCAATGAAATGATTTTCCGGGTCAGCATTCCTCAGCGTGTGGTCCCTACTCCAGTAGTATCCCAGTTACCTAAGAACTTGCTAGAATGAAGCTTCTTGGCATTGCCAGGTCTACAGATGCAAAAGCTTCCACGAGGAACAAAATAAGGCAGTCTGCTTCAACTTGACCTCTTGGTGATTCTGAATGCCTTGAGTAATCCCTGTGACTTGGTATTACTTGCCAATTCAGCTAGCTTTCTCAGAAGCCAGCTATGATCAATTGCACAGCTATTCTAAAACAAACAAACAAACAAACGAAAATCATTGGAGCTGGTAGCTAAGTGTGGTGGATCACTTTCCTACACACACACACACACACACACACACACACACACACACACACACACACACACAAGGCCCTGGATTTGATTCTCCTCACCATAGAAAGACATAAAGCAATATTCACTGTTGCTGCTTTCCTTCGTGAGTGGAAGTCTTCTGGTAGGGAACTGTTGGCACAGTTGTGGAGATGAGGCCAGCAGAGGCTCTGAAGGCAGATTCCAGCTCTCTCCTGTGACGAGTGCCATGGAATTTGCTTGTGTCTGTGCTGACGTTCTCTGTCAACCTTGGAATTCAAGACTGAATGCCAGGAGTGCAGGTTTATCAGTGTGCAACGCGTGTTGATGATGCAGAAACGGCTCAAGAAACGTTTGCTTAAGAGTGAGCTTAAGGGCAGAGGTTGCAGTTCAGGCGGTGGAGGGCTTGTCCAGTTTGCACAAAGCCCCGCGTTCGGTCTGCAGTAATGCATAAACTGGGTGAGGTGGTAGACATTTGTAATCAACACTGGAGAGGTGGAGACATGAGGGTCAGAAGTTCAAGACCACCCTAAGCTACATGCTGTTAGAGGCTGACCTGGTATACATGAGAATGTCTCAAAAGAGAGAGAGAGAGAGAGAGAGAGAGAGAGAGAGAGAGAGAGAGAGAACAAAGAAGAAACAGGTTCAGTGACTTGTAATCTCAGTTACACTGGAGGCTGAGGCAGGAGGATTACAATTTGAGGGCTTCTCTGTACTACAGAATATGTTGAAGGACAGAATGGGTAACTTAGACCCTGCATCAAACTAAAGGACTGGGAATGTGGCTCAGTGAAAATATGCTTGCACAGCATGCATGAGACCTGGGGCTCAATTCTCAGTACCACCAAGAGGAAAGATAATTTAATATGCTATTCATATACAATGTGGTTAACAATCCCATAACATTTGAAACACATTAGGGGAGATCGTTGAGCCTGGATGCAATGGTATGTCCCTGCAGTCCAGCTATGCTGGCAAGGCAAGGCAGGGGACCACTGGCACCAAGGCTCTATGAGGCCAGTCAAAAAAAAAAGTGCAGAGTTTGCTTGTGGAAACGCACTGGCAAAGAACAGATGCTTTTTGTCTGCCTTAGTGGGCTTGTTTTTTGTTTTTTCTTTTTTCTGTCAGTTAAACAGTTAAAAGCAGACATATCTCAGATGCAGCAGCCAGTGACGGAAGGCTTTTATTAAGGTGAGGGAACACACACTCTGTGAGACACGCAAACAGTAGAGGCAAACCCCATCCTCTGCTCCAGAACTGGGGGCTTTCAGGGTTCTCAGGGGATCTTCTTTCCCTAATATAGGGCTGGTCAGTTTGAACACAGACAGGGAGGTTGGTGGGCCTATAACCTTTGGTCCAAATATCCTGAATGCAGCTTTGACCACGTGGCTGGTGAGGAGGTCTCATTGGTTCTGAAAAAGCGTGCCAGGCCTTTGTCTCAGATCAGGAGGGTAAAGAGGCCACGTGTCTGCTGTCTTCATTGTTTAGCTGTGGCCCCAGTTTCTGTCTGCCCATTGGGGTTATCAGCTCCTAGTCCCTCCCTCGCCAATGTGAGGTTTCAGGTTCATAAAATTTACCGTTTTTCCTCATCATTGATATTAGTTTTTACCTTGTAGAGGCTATAATGGGGAATTTTTTTGTGAGTAAGAAACACTCGAGCAGCCACTAATACCTCTTTGGAATATTGTGTTAATTGAAAAAAGATGGTGCATGACATACTGAAAAAAATGTTGTGTAGTAGAGTTATTATTTGGGGTCTCTGGGCTGCTACTTGGTAAATCTCATTAAGTCTCTCACAAATTAAACCAATATCACATCCTATCCCCCAAAATGGAGTTCAGCTTATCATGGGATTATTTTGATAATGAAATGTCACAGAGTGAATGAAAAGAACTTAGTGAATAAAGATGATTCTAGAAGTAGTGGGAACTTCCATGGCAAAATGTATGCTCAAGGACGGGAGCCAAGCAGTTGCTGAGATCCTCTCTATGCTTCCCATCCACATCCTTCCTTCCTAGACAGCTCCCCTGACAATAGGTGAAACCAGATGAGTCTTTGTTTATATAAATGGCCCAGGTCCAGTTGCTCTCATGAGCTGCCCTGGATATTTCTCAAGTAGTTTGTACAGAGCTTAAAGGTTTGGTAAATTAATTAGAGATTCTAGGCCAGAAACTAGATGCCAAGAAATGTACCCCAACAACAGACCTGGGCCTAGTGAGCTCAACAGTGGCTGAGGTTTTTAATGTGTTTGGAGATAGCTTATTATCCTGGGCTTCTAACATGTTTCCAGACAAACTGAGTATTTGCATGTTGCTGTTATTTAGAATTTTTACCATCAGATTCCTGAACAGCTGTGTCACATTTGCATCTCTGAAAAACAAAGCCTGCAGTGTCATACACATTGACAGGGCATAGTTAAAAAGCTGCAATTTAGCATAAAACTGAGTCAGCTATATCTCCGTTATAAAATCAATGAGGACCTTAACCTTGGCAGACTAGGTCAGACCACAGGGTTAGCTGGGCAGGCAAATGTTGACTGCAACCATGTCATCAGCCCATAGCATTCCTCAGCATTATTTTAATTCAAAAAAAAAGAAGAATTTTATGCGTGAGCATTGTATTTACCTCACTTCCAACCTTACTCTTCCCCTCCAACTCCTCTTGTGCCTCTCAACTCCTTTCCAATTCATGACCTTTTCTCCTTTAATCATTATTGTTACATCTAGGCATGGATACATACAACCTGCTGGGCCCATTTAGTGTTGCTTGTACATGCATGCATTTAGGCTGACCTACCACTTGGGATTGGATAACCTATCAAAGAGCTTGTCCCTGGAGAAGGTTCATCTTCCACTCTCAGCAGCCATTAATTGCATAGATCTCTTTATCTGGAGGTGGGACCTTATGGAATTCCCATCATCCACACTGGCTTGTCAAATGATATGGGTGTTGTGTAGCTCTTGTTGAAGTAGCCTCATTGATTGAGATGAGATTTAGTTGTGTACCATCCCTGACATATGTAGAAGACACTATCTCACGGCAGACATCCTGGTCCTCTGGCTCCTACAATCTTTCAGAATCCCTTATTTAATATTCCCTAGGACTTAAGTGTATGGGTTGTGTTGTAGATGCATCAATTGAAGTTGGGCACACCATGGTAAGTTCTCTGTACTGTGATCCACTGTGGATTTCTTTAGCAGTCTTCATCTGCTGCCAAAAGACACTTCTTTGATAAGAAGTGGTGACCATAGTTCTCTGTGGATGCAAGGATAGGTCTTTTGAATTCAGTTAGCGACTATACTGTTTAGAAAAGAGACAGTAGTAGGTTTTCCTCTACAGTCCATGACCTCTTTAGCCTTGGATAGTTGGCCAATTTTACAGTACTAGGCATGAATTCCCTCCTATTCAGTGGGCCTAACGTCCAATTAGCTGGTTGTTGACTATGCCCAAGATTTAGTGTCACTATTGCACCTTTTAGAACACTTTGTACAGCTCTTACGCATCTAATCACTGCTGATGAGAGTTCAAAAATGCAGTGTCCATGTCCTTCCTGGAAGACAGAGTTCCATCGCACTCTACCCATTCATCCTCCCTTTGCATTTCTTTCACTCCTCTTCCATGATGCTCCATGGGCTTTCCAGGGTGAGAAGCAGATATCCTACTTAAGGCTGAGCATTCAAAGCCATTTATTCTCAGTACTTTGGCCAGTTGTTTCTCCAGAAATAGCCACACACTGGAAAAAGAAGTTTCCATAAGCCACACAGAGAACAGCATTGAACTATGGACACAAGAATAAATATTTAGAAGGCAATTTGACAGATCCATCGTGTTCATTTGGCAAAACAACAGCAGTAGCTTCCCCACTGGGATTTATAACCTCCCAAAACATGGACTTTTGGCCAGTGTTATGGTAACAGACATGGATTTCCTTCTGTGAGGCAGGGTCCCAAATTCAGTTGGAAACCAGCTAGATATCCTGATAGGCTGCCCCAGAGGGTAGATTTTACTTAACCCCTCAAATGTACTTTGGAAGTGTTTTGATTTATGACTTCCTTTGTTCCACTACTATAAAAACTGCATGAAACTGTTGTCACGTTTGGACATGGTATTTGAGGTAACCTGGACTTGTGTTGAGGGGTTGCATTCAGTCATATTTATCTATGGAATAAATGGTCTCTTACTGTCTTTGAAGTAAGGACTGTGTTTGTCCCTCAACAGTTTCTAGTTAATCTTTCATTTACCTCAATTGTCTATGTTAAATAGCTTGGTAGTTTTTGTCTTTGAAAGCTAAGAGCTGAATTAATATTTGTCACAAGAATGGTTTTAAAAATCAGTAAGTGCGTAGTATTTGTGAAATTTAATGTTAGTTATCAATAGAAGTATGCTTCCTTTCTTACAAAACAGCGTGGAAACCAGTCGTATTTGTGTCTTTGGCTGTTTTGCCAGTTCATGTGTTCTGAAGAGCAGGTTCCTCCCTGGAATTTGATGTGTAGATCGGTTGGGAGACGAGCCGTGAAGGACTACGATTGGTAGGCATCAGGAGGTAGAAAGGTCTGAGAACATCACTCAGACCTGACTTCGGAAGGGAAAGAGGGACCGATGGGTGTGCAGATGTGAAGAATATGTGGTTTTGATAGAGTCTTGACTGGACCAAGGGGGCGGGGGGGGTCCCAGTACAAGGACTGCCAAGTTGATGAGTAGAACATTGGGTAGGAATTGCCCAGTTTTTGCAGCTGCCAGGCTGTCATTGACTGGGAGCAGCTTGTGTGTGTGTGTGTGTGTGTGTGTGTGTGCGTGTGCATGTGTGTGCGTGTGCGTGTGTGCGTGTGCGTGTGCCCCACAGTTAGAGACTGTCAACATGTCCCCTCAGCAGCAGGCTCTCTCCTTCAGGGAGAGCCAAGTAGCTCACACTCCTGATTTAGAGCCATGTTATCAATAGTGTGTGTTGTGAGTGTGTGTGTGTATGTGTATGTATGTGAGAGAGAGAGATACAGGAAAAGGAATATATGTAATTAATGAATACAATAAGCAATTTTTCATTTTGCCCATTTTCGATGAAAATTACATTGAATGTTTTTCTCAAATAATTTAGTTTTCCTTAGAAACACAACTTTCCTGTGGGCATGAGTATTTCATCATATATATGTGAAGCCCTGTGCTTGACTCTTTCATTTATGCATTCTTAGGTTTTATTTTCTGGTTGCAAGATGTGATAAACATATTCATACTTAGGTCACTTATTATACTTTAAATGACTTTTAGATATAAATCCCAACCCTGATATGGCTGGGTGGAAGGATGTTTTCCTTTAAAGACTTTGATACCTTGGAAATTCCAGGGAGTTTACTCTCCTCTGACTTCTGGAATCTTCTCTGATACAGAATGCTCTTGAAAAAGAAAAACATTTCCCATTCCCATGTAAAAAATTAGATCATTTAAAACTAGTTTGCTGGGGAAAGTAAACATTTTCCCTTGTCTCTCTATGCAGTTTTGTTGGAGCTTCTGTTTTAGTCATTTGTCCATCTCTCTCTGTATTGTTGTTCATATTGATTAGAAAGGAAGGTTCTTTTAATATCACAGGCATCAACCTTTCGTATTTATTCTCCTTGCTTTTTCAGATTTTCCCTTGCTCTTAAAGTCCATTTATAATTGTTTTCAATGTATGGAAGTCTCAGACTTTTATCAGACAGATTTGTCTCTTGTTTCCTTTTGTCACTTTAAAACCCTCCATCACTGGATAAAAAAAAGATCAGTTAAGTACTTGGAATAAAGTATAGTTGGAATCTCAAATTAAACCATGTGCCAAAATCAATTCCAGCTGGAACAAGGAGCTGTAAAAATTCTGTTTGCTATAAACAGGGATTTGTTGGTCCCCCTCACTGTCTGGCTTGGTGCTGGTAGAGTAATTTGTGTTGATGACAGTGGAGGATGGTTTTACACATACAGGTCCTTCTTGGAGCCTGGTTCTTCACCTTGTAGACATCTGTCCTGGCTTCAGGGACTGGTGTGGTACTTCAAGGAAGGGTTTTTGGATACCTTGAATCAGCCTGTAATCCTTGTGTTGGTAGAAATGGTGAGAAATCCCTACAATTTCCTAAGTTTAATCCTCATGAGATCTATCTGTACTTTACCTGTTCCCCTGGCTCCTAAGCCTTCCCATTTCTGTACTCAGAAATGTCACATTGTCACATAGTAGCCCCCTTTCCTGGGTCCAAGGCAGAGAGAGTTCTTTGAGGAATTAGTATTTGACTTCTCAGATTTGGTTTCCCACCTTTGTACATCTACAGCAGACTCAAAGTGTGGTCATGTCCAAGAGACCATCTCTTGAAGATGGAGGTTTCTGTCCTACCTGATTCTGGGGCTGAATCACCCAAATAGACTTGCGGATGTTATATTAATTATAAAACTGTTGGCTGATGGATAGGGCTTCTTTCTCGCTAGCTCTCTCTTAATTATTAACCCATTTCTATTAATCTGTGTATTGCCCCTGTGAAACTCCTTCAGCAATATGGCATCCCTTTGTGGCTTCTCTACCACTCGGTATTCTCCTAGTCTCCTAGCCCCACCCATCATCCCGCCCCACTGTCCAATCAGTGTTTTATTCATTAACCAATAAGAGAAACATACATACGGAAGAACATCTCCCATCAATCTCCTGCTCCCAGTGCCCTTTGTGCCCCAAGACTGGACTTCAGCCATGACTGATGGTGAGTTGAGCTGGGCGAGGTGCGGTTGTACCCAACCCAGTCTATGTTTGAACAATGGGGAGTTGTAGAATATTTTCTCTCCTCTTTTTCTTGAAGTGGAGCAGTTTGTCCACATCCTTTCAGACACGTGTGCAGCTATTATTCTAAGAAAGGATGCTTTTGTGATTAGTAAATAAAAGGACCCATAGCTCTCAGGAGCTGCCACACTCATATTTGTCATAAGGAACAAATACAGCTTCATTTTCTCCTACCAGTTTTGCTAGGACATTTAGGTAGCTCCTGCAGGTGGATTTAGACTTTTTACTTTTAAGATGTGTGAAATGAGACTCAACTTCCAATGTCTCAGGCTTCTTTAGCAACAAGTTCATGACAATTTGTTAGAGGCTTAGTCTCGCCCCCTCTTACAGGTGCACAGCTGTGGCTGCGTAGGAGTTATTCTGAGCTGGGTACTAAGTGGCATGATAAGTTACATGCCCTTAAATGAGCACTTGGCCTGATGGCTTTGTGTTTGTTCTGTAGTCTGCTATGAGTGCTGTGTGACTGTCTGTTACTTTTCTATTGCTGTGATAAAACACCATGGCCAAGGCAACTTAGAAAAGAAAGCATTGAATTTTGTTGCTTTTGTTAATTTAATTTAGCAGCAGGCCGGCATGGGATTGGAACAGTAGCTGAGAGCTTACATCTGGTGCTCAAGCAGGAGGCAGAGCGAGCTCACTGGGAATGTCATGGGCTTTTGAAACCTCAAAGCTGGCTCCCAGTGACACACCTCTTCTAACGAAGCCACACCTTTTAATCCTTTCCCTAGACAGTTCCACCAACTAAGGACCAAACATTCAACTACATGGAACTATGGGGCGTATTGTCATTCAGACCACCACAATGGTCTTATAAATCTGTCTCTGGATAATGATGGGAATGTCTGGGGAAGGAGCAAGCTGGAATCCACTAAACAGGTCATCCTGTCCTTTTGATTTTAACCTTATCTTGTGCTGAGATCTTATGTTGGTGGTTACTCAAATGGACATAAATATTTTCAAATATTTTCCCTCAATTTGTAGAAATCTGTCCACATTTTATTTCCTCTTTCACCATTTCTCTGATCATGGTCCTTGTGACTTCCTCTTCTCTGACCTGTTAATGGGTCACATCCCATGAAACACTTTAGACTTGGGCCTTTGCCTACTTCTCTCCAAGAAGAATGGATATCCAGATGTGCTGTTTGATGTCCTTCCACTGGGAGAATTTCCCTTCACTACTTTCCTTCATAGAACAGCAGAAGTGAACTTCAAGCTGTGGTAGTCCATGTTCAGCTGGTGTTTGCCCCTTGTATAGAAACAGCTATAAACTAGGTCAATTCACTTCATGGGGTCACAGATGATAGGGGGGATATAATAGTGGGAACTAGTGCCATGGGCCTATGGTTCACTTCTTCGTGTGAGTTGTTTAGCCTTAAAGGATGTTTTGAGCCTATGTAAACATGCCCATCTCATAGAGGAGTTGTGATATTCATGCCCAACATTATGGTTTTTCAGGTGTGTTAGTTAGGGCTCCCTACAGTAACGGAAGTTATAGAATCTCTCTCTCTCTCTCTCTCTCTCTCTCTCTCTCTCTCTCTCTCTCTCTCTCTCTGTGTGTGTGTATATGTGTGTGTGTGTGTGTGTCTGTCTGTCTGTCTTATTAGAATGGCTTATAGGCTGTGGTCTGCCTAATCCAACAATGAATTGGCTGCCTGTGAATGGAAGGTTCAAGACTCCAGTAGTTGCTCAGTGCAGCGAGCTGGATGTCTGGGCTGGTTTTCGGCGTGCACTGGAATGCCAAAGGAGCAGGCTGAGATGCCCGTGAAGGAATGGACTGGCCAGTGAGAGTGGGAACAAGTGTTCAAGGAACAAAAGCTCCCTTCTCTCATCCCCTTGAATAGACTTCTCGCAGAAAGCATGGCCCAGATTGCATCTGCATTAAAGCTGCGTCTTTCTGCCTCAAAGATCCAGACTAGAAGTAGATCTTCCCACTTCAGATTAAGCAGAATTCCCTCACATGCGTGCCTTCTTTTTGGTTTTAGTTAATTCCAGGTGCAGTAGTGAAGTTAACAACCCAAAACAGCCACACATCTGGTCAGCTCACGTTCATTTCATCACAGGCATGGTAAACTGGTGGCCTGTGATGAACTATCTCTAGTCCCTGCCACTTTGAGGTTGAGGAAGGAAGATCTCTGTGAGTTTGAGTCTAGCCTCGGCTATGTAATGAGACCCTGTCCTAAAAATAGAAATGGCAAAAGAAAACAAAAATAAAAATGGAGGGATATTATTTGTGAAGGACAGCAAGACACTTTCCTTCCAGTCTGAAGGCTCTGACTTAAGTTCTGTGACTCACCTGGTGGGTTTTGGAGGCTTCCCTGGATGCCTTATTTACATTATCCCCGGACTTTAGTATGGCACGAGCCACTGAGCAGAGTGTTCCACACAGAAACTGCACCCATTTTTTTTTAGGATTTTTCTTTCATACAGACGCCCCCCCCCACCCTGGTGATGCTAAGTGTCCTAGAGCTGCTGCTTGAGAAAGATCACAGTGCTCAGATGCTGGGATCTGTCCACTACTGGGGATGGCTCCTGGCACCCCATCCCCCCACAAAGATGCTTTAACCAGTTATTTAATCAGGACCGTTCTCTGGAGGATATAGAGTAGTTAGCATATTAATTATAGAATAGGTGTTACTATTTCTGAGGTTGGTGGAGAAAGTCTGTTGGGAGCACATCTCCCTTGGAGATAAGTAGTCCAAATGGGAAGGCCAATCTCCCTGAAACAATCCAGTGTCAAAGTCCAACACAGTTCTCATTGGATTCCTTAGTTCTTTCTCTCCAGCTGTCTCCAGCGTCCTGCTTTTGCTGCTTCAGTCAAGAGGAATAGTTCTTGGTTGGCTTTGCTCTTAAAGACATATCCACCTAGGGTTCCTGCTGTCTGTACTTACCCAAGGGATAGGACAATACTAAGTCTAATGATCCCTTTTGTGGGGAGAAGAAGGCAGAACAAAAAAAGGCTGTGGTGCTCACATGTTAATGATTTTGTGTAGTGTAAAGCCTGTGATGATACCAGCTGGGGACATTGGGGATCAGAAAGGCAAAAACTTGATGTCACGAGGGAAACTTCAGCCTTTGCCTTGTTTGTTAAGTTAACATCTGAACGTCTCATTAGTTATAATGTTAGAATATACAAAAGTCTCCTCCTTATTTTCTTTCACCCTTTTCTGTGGACAAAGGACTTAGGTGGATATGAAGATTAGTATAAAGCAATTTTAATTGTGCTTTTCTTTTCTTTTTTATGACTTAAGAAAAATCCATGATTAAAAAAAAAGAAAGATATGATCAAAGAAAAAATGAACAGTGAATTTAAATAACAGATATAACCACGGCAGTTCTTTCTTTGGGGGATGTGTAAATGATTGACACAGACATGGTTCTCCCCTGGTAGGGTTTAAAGTCCAGTGAGGAGGTACATAATAGCAAGCAGCAAGCTATGCAGTTGCAGGTCAAATAAAGATTTAATGGCCAGAATGACATGGTAATATGTGAGTTTACACTGATGGACAGACAGTCCAGGCCAGTTTTGTCTGAAGATGTGTTTATAGAGTTGACATCCTAAGGCTGAGTATAAATCTTGTAAGCTAAAGGATTGGAGAAGTGAGCTCAGCCTGAGAGGACAAGATGGATTCTATGAAAGCTGAAGAAGAACTCAAGCGTGGCTTGGGTAGAGAGAATAGGGGCCATGTTAAAGACTTTTTCTTTGTCCTTAAAAAGCTACTGAGGAACTTTTGGTTGTGAGCCTAGCCTTTAATGACTGAACTATCCCTCCAGCCCGCCACTGAAGAATGTTAAAGCAAGTGGGCCATGAGATCCTCACTGCGCATTTTGTGGCAAGAGTGGAGTGGAGATGTGTGTGCTGGCTCTTGCACTGATGGAGGTGGTAAGGAATGGCAGCTGGGCTGTGACTGGTATCAGGGCCCATGGGTAGGAGGACCCAGGTTTGAGCGATCATTAGAAGAAGGGATTGATGCTGGTGATGTTATGAACTTGAGGGATCACAACCTGTCTCCCCAGTCAAGCCTGGTTACCCATCCTTAATAAGCCAATGAAGAAAACCAGATTAAAAGTGAAAAAAAGAGAGGCGATTCATTCATTGTGGACACATTGGGAAGAGGCACAAAGTGATCCGGTGACTCCCCAAGTCTTTCTCTGGGTCCTGAAGTGAGAGGACCATGAATGTGCACATCCGTGCAGCCAGGACCGTGGCGTGGTACCCAACATTGAGCCATCATTGTTCGGGCTTCGGTCTCATTCTGTAAGGTGGAACCCTGTGAAATCTCTTTCTGGGAGACAAGTTCTCCCTCTACCTGGTGCTTTTTTATCCCAGGGAAATTCCATTTCTTTGGAGTCCTCTGTATCAATAGTCTGATGTTTAGATTGAAAGGCACAAGAGATTCTTTAGAGTATCTTCATCTTCCAGACCTGTCCCAGTGAGAGACTGGATGAGGGGTGTGACTTAGGATTCTTGGGTTACTAGCCTGGGTAAGTGGAATAAGTTAGTAAATTTGTATTTCATATTGAGGATTTCGAGAGGCATCTGTGGCATTTTGTAAGCCCTGTGGATTAGAGTTCTGGACTCGATATGCAAAGCAGTGGGAAAGGAATGAGTTTCTGGATATAAAGTGAAGTTGTAGGCTTGAATCACTCTGATCTGGGGAGAAGAGTCCTAGTAATGGATGCCTGGAAATGGCAGGAGGAGTTTGCAACAGAAGTGGGAAGGGGCTTCTATGAGCAGGGAGCTAGAAGAACTGAGGAGGATAGAGAGACAGGAAGTGAGCACAGACACCATGGGGGAGGCTGAGGATGAGGCACAATGATGTGAGTAGTTGAACTGAGTGTGGTGGTGTAGTTGAACTTTATGATATGGTCCCGGAGGCTTTTGACAGCATGCAGAGAGTACAAGGAGTAAGTGGGTGGGAGGGAATGAAGTCATTAAGTGTGGACAGGTTTCTGGAGAACTTTGCCTCCTGGACAAAAGACAGATGGAACAAATGTGAATTAATGGAGTTCCTTTGGTTTAAGGATATGTTTTATGATCACATGACGTCAGCTACGCATAGATTGGCTCTTAAGGAAGTCCCCCTCCTTGTTTGTAATTGCTTATGCATCTATCTCATTCATGTGAGTGCTATGTCAGAAGGCCATGGCCCTTCCACTCACTGACCATCAATGGTAGTGTGAAACTTTTGGTGGAAGCTGTTCTACATCAGAACCGTAGGTAAACACTGTGATTAACACTCTTGAGATCACTTCGTGGTATGAAGACTCCAGATGATTTCCCTTCAAAACCCATCTGGTTAAGAGCAAGAACAAAAAAGGTTAAAATTCACTGTAGAATATTCAAATCTGTTTGAAAATGGCTGTTAGAATAGGAAAGCTCTTAAAGAGAAGTACTTTCAAATATTTATAATTTTAATTTTTATTGAGGTAGCCATGGAGTTGTAGATGAGCACATAATTGGGAGAATTAACATGGAGAGATCCCATGTACCATTTGGCCAGTTTCTCCCAGTGAGAATATCGTAACTCTTCATAAAGTAAGTTTTGGCACTGGTATAAATTATTTAATTTTCTCAAGTTTTATTTTTACTGTGTTGGGAAGCAGTGGGAGGGGTGTATGCTCATAGGCTTGCTTGTGTTTTAGTTAGTATTAATGTTTTCATTTCACCCAAAAGGTAGGTTCACCTATATGTAACCTCAACACAGTGAAATTTCTTGGATGAAAAAGTGCTAACCTTGTAATCTGGAATAGTTGACAGTCCATTATGTGCATGTGAAGAGGTAAATGAGAAAAATAAGCAATTTGTTTGCTTCCTTTTCACTGGGAAGTATGCTTCTTTTCTTTTGAGAAAAATTGATCATTTCAACATGCCTTTGGGAGGGAGCACTAGGGGACCCATCTGTACCTGAGGCACAGCAGGACACAGGCATGGCCTGAGGCAATGGACCATCTGGCCAGTGGTCCAGCTCTGACTTTTACTCTGTGGTGGTCTTAGGCACATCACTTAACCTCTTTCTGGCTCAGTTCCCAATTGCACTGTGGAGATGACAGTGCTCATCTTTCCAAGCTGTTCTCAATGGAAGTGCCCTCATTGCAAATTCAGAGCTTTTCCTTAAAACCCGTAGTTCGAGTGTAAACTTCAGACACAAAGTTTGTGCCTTGTTCTTGTGTCCTTCTCATGGCAGTAGGTTTGTGGTAGGTTGGTGTGTTTTTAGCCTTTGGTATGAATCTATATCTGCTATAGTCTGTTTGACTCTCAGGAACGTGATGTATGGACAATAATAAAAATTTAAATTTCAGGACCATGATAAAAGCTTCAGTTATAACCTCTTTACCCTTCCAATATTTAATGTGTGCTCTTATGGATTGGACTTTCAAATCTATTTCCTGGGAAATCTCATTGATTTATTTAGAGCTGACAGCAGATGTCTAGCACAGGGGTCATACTCATCATTGGGATAGAAGGTGAAGTGTCCTGACAGGAAAACAGAGGTGAGATTAGAAAAAGCCCTCCAAGGTGTTCTTTCATCTTTGAAAATTCAGTATTGGAACTTTTCCTTCATTATAACCTGGAGAGATTTTGGAGTCATTTTTTCAGGGACTAATACACGGTAGGATTTTATAATCATATTTTCTTCTACTCAAGGGTGTGTACAGACTCAGGCAGAGGCTGGCAGCCCTGCATTTTCATTGTAGGACTTAGGGCACCAACCACCCGACACCGTCCTCCATGTGGAGAGCTGAGGGGTGTGTGAATGAGCTTCGCTAATAACACAAACATTTTCTTGAGCTGACAGAGATGTTTCAGCAACTAAGAGCACTTGCTTCGTTCTCTACCACAGTTTTGCTTGGGTTCACTCTACACCCTGCCTCAGAGACACTTGCTCTTGATGCCTGCCTTTCTAAGTTCTTTGTATATTCTAGATACTGGCCCTCTGTCTACTATGTGGTTGGCAAAGATTTCCCCCTAAAATGGGATTTTTTAGTGATAGAAAAATAGCCTCAGAGCTATAAAGAGGATCTCCACTCCACCCCTGGACCAATGACACCAGGAAAGTGAAGTCAAAATAAGTACCACTGCCCGTGGGAATAGAGATCAATTGCGTCCTGTTGTGCACAACTTTCCAGTACCACCTTGTTTTCAGTTACTGCCTAGAAGATGAAGGGAATGATTCACAGAAGGGAGAGGTTTCCAGTACACAGAGGAATTATTTGGAGTAATCAATAAGGATGGGTTTGGGTAAGTTAGGGTTTGGATCTATAGCTCAGGGCTTTGCCTTCCTATGTGGACCTTTGCTTGCAAGATTGAAGAATGATGATGCTGACTGTTCTAAAGGTTACCAAGCAGAGACATCCTCAGATAATTATAGCCTCCTTGGGACTAGTCATTTAGATGGTGCTGACTAGAAGCAAATGGAGCTCTATGTGCTTGGTGTCTAAATTTTGTCACCAGTGATAAATCTAGGAAGTCACCCAGATGACCTGGATGGCATTTGAAATAGGGAATGATATGGTATACTTCGTATAAATGATATTTTGCTTGACATGCCAGCAAATATGTTTATCTATGTCCCCAGTGGTCACAGATTGCCGGATGTGGAAGACACTGTACCATGCAGAGCTTGCTCATGCCTTCTCGGTTGCCCCTCTCACCGCAATGTGGTCAAACACAATCCGCTGTGGCTAGGACATCTATCCCCCTCTCTCCAGGCCCTATAGCCACAATCTTTTGTAACCATATTTTACTTGTTTATGGACAAAATTTTAAAAGAAAACAAAGTGCTTCATAAGTAAACATTGAGATGTTCAAACAGACAGCTCTAGTAGACAGTCTAGTAGAAGATTACATAGCATGTTCACAGTACACATTAAAAGTTTAAACAGAGACCGGCTGACTGGTGTTACAGTGTCTCCTATTTTGAAGGGAGGATCATTTGGTTCATCCGCAGCCTTAAAGTAAACACAGGAGGGATGCGTTTTCAAAAATCTCACTTATGCTTTGCAATTTGGTAATAATTATCATAGTAACAGATTTACCATTCTAGTTTACTTTCCCCCACATATTACACCATTTTAAAAATGGACTTTCCATGTGTTTAGCCTAGTGGGTGAGAGGAAAACTAGAAAATTGTTTACTGTATGTTACTCATGAACTACAACACCCTTCCTTCCAAACTTTTCTTCAGTGACCTTATTTCTGGGTCCTTGGAGACTTAACAGGCTACTCCAGTTGATGTAGAAGCCTTTTAAAAAAATTATTTAGTTTTATTTGTGTGTGCGTTGGTGTTTTTCCTGCATTTATGTCTGTGTGAGAGTGTCAGATCTTGGAGTTACGGACAGTTGTTAGCTGCCATGTGGGTGCTGGGAACTGAACCCGGGTTCTCTGGAAGAGTAGTCAGTGCTCATAATCGCTGAGCCATCTCTTCAGCTCTTCAGCCCCAGATGTAGAAATCTTTTGAACATCCCACACCATTACACTGAACAAATTTTGGATTAATATGATCAAGCCAATTTTCCTGTGGATTTTAGTCAATGAGGCTTTGTATCCTATGACTACAGCAAAGACTCAGCCTCATTTCATTAAAGCACCCGGGTATCAAAGAGCTGTCTATTTCTGCCCATGCCAGAGAAAGTCTGATTCATTGTATAACATGCTGGCAAAGTTCAAAGAGCCTGCATAGTGACTTTTTACTTGCTGGTGAAATGAGTGTGTGTGTGTGTGTGTGTGTGTGTGTGTTACGTTTATAGCTCAAGTCATTCCAGAGTCTTCCAACAGCATATGTAGAGAGTATCAAACCTGTAAACAACATTATTTAGTGAAACCCAGAAAGTCCAAACTGTGTGGCAAGAATGGGATTCATGTGTGATTTTTTAAAATTCATCTTTTTATACCTTCTTTTAAAAAATAAATTAACTTATTTTTATTTTATGTGATTGTTCTTTGCCTGTGGAGGCCTGAAGATGGCATCAGATATCCTGGAACTGGAGTGAACCACTATGTGAATTCTGGGAATTGAACCCAGTTCTTCCAAAAGAGCAGCTACTTAACCACTAAGCCATTTCTCCAGTCCCTATTTATTCTTTGGTCTCAGACCTCTCAGCCTCTATGGACAACAAGTTGCTTTTGTATAACTAAAAGAATGTCTTGCAGTTTCTGTCTCATTAAAGTAAGAAATGCAGGTTTGCTCAGTCATAGAGCTTCATTTAGATGGTGAAGTTTTTTTTTTGTGTGTGTTTCACTGTATCTTTTAAAAAGTTAATTTAGGGACAGTAAAATAAAAATGTGTGAGAAAGTGTTTTGATCTTTTTCAAAGGGTCCTGGTATACAAACAGGCATATTCATATTTGTGGTATTAACATTTTATTAGAGGTGATAGAATCCTAAGAACAACATAAGAATTTTTATTTAAAATGTTTTCTGTACAATATATTTCGATCATATTCTTTTCCAATTCCTCCCAGACCCTCCCCACCACTCCACGTCATTCTCTCTGTCTCTCTGTCTCTGTCTCTGTCTCTGTCTCTCTGTCTCTGTCTCTGTCTCTGTCTCTGTCTCTGTCTCTGTCTCTGTCTCTCTCTCTCTCTCTCTCTCTCTCTCTCTCTCTCTCTCTCTCTCCAGAAACAAATAAAATTACAACAGAAAATCCAAGCAAAGGAGAAAAACTGAGAAACACTGGTACCCGGTTTCAAGACGCAAACCCAGCCTCACAGCACCCTGGGAGCCTCTAGCTCAAGAAGAGGACAGACATATTTTGAAATGAAATTCTAGGTGCATGCTTACTGTGGTTCAGATATGTAGCCAGCAAAGGTCCGCGGGTAGAATGCTTCTCTGAACCCGTGGTAGTACTGAGAACTGACGGGACTCTTAAGAGTTTGGGCTTGATGGGAGAGAACGGATTATTGGGAGTTTGGGAACCCGATTCTTTCCCTTCATCTCTGAAGCCCATCCTCCCTTAGGGGGGCATCTTTCTCCACAAAGCGCAGCTTCTGTGAGATGGCGCCTCCCCACGTGGAGAAAAGTAAGGGGATCTGTTCATGGACCAAAACAATCCCTTATAGTGGATCGTCTCTGGTACTTTGTTGCAGTAGCATAAAGGTGACTACCACGTTATTCTGCAGGTGTTAGTTTAGCGGTTCGCTAACTATCAAGCTAAGTTTTGTGCATATCAGCCTTGAGCACCAACTCCTAAGGCAGGGCCTTGGCTTATTTCTCCTTACTTCACTCTGTCTTTCCCCCCAAGAGCTGTCTCTGTCTTGTGGAAGGATGAGAGATAAAGAATGTAAAACACTTGGCCTAGAGTACTCCGTCAATACAAGTGCAGACAGCTACGGGACCCCAAAGGAAGAATGACTAACTTAGCGGAAAAGTGATAAGACACAGATTCAACGGAGTGAGGACTTCAAAAAAGTGTACAAGCTTAGATGGGAAAACAGTTTCACCTTTGTTCCTCAAGTAGTTCCAGCTGAAGCTTCTTTAAGTTGCTGCATGGCAAACCTTGGAGTGCTTTCAGATCTTGGAATTTGGTACAGAATGAAATCACGTATTTTTCCATAGCACAGTGCAGTTTCACACTTATTGTGGAATGTTACTTGTGGCTATAATTACTTTGGAATTATTGGTCCTTGCCTAGATCTTATCACTTAGTCTGTTAACAAAGCATATACTTTATATCAGACTTGCAAACTCAAAATTTTGAGTTGATAAGCACTATCATAAAAATCAAAGAAAAATGACACCATGGAATGCGTATATGACAGACAAGAGATCCAATATTCACAGAGAGAATGGAGTGTATCCCTGGGTTATCAAAGAGGGCCTAAGGAAATATTTAGTAGAAGACAGTAAAATGGTCAAGGCAGATACAAACATCAGATGTTAATATAGCCAACAAATATTAACTTAAAAGTGATTGAATAAAGTTTTGGCAAATTGTCATAAATTTAGAATCAAAATGAAACATATAAAGTGAAATGGCTTTTCTATTATGTTGGCAAGAGTTGGTAAATTATTTTGTAGAGAAATTTAGTAATAACTTTCAATTTTCATTGTAGGCAAATCTCATATGTATCAAAGGCTTGCCTTAAACTTGTGGTCCTCCTGCTTACAGCTGCCAATTGCATGGAGTACAGATGCACACTAGCATGCCAAACTTCAGTCTTTAGTAAACTACTAACAGTTGACACTGAGACCCAACCCTTATAAATTTTTTAAAGTGCCAGTGGTTTTGCACAGAGATTTTACATAGAAGTAGCATTTTCATTGTGAAGAACTTAATGGGAGTTCTGCATCCATGTGTGGGGAAACATTAATACATCCACAGTCACACTTTAAGCATTTGCTTTATTTTTCAGGTATGTGTGTGTGCCTGGTATATGTCTATGCACCAAACGAATGTAGGAGACCTCAGAAGTCAGAAGAGACTGTGGGTCTTCTTGGAGTCAGAGATAGTTGTGAGCCACCATATGGCCGCTGGGGACTGAACTCAGGTCCTCTTCAGGGGCAGTGAATTCTATGAACAATGGGGTCATCTTTCCATCCCCCATGGTCATATTTTTATAGCATCATAATGACAGTTCCAGACAAACCCGTTTCATCTGGTGACATGGAAACTCTTGTTGGATAACACCACCATATGAGAAGTCATGGGGAAAATATGTAGTATAGTTCTATTGATGGCAGATAAAGTCCTCCCTACCCCAAATTCAAAGAACAGGAAAATGTGTTGATGGCTGTGGGCCCAGCTCTCATAGGTTTCCATTTGGTGGGAGGAGAGGGTTAGAAGCGACAGAGGGTTCATTTTAGCCATCTGTAATGTTTTGTGTGAAGTTTTATTTATGCATAACTACATAATTAAGTAAAAGGAAATGTAGAAATGATTACTTTTACATTATTAGAAAACCCAAAATTTCAGAATACTTTGTAATAAATATAACAGAAAATATACATGAATTTTGGAAAGTGAAGTATTACATTTCAAATTTAATATTACATATTAGAAAGAAACCTGATTAGGTGGGAAGATATACCATATTTTTATGGCTAAATATAAGTTTATAGAGGTTGGTCCAATGCTAGTCAATAACCCATTAGAAATTAAACTTAACAAAGTGATACAACAATTCCTTTACAAGAAGAGCAAAAGCCCAAGTGAGAATCCCTAAGATATTCTTGAGGAGAGCATGCGCGTGTGCGCGTGTGTGTGTGTGTGTGTGTGTGTGTGTGTGTATGCATGTAGGTGTGCATGTGCTTGCATGCGTGTATGTGTGCATGTTTGTATGTGTATGCGTGTGTGTGTATGCAAGTGAGCATGCATGTGCTTGCATGTGTGTATGTGTGTACATGTTTGTATGTGCATGCATGTGCGCGTGTGTGTATGTGTGTGTGTGTGTGTTGGACTCATATTTGACCTTCTTACTTCTTCATTAGGCAGTCAGAGAGGACCGTGCTCAACTCCTTATTCTACATATTCAGAACACTTAGATCCCTGTGTATTTTTGGCATTAGTTAGCCTCAGCGAGGAGCTGATGACCACTTGGCTGGGTTTACCTGGTAAGGTGTTTTGAGGATAAACGACTTACTATTCTAGTCTATAGTTCAGTCTCTTCCAAGAGGAGCCTGCTGTAGAGAAGCATAGATAGGAGTGGAATAGGGCTCCTTTTACATAAAGCTCTATAAACTATAACCTATAAAACCTCTCGGATATGGATAATTTCCATAATCCATGTAAGTGTCAACCAATATAGCTTATGTAACCTGTGTAGCCTGAATAACTGACATTAACTATACAGCCTCTGAAGCCCATACAGCCTCCATAACTGATATTAACTATACAACTTGAATAACCTTTCCAGCCTGCCTAAGTAATGTAACCTGTACAGCCTGAATGACTGACATAACCTCTACACGTTCTATAACCTCTATATCCTGCATGACCTCCATAGCATGCATAACTGTCAACCTCTACAACCTGCATGACCTCCATAGCATGCATAACCTCTATGTCCTCCATAAACTCTATAGCATGAATAACTGACGCAACCTGTATATCTTTCACAGCCTCTATAACATGCGTAACTGATATAAACTCTACACCCTACATAACTGATATAACTGCTACACTCTGCATGGCTTTTGTATCATGTGTAGCTGATAAAACCAGCACAGCAGACATTGCCTACACAGCCTACACAACTTCTAAAACCTGCATAACAGCTATGACCTCTGCAACCTGCATAATTTCTACAGCCTGCATAACTGACTTTATCCATGCAGCCTGCATAATACCTACAGCCTGCAGAGTTGACCTTACCTATACAGTTTGCATAATTGATACAAGCCACATAAGTGACACGGCCTCTGTGGCCTTCGGTAGTCTGGAGAGAACTTCATGCAACGTATATTTGATCATATCCTACCCTCTGCTCTCCTATCCTGCCTCCCATTCATTGCAGCTCTGCTAGTCTGGTAAAAAAAAAAGGGGCTTCAGGATGTGCTCTGCATAGCGTTAGGCATAAAGGGCACAGAACTTGGTGGAGAAAGGTAGGCCCTGGATCTGTGGCCCAGCTGCTGGGTGTGTTTAGGATGCTTTTCTCATTCCATTGCTCCTGGTTTTAGTATGAAATTTTTACTCTGGCTCCTATTGTTTGTCATCCCTCTGCCCGTTTTAAGAGAATATTTAGCCTGAAATACTTAATTTTAATATTTAATATTTGAATATTTAAGTTGAAAGCAAGTTAGCACTTGAAGCATCCTCCCAAATAACGTCAGACCATCATTGGTCCCTTCATCCTGTTAGACTTATTTGAAACAATTGTGTTGTGACAGAAAAGAATGGTGTTCTTGAAGCCTTATGGCTTGCACACTAAGAGTCCCATAAAGTAACTTACTTTTTGTATTAAAAGTTGACAAATTACAGTTGCATATAAATTATCTATCAATGTTTTATGTTAAAGACAGACTTTACCTTCTTATCATTGTGAGATAATTAGCACTTTGTTTAAGTCTATACATTCTTTTTTTTTTTTTTTGAATTATGAAGCTGTTGGCCTTGCTTGTTTCTTACTGGCTAGCTCTGACTTAAGTAATTACCCCATAATTGTTAATCTAAGTATGTCTATTACCGGAGAATAGTTCCGGGATCCTACCCCATGGCGTTACATCTCGAACTCAAGTCTATACATTCTTACTCAGTTAATTGGATCCCAAATTCCCTGTAGTAATACAAACTCAGGGTTTGGTTTGGTGCTATCTGTCCACTGGCACCAGGTGAAATCTGCACACTGATGTTTTTCTGTTTTGTAAGGATGTCAGTGATACTCTGTGCTGTCCCGTGGATTCAGTGCAATTCCATTAAATGTTTCAGATGTTTGTGTATGTGTGTGTGTGTGTGTGTGTGTGTGTGTGTGTGTGTGTGTGCGTGTGTGTGTGATTTAACAAGAAGATTGAAAATAACTGTAAACACATACTGAGAATCTTCAAGGCAGTTGGGAGAAGACAAGTTCTGGGAACCGGCATTGTTGCCTTAGGCTGATAGTGAAGGCATAGGAATAAAGATAGTTCATTGCTAGCTAGCATAAAAAGAGATAGATCAATGAATGGAGCAGGAGAGTGACCTGAAACAAGTGCACATATATCCTCTTGATTTATTTCCAAAGTAGACTTACAGAGCCACAGGGCAAGATGGTCCTTTTCAATACGCAGTGCTGGGGTAATCAGGAATTTAGAGGAAAAAATTGCTATCGAATACTCCAAATACTAGAAGATCCCAAAACTAAGTTCCCAGTAATTAGATGATGCAGGGGACAGATACATCTTGAAGAATAGTCATGAAGACTACAACTGATGTGGGGAGTACTTCTGTGTATATGTCAATAAAGCACTGTTGGCCAATAGGAAAGCAAGATAGGTGGGACTAGGAGTCTAGGAGGATTCTGGGAAATGTAGTGAAGAAAATCGTTGCCATGTGATCTCCTGGGAGGAATGGACATGGCAGGAGTATGTCCTCATAAAGATAAGTCCTTATAAAATACATAATAATAATCAAGTCAGGGCTAGCCGATAAGAAACCAAGCAAATGGCCAACAGTTTCATAATTAATATAGTGTCTTATGTGTTATTTGAGGGCTGAAAGCAGCAACAGGAACCAGGTGGTGGGCAGGAAAACTAAATGTTACATACAACAACACACAGCTCATATTTAGATTTAAACATATTCATATTCCTGATTTTTTTCTGGGAGAGCAGATCCAAGAATATTATAGCAAGATCTGTGGCACAGAGATTTTCATGTGGACCATATCTACCTCCTCATCCTGAGGGTCTCTCCACATTCCCTGAAGGAGGGCCCTTCCTTTATTTTTCTTGAGATCTTCCTGCATCTAATTACAACCACCTGAAACAGACGTGGGGAGAACTTTTGTCTTCTTGACACTCTCAAGGCTTACCACCAAGTTCCTTGCTACTGTTTCTTTCTTAACTGTCCATAAGTTCTTTCAGGTGAACCCTGAAACCTTTCTCCAGGCCTAGAGAATTTTCCTGATACTTCTGTGGCATCAAGACAGCTGGTTTATAAAAAATATTTTTTTGTAAACCAGCATAAATGCTTTTGTGTTATATTCTTCTGTACTGGTTCATTCTTTTCAGTTATGAACTATTTAGTATGCATGCCCATTGTACTAAAGGACAGAAATCATGGCTAATTCAAAGGACACTTACACTACTGTCATCCGCTGTGTTATTACAGTCACCTCTGACTCAATCTGTATTTATGTGTCAAGTCCATAATAAATGCCTTATATCATCTAATTCATTTCCACAACTCACCATGACATAGGTCACGGTTAAGACCCCTGTTTTGCAGATGTAGAAATTGAAGCAGCCAAGATGAATGGCTTCCTCAAGATAACACAGTCAGGAAGGATCAGGGCCAGAAGTACAAACCCAAGAGAGTCCTGTGCTAGAATCACTCACTTACTCTGCTTCTTATTATATTCAGAAGGAATCAATTACAACAGAGACATTTTGAAGTTCTATGGCAATGGAATCCAATCTTGGTTAGCTTAAGTAGGAAAACAACTCTTGGGCGGATATTAGGTAACTTTAAACATTGCCCCCAATCCTTGGAAACTAGAGTTAAGAGGCAGGAAGCAGAACACCAGGTCATGCTGCGGAAGTCTGCTGCTGCTTACACGGGTTCTAAGCTACTCCCTGTCTTTGCTTCAGGGCTTCAAAAATGTTATCTGTTAGAAACGTCTGTTTGGCCCACCTGAGGACACCTGCCCATGTTCCATCTGCCAAGAGTGAGGAGAGGGAATGACTGGCCTCCTCTGGTTCTTGTGAGAAATTAAACTTGGCTGACTGTCAAAACCCACACTGAAGACTTCCTCGCAGAAAGAAGGGGAGAGGCTTAGTAGCCAGGAAATGATGGGGTGCTCCCAGCACTCCTGTTTGATGTTGTACCTGTCTCCAGCCCACAGCTCTGACGCTGTTCACATGGGTGGAGAAGGCAGGTACTATTACTATGCTAGCAATCACGGTTGCTTCCTGAACAAATCAGACCAACCCCTACTAACTCCTTTTGTTATTACATAGGAGATAAAAGACTGAGTTCAAATACCATTGCTGGACTGTTCTCTAAGTTTTAAAGATTCCCCATTGTGACTAGGGCAGCAATAATGTGTCCTACTGGAGCCTAGAATTCAATCACATTCATATTTTTCTTCCTATCTTCCCCTTCTGTTGTGTTCTCTAAGTCTAACTAAAGCCTTTTAACTTTTCTATTTTATGTTAATACCTATTTACTGGTTATCAGCAGTTTGTGTTGTGTACTTTCTCAAGTCTAAAATTGTCCCTGTCTTTATTTTTGCACATGTTTTCAGCATGAATTCCTTTGTACTCGACTGGACTTTGTATCTCTGGTCATTCCCTCTTCCAAAATGTCTTTCCTGTTGCCGCCACGTTAACCTAAAACTCAGTTCAGGCTGTCCCGCTTCTTGGCCCATGTGATTCATTGGGTGCGGCTTCTTGAGTTTGAGTCAGAAGGGCAGTACAACAAGGCCCCAGAGTAAATTTCTAGCTTGATTTCTCACTCACCAGTTTGATATGCACCCACAGATCTGTAGCTAAAAGGTTTGTTTATCTGGCACTTTGACTGCCTTGCAGTGTTTGTCTCCTGGGTGTTATCACAGACTTCTAGGTGGAAAGGTTTTGTCCTTTCTGTTTCACAGATGAGGACAGAGATCCACTCTCGTCCGTTCCCTGATAGTACATGACAGGGCTGGGCTGCAAGCCCTGCTTTGACGTTCCTTTCCAGGGCGCCAGATCTCCTCCTTGCATTGGCTACCTTAGTTATCTCTGTCTGGGATGCCTTTGCCCCTCCCTTCCTTCTGGCTTTCCTCCCCTCCTCCCTGGAATCTTCCCCTTCCTCCCCTTCTTTACCTCTCTCTTTTTCTTCCTTCCCCCTTTTCCTTTTTTTCTTCTCCCTTCCTTACTTCTCCTGGTTGTTTTGACACAAGATTTTGCTCTGTAGCCAAGGCTGGCCTGGAACTCACTGTGCAGCCCAGGCTGGTGTTGAATTCATGGTGATCCCCTTGCTTCAGCCTCTTGAGTGATGAGAAGAGTACACACATGATCCGCCATGCCTGACTCCTTTATTTTTATGGGATTAATGTTTTCCTCATCTTTTAATACTTACTTGACATGTCACTGTCTCATTAAGTCATTCTCGAATTGTGCTAGCTTGGAATGATTTCCTGTGGGTGTTTTCTTTCTATATCGGGGTCTTTACACGCAAGCCATATGGGGAGCTGTGTGCCACCTCTAGCTTCGTATGTTGTCTTGTCTAGAATCCTCCCTGATGGATGGAGTGCTCCCTGATCTAAAGAATGAAAACATTGTAGTTTTAAAGGGAGGATACTTGGGTTGCTGCCACCAGCTAAGGGTAAATTTTCTAGACATTCTTAACCTTCCATTACTGCCACTAAGAAATAAAGCTTGCCATTCCTTGGGCAGGTCCACAGTGAAGTGAGGTTTGGGGTAGGAATAGGGATTATCAGGCAGGGATACGGGTCTAGGAAAGGTCTAGAATGTAACTCAAGTCTAGGCAGGCTACCATACACTAATCCTGAGAATAAGAGAGAAGTCAAGAGATCAGTGGAACAAGGAAACTAAGGCCCGTTGAGGGCAGGACAAAGGGACGCTCCCGGGAGTCCATGTGGTACTGATGAAGGTATGGAGATTTACAGGAGCAGGGTGGAAGCAACAGAACAGATGCTTTAGCCAAGTTATAGTTTGGATCTGGCATGACTATCAAACGCCAATACGTTAGTTAAAATGCTTCATCTTCATCCTGGGGCGCTGTAGGAGATGGTGGATTCTTTAAGAGATGGGTTAGGTGGGAGAAAGTTAGGTTATCACTGGAGTGCTCTCACAGGAGACGCTGGGGCTCCAGGCTCTTCCTCTCTGTACTTCTCTCCTGTCAAGTGGGGAACAGACTGCTTCTGCACACTCTTCTGTCATGATGCAGAGAGCCGCCATAGGCACCAGGCAAGAAGGCCTAGCACCCACAGACGGAAAGCTCTGAAACCATGAGTCAAAATATACCTGCCCTAGCTAGGGTTATTATTGCTGTTATGAGACGCCATGACCAAAGCAACTTGAGGGAGGAAAGGGTTTATTTGACGTATACTTCCACAGCACTGTTCATAATGGCAGGAAATGAGGGCATGAGCTCAATCAGGGCCAGGGACCAGCTGACGCAGAGGCCATGGAAGGGTGCTGCTTACTGGCTTGCTTACCACGAGTGGTTCAGCCCTCTTTCTTATAGAACCTTGGACCACCAGCCCAAAAACGGCCCTGCCCACAATGGGCCCTCCCACACCAATCACTAATTAAGAAAATGCCCTTCTATCCGATCTTAAGGAGGCACTTTCTCAATTGAGGATCCGGCCTCTCAAGTGCCTAAAGCTTGTGTCAAGTTGACATAAAACTAGCCAGCACAAAACCTCCCCTCCTTTTGATTTGATTAGCTCAGGTTTGCGGATACAGTGTTAGAAAGCTAACACAAACAATGAAATGGCCCATGATTGTTCCAGCTCTCGCAGCATTGGGGCACAGGTGGGTCCCCAGCAAGGGAGCAGTTGACACAGCTGGCTGGGGCAAACGCCTGTGGTGTGCAGACTAAGAAGGTAAGGACAGCACTGCTTCTGAAAGCCCTGTTTAAAGCTTGGTTGTGTTTCACTTGAGTGCTGTGGCTCCCTGAGTTAGGGAGCGGGTATGCGTTTTGTTAAATGGAGCTCCGTGAGGCAGAATGCACTTTCTACCGACACTGTGAGGCATGACGGTAAGTGTTAAGACAAGACACTTCTCTGAATCAGTGAACTTCTTTGTCACTTCACGTCTCCGGTTTTAATAATGGGGCCCTTGCTAGAATCACCTGGTCTCTAAGTCAGGTAATGGTTTTGAAATCTGTCTAGATACTTTAAAACAATGCTTAGAAACACTAGCGATAACTGTGGGTGACACCATTCTTTCAGGGAGAGCTGCATTGAGCTTCGCATAGCTAGAGATTCTCAGCACAGAGATGCCAGGATTTGGAGAGTACCACAGCTTGCCACCTGTTCCTTGGACAGGTCCAGTGCTCTGGGAAATAGTTTGTCCCTTCACTCAGACATGACTTTGAGATGACTTTGATGGCAAGTCCCTTTCCTGAGGGGACAGAGCCTAGCGGGCCCTGTTGCACAGTGAGTAATTGCTGTCACCTGTGCTTTGGAGGCATCCCAGCAGAGCCTTTGTCAATGTGTGTTTATCAGGAATCTGCTGTCTATACTGCAGTCTTCCTGCTTGCTGGGGGAAGCTGTTAATTAAAACAGAAATAGAGCTGCCAGAAGTGAATTATTGAGTTCTGTGGTTATCTCAGGATTCTACCTGTTGTAGATGTCATTATCACGGGGGGAGGGGAGGGTCTGCAGCGGGAGCCTGCCAGCTGCCACAGACTTGGAACAGAGATGCATGACATCCACAGATAACGTAATCCTGTATCTGAAAGGGAAGGGGTGTGTGAAGACTGCCTACCTCTTCCCTGTCACTCATCTGGTATAATCAGATTGGAGGGAAAGGCTTACTCCTAGACCCACTTGCTGAGAACCCACCAGGCTTCTGATGAGTTCCATTTCCTGCAACCTACTGCCAGTGCTCACCTGCTCAGACATTTTTCACAATGCTCCCTCCTGCCATTAACCTAGAAATTTGAGAGATTCTAGTTAGAATTAGCAATTCAACTTTGCATCAGCATGACATGAGAAGGGAGTTTGCTTTCCTTGTCTCCATCTACCATAATTTTGTCTTTGTTTTCGGGCACCCACACATTTTCCCCCCATCCATGGCAGACTTTCATTTTCTATATCCTGGGTCTTCTCACTTTTCTTTCTTCCTTACAATCCTGGTACAGAGACTTTTGTTTTCGTTTTTATATACTAAGTGTTTTCTTAGGATGCCAAATGATGCTGCCTGGGTTCCTTTGTTTCACGTTTCCATTCTTACGTTTTTTAATTGTTCTTTCGTGATTATAGCACAATTTCCCCTTTCCTTTCTCCCTCCAAACCCCCTATTACTCCTCCCTGTTCTCTTTCAAATTCATGTCCTCCCTTTTATTCTTGCTGTTACATGCATATATGTACATATGCATTTCCAAATGCATCAATACTACCTGTTCAGTCTGTACAATAGTACTTTTATGTACATTTTCAGGTTGACCATGTGGTTTTGGTTAACTCATTGTTATGTTCCTCCCTGGAGAAGATTATTTTTCCCATTCTCAGCACTCCTTATCTGCCTACAGTTCTTTGTGTAGGGTTTAAGCCTCTTGCCTCACTCACACCTCTGAAATGCAATTCACTCTCTCGTTTTTTCATCTTTGTCCTAGCCCCATTTCCTCTTTCTAGCATTGACAAGCTGGACCAGGGATGCATCTGTGGAATCCATTTTACACCTTGTTTACATACTCGTTAAGTGGCAAGTATTTGATATGTGCTTGTAAAGCTTTTATACTGGGCATTGTGGGTGTAGTAATTTATCACAAATCATTTGAACATGTGTCTTAAGTGCTAGCAGGCTTCAAGAAGAGAAAGTGTGATATTTGGAGCTGGAGGTGTGGCCCCCAAACCAGCAGGGTCAGCATCATCTGGCAGCTCCTTAGGAGGGTCCAGGTGCTACCCGAGGTCCCTGGAAATGAAGTCTGCATCTGACCAAGATACTGGGTGATCTTTGTGCCTCCTGACACTAAGGAAGGTGTGTGTTTGATTCCAATTACTTGCTAATTACGGTTACAATCTGTGAGTACAGACTGCAGAATGAGTTTTCTTTTGGTGGCAGTGGTGAGAAGCTCAGCTGGATTCCCAGTCTTCAACACTGAATGACATGTTGCAAGGGCTTTAAGCCAAGTTCACTGGCTTTGATTTATTCGCAGTTAACAAATCAGTTCCAAACACCTCTCAGTGTGATGCAGGAAAGAACGAGGCATTGTCCTTGGTTTTGCAAAACCAACTTTTAGCAGGAGACACAATCAATTTTTCAAGTATTGAAAACGTTTTGGGGTCGTAAAAAGGAGCAGAGTGCCGACATATGCTATAACATTGATGAACTTTCAAGTGGTGTGCTCAGTGAAAAGAGAATGCATAGCCACAAATGCCACCTCTAGTATGGAAAGCCCAGGATGGCAGCAGCCACAGTGAAAGAAGCAATTGGGCATTAACTTAGGACTGGAGTGTAGGTTGTCGGTGGTAGCTGGTGTGCACTAGGCTTCCTCTCAAGGTGATGAAAACACTCTGAAGTTGAATGTGGTGGTGGCTATAAATTCCTGCTAAGTTACATTGAATTGTGTGTCTGAAATTGACACATCTTGTAGTTTATGAATAATAACTGAATGTCATGTAGGGTGTGAGTTATGCTGCAATAAGGTAGTTATAAAAGATCTGGTAGGATTGTGGAGGAGTGTTGCGTCCGATGAGCGCATCGTGGAGGTTTCAGGCCTGGATGGGCTTCTTTGGCTGGGCATCCCCATGGTTTAAATTTAGGCACACGAGAGGGTATGGTGAGAAAAAGAGGAGGGAGGAAGCAAAGCCCTTGAGGCAGAGCAGGTGACTCTGCCTTGCCCCTATTGGAGGAAAGGACACGGAACATCTGAAGCTCGTGTGACATTGAGCTGAGGAGAGGGGTGCCATGAGAAAGGTTAGTTGAATGACAGCACTCAGGTCATGAGGGATCAGTATGGCATAGGTTTTGTCTCTTATCTGCTCCACTAGATGAGACTCATGCCTGACCTTATTACGTGGTTCAAGAACCTGCAAGTGGACAGGGCATACATTCCAGGAGAGAAACTGCTGCTATTATTCTGCTAAGTGTATACAGTAAACTGAACTCCGATGACTTGTTTCTATATCCGCAGATCAGTGAGTCTCGGCCCTCATCAGAAAGACTTCTTTTGAAGTAGATGACAATTGACACAGAGGTCCACAGGTGGTCAGCATGCAGATGACAAGACATTTTAGAGTGACCAGCCCTAAATGGGACATGTGTCTCACACCTGTTTTCTCAACACTCAGGGATTATTGAGGAAGAAGGGCTGGAAGGATTTAAGGACCAGAGACACTGGGTAACCACCATGAAGCAATGTTTCTAGACACAGCAGGCAAGTTGTACACATGAACTCACAGTGGTTGTGACAGCCTGCACAGGACCTGTGTCAAGCCAGACACAGTTCTAGCATGGAGAGGGGTTGGTGAGCACAGAGTCCACTGACTGAGGAGTTATTGGCAATTGGTCTGGAGGTGGGAGAGTCTCTTTTCCTTAGGGACATAGAATGTGAAAGTCTACTCCTGCTCTAGTAGGTAGGCCTAAACACAACCAAGTGCAGACAACACTAAGTGGACTCAGTGGGTTTGAAAAAAGCAGCAGTGAAGTTGGGAGGAAAAAGTGGTGGGTGTGTGTGGGAGGAGAGAATGGAGAAGTGGGGGATCAGATCAAAACACATACGTGCACATACGAAATCCTCAAGCAACACAAAGCAAAGAAAAAAACACTTTAAGCTAAAACAATAGAAATAACGAAGAGCTTCCGGAAACAGGTGCGATTCGTGCTATAGATTTGTTTTTCTAGGTCTTCTGATTTGGGCAGAGAATGCATTAGATGAGAACTAAGCTGGAGTCCTTAGGAGATGAGCAGTTATCCAGAGTTCAGGCAGCTGCTACAGCTGAGGCAGAGAATAGCAGATGCAATGGGCTAATAAAACTTGCCCAAGGGGCAGGAGTGACTGGGTTTCTGATTTATGGGCGCTGGAAGATGGCCAGCAACAATTACCAAAGTGTAACTGTTGGGTGTCTGATTTGTGCATCTGGATGAGATCTGTGATGGGCTTATTGAACTGGAGTAACTAGGCGGTAACTAGGATGGAAATCTGTGCAAGATAGTGTTTTTAGTTTTCTGCGATAGACTTGAGCATTTTAAATGGATGGAAATAGTATAGGATGCAAGGGGAATTCTCAAAGAGGCAAGGTGTGATTCTTTAATCCAGTATTTCAACGCCTAATCAGTTATCTGACATTATAGCTCTCTCCTGAGCTGCCAGTTCATATCAGACATTTATGAGAACTGGCTTTGTTATAATGAAAGTCAGTTCCTGCCCACAGGTATCTTTCAGGGTATCTCCTAGGGTTGAGAGTACTGAGGGTCACATTCTGACTCTCCTCCATTCTGCTCCCCAGTGTTTCCATGATGTTCGTCATAGCAATGATGTTGGAGATTGCAGAATTGTGTTATAAGACTATAGATAGTCCTTGCGTGTCTCATTTTCGCTTAGTTTTTCCAATAATGGTAGCATGTAATTTATTAAGTTACTAATGGAGGTTAGGTTTAATTAATTCCTCTATCACCTAGAACAAATGCTGTTTCCTCTACAGCTATGAAAACACTAATGTACTCTACAGGTGGTGGTTAATTCTGGAGTCAGTTTGACTGGGTTAAGGGGTACCCAGATAGTGCATAGGGCATTATGTCTAGATTTGTCTGTGAGGCATTTCTGAAAGATACTGTTGACTCAGTGGGCTATATAAGAATGAGTTGAGGTCATCCAATCAGTTGAAAGCTTCTACTGAATGGAAAAATGTGAAGTACCTCACCTGTGGTGTCCAGAAGTTTGACAACCTGTGGAATTGGGGTGCTTCTCTTCTTATAGAATTAGTCATTAGAAGCCCAGTTTTCTGGCCTTCTCCTCCTGGAACTTGCTGAAGCCTCCTGCCGTACCACAAGTTATCAGGTCCCTGACTAAGACAGTGTAACTAGGAGCTGCACCACCCACTTCCTTGCCTCTCAGTCCTTTGGATTTAGACTGATTTATGCTACCAGATTCCATCATCCCCAGTTTGCAGATAGTATATTATGGGATTTCTCAGCATCTACAATCATGTGAGACAATTCCCACAATTATTTTCTCTCACTTAGGTATCAGTGTGCATATTGGTTCAGTTTCTCTGGGGGACTCTGGCTACTATAGTGTATGTTGATATTATGATGGTTTTCCCCATAGAAGGCTCAATAAGTAATTAGAAAAATTCTTCTTGGACGCAAACAGCTGTTATTCCTTATTTATCTGTCAACTCATCTCTCTGTCTGCTCTCTCCAGCCCATGGATTTCACCTCTGAATATACATCATCCCTGCCCTGATCGCTCAGTCCCTGTGGCCAATGTGGGCTGACCTAAAAACCTCTCAGTTTATCACATTTACCCATTTCCAGGTCATGACTCCTCTGCTGTGGAAGATGTTCTTAAATGAAAACCAGAACCCACTCCCATAACACAGGACTATGATGGCCAGCCCCATCTGTCTCATTGCCAAACACATCTCTCAGAAATTCCCAAGTCTTTGCTGAATTTTCTTCTCTGGCTTCGTTTGTTTGCTTGTTTTGTTGTTTTGTTCTCAATTTGTGACACAATTCCAACTCCAACCCCCCTCCTCTTTGGAAGCCTTCCTGAGCCTCTTCAGTCTGAGCCAGGAGCTTCCTCTCCTCTGAGAACTTCTAGTGTCCTGCACAGTCTTCCTTGTGACAACACCCTGTACTTTCTTCATCGTTGCTTGGTATCTCACGGACGAGAATATGTTTCAGTTCCTCATAAATTTACGATTATAGAATTTGACATCCAAGTAGATGAAAAATCGACTCCCAAGACCTGTCTGAACTTCACTTCCACAAAATGGGTTTTGTATTGACTTAACTTGAGTGACCCCAAAATATAATTACTAAGTCAAAGGAGAGCTGGTTAAGCATGGGAAGACGGGGCAGTTGGTGAAGTACTTGCCGTGCAAGCAAGACAGCCTGCGTTGGGATGCTCAGCATCCACACAAAAAGCTGGGTATGGTGTGCACAGCTGTAATCCTATTACTGGGGCGATGGACACAGGTGACCTGGAGCTAGCTGACTAGGTAATCTTGCCACATCAGTGAGTTCTAGGTTCAGTGGGAGACCCTGTCTCAACTCAACACAAAGGATGGATACTGATGGAGGAAGACACTTGATATCAATCTCTGGTTCCATGTGCTCATGCATCTGTGCATACATGCAGACACATGTGAATGTATACATACTACATACACACCACACACAAAGTAAAATTTAAAGTAAAATTTTAAAGGTGGGAATTTATATATTTTTTTATTTGCAGATATTTAACATTTCAAAATGCATTCACTGATGACAGCATTGCCTTGTGAATGGAGCTGGCCACTCAGAAGGCTTGCCTGGCTGCATTTGTAGCTGCTGTATGCATCCATGCTGTCTGTGTGTGCACCTGTGTGTACACTTATTTAGCCCCATTTTAAAGTACCAAGTATGAAAAAGTCACTCATGCACAGCATTCATGCTGATCCTATGTGCATTCTTTTACTTAGTCCTATTTAAAATTGTAAAAGGTGCATAAAAACATACTGAAGTGTCTTCTCATAATTCCAGACTTGTTTATTACTGTGTGTTCAAGTATCCACCCCATCACCTTTCTCCTTTGAGTCAGACCTGGGTAATTGTATATTGAAATATGTGCTATTTCATTATGAATCTCTTCCCTGCTATTTCTTCTTTATATTGCAGTTCATGCGTCATATCAGTTTTATAAAGGAACTTAATATTAGAAAAAAGAAAATGTTACCAAATATTTAAGTGAAGAGAGGTGTTTTATGACTTTTCTTGGGAATTCATGAATAAATGTCTATTTGTCTTACATAGAGCCCTGGAAACAGAGCAGAGAAATGATTGCACCCAGCACTGGCATGGGGAAGCCACTCGGGTTTCCTGGTGCTGTTCTGGAAGTGGGGGTGACAGTTAGGTAACTGCCACCTACAGGGCCACTCTGGCAGGCCCCTTGTTGGAGTTCCCTGCTCACCTTCCAGGCAACAGCTTAAGGGAGAGTCCTTCTCCCTCAGCAAGTGCTTACTTTTTAAAGAGTCTTGGGGAGGGGTGTGTAGACTTCTCAGCTTTCTAAACACCCTGAGCCCGAGCCCCTCCTTCCTTCAGGAGACGGTGCTTCAGTTCAGAGTAATTAGGTGTGTCTGATAAGGGCAAGGTTATGAAAAAGGACAGTTGAGGTTTTGCCAACAGCCTTTTTAACAGGATAATAGTCACTAAGTTGCACAGCTGGCATTCAGCTCTCTGTGCAACTCAGGCTAGCCATGAACTCCCTTTCCTGCTGCCCCAGCTTCCTAAGTGCTGGGGTGACAGGCATGTACCACTAGGCCTGAGTATTGCCAACTTTTTATGTAAACACATAGGCTCACACTGCATTATGCTGACTTTCCTAAATTAAACACTTAATGGATACATGAATCCTTTGGTCATCTCCTCGGTTCTGTCATTTTTATTAGGGTTAGAAGAGACTAAGTACGTTTTGGTGAGTGGGAAGATGTGGTGGGGCTTCCTGAGTGTGAAGAGTCACATCCTGGTCCTAATCAGATAATGATCTAAGCTTGGGGTGCCCAGTCTTTGTCACCAGGACATGAGCACATTCTTGGGGGTCCCCAAATCTTACTCTTATACTCTTACCTGCACATGTACGAAGTGAAAGGTATGCATTGGCTCATCTTGGTAGTTTTCCATCTGTCCCAGTAACTGTACCTTTCAGGAACTTCAATACACATTCATTTAATGCTCCCCTGTCACCTGGCAGGATTCTTACTAACAGAAAATGTGGCCATTTACAATGCAACAAAATGAGAATCCCTGCTCATGAAAAGACAGTCTTAACAAACCAAGGACAACTGGTTAGATGCCTTTTCCTTATTGCAACCCTTCAGTGGTTGTTCATTTTTCATGCTGTTCCTGGTGTTTTATGTTAGGGAAGAAAATCTGAAATAAGGAAACTATTGCAAAGGGAGAGCTACACACACACACACACACACACACACACACACACAGAGAGAGAGAGAGAGAGAGAGAGAGAGAGAGACAGAGAAACAGAGAGAGAGGCAAACTAAGAAAATTAATATCAACTTATTTTGTTTTGAGAACATTAAGAAAGTAGCTTATAAATCTATTCTGGTGATGTAATCGGAAAAGAATATTATGCATTTAGTTGATTGTTGAAGTAACTCATTTCTATTAGAAGATTTGTTTTTGCTTGTTTTCTTTTCCAAGTCTGCCTAATACGGATTCTCAGGAAACCGAAACACATACACACACACACCACACTACACCATACCACACACACACACACACACACACACACACACACTTTAAACCCCATCCATGATAGGGCTAGATTTAGTTATTAAAAACACAGGGTATCAGCCATACCCTAAACAGTTTTCGTTTGAGTGCATGGAATGGTTCACCTTCTGAAATAGTCTGTGCTCATGGTCCATTGATGCTTGTAGGTTTTTCTTGTGTGAGGTCCAAAAACATCATGAAGTTCCTCTTTGAAACAGCTTACAAGGCCACTGTTGCTTTGAAGAAGTTAATCCAAGTAACTGTTGAGTAGTAACGGAGTTCTTGGACGTAAGTGCTCTTGAACTTGGCCTAGGGAGTGTGGTAAAGGCTATTAATCCTGAACAAGGAGTTGCTGGAAGTCTGCAGTGTGAAGGAGTAGGGATGACTACCTCTGCTAGCCTCAGAGGAGGCGCACAGGCGACGGGCCTGAGGTGGTGACAGGGATGTGTTGGTGTACGTCTATTCCTAGCCTAGTTCTTACGTCTTCTGAGAGAGGGTCCCACCACGACAGGGCTGGCTTTCCTCAAGCCTGGCCTCAGATGGAAATCCTTCATGTTCTGAGACACTGACAGACAGAGCAAGCCTATGACCCGGAAGGAACCACGTCATGTTAGTTTTGGCCTTGCAGTGTGAAGACGTCTGGGAAAGACAGTGAGCAGAGCTGACTGGAAATGTGAACTTGGGCCAAGACTGTCCAAGGAAGGTGTGTGAGAGCCCTGAGCAGAGACTCCCCTGCGTGCCTCCAGCTCCCAGACTTGGGAAAGCAACAGAAATCGTGTTGTCACGTGCAGGAAAGCAGGCTTCATTTATAGGCATTTAATAAGGTAGATTTCCCCAGACCCTCCTCTATGGCCTCAAGCTAGCTGCTTAGGAAAGTGCATGGAGCTTGATGAGATCCCAGGGGATCAAACCGGGCCAGAAATAGAGTCCCGAAGACTGGAGGCATCACAGTGCCCTAGAACAAGGACCAGGAGGCCTTGGAGGGGCAGATTGCAGGAGGAAGAACCCATACTAGCAGGACTTGGGATGTGGGAAGACTAAAAGCAGAAAGGGTGGGGATGACACCAGTGTCCTGAAGGGAAAAAAGGAAGAAAGAAAACACATTGGGTAAACACCCTCCCTACCTTGTCAGCTGCTGTTGGCACCCAGGAGACTATGAGATCATCCAAGTCGCTCTGGTAGGAAATAGAAAACCAGGCAGCTGCAGCTACACTCAGTTTCCCGGTGGTCAGCATCCTCTGGGGTCAGGGATTCCTGGAATGCTTCTCATACAGCCCTACCACACCCTTCAGTGGCCCAGGCCTGCAGCATCCTCTCCCTGAATCTGAGCCCCTCTGTCGTGTCCACGCCCCTCTGAACTGCAGGGATGGCTTACCTCTGTCTTGTCCACAGGAACATGAGGAAAAATGATATACATGTATGAAATGCCATAACAAAACCTGAAATTATTTTGTATGCTAACTAAAATAGTGACTATAAAGATAGAAGATACTAAAATAGGACTGAAAAATATAGGTTCTCCACTTATGATAAAGTATTAAGAATAGAAATAAAGACAGATGATTTAAAGATATTATTCTTTCATCATTGTTACTATTTGAGACAAGACCCCATGTTGGAGGCAGACTGGCCTTGGACTCACACCTGTTTTCCTGCCTTAACCTCCCAAGCTCTGGAATCACAGGCATGCAATGCCATGGCCAGCTGTTTCACTTTCCTAATCGTTCAAATACATTTATGTTTTCTTTCCATAACTGTGTATAGTCTGTCCCCTTGAGAAGACCCAGAAATGCACTTGACACCTTGTGGAGACCTCTGCTGCGAGCAACTGGGCTTGGCCACACTCCCTTTCTTTCTTACTAGCCTTCCTGTCTTGCTGGTGGCCCCAGCTTACAGTCACTCCCACTTAGAACTTGGGGAGACCAAGTTCTGGCTCCCCAGCCCAGGGTTAGACATACTTGGGAAGTTTAAGCACTGGTTTTCTGGCACACTGAACTAGTCCCACGCTCCCTTTCTGGTAAGGAGGCAATCCATTCAATGTCTGTCCAGCCAATAGCAGATATAGGGATAGTAATTATGGGGTGACACCCTCACAAGCAGTGACTCCCTAGGGATTGGAAAAGTCTGTAATTCTGAGAAACTTGAGGCCCAGAGACGCAGAGGAAGGTAGGAAGCTCCACTGCAGTGTCCTTGGCTCCACCGAAAGTGGATGCATGCAATTACATTGATGTATAATCAAAATTCCATTTCAGGTCAAGCTTGTGAAGTAGTCTGTTAATATTTGAAGAAGCAGATTAGACATTAGACCTGCCAGATTACTGAAAATACCACTGAAATGACAATCAAAATCCTTCCAAGTTATAGGAATGCCTATATTTTCCTCACACCCTGATTTGCAAGTAAAGCCAACTCCAGCAGGTCCCTGCTGTCCTCACCAGGATAGTTTAATGATAATGTATTTAGCCAAAGAAATGACCATGTGTTAGGCATTTGAACAGCTGCTGCAGAGGACAGCATGTGAGCCTTTGCCACACCCACGTGAGCTCATCTGAGGATGTAGCCTCAGCTTCACCCCGTAAGCAGCTGTCAGGGAAGGGATGTACTTTTCCCCTGTGGTATGACCCCAGGGCAGATTCGGACCTAGAGCATCTCTTCAGGAAAGAGCAAAACGGGGTTTTGGTGCCTCTTTATTGTTTGTTTCAGTGCTCTGTTGTCATTCCTAGATTAATTTTAAGTATTCATATAAGAAAAACCCTCTGTCAGAAGAACTTTGAAGGCATAGTTTGCGGCAGGCAAGGGGGAAATAGTAGTTGGATGCCTGTCCAGTGGTGGCAATAACTTTTTGTTTTGAGTGGGGAACCAAGCATGTGGTGATGCTGGATGCTTCCTAGGCTATGGCCCAAGTCTTGGGCAAATGCCATCCTTCCCTTGGGGAAAAGAAAAGAAGTAGAAAGGAAAGAGAAGGAAAGGAAAGTGAAGGGAAGGGAAGGGAGGGGAAGGAAAGGGAAGGGAAGAGAAGGAAGGGAAAGGAAAGGAAAGGAAAGTGAAGGGAAGAGAGAAGGGAGGGAAGGGAAAGGAAAGGGAAGGGAAGGAAAGGAAAGGGAAGGGAAGGGAAGTGAAGGGAGGGGAAGGAAGGGAAAGGGAAGGAAAGGGAAGGGAAGGGAAGGGAAGGGAAGAAAGGGAAGGAAGGGAAGGGAAGGAAGGAAAGGGAAGGAAAGGGAAGGGAAGGGAAGGAAGGGAAGGGAAAGGAAAGGAAAGTGAAGGGAAGAGAGAAGGGAGGGAAGGGAAAGGAAAGGGAAGGGAAGGAAAGGAAAGGGAAGGGAAGGGAAGGGAAGTGAAGGGAGGGGAAGGAAGGGAAAGGGAAGGAAAGGGAAGGGAAGGGAAGGGAAGGGAAGGAAGGGAAGGAAGGGAAGGGAAGGAAGGAAAGGGAAGGAAAGGGAAGGGAAGGGAAGGAAGGGAAGGAAAGGAAAGGGAAGGGAAGGAAGGAAAGAGAGAAGGGAAGGAAGGGAAGGAAGGGAAGGGAAGGAAGGGGAAGGGAAGGAAAGGGAAGGGAAGGGAAGGGAAGGAAGGGAAGAGAAGGGAGGGAAAGGAAAGGAAAGGGAAGGGAAGGAAGGAAAGAGAGAAGGGAAGGAAGGGAAAGGAAAGGAAAGGAAAGGAAAGGGGAGAAAGCTGTTTGGAGATGTCCTTTGTCTTTATTTTCTATTACAATCCACGAGACTGCTTTGTTTGCTTCCACTCATGTCAGAGGCCCAGCTGCTGAGCACAATGTTGAAGTTTCCTGCTGGGTACAGATTAAAGAAATTTCACATCCGAGATCTCAGTTGGCACTGTGTTCTGAGTCTTGGAAAAGTGGCTTCAGAACCGACTTTGTGTTCTGGAATGTTCTTCCAAACATATAGAAATATTGCTCTGAACTGGAATGCACACAGACACATTGAATTTATTTATCTGCTTCAGAAGTCATCATTTATGTATTTAAAGAATTCCCATTGACTGCCTCCTGTCCATCAGCACTGTTCTAGAAGCTGAGGGTAGAGTAACGGTGATGAAGAAGAAGCCGTGCCTGTCCTGTGGACATTGTTGTTAGTCTACAACAGAGGGGGAGTCCTGGATTCAAAATGCTGTACGCAAAAGTAAATCCATAAGTACACTTCAGATAGTAAGTGCAAGAGGAAAAATAAGGCAGGCGTGTGGATTAGGGTCTCAGGTGGGCTGTGGGGTTTAGGCAGATTATGGGATAAGGGGGAAAGTCCCTGCTCTGTGTACAGCAGTAGTAGGGATAAAGTAGAGAGACTTGATGGGTGAATGCAGTACGTGAGGGTTAGTAACCTAGGCAAACCAAGAAGCAGAGGATACATGTACCTGGAGGCCAAGATAGACCGGGAAGTGGCGGGGATGTCTCTAAGACTCCGCCTCAGCCACCCAGCCTCACCACAGGACAGGAACTGAGGAAGGATGTCCCCAGCCTCACTGGCTCCCTGTTTTTCTAACTCACTGGAAGTCAGATCTTGATGGAGATACAATACACATCCACCCACACAGGTCAGCCTTCTGGGGCACTGGGAAAGAGGAGTGCATGTGTACTTTGGAGAGGTGTGAAGGCATTGAGTCGCAGAGGAAGTGGGCTCTCACACAGACTGTGTGGATCTAGACAGGCAGTTTCTACTTCACAGGTGCTCACATTTTATTTTAGGGGGATCAGAAATAAAACTCAGTGGGCAAAGCCCTCCCCGCGGAAGAGTGCAAACCAGAATTTAGATGCGTATCACTCATGAAGTGGCCAGAGGATGAGGTTCCACACCCGAAGTCCAGAGCTCCTGAGCAGAGACAGGCGGCACACTGGCCGTCAGCTAGACCGCCAGAATCTTGTGCTCCAGGTTCAGTGAACAGTCCTAGCCCAGTAAATAAAGCAGAGAAAGACCAAGGGATACTCCCAAAGTCAACCTCTGGTTTTTGCATGCACACACATGTGGATGTGTACCTGATCACATATGTGCCTGCACACTTGCAACCCCCTTACCCGCGTGCACCCCTCCACACGCGCACACACACAACACACAGGTACACACACCCCCACATGTGTGTGTGCACACACATACAAATATACCACACACATACATATACAGAAACAAATGCCCTTTTGGAAAGATAACCAGCGTAATAAACCAGACATATGTGGCAACAGTCTAGACCTCCACACTGTAAGTCATGGAACTGAAAGGGTGAGAAAACACTTTTTTATAGCAAGCATAATTGAAATTGGGCTAATGATAAACAGATTGTTAATTGCTGGAGGGGAAGAAGGAAATGCCTGAGGAATTAAAAATGCCACGGAACAGAGGACACATTGGGGACATATTTCAGGAACAAGTTGGACATCTTGGTGACGATACTGTAATCTTTTCAGAACCGGGCTAATTTAGAACCATTCTGCTTTCATCTACCCTTGTCTGTGTGTAGACTTTATATCCATCGGTCCTGGCTAGCTCCCTTCCTCCCTTTCTCTGCATTTCTTTCCCCGGCTTCCTTATGTCTGCTTTCTCAACAAACACTTGCTGAGCACCCACAAGCTGATTTTGCACAGTTGCTGGGTGGAAGCAGTAAGTCACTGCAGTGAAAAGGTCGGTCAGGGGTCTAGGTGTCAGCACTCTGGAGCACATTCAGTAATTCACCAAGGTGATAATAACCGCAGATAGGGCTGAACATTTACTGAATGGCAGAATGGCTTCTGTCAGGGGAACTTGGTTTGTCTTAGAGAACTCAACAGCTTCGAAGATGGATTATTGGAAAGGCATCCCATATTTTGGTCCTATGTATTATATTGCCCATCACATGTGTATGAGATTTCAACTTTGTATAAATCACAGAGACTGAATATCTCCTTAGTGAATGAATAATACAAATCAAGGAGTATGTGTGTGGTTTTCTTCTATTAGGGCTCACATTTCGTTATCCTTCTTCCTGGGCTCTCTGGGTTCTTGAAGGAAGAAAACTGAGAGACAGACAAATAAAAGGACTAGTCAGGGCTCAGCAACAAAATACAAAGGTTAGGGTGTGTGTGTGTGTGTGTGTGTGTGTGTGTGTGTGTGTGTGTGTGCGCGCGCGCGTGCTTGCGTGGAACATGCTTGGTGTATTCCCAGAGGAGGTGAGAAATGTGATTTTTGCTTGGTACCCAGAGAATACTCCTTTACACATGTGCTCTAGGTTCACACCATTTTCTGAGTGGATAAAGACATAATTCATTTAGGAAAAAGAGCATCCCCCTATGCTGTCTTCCTTTTTTGCATAACTAGTGTTTTTGTTTTTCATTTTGAGAACTGACTTTCCCTCAGACTTCTTAAATGTTTTCATTCTAATTTTAGATCCCTTTAAAGAAATAGGCTATTACAAAAACAGTGATGTATTATAAAAAGGTTTAACTTATTCAACTTACACAAGTTATAGATTGTTTTCCATGCCAATTTTTCTTCAAGACTCCTAAATTTCTTAAGAGTTTTTGGCCCTGATCTATTTAAATTTGTTCGTTAACCATAGATCAGTCACCATCATAATATTTAATTAGAGAAATCATTGGTTTGCAAATGAGATATTGTTAATGTGATTTTTAAATGGTCTAGCTAAATGTATTTCACACATGAGTATTCTACATTTGCATTTTTATTACAAAGACTCTGGAATCTAGATATGTTAGACATTAATATTAAAGGTGTGTTAGCATTAACTTTCTTACTTTAAACTTGCTCTTGAAGGTTAACTTCATATCAAATATATTCGGAGGTGAAAGATGATTAGTAGAGCCTGTGAAGGACTGCCCGTATGTGGGACACAGGAAAGGATGATACTTAGTAACATTGACTGAAACAAAAGGGAGGCTTCAATTTCTAAAACTCTCAGTTCTGAAGTGGATGGAAAGAGAAGGGGATGGCTAAAAAGAGAAAATGCAGAGTATAATTACAGGAAAGCATAGAGACAGACTTTTGCCCTGCCCCTCCAGCAAAACATGATTCTCCTGGGACAGTCCCTATGGAGCAAATGGATTAACACGCAGCTTTGCGAACACTGGTATACAGTCAGACCCTGGGGAAGCATGTAGGAAGCACAATGACAGAGACAAGGGGACCGGTCTCCAGGTTGTGTAGAATACTCCACCACATGGCTGATATGATAGGGCCCGTGCTCTTAACACACAACAGGAGACCAGAGCTTGTGTGTTTTTTAGGGAATGTTGTGAATGCTTTGAAACAAATACCTTGGAGTGTTGATCATTCCTAGGGATTAAAAAAATCCAACACATTGTTAACAAAAAATAATAAAGGTCTTATATGTGTCTTTATTTGAGACTGGCTAGACAAACTTGTAGTCACTATTTGGAGTTGCTGCACAACCTATGCCTCTAATATGAGCTGCAAGGCTCTGAGGTTTTACTACGTGAAGCAAGAAGGAGGTTGTGTAAGAAAAGAAAGAAACTAACATAGACAAATCTGCAAATCCTCAATTCCAAGATGATAGATCACTCAAGCTCAGAATTTGCATAAGTTAAGCATGTGTGTTGTCAGTCCCATGTTTCTCTGGGTGTTTTCCTTTGTGACTCATTATAAACCATACCACACATCAGGCCACTTCAAGACAGTTTAGTGCTTTGGGAATGAGACTGCCTTCACTGTCACCTGTCACATGAGGTTTCCAGTGCAAGCTCAGTGAAAGGATTGCCTGTGCTTGGCATCTTCAGTCTTCTGTAAGAGGTAGGTCCACAGAGTTGGTAGTGGAACTGGAGTAGGGTGTGATCATGTCCTTCCCACTGCTATCCTAGCTCCAAGATTAGCAGAGGCTCTAGTGTATACAGTCCAGTGCAACTGGGAAATTAGCAACGCACAGCAAAGGGGGAAAGGAGGAGGGAATGCGCTGTAGCTCAGAAGAGGTTCACTTTCCAAAAGAAAATATAATACATGACTCCTCTGAGAGTAAACTGTGTAATAGGTTTGTCAGGACTCCAGAAAAGTTTCTAGGAGTGAGTTCTAATGAGATGAAGGAATTTAGTCATTAACATCCATGTGTGGGATTGGTTCTCACTAGAAAAAAACATGTAAAGTATCATTTACACTTTAGCTGTAATAGAGTAACAGATATTGGGCTTGTCCCTCCACTCTAAACAACATAAAACCAGGCAGAATACAGGAGATAACTGTTTCCAGGTGTTGGGCAGTAGGCAGAGTAGGACTGAGGTCTGGAAAGAAAAGCAGCGTATGAGACGAGCCCTTGCCTGCAGTGGCTCTCTGACTCATGGCACTTTTCTGGTTGTGGTGGGCAAGGTGGCACCCAAGCCTAATTGTGGTCTTGTTGAAATGAGAGGCAGTGATTCGGGGTGACTAGTTTTGGAAAAGGACATTGATTGGAAGAGTCCCCTAGATCTGTGTTTGCCACAGGTCTGTGGCCTAGGCTTGCCCTATGTGGATGTGGGCAAGTTCTGCGAGTCCAGCACAGCTTTGCTAGGAGGAGAAGAGCTGACACCAAAGATCTGGGGTCTGACTGGTGCTTGAAGACCCTGAGGTTCTACCAATAAGGTGAAGAGCCCTTTCTAGCAATTAGGATGATCTTTTAAGATTATAGAAAGGTCAAACCCTAGGACTCATCCTTCAAGTAAGAGCTGTGGTCCTGGGACAAAGTGTCAAAATCTATAAAGGGAAGCAATACAGTTTAGGCTATTTATATCGTATCACACACAATGTCCAGTGGACACTAAAATATTAATATACATGTAAAAGCCAGAAAAATATGATTGATTATCAAAAATTTAGAAACAGATCTCTACCCAAATAACAACTGTCACACTTATCAGATGAGGACTTTAAAACAGTTATTTAATTGTGTTCAAAAGTTTGAGCAAAGTAATGCCTCTAATGAGAACTTGTGTGTCAATGCTAGCAAATATCAGAAAAGTATTTAAGTAGAAATCTAAAAGTGAAAAGCCTGATATTTGGGATTAAAAATTCTTATCAATAGTGGAGTGAGTAATTGATGGGTCAAATAGACACACAAAGAAAGACAAGAAAGAAAAAGACAGGAAGACAAGAAAATAACCCCAGCATCTTCCTCTTGAGATATGAGCACTCACAGGATCCCCCATTTTATCAATGAAGAGCACATGGTGCTAGCAAGGACACAGAGGCTGTTCAGTGCAGATCACAAAAATCTCAAAACACTTCAATTATTCTATGACTACATGGATTTACATTCAACTAGCCTTAGAGAGAAGCTGAGTGTTCCATTGTGAAGTGACATTCTTAAAGAACTGATGTGTTAGAGGAGAAATTGAAAAGAAAATTGGAAAATATTTTGAATTTAACAATAATAAAACACATTAACTTTGTAGTATGCATTAAAACAGTCAATAGACAAATACATATTTGTATAAGAAAAGAAAGATAAAAGATAGGAGAAGGAAATACATTGAATGAAGGAACTGTAAAGAAGAAAAAATCCCATAAAGGAAGACATAAAATTAGGGAAAATTAACACAGGAAAGGTTCTTTGAAAAGCATTAAAGTTGATGATGAACCCCTAGGAAGAACAATCAAGAGAAGGAGAAAATGAATTATCAGTAGCAGCAATAAATGTGAGGATGTAATCACAGAATATATGTTCACTGAAAATGTGATGTGTAAAACTTCATATCAATAAGTTTGACAACCTACACCAAGCCAGCATATGTTTAACTACAGAACAAAAGAAATGAAATATTCAGTAGCTTAAATGTACTTTTTACATGTACAATATTTATAATAATGACTTGTCCCATTCCAAATTACCAGCTAAAGATGATTTTTAGTGGCAAATTCTATCACATATCCAAGAAAGAATTCATACCAATAGGTGTTAGCTATTAATTAATATGGGAAAAATCAGAGATAACAAACTTTCTAGGTGAATAGGACTACTTGGCTCTCAGTTTTGTATGCTTCAGCCCATGGTTGTTTGGAACTTTGCTTTTGAGCCTGTGACAGAAACATGGGAGGGTGACACTGTCCATATCACCTCAGTCAGGAAACAGAGTAAGAGAAGTCAGGATCCCAGTGTCCCTTTCAAGAGCACATGTCCAGTGATCTAACATCCTTCCATTAGGACCAAAATGCTAAGAGTTCCAACACCTACCAGCAGCACCGTTGTTGGAGTCTAAATGGCCTTTGAAGAACCCTTATTCAAACCACAAGCTCACAAAGTAAGGAAATGGAACGTAGCAGAATGTTTCTCTACCTATGCCATGAAGTCAAGATCAAGATAGTGTGCAAAGGGCATTGAGACATATATATGTGTATGTGTGTACCCTTACACAGACACAGACACACACACACACACACACACACACACACACACACACAGAGTCTCTCATGAACTTAGATACAAGAGTCTGCAGCAAAATATTAAGAAATCAACACAATGACACAATGGAAGGAAAGTAAAACCAACTTGGATTTTAGTACAATGCACTTAACCTTTAAAGCTAATAGAGAGGGTGGGAGAGGCTTAGTGGGTTAAGTGGTTACTGCACGGCCTTGAGGACTGGAGCTCAGATCCTCTGAATGTAAGTTTCATGGCAGTAAGTGAGGTGTAAAGGCATGGGCTCAAAAATGGACCTCCCAGTTTCAAGCATCCTAGGTGGTTGGGAGATCACGGATTAGGATCTGGGAGAAATGGGAGAGAAGTGTGTAATAATGTTGTGTATAGAGGACCAGGTAGCAGCACAGTGCTGGAGAGGGAAAAGTATTCCGTAGCCATCAGAAGTACAAAACTGTGGGAAAGGAGGGAAGGTGTTTTATTTTGAAAACCTACACAGAACTCTGGTGACTTTTCTTGGCCTTCAGAGTGGACTTGTGTTGCCTTTGAAATGTCATCATAAAGTGCTGGAATGTTTCGTCACACGTGTGAAAAAGAGGGACAGTAGAGGCTTCGAGCAGCACTCCCAGGCATCTTCAGCTCTCCCCTGTAACCTTATTACTGTCACTTCCAGAGTAGAGGTGGCGGGTGGGTCCCAAGGAGTACAGTGCTCTTCTGGTTTGTGGGTGACCCAACCTTTGAAAGCAGTTCTGAAGTGTCCTCATCAGACAGACATTTAGAAGTTGCCTTGGCTGAGAAGCATTGATTTCTCACCTGGGCAATGCGTCTGTCACCTTTCATTTTGATCCTCTGTTCAGCTCTTCAGGTCGGCATGCTGTTCAGTCTCATTCTTCTTCAAAACCAAAGGCACCCAATAAGTGTCTGTCCTGAACCTGTGGTCATAATGGATACGGGAAGAACAAAAGCCTATGGAACAGATCACTCCCAAAATGAGGGCAGTTCTCCCTGATGGTGAGGCTGCGTCCAAAGCAAAAGTGGCACTTCCCCCTTCTTGTTCCTTCAAGCAGTGAGGACTTCTTGGGTCTACCTTTCAGACCAGAACTGAGATCATGATCGAGGAGATTACACATAGACCAGGGCTGCCTGAATTGCACATACTTCTTGCTCTGTAGTGAGAGCTCATGTCAGTACTCTGAAGACGCATCTAGGAGTCACACAGGACGACCTAATTTGTACCTCTTCCCAGAGTAGTCATACCAAATGACTCTCTTCTGTCTGCTTTCATGATTACTCATCCTGGTAATTGGCATATTGGGAATGAATGGAAGAGCTTGGTTTGTCATATTGTTGGAGCCAGGACTTTAGCCCTAAAATCTTTGGCTATTCTTATATATCTCTCAACAATAAGGGTTAGTCTTGGAAGCTTTGCCACTTTGAAAGCAAATCCTCGAGTTTGGTAAGTAAAATATGATGGTGGTTTCTCCATGGGTTGCCTATGTAGGGTGAAACGCCCTACGGATTTATGTGTTCTTGCAATTCATTCCCAGCAGCTTAGAATTCCCTTTCTGCTCTTTTGCCTCCAGAGGGACCCTTAGGTTTCTCTATTTGAGTGGAAACAGCTTGGAGCTATGGAAACCTCAGCAGAACATTCTGGGCGCAGTTGGAATTGAGTTTGTAGGCTGCACAGACACTGAAGACTGCCATTAATGGTGGAGTAAGCTTTGGGGGACATGGATCTCCTTGTCACCGACTCCTTCTGCTGGAATTGTGTTTTTAACCTCATGACTAAACCCTGTTCCTCATCAAATATGATTTTTATCTCCATGGGCTCTTAAAAATAGCAACTCCAAACCCAAACAAAATGTGTTTATTTACAAACATAAGGACTCCATGAAAAATGATTGTTTACAGGGCTCATTTTCCATCCCACATTCCTGCCCCTGCCCATCACAGTTCCAACCCTTCTGCTGTCACGATCTGAGGGCCTCTCGATGTGAACCACACCTCGACACTTCATTGTCGGGGATCAGCACTGAAGCATCTCTCACACAATATACTGTCTCTATTTTTGTCAAATAAAAAGTACTTAAAATATGTACCCGTATAAACTGTCACTAACTATTAACAGATTTGTGCTTATGAGTCTTTTTAAAAATTTTTTTTGGCAGATTCCAATGTTAGAATCTTGCATGCCATCTGATTGAAAGGGATTATTAAAATCAAAGGCTGGGGGAAGGGTGAGTAGGTAAAAGCCGAACTGTGCTAAACTGTTCTGGGAATGATACCATGTTTAAAATCAATCCAGAGTGGAAAATGGAGGTTGCTCTCAGGCATGACAGTCTATTTACAGCTCTGTTTCTGTTTCTAGTCCTCCCAAAAGGCAGATATACTGAGGACTCGTGTCCATACATGTGTTTCCTATTCCCTGTCCATCTAGGAGGAAGCAGACTCAAGCAGAAAGCAAAGGCTTGCCTGTATATCTGATGATGTAAAAGGAGAGCATGTCCCTTTAAGTCTTCTGCCAGAGCTGTGGCCTGAGATGCACAGAGCTGTGCTGAAGATTCTTTGTTTAGCAGGAGATCTTGGTGACTGAGGGGTGTATTTTTAATATCACACCTTAGCTCAGAGTAGGACTGTGGAGCTGTGCTTCTGCACATAGTAAATTAGCATGATGCTAAGATACACAGGCAGTCAGGGCTGAGGGAGGATCCTTCTGGAACTCACTGGAATAAGAATGCCTAGGTGTGCCCCTGTCCTGGGAATAGTATCATAAAACACGAGAACTCTACAACCTTTCCAAAAAATCATCCGCAGATTTCTGAAGTCACTCTGCGTTGTCAGCGCATTTAAAACATGCTTCGCCCCAACTCCAAACGTGATGTACTGAGCTTTGGAGGAACATCTGGGAAGCAATAGTTTGATGATAGAAGGGCTGCCATTTGATGGAGGGAGGGTGATGGGAAAGAAGCAGAATCAGTAGTAATAACTGAGTTTATTGAGCACTTATTAGAGATCAGGCACTGACTCTATATTGTTTTCCTCAGTCTTTACAGCAACCCTGAGAAGTGGCAATCAACCTCATTTGACACAGTATACAAATGACTGACTTAGGGTTGGAAATGTCTCTCTGAGACCCCTATCCCTTCAGGGCATAGAACAATTTACATACGCTGATTGTTTATTCAGAAGAAATTTAAATCAGATCAGATGTCATTGATCCTAGTCTAAAACCTCATGGGGACATACACTTTAGATGCTTTAAAGAAAGGGCAGCAGATAGTCCTGCTTCTGTCAGGATTCCTTCTTGAAGGAAACTGAGATGTGTTTGCTTTGGTACCCACCCTCTCCTCTTCTTTATCTCAGACCTATGTCATTCACAAACACATCTCTTCTCCCACTAGCTGTTTCCTTCTATCCAGTCTTGTTCCACCCAATGCAGATATGAGTGTCTTCCTGAGATGATGTGCCAAGTTTTGCTACCCATTTCTAGGGTCTTGGGAGAATGAAAAAAGAAAGACAATATCACTTCTCGGGCACCCCCTGGGATCCCCCATTTTGAGATATTGCTGCTGTGGGAAGTCCCACCATAAGGCATGACCATGCTTAAAGAGCAGAAGAGCTTAAAGAGGCCATGAAGGGGGATTGTTGTCTAGAAACTAGAAGATGCCATCTTTAAACTAAAGGGTTGTCGGAATTTTGTGGGAAAAACAATTTAGTAGGATGCATAAGAGAATATTTTAAAGATGTAATATTTTATTTGAACAGAACCCATTTCCTAAATTGGGTCAGTTTCAGAAAACACAAATGGGTGAGATCTCTTCTTGGCTGTAGATTTTGTATCCTAGACCTAGACAAACTTTGTTTCAAACGCTTGGCTCAGTTTATGAAAGAAGTGAGAGCAGAAATACAGAGAAATAACCAGTCATTAAGCCCTAGTCCAAATGGTATGTGTGGATTAAGTAGGATTTGAAAAATATGTAAGGATTTTTTCTTAATAAATACTCATGTAACTGTTTATATTCACCCCCTATTCCAACTTTTATGGACTTTTCAGAGTCCTGCTATGCTGTACACAGACTCCTCTGTGTGAGCCTTTTTCTGCTGTTACACCCTTCTGCATCTCCTCCATTCCTCATGGAGGCACAGAGTCATGCTCTCCCGCTCCCCTCCCAGGATGCTAATTTCACCAAGCAGGAAGGCTCATGACACATAAATAAGTCAAATACAGAAGAGTCAGTATCAGAGTGATACGGGAAAATGATTAGGAAATTCAAAGGATGGGAAGATTCTTCCAGCCGAGGACACACGAGGGAAAGCTTAGTGAGGCAAGCTGCACTGGGTCTTTTTATTCACAGAAGTGAATTATGGGTAGCAGCTAATCAGACTGAAGTGGAGCAGGGAGGAAATTTCATGAAGAGGGAAGTGCTTGAGGCAAAGCTTGGGTTTTGCATTTTGACAGGAACACTGGCCTTTAAAGGACTAAGAGGAGAGAGACTATAAAGAGGGCTTAGGGACACAGCAAACCGTGAGAACAGAGGAGAGTGAGCACCAGCTCTGTAAAAGCTCTCTTCTCTCCTGAGTTCACAGCGGGTTGAGAGGTGCCAAGCACTCAGAAATGGGAATCACAGTGCTGTTATGATTACAGGACCAGCAGGTTGGAGACTGCTTCCGACTGGTGGCCCAGTGGGCCACTAACACCTCTCCCTGAATTAGAAGGTCCTCATAGGCCTGGGATGCACTGGCCACAGACACCTCTTTCACTGGAGTAGAACTGGACCGCTTGCCAGACAGCAGGAACTACTCTCTTCCTCATTTCTTCTCTCCCTGTGCTCTTCCTTCCTTCCCCAGCTCCTTTCCCCCTCCCCATTCTTTCTTCCTCGTTTATTGTCTTTGTATTTTATTCCAGCCAATGCCTCTGACACATGGAGAAAAGGATAAAGACAGTCCTGCAATTCTTATTTCTAAGTAAACTAACTCAATGATTTAAAGTGGAGTGGATCTGAAAAGAAAATCCCAGGAAGGCCTCAGCTGATTATGCCCACTCCAGACTGTAGTAGAACCACAAAGCGGACAACCATGGGCTCCATACAACTTTCTAGCCTATAAAATGCTCGTAGGAACTTTCCTCTTGAAAGCCTAGGGAAGCACATGAAACCTGTTGGCAGGCTACTCACACAGGAAGCTTGGTCAATCCACGCGGTACGTCCTGCCTCTGAGCTCCTTCTGGTCCTCTGTGAGCAACTCTCAGGACTACAAGTCCTCTGTCCTCTTTCCTCATTGACCTCCTTTTCTGCATTTCTTTGCTTGGGATATGTGACCACTTTCCAAGGGAATCACTCTCACATTTCTGTGTATTGGTTACAGCCACCTCTACTGGTAGCAAAAGCTTCCCATCTCTTCTTTAACTGAACACCATGATTTACAAAGAGAGGTACCCAACAGGAAGAAAACCATGCCCTCTGGAGTGAGGCCTTCCCTTACTGCTTATGCAGGACCAGGTGCAGTGCTGGACAGTGGGCATCAGACATGACAGAAATGGACAGATGTCCTTGGAGAGTTGACTACTATGGCTAATGAACATGCAGATGTGATGGGGGCAGTCAGGGGACATGAAGACAAGTGGAAGGCCTCTTTGAGGGTGTCTTAGATGGTGTTTAGGGGGCCCAGGGCCTCCAGCCATGGCAGTGCATGGCGGCTGTGTGCATAGGAGGATGTATGCATTAACATTCTAGAAGCATATACCTTCCTTGGGGTGCACAGGGTGCCAAAGAGATCCAGATTCTCAAGGGAGGAAGATACAATGCAGCAAGAGTTAAGAACGTCCATGCTTAAATCAATGACTATGAGCACAGTGTGACAGGTATGTGCTGTGCAATCTGAACATGTGTGGTGTCATTAATATTGTCCTCAGCATACATAGTCTCATTTAAAGTGCAGACATTTCTCCATGAAGGAGAGTGACCGAGTCAGGTATTAGCCTACCTACTGGCCCGTCATTGCTATGGAGTCCTTGCTTTTTCTCCTTCATCCAAATGCAAACATCCTCTTGGTGCTTCCCTTGTCCTTCCAACCAGTTTTGCTCTACTCCACAATCTGTCTTCTGTCATGTTCAGCCATATTGGGGGCCCACAATGATGGGGACAATAAGGAGGGTCTGAGACCTCAGACACCATAAGGCAAAATAAGTATTTCCTTCTAAGCCATTTATGTTGGTTATCTTGTCACAGTACTGGAGAGTTGGCAACACCCCAAGGCAGAAAATACTGCTTTTGGCTTAAAATGTATTTTATATATAGTCAGCATTTGAGCATCACTGATGGTATTGAAATATAGAATATGTTGTGAACATTCCACTAAGAGATAACCCATCTAAAACAGCCATAGTAGGAAGAGACTATTTCATCCATTTCATACTGTCTTTGTCTCATCTAAATACGTACTAACATATGAAACCCTCTTTCCCCTCAACCAAAGGTTCCATGTCTTGCTGTTGACAGGAAATGCCATGAAATGAGCTAGATACCCATATAAGTGGGGTTCCAGGTGGTAGATAGAGGGTCTACTTTGCAAGACATTGAATTTGCATATAGTTTATCTTTGAAAACCATTTAGAGTAACACATGGGATCTCTTTGCACCTAAATGTCTCCTAGGTGTCCATTCCTCAGTTGTTCATTATTTATAATGGTTTTGTGAGTGTGTAGTGGTCTCAGTGAGAATGGTCCCCAGAGACTCATATATTTCACTTTCTTGGGTCTCAGTTAGTGGAACTGTTTGGGAAGGATTAGCTGTGGCCTTGTCACTGGGAGTGGGCCTTTCAAAAGCTCACAGTAGACCCAATCTCTGTCTCCCTATCTGCAACTTTTGAATCAGATATGATCTCTCAGCTACTTATCCAACACCATGTGTGCCTGCCTGCTGCCATGCTCCCCACCACGATGGTCGTAGACCAACCCTCTGAAGCTGGGAGCAAGCCCCAGTTCAATACTTAATTTTCTAAGTTGCTATGGTCATGATGTTTCCTCACAGCAATAGAACGGTAACTAAGGCAGAGTGTGTTATCCATTTCTACTGAGTATTTGCTAAGATGATACATTTTGTACTTTGTTTATTCTCAAAATCATGTGAAGCCATTAGCAAAACTATACAGCATTCAGTAAGATGAAAATAAAATTAAGGGAACAATGAGAACAGCACCAGGGAGGCAGAGGCAGGCAGATAGTTTGAGGCCAGTCTGGTCTACATAGTGAGCTCTAGGTCAGTCAGAGCTACACAGTAAGACCCTGTCTAAAAAATTGGGAAGGAAGGAAGGAAGGAAGAAGGGAAGGGAAGGGAAGGAAGGAGGGAAGGAAGGAAGGAAGGAAGAAGGGAAGGGAAGGGAAGGAAGGAGGGAAGGAAGGAAGGAAGGAAGGAAGGAAGGAAGGAAGGAAGGAAGGAAGGAAGGAAGGAAGAGAAACGTTGGAATAGAATAATGAGGTAGAATCAGGAAGAACACAGTTCCTGGAAGTAGACTGAAAAATCCCGCACATGCGTTAAAGCTGACACAGCCCGGTCACCTCCACGTTAGGAACTGCCCTGTCATACTGGAGAAGAAGCAGTTGGTTTTCCTTGACAACCGAGAATGTTCTCCTCTACCTCTTCATAAGCAGAAATGCAATAGAAGTATCGCAAACAGTGCGTTTATAACGAATGCAAGGGTCTGCAGGGGTGTGTGTGGAGGGGGCGGGGGAGGCAAAGCTGTGCTGCCACGCCCTTTCCCCTCTGGGACAGCTTTGTCTTCCAAGAAAGTGGAACTGCTGAAGTCAGCCCAAGGTTCCAAACAGATGTGAAACCTGGAGCTGCGAGCTATGAGCTGTGTGCTACAAGGCTCGAGTCACCACTGAAGCCCTAAAGTTTGCGTTGCCCGTACACTCACTGGGCCTTCCTGGCCGCATTCTTCTGCATTGACACTTTTCAAGCCAACAGATCCTGTGTGAGTCCCGACTGCCCCGTCTGTGTTCCTTGTTTGGACTACATCCCTACAGGGCTAGGACCTCTGTGCTCAAACTTGGGGTAATCCCCTTGCTTCTCAAAACACAAGTAGGAGCACCAGGTCTAAAAGCCAAGGTCACATGATCAAATTTATGATCGTCATTCCCCAAAGAGGAGAGTAAGCATGAATCCTTCGGGGGGGTTGGGGAGAATTTCCCAAATCCAGATCTTCTCTGGGGATCTTATAGGTGTTTTAGGCTCTTCGTGTGTGGGGTGTGGGAGAGGATGGCTCTTAAGACTCACAGGACACAGGAGCTAATTTGGGTCTATAAATGGAAAAGACCTCAGTATAACTGCACAAAAACAACGTTTGAGAAATGAACATTTCGCATGCTCATGCCCCAAGAGAGAACACCTGCTGGAATTGTGGCGTGCTGTTCACATTTTTATGTTCTGTGGAAATAGTGAAGTTTATGTAGCGTACATATGGCCTTCTGTCCTGAGCTAAGGCACCTGGAGGAGGGAACAAGTTTTAGCTTTCAGCAGGTCACTTGGCACCATGTGGTGGCCCAACCCCTTTAGCTCTGTGGCTGTCACTGGAAGCACAGATGAAGGCAGGGGAGCAGTATCTGGTGCTGGCCCTCTGCTGTGAACAGGTGGAGCCATGGAATATGCAGTCTCCCCTCTGGATTCCAGCCACGATGTCTGACCCATCTGACATCAGGCAGATGAGGAGGAGTCGGGAAGTGCCTGGCTGAGCTGCCCATCTGGCCTGTCCTTTGGCCTGGATAGAGGCATTTGAAAATGAACATGGCCACTTCCTTGAAGAAATGTTCATTGCTTCGGTCTTTTCAGCTCTCTGTCTGTTCAATATTTTGTGTCCTCTTACAAGCTCAACATCCTGAATTCTCCAATGCCTGTCTTTATGGTTCTAGAATGCAGGAATGAAGGAAGTTCTCCCTGTAGCTTGGACAGCCTAAAGACCAAATGACCATTGGGGCATTGCTACGTGACGGGTGCTTCACGGTGGGCTTATGAGTGTCACTGGAGATGTAGTTCAGTGGTAGAGTACTTGCCTGGCATGCATGAGGCTCTGGGCTCATTCTCCTGAACCACAGAAAGCAAACAGAGAGAAATGCTAATGCCTTTGGCGCTATGTCTTGGTCACATCCATCCTTCAGTGGCTTTTCAGGAATGAAGTGCTGGAGAGAGGCCCTCATTCTGGCTGAATAAACAGAGGGCAGATACCTACCAAGGATTGGTGTGTTTGGGTTTAATTTTCCATGCCTACCTTTTCTTCCACAGTTGTGCTTTTATGGAATTACTTTTAGCTTTGAAAAGTCAGAAAAATACTGAAATACAACAAAAAATCATTTATTTCCATAGATCATCTAACACTTAGTTTCCTTTGAGAGAGAGAGAGAGAGAGTGTGTGTGTATGTATGTGTGCGTATGTGTGTGTGTGTGTATGTGTGCGTATGTGTGTGTGTGTATGTGTGCAGATATCATACACAATTTACCTTTAGACTTTTATATGCATATCACAGTAGAGTACTATATGTATAATCATTGTTTTGGCTTTTTTCTTTGTGATTTTTGTCATTGTTTTGTTTAGTTTTGAGATCTCCTTTTACCTTCAAATTGCTCTTCAGTGTTAAGGCCCAGCCAAATATATATTTATGCTTTAAATGATCTCATTATTTGCACTTAACATCTGTGTAGAATTTGTTTCAGCATGAGGATAATATCAAACTTGGGTTTTTTTCTTCCACATACTTTGCCAATTTTTTCTAGCAATTATGTGGATAACCCCAAATTCTTTAGTGGTTTCCTTTGTAATTGTACAAAAGCTACAGTCTTACCAGACTCTGTTGTGAACCTTGCTTTCGGATTCATTGATCTGCCTGCCAGTTCTTTTTATAGACTGTGTTGTTTCCACTGTCTTGCAGCACAGCACAGGACAAGTCACCCTCCTGGCCTGTTTTTTTAAGTTACCTTTTGGGAAGTGGGACACAGGACAATTATTATATCTTAATTTTATTCTACATTTAAGGTAATAAAATATGTCATAATAGTGTCTTGCTTTAACGTCTGCATATACATATATATATTCAATTTAGCCAATCTAATAGATAGTATAAATATATTTGAAAACACATTTTAAAAGCATGACAATATGTGTCCTGTTTTCTGTCTCCTCCATATACCTTGAGATTTTTCTTTGTCTTTTGCCTGGCTGATTTTAATTGTAACAATGTGATAGCTTTGAACAAAAACTTACGGGCTTTAACCTGTGATCTCTATATTGATTAATAAATTGTATTAGGAATGAAAACTCCGTAGCTGGTGAGATGGCTCAGTGGTTAAGAGCATGTACTACTGTTTTAGGAGACCTACGTTCAGTTCCCAGAATCTACATCAGGCAGCTCACAACCAGCTGAAACTCCAGCTCCAGGTTTTCCAACCCCTGCTTCTGACCTCTGTGAGCATGGCATTCTTGTGCACAAACCTATGTGCAGACAAACACACATATACACATAGTTAGAAATAATTAAAATTAAAAATTGTTCCTCATTGAGAGTTGATACGTGTTATGAAATATTTTATTTTTTTATATTTCTACCTACAGGCCAAGTAGAACAGAAAAGAAAATTATCCTTAAGCATGCTTGCATCTTACTTTATTTAATTTATTTTATTTTGAGATAAAGTCTGACTGTGAACCAAGTCCGGCCTAGAACTCACTGTGCAGCCCAACTTGCCTGAAGCACACACTCCTTCTACCTCACCTTCATTTGCTTTGTGTTTGTTTCTTTTTATATTTTTTACATTTTATTTATTTGTGTGTGTGTATGCATGTGTGTGTGCGTGCGTGCGTGTGTGCATGTGTGTGTGCGTGCATGTGTGTGTGTGCGCGTGTGCGTGTGTGTGCGTGCATGTGTGCACGTGTGCGTGTGTGCACGTGTGCGTGTGTGCGCGTGTGCGTGTGCGTGTGCGTGTGTGTGTGTGTGTGTGTGTGTGTGTGTGTGTGTGCGCGCAGAGGTCACCTGGCGGCTTGCCACCATTGTTCTCCCCTTCCACCATGTGGGGTCTGGGGATCAAACCCAGTCGGTCAGGCTTGGCACTGAGGTCATTTATCTCCTGAGCTCCCTGCTGGCTCCATGTTTGCATCTTATGTGCACTATTTGATTCATTCTTTCAAACAGGATGCATGTATGGTTCCCCTTTCTGCATGAATAGGGTACCAGTGTTGTGGTCCCTGCAGATGCAGTAAGAATTGAGGAAAATACCACACGTCACTGGGCTTAAATTCTAGTAGGACAGAGACAATATTTTCAACAGAGAAATCAGAATCTGTGCTGCCACATGTCACAGTTCTGGTGATGACACACCCTAGCTTGGACCGGCCCTTGCTCTTCCGAGGGGCCAAGGAAGACTTCCTTCCTGTCCCCGCATCTGGTACTGTCGGACTTGGAGCCACATCGTTGCACTCCACGATCATACCACCACCACCTCTTCTGTCTGAAGTCTGCTTCCGCCTCTCCCACAAGACTCTTGTCACCATATCCAAGGCTAATCACCCAGAATAAGTATCTCCTCCCAAAATATTTAAATAGACCGCATATTGTCAAACAAGGTGGCTGCTGTTTGATCCTGTAATGTGATTTTTACAGGGTCCCACAGGATAAGGGCACTAACACACCTCAGCATTCTAAGTTGTCAGTAAGCACCGAAAAGAGAAACAGTCCCAATATGTAAGCATTTCCTGCAGAACTAAAAGGACTGCAAAAAGACCACAGAACCAGCAAGGCAGCTGAGGCACATCAGGGCACATCAGTTATAAAGGAGAGAGAGAGAGAGAGAGAGAGAGAGAGAGAGAGAGAGAGAGAGAGAGAGAGAGAAACAGACAGACAGACAGCAACCAGACCATAAGAAATACACTTCAATGAGGTGCAAATGATTACCCATGACTGATGAGTAACTTGGAACACAAGGCAGGAAACTGATAACAATGTTTTTAAAGACCTGGCAAGGCAGCATTGTTAGTGAACCTGCCAAAATTGTGTTCAGAGAGCGACAGGCTTGCATCACTGTGGTCCTCAATGTTGGATCCAACTTCCGCTAGTATAGTACTGTCTTGTTTTAGATGTAGGATCAGTGGATAGTTAAGTGTAAGAATTTGTTTTGTGACTTCTTTTTTTTTTCTGGTTGAAGTTCTGTGGATACATGTCAGGATCTTTGCTTCTTTAAAACAAACCTCCAACAACAAACAACTGCTATATGGCCATGGAAGTGATATTGTAAGTTGTTAGAGAAAAAGAAAGCAAGTTATTTAGTTTTAAATTTTGTCTGAAGTTGTTACCTAAATGTTTTTCCATGAAGCCCCTCTGGGGATTTTCTAAAACCTTCATGAATTTAACTGAGCGGGTAAAGAGTTAATGCTGCAACAAGAATGTCTGTCTAAAACCTTCATGAATTTAACTGAGCGGGTAAAGAGTTAATGCTGCAACAAGAATGTCTGTCTTTTGCAAATGTGGAAGGCTAGGAGTGTGACCCATCATGAGTGTGACCAGTGATGCTGAGGAGACCTATGCGCGTGCACATAGGTCCATTCTTGCATCTGTTAATGATTGAGAAACCCCAGGCTCCCAAAAACAATGGGTACGTCCTCTAAAACCATGTGGTCCTCTAAAGCACATTGGCTGAACTGGAAGATGAGTGTGAAGAAATGAATGATAGAAGTCATGTCGATCTTCAGGAGCATGTATGAATGTATTCCCGCTTTCAAGAGCCTTCTCAGCCAAAACTCACAGGGGCCATGTTCTCCAGGGAGGAATACTAATCCAACACTACTGTGAGGAGTGTGATAAGAATTCTCTAGCTCCCAGGAAGCTAGGCACAGAACAAGGGCATGCGACATCAGATAATTTGTAAGTTCCTTAATGTCTCAATTAAATCTGTGGAAAATCAAAACCAAGGAGAAGAGTTATGAGAATAAATTTAAGGTAAACCCATCATGTTTGAGTGTGAAAGAGGCAAGTAAGACAGCACAGAGGGGCGGGAGGAGCTTGAGTGTGCTGGGATCAGCTCTAGGGGTGGATTCAGAGGTGCAGTCCTCCCTGGCCGTCTACGCTTGTGCTCAGGCTGTGAGCTAGCACTGGGGTCAGCAGCTCCCTGCAATGATATCAGCAGCGGTTTCTATAGAGGCCTGGGGCCCAGATTCCTAACTCATGAAGGTTTCTTCCTGAGGCACCAAGAAAGCAGTTTATGATTTCTGGTTTTTAAATTGTCTATCTATCTTTCTGTCTGTCTATTTATTTATGTATTTATTTTCACCAGTCAATGGGTACTGGGTATTGCAAGCCCCATAAAAGTTCTAAGTTAATTTGAGGCATCCAAGATTCATTATACCAGGTGGTGGGGTATGCTGCCAGAACAGAAGGTAAGTATTTCTGGGGTAGTGAAGAGCAGAGGGGTACACACTCTCATTTTATGATTCTGAGCTCAGGTTCTGAACCGTCAGCACCAAGTGAGAAGGGTACAATTTCTGACTTTTGATCCCTTATATTTTTCTCTGCCAAAAATCTCCATGAGAAAAAGCCCTAAAGTGGAAACAGGGAACATGTTTTCATATGAGCCAAAATAATTGGTTATACATGCTATTAAAGACTGAGAATGGATTTTAGAATTTATTTTGTTGAATTTGTCTGCTGATATAGCCAAAATTATTGAGACGACCACATGGCTTTAGAGGATATAGTTGTTGTCTTTGGGACCTAGAGGTTGGTCAGTTATTAAAAGCTGTCAGTGTGGACCAGACTAAATGGATTTAGACATGAATTCCTTGCAGCAGGGAAATTTGTGGATTGTCTGGTTCCATTCAGCTAGTGAAAAGCGTAACTTAAAAATATGTTAACTGGCTACAGAGGATAAATGATTTTGCCAGAAAGTGTGAGACAGATAAAGAGAAAATAAATGTAAAATATGAAAACAAAGAAGGAAAGAAATTTCATCTGTGAAATGGACAGTCAGGTAGCCCATTGTCAGGAGTCTGTCCTATGAATTTTATTTTTATTTTTTTTTATTTTCCAGTTTAAATTTAGATAAGAAACGAGGTTGCTTCACAAGTTAGTTCCAGGTCCCTCTCCCATTCCCTCCCCTCCTCCCGTGCCCTCCCCCCAACCCCCCCCCATTATCCCCTCATTCCCCCAGGGAGGGTGAGGCCCTCCATGGGGGTGTCCATAGTCTGTCATTTCATATAGGGCAGGGCCTAGACCCTTCCCCAAGAGTTCAGGGTGAGAGTGCATCTCTCATTGTTCTATGGGAGTCCAAAGTCCGTGTGTATACTTGGGATGGGTACTGATCTGCTGCCCAAGACTCAATAGATTCCCTAGGCCTCCTCACTGACACCCAGATTCAGGGGGGTCTTGATCAGTCCCATGCTGGATTCCCAGGCTGATGCCTGGGATTCAAGAGTTAACCTTTGTCTGGTCAGCTGTTTCTGGGGGTTAAACCAGCCCAGTCTTAATCCCTTTGATCATCAGTCCTCCCTCTCTGTTACTGGCTTTCTTGAGTTCAGCTCAGTACTTAACCAAGGGAGTCGGCCTCTTCTTCGATCAGCCACTAAATGAAGTTTCTCTTTCCCAGACTCTCTGGCCATAGGATTGTAGGCTGGCACTCTCCAGATCTATGTCTAAAATCCATATATGAGAGAGTACATGCCATGTTTCTCTTTTTGTGACTGGGTTACCTCACTCAGGATGGTTTCTTCTAATGTCATCCATTTGCCTGGGAATCTCATGATTCCATTATTTTTTTCTGCTGAATAGTACTCCATTGTGTAGATGTACCATATTTTCTCTATCAACTCTTCGGGTGAGGGACATCTAGGTTGCTTCCAAGTTCTGGCTATTACAAATAAAGCTGCTATGAACATAGTGGAACAGACATCTTTGTTGTATGAATGGGCATCTTTTGGATATATGCCTAAGAGTGGAGTTGCTGGGTCTTGTGGTAGATTTATTCCCATTTTTCTGAGGAATCTCCATACTGATTTCCAAAGTGGCTGAACTAGTTGGCACTCCCACCAGCAATGGAGGAGTGTTCCCCTTTCACCACATCCTCTCCAGCATAAATTGTCATTGGTGTTTTTGATTTTAGCCATTCTGACAGGAGTGAGATGGTATCTCAGAGTTGTTTTGATTTGCATTTCCCTGATGGCTAAGGATGTTGAGCACTTTCTCAAGTGCCTCTCAGCCATTTTAGACTCCTCTATTGAAAACTCTCTATTTAGTTCTGCAGCCCACTTTTTAATTGGGTCCTTTGGTGTTTTGGAGACTTGCTTCTTGAGTTCTTTGTAAATTTTGGAGATCAACCCTCTGTCAGATGTGGGATCAATGAATATTTTTTCCCATTCTGTGGGCTGCCTTTTTGTCTTGCTGACTGTGTCCTTTGCCTTACAGAAGCTTCTCAGTTTCAGTAGGTCCCATTTATTAATTGTTGATCTCACTGTCTGTGCTACTGGTGTTATGTTCAGGAAGCTGTCTTCTGTACCAATTCGTTCAAGGGTACCACCCACTTTCTCTTCTAAGAGGTTCAGTGTGGCTGGATTTATGTTGAGGTCTTTGATCCATTTGGACTTAAGTTTTGTGCATGGCGATAAACATGGATCGATCCGCATTCTTCTACATGCCAGTCTCCAATTATGCCAGCACCATTTGTTGAAGATGCTTTCTTTATTCCATTGTATATTTTTAGCTTCTTTGTCAAAGATCAGATGTTCGTACATGTGTGGGTTAATACCCGGATTTTCAATTCGATTCCATTGGTCTACCTGTCTATTTTTGTGCCAATACCAAGCTGTTTTCAGGACTATGAATTTTAAATAGGATATTTCCCAACATTTTAGATGCCAGATGGACTCTTGTGATACACTCTAAAGTGTGCTACCCAAACACCCCCCAATGTCACATTCCAGTTATCTGCTCAAGACAGTGTGTTGTTAGGGGTAGGCTGGTGGAGAACTAGTCCTTGAACTTGTTTGGGGGATGGAGTATCACTTGAGGAGTGTGACAATCAAGGAATCAATGAATACTTATACTGATAAAAGGTGTCTCTTTTATTGTAAGTACTGTTAGTTGTTTACTGTTGCTATTAACTGGGTCAAAAAAATCAAAGAAATTGCATTGATCATGCAGGTTAAGGAAAATGATGTTTTATGTGACCTATTATGTATCTCATTACACACAGCCTCTTTCTTTATCTGTAGTTTCTCCTTCTCTGGCTTTACTTATTGTGGTCAACTGGTCTGAAAATGTTAATGGAACATTCTAGAAATAAACATAAAATTTGAATAGCTATTCTTAGTATTGAAATGGGATCTTGATGGTTCTCTTCCTACCTAGGATGGTGATACATCATCTCTCTAACCAGTGTATATTTTCTTTACTTGGTTACTGGTTATTGTTAATTCCTCATTATATTACATGCTCGTTGTCTTAGACACAGAGAACTTAACATTTGGCACCATGTGTTTTAGACACACTGTAGGTCTTTGGTCTTCATCCTTTTGGTGAGGAGTGTAATATAGTTAGCTAAAATGTTTTCATAGCTCTAGTTGGGCTGGCTATGAGACTGCTATCAAAAATGTCATGTGTGGGATAAGAACAAAACAGCACACTCTCCCCTAGGCAGCTACAGCATGTGTCAATGCACCCGCTTTAATGAGTGAGGGGTGCCTGGCATTTCATCCCTGTGTGCATGCTGGGCAAGAGAGGCATGGCTAGTACCTAGCTGGCATGGCTATGCAGGTCTCTGGCTGGAACATCCCTTCTAGATAGAAACTTGACCTGGGAGATGCATCTCTCAGTTCTATGGTGAATTCTGTCTTGGCTTTGGTTTTCTAGAAACCACATCCCTTACTGTCCTGCTTTTTCTCTGTGCTCATGCTGCTGCTCTCAAAGTGGGGAAACAACAGATGTCTTGTAGGTTTTTATAGCCACATGAATGTTTATAAATCCTTGAGATTAGAGCAGGTCACTCAGGTATGGTGAAAGGATCTGAGAGCATGGGAGACCTCAGCCTTTTAATTGGAGTGGTCCAAGAAAGTGAGAAGGAGAGTTATCCAAAGGAAGAGGAGAAACACTGAAGACCGGTCAGGCAGGAAGCTGGGGAGGAGAGAGCTAAGCCATGGCCCTGTTTTCTGAGCAGTGTTGGGGATGAACGGTATTGCCAGCTTGTCTGTGGCCTGGCTGACCTTCCTTCTGTCTTACAGGTGAAAGCCACCGATGCAGACGCGGGGATCTATGGCTTAGTCGAGTATTCTCTTTATGACGGATTCCAAAGCTATGAAGCACCGCCAGCATTCCAGATTGACCCGCGGGATGGGCGCATCTGTGTCTCCCAAGACATAGACAAGGAAAGGGATCTGAGCACCTTTGACCTTCTGGTGAAAGCAAAGGATGGGGTAAGATTTTGCTATTAAAACACCGAACACTCTCAAATGTGGGCTGCAGTGAACAGTGGAAGCACAGCAATGGCATGACAACTAACCATGTTCCACACAGCCACTTCCCCCCTCTAACGCCAAGTGCTGTATCAGCAGCAGCAAATATTTCTAACAGACAAGAACTTCAAAGACAACAGAATTACTATACGTTATCGGTCAATCTTTGATGGTTTCCAATAAGCACACTGTGTTCAAGGTTCCGGGTTATCTAATTGTATCTTTTAATAATTGGTGTATTTGGATCCACATCCAAGTGAGACCACAGATTAATTTGATTTATGTAATCCTTGAGTTCCCACATCACCCTTATCCTTCCTATGGCCTTTTAAAAATCAGGTCACTTGTCCTGTGTGTTTCCCGCATGCTGAGTGCGGTTGATTGCATTCTTAGGGTTGGTTTAATTTGCTCTTTTATCTTCACTGTTCCCTATGCACTGGGGCCTGAGTGCTTTCGGGTTTCTTTAGGGCTGTGCATTTTCTATCAGCAGAGTGGTCTTTCCTTAATTCTATTATTCCTTTTGCATTTACTGTATGGGCTGCTTTAACACTAATGCTCTTATGTCAACTGTTTATTACCCTGAGTAATAATTCATACAGGAAAGGCAAGATAGTCTCTCTCTCTTTCTCTAGTGTTTTGTATGGTCAGTTCATACTCTAACTGATACTAAAGGTGGCTATCTTTCCCCTATTTTGAATATAAGCTCCTTGATCTTATATATTTAGCAGATTCAATACACCGATGACCTTATGATTTTTAAAAGCACTTTATTATTTTATTTTATGTGCATGGATGTACTGCCTGCATGCGTGTCTGTGCACCTTGTGCATTTCTGGGGCCTGTGGAGGCCAGAAGAGGGCACAGGTATTGGACTGACCTAGAACTGGAGCTGCAGATGGTTCTGGGCAGCCGTGTGGGTGCTGTGGAGGTAAATACGGGTTAACTGTATTTGCCTCCAAAAATGTAACATTTTTCCAGCTTTATGAGGCATGTGCCACATTGACAGCGTTTACAGACACCCTGCTGGGTAAAGCACATCAGAGTTCCCTTCTGTGTGACCCTAATGTGTGCCCCGTGATTATCGCCCCATCCCTCATATCCCTCTCAAACTTCTGTAAACATCCTACCCTTATGCTATGAAATAATCTTTGTATTTCCCTTGTAACTTAGATCACATGGCACTTCTCTTCCTGTGCCACATTTATTGTACTCAACACAATTATATTTAGTACCATCCGCAATGCCTCAAATAACAGCTCATGTGTCCTGGCTCTGGCTGCCTCAGAGTCATCTTCATTATCGCTTATCTTGAACTGGTGAGCACGTGTGTAGACTGTGCTCACGGTTCCACTCTTTGTGATTGTCATACAGGCCCTCTCCAGGGGTGGACTTCAGGATGCTGTCTCCCAGCAGTTTTGCTTGCGGCCCGTCGCCTCTGGCCACCCTCTGCTCTAACCTAGCCTCTGTTTTCTCTTCTTAGATGCAGGTGGTTTTAGCTGTCCCATAATTCACTGTTCATTCACAGAAGGATGGGGTAGTACAGAAATTTCCTTCTAGGTCCTTTCTCTCTCTCTCCTTGGAAGAGTTGTAGCCCATGGCTACCAGAACACCAGATGACATCATGAGAATTAAGTGGTAATCTCAGTCTTTACGTAGTTGCTGCTTTCTTTCTCAGAGGAAAAACTGCATCTGGAAACATGGTGTCCTGTGTTACTGCATAATCTTTATGAAGTCCTGTGATAAGCTCAGTGTTTCAATTGTGTGAATGTTACCTCTTTAACAAACACTCAGTGCAGTATTAGCTAGCAGCATATATTGCTCAGAATCATTTCGCTAAAAAGGCTGGCACAGATGAAGCTTATGACCAAATAGGTAGCCCCTAAAAATAATCTAGACAGCATTCGCAGGATAATTAAAACAGGTAAAGTATTTTAGGTTTAAGCAGTGGGATTTCTGGCCATAATGTGTTTATTTAAAACAATAAACAGAGCCTTGGCACAGGCCCTTTAGTTATTTAGAGTCATTTTGGCAATTCGTGGGTTTTTTTTCTCAGATTCTTTCTCTTTCTAGTAAATGACCTGCATGTCCTTGGTAGAAAATTGCTGAAAATCCATTTGCAGGGGGTTCCTGAGAGGTTTTTATCTATTGATAGAATAATTTTTCTTACAAAGCACCCCAGATGTTCTCTGCTTCTTCCCTCCTGCTCTATTTATCTTTGTGATGACTGTCAATATACATTTTCTAGTCCAGTCACTTCTCCTTCTCTACTGACACCACATCTGAAACATCCTATTTTTGCTGTTGCAGTGATTGCTATTTATCTCTCACACGGAGGATGCTATGAAATTATATAATGGAACCAATTAATTGGATTGGCAGTCAAGTTATTATCTACAGTTAAGCTCTACAATTTAATTATACCATCCCTCTGTCTAAGCTTTGTATTTCTTTTTCTGATACATTGTCACAAACAAAGCCCTCATTTTTTGGTATGCATTAATCCTTCTCTCCTCATTTTTGTTACATCCGGAATCCCATAAATGAAACATGTGCCTGCAAAACAAAAAAGATTTCTACTTCATCTTCTCACTCAAGGTTTAAGGAAGAATTTTGACAGGCACTCTAGAGAGTAAATTGGCTTAGCACCTCACCATTCTGTGTCTTCACGATAAGAGCTGGCTATTGGAGTTGGGATCCATGGTCTGTGTGCAAATAAGCTTCCTGAATAAAGGAGTGTATCCATTTATTTTCTAATGTTATCCCTTTGCATAAAAGTATTCAATTATTTGTCATTTTAAATTGTGTGTGTGTGTTTTCTTGTGAGTGCAGGAGACTTAAGAGACCACTGACCCATCTCTCTAGCCTGTATTATATTCAACTTTTTATTCTATTCTTTTGTTTCACTAATTACTAATTGACTTATCTGAGGATGGTGCAGTTACCCGGTGTTCCAGTTAAGGTGTTTGAGCCAAATCTAAAATTTCCCTCCAGCCATTCATTCAAGGATTAAATCTGACATGTCTTGGCACCAGTCTCTTCTCTGAGAGCATCAACTTCCCCATCATCATTACCCCTTCTCACCTCACATGATCAACTCAAACTTTTTACTTGGATCAATATCTCAGTCACAATTTCACTCTTCAAACTCATTTACTGTCACCCAGCGAATTCTACATAAACTCCACTTGACTTGTGGTTGTTCCTTTATCTTCTCTTTATGATGGAAAATAGCTTGTAGTCCTGGAGATTCTTCCTATTTACTAAGGCCAAGAACTGCAGTAATTGCAGTCCTAAGGTAGTAAGATGGCTACCTTTCTGTCTTAGTTACTTTTCTATTGCCATGAAAAAAAAATGACCATGGCAGTTTACAAAAGAAAGTGTTTAATTTGGGTTCATGGTTTCAGAGGTTAGAGTTCATGATCACTATGACAGAGAACATGGAAACAGGCAGACAGGCATAGTGCTGTGTCAGAAGCTGAGAACTCACATCTACACTCATAAGCACCAGGACCATAGTTCTAACTGGGAATGGTGGGAGTCTCTTGAAACCTCAAAGCCCAACTTCAGTGACATACCTCTACCAACAAGGCCACACCTTCTAAGCCATCCCAAACAGTTGGACATCAACTGAAGACCAAATATTCAGACATATTAACCCATGGGGGCCCATTCAAATCACTGTAACTTCTAATTCATTTCTACTCCCTTTTCCATTGAAAACCAATTCAGTCTTGGGCCTCCTGTTTCAAGAATGTGTTAATGCCGCTGGGAGAGAATAAGGCATCGCCACGTTTATTTGAGCCAAATTTGAAGCAAGCTTTAATTAAGTACTGATCAGAATGATGAACTCTGGCCAGGTCCATTCCAGGGTTCCCAGAAAATGACAAATCACGTTTGGCAGAGGCTTATAAAGGCAAACCCATAGGACTATGTATTTCCCTCCAGATTCAATCAAGGGCAAGAATATATCCTGACATTCTTTCTACCTGTGGACCTCCTGCCTACATGTGGTCTAGCGTATCCAGTGATATTGGGTCAATCAAATTTGTCTAGGGGAGCAAAGCCATGTGACTTGTCATCTTACTTAAACAATAGTCTCTGGTATTTTGGGAAGTATCTGTCCTTGGGCAAGAGGCTTACAGATGTTTTATTGATCTCTTAGGCACAGTAATTAAAACTTCCAGCATATTTTTGGCCTCACAAATGCAGTGCAGATACCCCTGCTTGTCACTGTCCTGTTTCCAACTCCCAGTCACTTAAGACTTCTGTACCTGGCTTATCCCATAGTCTTCATGCCCATCTCTTTGGTAGTCAGCTTTCCTTTACCACAAGAAAATATCAAAGCTGTTTAGCTTTTATAGAGAGAGGTTTTCTTCTGGCTCATGGTTTGAAGGTTCAAGTCTGTTAGAGGAGCCCATTCTTTGGACTTCTGGAAAGGTAAAACCTCGAGGCGGAAGCACATGGTGGGACATTACCTCATACTAAGGAGAACAAAGAGCAATAAGCCCCCATCCTGCAATCCCCTTCAAGAATAAATCCCAAGTCTCCTAAGGACCTCCAGCAAGTCCACAGTCTGAAGACTCACAGCATCTCCAAACAGCACCACCTGGGGACTAAGCCTTAAACACAAGGTCACATGAGGGACTTTCAACACCCTAATTCTAACAGCCAACATTCCTTACCAGGGTCTTCAGGTTTCAGTGCAACCATCCAACCCCAGCCTCCTCACACTTTGACTTTCTCATTGGCAAGGACCACCACTTCCCCTGAACTCTTGATTCCAAGCTCACTACTTCCTGATAAGCATTTTCATCACTTAGCTTAGTGCTTCCCATGCAGACAGGAATTCCTCTTTGGTAAGATCACTGGAGTATTATATATCATTAAAGTCACTCCCATGCAAATTCCCTTCCTGGGAAACTCTGGTTAAAATCCCAGCTCTGTCTGAGCTCTGCTTTTTCTGCTCTAAAAAAAAGAACACTTGCATTTAAGAGGAAACTTCCTCTTCTTCCTCCTACCTGTCTCTTCCTCACCTGGTTATCAGCTTGGGCTCTCCACCAGCTTCCCTGTGAGTAAATCACACTGTTAGCATCAGAGGTAAATCCCTCCGAGCCTCAGGGGTCCATGCCCCCCAGCCTGCTCTAGATTATCACTCCATAGTGACCTTTTCTTCTTCTCGTATAGTAGAATTTCTCAAATTCTTTTGGGTGACTTACATAGCAAACAAGACATAATGGCAACCTCTACCTTCAAAACCAAACTCCTTTTAATTTCATATGCCTTTTTTGGAAAACCATTTACTTTTCTTCTATGCCATAGCAAATAGATTTGAAATAGCTGCTTCTACTTCTCATTTTTTAACTTTCTTCGTCCCCCCCATTTCTCAGAGATCTGATTTTATTATAGTTGTGCCACATCCTGGGTTCTCTGTCTATTCATTTCTATTTTACTCAGCCTCTCGGTTAATCTGAAAATACTCTTTGAATGCTGTCTTGCTTGGCTTTCATGATACACAGCTTACCAATCTTTCCTTAGCAAGATGGGCACTCATTTCCTTTCATCTTTGTGCATGAAATGAAGACTCTGGTTCTGCCGTAGCGCCCTGAGATGCAAAGCACAGCTCACTAGAGCTGAGAGTTATGGAGGACAGATAGAGATTAATATCCCACTGTTTAGTTGCGGAGGACAGATATTAATATTCCACTACTTAGGAGTCCCAGGATGCACCAGCAAAGAGAATAGAAAATAGAAAATTGCCAATGTAGAAATAATAGAAGAAAAATTTCCATATGTGCTGATTGCCTCAAGCAGCCTTCTGGGCTTCCTATAGTAGATGCTTTCAAGCTTTGTGCTTTCTAAAAAGACATGTACTTTCCCCAGCATAATGTGAAGGGATTGACATTCAGGTAGATTGCTCATGTGTTTCTGACCTTAATTGTAAAGATGAAATGGCCAAAATTAATCAAAATGATTCATGGCTTATTTACGGGAGTCTGAGATAAAATACCAATGCATGGATTGAGGGAATGAGTTAAGCGCATGCTGCTGTGTAAGCAATCATCCCTCAACTTTTAAGCTCAATACAGTTTGTAATTGCCAGGAATCTACAGGCACTCTCATGAACGGTTCTGCCTCAGAGTCTCTTCCGATTGGCATTAGGAAATGTTTCCATGAGCCAGACGACACACTGTTACAGAGCCCTGAGACGTGAAGTACCTGTGCTTAGATTCATTTTCCTGCTGCTGTGCCTTGCAGGATGCTGGTTTCCCAATATGCTCCTCCCAAAGAGAGTTCTGTGATTCAGAAAAAGTGAGTACGAGCCCATAGGTTAGCATGGCTGCAGCCATCTAGGTGTAACTTCATCCCAACCCAGAAAAAGTCATGTCAGACTGATGCACGACTCTGTCTTCAGAAGTGTTGGATATGTTTATAGTCTCGAGGAAAGCTGAGGCACACTCTGGTTTGCCATGGCCTACTGTGTTAAATTTAGCATATAACGTCCTTCCTCCTGGCACAGGATGTAGGAATCCTCCTACTCAGCTGCCCCTCAAAGCACACCTTTGTCCATGAGTTACTGATGATTTCACTTTGGAACATATCAGAAAGAGGCTCTTGAAGCAAAAAACTGACTGGGTGAATCTGCCATTTTCACAATTTTTTTTGTCTGCTTTTTGAGACATGTTTTCTCCGTGTAGCCCTGGCTGTCCTGGAACTCATTCTGTAGACCAGGCTGGCCTTGAACTCAGAGGTCCTCCTGCCTCTGCTTCCCGAGTGCTGGGATTAAAAGTAAGCACCACTTTACATTTTCACATTTTTAAAAAAAAAATCAAAGAGCCTTTTACTTAATTTTAAAGCTTCACTTCTTCTTTGCTGACCTACCTGTCTCTTTGTGAAACCTGATTTGATTGCCACTTCAGTAATGTCATTAGTGCCCCACCTGGGGATTTAGGTAAAAAGCATCAGAGCTTTGGATTTTATTCTTCTAACTCACATTTTTTGTGGTATTTTCAGTACAAATATGTTTTTATATAATCATCAATTATTGAAATAATAAGAAAAATATGTTTTGCCATTAGATTCTAAAATTTTCCCCCCAGCTCCCCACCCCATCCCCACATCCTCCTTGGGGGAATCTCCAAAGTCTGTCATTTCATCCAGGGCAGGACCTAGGCCCTTCCCCACGTGTCCAGGCTGAGAGAGCATCCCTCTATTTGGAATGGACTCCCAAAGATCATTCATACACCATGGTAAACACTGAGCTACTACCCAAGGCCCCAGTGATTTCTGTGGCCTCCTCACTGAGACTACATTCACGGAGTCTGGATCAGTCCCCTGTTGGCCTCTCAGCCATCAGTTTGGGATTCAAGAGCTCCCCCTTATCCGGTCAGCTGTCTTTGTGGGTTTTACCATCATGGTCTTGACCCCTTTGCTAATCACTCCTCCATCTCTGTCACTAGGTTCCAGGAGTTCAGTTCAGTGTTTAGCTGTGGGTATCTGTCTCTGCTGCCATCAGTCCCTGAATGAAGGTTCTAGGATGGCATATAGGGTAGTCATCAACCTTATCATCAAGGAGGGGCTATATGTTAATTGTAAAATAAATATATTAAAATATTAGCAAATAAAGACATGCACCAAGACTTCCCATACCACATTTAAATTATTATTATTATTATTATTATTATTACTATCATGATATGGTGCTTCAGGGATGCAGCTGCCCAAGCTACCCTGCTCCTCTAAGTGATTCTAAGTGATTCTAGTAAATCTTCTGGTTCACTAAACTAGATGGAATCCTTTTTTTTTGATGGAATCCTTTCTTTGACCCATTGTTGCTCTCCAGTCTGGGATGAGTAGACATAGAATAGACATTATCTCTCCAGGAAAGTTGTGTAGCAGACCTTATAGCTACATTTATGAATTCTTATAAATACTTCCACCCGTACTATGCAGTTCCTTTCAGTGATAGGCCTGTGAAATCAGATGCCAGCCCCCGCCTTACACACTTTCCAGAAGAGGTAGGCTAGTCAAGGTTCAGGCTGACTCTTCTCTCTCTGCAGATTCTGGTCTTGCAAATGGGTGGATAGAGCTTCATGCCAGCACTTGGGGCTCTCAACTGCTGCACTGTGTGATGGGGAAGGCACTATAGTATATGCCTCCTGGGCCATGTTCCTTAAAAACAGCAGCATGTCTTCCTTTTCTTACCTACCATGGAGCCTGTGATAGGCATTGGGGACAAGCAAGTCTCCGTGAAAGAGGGGCTTTATACCACAGCAGGATTTTGAAAGAAGTTATTAAGAGCTCAGAGGACAAGTGAAGCTTTGTTCCAGGTTAGACCTGCTGTTTACAGTACCTTGAACTGGTCCCTGGACCTCTCTGTGCCTTAGTTTCTCATTGCAGTGGGAGAAAGGCCATAGAAATCTTAAAGAGCGAGGTTGTAACAACCTGGAGAGCAATCTATGTAAAACACACCCAAAGCATTATTATAGGAGGAAATTTCCTACTTCATGACTTCACCAGATGCTCACTGAGTTTATGCACAAGAGACACTGAAAGCTCATCCTTAGCCTCAGAAGATACTTGTTCTGTGGCAGAACGTTCAAGCCCTCTGCTGTCCAGCTAACATTTGACTTTTTTAACATTAACATTGTTTTTTCTTTTTACAGTATTTCCTTATTAGACTCTTCACCAAATTAAGATGTTTGTCATGGAGGGTTTGCTGGTGGTGTGGTATTTCCTTCTTGTTGTCGTCTCTCTTTTCATTATTTTGCATTCTCCGTCCTTATTTCTACCTAAGAAGCTGCTTAAGCTTGAGGAGAAATATACTAGGAAAGGACACAGGGAAAACAAACACGAGAAGACAGGCATTGCTGTCCCAGCAGGCTCTCTGCCAGATGCCAAGTGTAGTTCCTATATGCCGCCAGTCATTCTGCAGTCCCCTCTGCCCACCTCTCTTTGAACTCCTGCAGGTTAGCTGGTTTTCTGTATCAGCACGCACAGGTGGGTGAATGCATGTTGTTTTCACCATGGTCCTAACCAGCTATTGTTTCTTCAGTTCTAAATGTAACTGGTAGGACTCTGGCACTTCATTCAACTCAGAACGTGAGAAATCGCATTATATCTAACCATGGATTTCTCAATACTCCAATCCCCAAAGGAAGGTATACATGGGACAACAGTGAGACCTGTACTGTTTCTGGATTCACGATTAGCTTATCAGTCATTTTGTCTTTCTCAGCCTGTCCCCTCCGCATGTGTTCCCAGTTTTCTTTCCAAGCCTTATTAGCTGTCCTTCCTTTTCCACTCTTCTGGATATCTTCCTCCATAGCAGAGAAAGGCAGCAAAAAGAAGAGAAGGAGTCTGGGAGGAGGGCATAAGTGAGGAAAACGCCCCCTCCCCTGCGCTGTTGTGACTTACCAAGGACTTTTGTCAGAACTGAAAGTCTCAAAATGGAAAATGGTGTTTGGAAGCAGGAACAGATGTTTTCCTTCAGAACAGGGAAAACCAAGGAGATCATTTCCTTTGACTTTATTTGTTCCCTCCTCTTTGGTTTTAGATGGAGCCAACATGAACCAAACAGTCTGGGATGCACTTCCCAGATTATATAATGTATTTCTTTAAATTTTTTTTAAATTTTAAATAGCTTGTTTTACATGTCAATCCCAGTTCCCTCTCCCTCCCCTCCTCCCGCACCCCCCCATCGTCCCCCCCAGCCTCCCACCCTATGGCCAATTCCTTCCACATAGGGGATATCTAGAGTCTGTCATTTCACTCAGGGTAGGGTCCAGGCACTCCCCTAAGAGTCCAGGCTGAGAGCATCCCTCTTTGTGCTATGGGAACACGGTGACTGTTTGTATTCCAGGGATAGACACTGATCCACTGCTTAGGGCCCCATAGGTTGCCCAGGCCTTCTCACTGATACTCACATTCGGGGGTCCAGATCAGTCCCATGCTGGCCTCCCCGCTGTCGGTCTGGGGTCCAAGAGCTCTCCCCTGTTCAGATCAGCTGTCTCTGCTGGTTTTGCCAGCCCATTCTTTGCCAATTTGCTCATCACTCCTCTCTCTCTGTCACTGGGTTCCTTGGGTTCAGTTCAGTGCTTAATTGTGGGTGTTTGCCTCTGCTTCCATTAATCACTGGATGAAGGCTCCCAGATGGTTATAGACATCAAGTTCATTATCAGGAATGGGCATTCGAGGTGGTCTCTCCACTAATGCTTAGCTTGCCAATTGGTGTCATCCCTTTAGATCACTAGAGGTCACTCTGGTGCCTGATCTGTCTTCTAACATATGATTCGCTTTTCCCCCTATTCTACCCCCTCCACTCAACCTTCCTGTTCCCCCATGACCTACTCTCTCTTCCTCTTCTCCCCCTCTCTTCTTCCCAGATCCCACTCCCCACCCAGCCCTCGCCGTGTTCCCCATCCATTCAGAGGATCTTGTCTCAATCCTCTTCTCTTGGGTACCACGCATATCTCTCTTAGGTTCTTTCCTGTTTCCCAGACTCTCTGTCAGTGGAAGTGCAGACTGGCACTATCCTAATCCATGTCTAAAATCCATATATGAGTGAGTACATACCATGTTTTGTCTTTTTGCGACTGGGTTACCTCACTCAGGATGGTTTCTTCCAGTGCTATCCATTTACCTGCGAATTTCAAGATTCCATTGTCTTTTTCTGCTGAGTAATACTCCATTGTGTAAAGGTACCAAATGTATTTCGAACGTATTTACCACCCGACTCCTCCCAGATCCACCCCATCTCTCTCCTCTCTATCCACACAACATTGTGTTCTCTTAAAAAAAAAGCAAAACAAAACCCCAAACCATTAGGAACAGTCCATATACCCTTGGGTATGTAGCCTTCCACTGGAATGTGGTCAACTTACCAGGATCTGTACTTTTCAGAAAGCTGACTCTCCCTCTCCCAGAAGCTATAGATTACTAATAGCTAGAGCTGGGACTTCACACCCACTTCCCCTCTCCATGCTGGACTCTTATCTGGCTTAAGTTTACACAGGTTTTTTTTTTTAAACTTTGTCACAGTCTTTGTGAGTTCATGAGTGAAACTGCTCAGTGTGTCTGCAAATGTCCACTTTTGCTGTAGTCATCCACAACTGGATCTTGTAATAATCTCTCTGTCTGATCTACTCCAGAGATCTCTGAGCCTTGGGAGGAGGCAGTGTGATACAGATGCATTTAGAGTGGAGTTGAGCCTTCTGCAGTCTCTGAGTTTCTACACCATGACCAATTGTGTTTTCTATTGCAGAAGAAGTTTCTCTGATGACACTCGAGAGTCACTAATCTATGGGTATAAAAATAAATCACCAGGAGTCATTTTAATGCTGTGCTCATTGAGCAAATAATAGTATTACTTTCTCCCCTAGGACTCATAGGCTATCTTGCCCCAGGTTCTTAGCCCCAATAATGGTGCCATGTATGAATTTCAACTCGTGGAGCACCCCTTAAAATTCAGTCAGAAGGTGGTTAGTTACTCTCCCATGTGGGCATGTCTTTTCAGACCAGTTACTACTGTATGTCACTGGACTCACAGCCAAGTAAGACTGATGCCTACTCTTCTCCTTTGGTTGTGTGAATAGTAGCTTTCAGCACTATGAAAGCTAGCCAGCAGGCAATGAAGCCTCTAGTGGACTAGTACCTTGATTTCTTTGTGTTCTGAAACTCAGGAATACCATATAAAACAAATAATGATTTAGTCTACCAAACAAATAATGGAAATGGTCTACATCTTTTGGAGCTGTTGGCTAGCCAGATCTCACAGGGCCACAAACATTTCAGGCTATCTACAATCCTCTTCATCACCCTCCAAAACTTGGCGCTGAGACCCAACTGCTGATAGATAAGCTAATTTGCTGTTCCTCCCCTCCTCATGGCCACTGTCTATTCCTAACCTGGTGACTCCAAGGCCTCCCAGCTGCTCCCTGCTTCTGCCTTCAACACTTCCTGTCTGTTCTGAGCACCTCAACAAGCAGTTCATACTGAAGTCGAACCAAGCTACCTAAGTGCTCAGAACGCTGTAATGGTGAAGAGTCCTGACCCGGGTGAGCCCACTGATCTCCATGGCCAACTCCAGCCTTTAACACCAGACCTGTGCCTTCCTTCTGCCCCTGAACAGACCAGCTCAGGCACTATACTCCTGCTGTGGGGTCTTTGTACTTGAGTTTTCACCCGTTTGAGAAACATTTTCCCCCAGGTAACACCAGTCTAGCTCCCTTCAGTAGCTGTCCTTCCTCAAATCATTCCCTAATGAGATTTGTTTTTCTAAAACAATGGATAGGGATTCATAATCTAAGAGCACAACCAAAATTTACTTATATGACTATGTATGTTCTATTGCTTCAGAAGTCTATTTTAGAACCATTTTTGGTTATTTGATCTCAGTATCACACACACACTCACACTTCCATGTTTCAGAGTCTGTTTGGGGATTGTTATTATTTGTTTTGGATTCCAGTGTCCACGGAAGCCCAGTTGTGATCACTGTCCATTCCTCTCACAGGGTGGTCTCAGTGCTCAAGCTTTCGTCCGGGTAGAGGTGGAGGATGTGAATGATAATCGCCCCGTTTTTAATCCATCGACTTATGTGACAAGCATTAGTGGCCAGACCCTGCCAGGCACTGAGATCGTCAACGTTCTCGCCAGTGACAGCGATTCTGGCGTGTATGGAACAGTGGCTTATGAACTCATCCCAGGAGACTTGGCCTCCCTCTTCACCATTGACTCCATTACAGGTATGTAATCTAGAGACAGCTTTACTTTCTGTTAGTAAGCATCTTAACTAGGTAACAGCCCAAATAATGAGAAGTCCAGAATCCACAACTGTATGTTTGAAACAGGCTTGTGCTTTGTTAGTCAAGACCTGGACGAGTCTCACCTCTGTTCACCAAGATCATGGGCTTTTTAGAGACCTGTTTCATAATAGTGTCCATCATCGATGTTGGAAAGTCAGTCATTCTTTTTATTTCCCAAACACAGTAGCTGTTCATCTTCCAAAGAACCCAGTGGTCTGAGTTTTCTAGAAATAAATATTTAAGTATTACTTTCTCTTTCCTATGTTTGTTGTCACCAAAATAATGTTTGGAATATTTAGATATAAGCCATAAGATTTCAAGTAACACTGGAAATAATTGTAGATATTCTGGCTCCAAAATAAGGATACCAGCCAAGCCAAAGACTTTGTTTTTTTCACATTTCTTTATCTGATCTGAGAAATGGGGAGAATGCATTTTGTACTTTAATAGTGTGTTGTGTGTGTGTGCACAGGCTAGTTAACCTTCTTGAGGATATTCTATCATGGCAGCCAGGTACCAGGGTAGACATTGTACGTTGTCTTATTTGTGATGAACGTAGATATGACATGCCAATCATGGTCTGCACAGGAAATGCAGTGCACTTAGTGTGCCCTTCCGCCCAGCTCCACTGCATAGTCACTCTTTCTGGCTGCAAGGTGCACCCCTCTCTGACTTGTGACATGAGATGTTTACCCTGTGGTCTTTCCAAGGCAAAACTTCCCTTGCTCAAAATAATTCAGTGACGTGGCCCCCTTAACATTTCAAAGATCAGAGGAACATACTTTGGTAGGAAATTAGTCTGCTTATCTCTGCTTTTTCAAAATTCATCTTAACTGAGAACCTTAACTGCCTGTCATACTGAGGCCCACAGGGCAGTAATATTGCCAAAAATATATGTCAGCCATAATCAGGAGATGCTATCTAAGAGCGTTTAGTGAACTGTTTTTAAAGGACAGCACACTCATCAATTCGGTTCCCCCGAGAAGAGCTTGAAGAATGAGCTGTTACACATTCTGTTCACAGAAGAGACTTCCCTGTGGGCCACGGTCAGCCCTGTGCCTCCCTTCCTGGCACCCTCTACATAGCAAATGCCATTACTAATCACAGCAAGCACTTTATGTGGGTCATTATCTAGGGACACATCAGAGGGATTTTCTTCTTTTTTTTTTCTTTTTAAGCAAAGACCAAATTTGTAATGGAAGTAGCCTTGGGTTACTGTTGTTGGCAGCTCTGATGGTTGTGTGTTTGGGTGGAAGACATTTCTCAGGCAAACAGCATTTGGAATTTGGTTGCACTTAATCCCAAATTGTAAGTAATCCAGGAGGGCTGGTGATGTTTTGTCTTAACCTTTAGAGAATGGAGCAGTGTCATTGCTAGCTGTGGGAAAAAGTCACCGAGGGAATATGCAGTCTCCAACCTGCACCACTGTGTTACAGAAGTTCCTATGGTGAAACTGAGAAGTTGCTGTGTGCATCCAGAATACCAGGAGGTTTCCTGTGTCTATGTCCATTGTGAAATGCTGATATCAAGCTAGTTACTCCTGCCACCTCAAATACTCCTAGTCTTTTGTAGTCAGCACAATTAAGATCAGCCTTAAAGCAGCTGCATCTTCACATTATCATTAATTATAGTTACTGTCTTATATAATAGATATTCTGTGATTTCATCCTGCCTGAGTGTACAAAATGCCATTTAATTGGATCCTTCGTTCTTCCTCACCCTTAGCCTCTGGCGACTTCCATCCTGCTCTCAGCTTCTGGGAAACTGACTTTTACTTTTGACTTCCACAGGGAGACCAGGGAGTGTTTGTCTTTTTGCCCATGGCACTTTTTCACTTAACGTTGTGTCTTCCAGGACATCCATGTTTACAGAAATAATAGAGCGTCATTTGAAAGGCTAACTATCCAGTGCGTACCTGCACGACAGTTTCCTCACCCATGCATTCCTGATCCTTTTATCCATTCCACATCCTGGTTACCATGAAAAATGCCACATTGAAAACATCAGGGGCAGGTGTCTATTTGGCATACTGATTTTACTTTCACTGAACACATACCCAGAAGTGGAATTGCTACTTCTGACTTTATGGACTCTCCATATGTTTTTTTTCTGCAATGGCCCTATACCATACCCTATAAACAGATATTCTGAAAGAAGAGAAGGTGTAGTACTAAAATATGGTTATTCTTTTATGGAGTCATTGTGTTTTAGCAACTTTTTTTTTACCATAAAGCCCATCTATACCAAAGCTAGTAGTAATACACAATCCTGAGACATTGTCTCTGTCAGTAAATATTCGTGAAATAAATGAATAGATGACACCAGAAATAATTGGAAAGTGATTTGAATTCTTACTGCAATCTTCTAAGGGCTGGCATGGGAATTCATTTAAAATCCTCCCTGTGACAGCATGGTCAGGAACCCTTGTACCTTCCATTTCTTTTAGGACTCTCAACCTGCGTGAAGATTCAGTTTTTCTCTTCTCTCTTTGTCTCTGGCTTCATTTCTTTTCCAGGGTGGAGACCACTCTGTTTTCAATGGAGATTTTTCAATTTAATCCTTGCACCCTTGGTCACAATTCTCCCTTTGGGGACTGAGTTCTTACTTAGGTGGGCAGAGGGGAGATAGGTATGTCGTGGAAAACTTCTGAGACTCAGTGAGTCCATGTGCATGATCACTGCTCCCTGACAGACTCACCCATCTCTGAAGGACTCCCCCTCTCTTTTCTTTAGTCCCATTCATCCTTTATGTGAATGGTTTTTTTTGTACCATGCACAATATTTAAAAGCTTGCTTAATTTGTGTTGGAGGTTTACGTTTTGCTAAAAAGAGGAGGTTAGTCATTGATCTGCTTGTGCCACACCCAAGACCCATGCACTGAAAAGAGAGCGCATACTTACTGTGGTCTCCGGGGAAGAGAAATGGTTTGAAGGGAGCTGGATACGGGTGTGACAGTGTCACGGTTGCCTGCTCTTGGGGGTTTAATCTTCCTGTTCTGTTTCTGGTTTTCTGTGTTTGTTGCTCATTCAAAGGACAGTTTTGGAGACTGCATCCAGGCACGAGGAGAGAGATACTGGCTGGAGCCTTCTCTGCTCTTTTTCTTAGTCCACTGGCTTGCTTTGATGTGGGCGAGAAGCAGACCACTCTGTTTTGAGTTTTAAGAGGAAAACACAAGAAGCAGATTTATTAATAGCTCCCCCTCTCATGTATTTTTATTCTATTTATAACTTACACATAGCTATTTTCATTCTGTTTAAATCGGTTTTAACAGTGTGTGTGTGTGTGTGTGTGTGTCTGTGTGTGTGTGTGTGTGTGTGTGTGTGTGTGCTGTATACATGGCCATATGTGGAGGTCAGAGAATAGTTGTAAAACACTATTCTCTCCTTTCACCCTGTGGGGTCCAGGGATCCAATTCAGATTTTCACGTACGGCTGCAAATACCCAGTCAAACCATCTTGAGACTGAAGGTGAAGTCTTTGAAAGCCTCCAGTTTGTGATGATCCTCCTGCCTCTGCCTCTTTAGCATAATTTTCCACCTGGCATGTGCCACCATGACCAGCAGCCTCCATTTTTGAAGTGCTTCTCATAGTAGCATAAATAGCCTTCACTTATCTTTGATTTTTGTCTTATTTACTTAATTATTTTTCACTGAAGGCAATTTAATTCCAATTTAGTGCCTATAACCTTGGGCTATATGTGCAAAGAGCAAAGAGGCTCTTGGGAGCTTTCTGGCTGCTAGGTCAGTGAGAGACACTGTCTCAAAATACTAAGATGGAGAATACACACACACACACACACACACACACACACACACACACAGGTAGCTCATCTATTTAAGACAGAAAAATGGAAACAAGATCAACACATTCACAGTGTTTAATGTACCAGACACTGGCCTACATGTGCCTTGTACATGGGTGAATGACACAGGCAGACATTTCTCTCAATGGTGCTTACAGGAATAGATTTATGCTATCCAGCCTAAGTTTGGTTGTAGTATATACAAAAAGTTCAAGCTTCGCTCCACAGAAAATAAATAATCGAATGGGTAGCCATCTGCCGGCCCAGGGCAGCAGTTCCCCAGTGTGAGTGCAGTGTGTGGTGTGCATGAATTGTGAGGACTCTAATATAGAGGATCAGTAATGTAGCAAGGCTGTTTTTCTTTGTTTCCAGAGCAGATTCTTTCTTAATGTGAGCTCTTTGCTCAGATTTCTTACCATGTAATGATTCTCATAATTCTCCATGACTGCCACTCTCCTGCGCTTAACATTTGATGTTCTGCTGTGTAGTTAATAAATTAATACCATACCTCGCTTTATAAGGGATGTGAGCCTGCTCATGCCAAATAAATGACTTTCCTCGTACATGCAAGCAGAATCTGAAATTAATCATGAGCACCTAATGAGTAAATGTTACTTTCAAAGGAAACAAATGAATGTTAGAGAATGTTCTCATGAGTGCTTTCAGAATGAGAACACAGACTCACAAAAATGGAAAGATCTCCACACATCCGTTGCCTCACTGAACAAAGGAAGGAAATAAACTAGAAAGTATCTGGTGATGTACCCAAAGGTGGAAATAGGCAATGTATGTGTCTTAGTTAGGGTTTCAATTGCTGTGAAGAGACACCGTGACCACAGCAATTCTTATAAAGGAAAACATTTAATTTGTGTAGCTTACAGTTTCAGAGGTTTAGTCTACTCTCATCATCGCGGGAAATATGGTGGCATTCATGCAGACATGGTGCTGAAGAGGGAATTGAAAGCTCTACATCTTGATTCAAAGTCAACAGGACCTGAACTGTGACACTGGGCATAGCTTGAGCATAGGACCTCAAAGCCTACCCCAAACAAGGCCACAACTCCTGATAATGCCACTCCCTTTGGGAGCCATTTTTTCAAACTACCACAATATGGAAAATGTGGTTAAGATCATGTCTCACACAGTATTTTAAACATCTTTTTCGTTTACTGCCTTCTTGAGAATTTTTTAAGCAAATTTAGTAGATGAGCATATTTTATGTCCATGTGCAAATTAGGAATTCAGCTCCACTATTATCTGACTTACTCACAGGCACAGTAATAAACCTGACACTTGGTTTTCTTACTCAACTTTCATTCTTATGTTCTTTCTATCACTGGTACTGTTGTTAAGCTGAAGGAACAAAGGTAAAATACTCTTATTCAAGTAAATATAGTTAAGAACAATTTCTTAACATAACTTCCTATACAAGCCTGTATAGTAGTGACCCACAGGTTATTTTGTAACCAGGATTTTTCACCATGCTTAACAATATTTTCTTTTCTAAAATATTGAAAGTTAATATCGCTTAGCTAGTTATTGCATGCACTTAAAATTATATAGCAGATTCAGTTGAAAGACAATCTTCTCTTTAGAGTTTTTCACTATTCTGTAAATACAAAACCCATTTCAACTTAATAAGTGACAATTTTAAAAATAAAAATGTTACATTATGAAGAGCATGGACAAATGACAATGGAGCTAAGGACTTGCATGGGTCCTGATTCCAGGCAACTTTAGGTAGAGAGAGTTTATTTGCCATACAGTTCTAGATCACAGAACATTACTGAGTAGTCAGAACTCATATCCATATGCACAGTCAAAACACACTCTTGCTTGTTTGATTGCTTGTTTTCAGCTAACTTTGTCTTGTATTGTTCAGGATTCCCCAAGGAGGGGATAGTGATTCTGACAAGGATCTGTCTCTTTCCATGGCAACTAAAAATCAACAGTGCCACAGAGACATGCTCACTGATCTAGGTGATTCCTCACTAAGGCTCTCTTCGAAGATGATTCTAGGTTGTGACAAGTTGAGAATGAAATCAGATCAGCACAGTATGTAAATCTAAATACTTATTAAAACAAGATAACCAGTGATCTGTACATTTATCAGTATCTGTTTTTCAAGGTTGAAGTTGGTCCTTGTACCAATAGCTAACAATGATTTGTAAGGGTCATAAAAATGGGAGTCAATTAATCACTGTGCTTTAAAGTATTAAGATACAGTATTACAGATTTCAAGCTGATAAATGTATTTGCTAAGAGAGCTATTAATTTATGATTTTACTACTTAGTTTGTAAAGTACACACAATTACATTTTATGTGTGACACATATATTAGATATAGATGTTTTCTGGCCTTTAAACTTTTAGAAGAATTAATCTTATTTGTGAACGTTGACTTCAGGGGATGGAGACAGTTCGTTGGCAAAGTGCTTGCTGCCAAGCATGAGGAAGGACCCGAATTGCATCTTCAGCACCCATGCAAAAACTGGGCATAGTTATGTGCACCTCTAGTCCCAGCACTGGGGAGGTGGAGACAGGAGGATTCTTGGGACTCAGTGGCCAGTCGGTTTAGACAGATGAGCTCCAGGTTCAACAAAACACTCTATCTCACAATAGATGGAGAAGCAATGGTTGAAGATACCCATCACTGAGCTGAAGACTCCATGTATATCTACAAAAATGTCAAGTGACATTCTGTCTTTCTGTCTGTCTGTCTGTCTCTCTCTCTGTCTCTCTGTCTCTCTGTCTCCCCCCGCCCCACACATGCTGGATTCAAATTCCACTTTCTCTTTGTCAGCTATGCTCCAGTTACAGCTGAACAAAATGAAGGTTAAACTCAAACTTCTGACTTCCCTAGATTTCTAGGTCCTTTTGGATTTGCATTTTAAAAGAAAGCACACATTTGAAATGTTTAGTATTTTCTCCTCTTTCAAGTGATGAATGTTCATTCATCAAAAATGTCCAAGCCCCAGTTATGCATATCTTATGGTTGTCTCCTTCTTGCTGACCTCAGCTGGCTCCTCTTTTGGTCAGCACATTAAAAACAAACAAAAAACTTTCTGTGGGTCAAAGAATCATTGTTTTGCTTTTTGTTTTCTCATTTGTTTTTGGAGTGCAGATACTGGGGTTGAACCCAGGTCCTTGAATGTGCCCTGCCCCTGTTGCATTCCCAGTCACTCTGCCTCATTAAGGGGACTGTACGTGTTTTCCACAAGAAAGAAGAATCTCCATGTGCTAAACACAATCACAATGGCGACAATGCAGCAAAATCTGGAGTAACCATGTAAGGTGTTATGGGTCAGACAGAACAAGGGCTGTGGCACTTACAGGACAGGTGTGGCATATTCTGGAAAACCTAATGATTTCAGAGAATCAGATCTGGGGGTGGACAAGCCTAGGTAGGTATTTATAACAAGCATTCAAAATGTTAAGTTTGAACTGTAAATTTAACAACAAATCCTGCATTCTACAGGAATTGTGAATGTTATGTGGGTTGTATGAAGGAGAGTCATCTTGTTAAAGGTACAGAAGGGTGGCAGACTGGAAGGGAAAGATTGATAGTTTTGATGGAGCTGCTTTTGAGTTATGGCTTGCTCTGGTGTGAGAACCTGCACCTTATTGACTATTTGGAGAATATAGTACATGTTCCCTGAGTTAACAGCAAGGTTCACAGAAGACTCACGTCTGGCTGTCTTCTGAGAAATCTGAAGGGAAAAAAAAATGCCTGGTAACAGAATGAATCACTTCTGAAGCAGAGACAATGCATCTTCCAGGAGCTTGTAGGAATAAGCAGAGATTTATGCTTCCCCTGGATTCAGCTGATTCTGAGAGAGAAACCTGGTGTTGTTTTTAGGTTCTATCTTTTCAGGATCACAGGGTATGCCTTCAGTTCTTCAGGAGAAGAGAAGCAGTAACAATCATTACAGTTGAAGATGCTATCTTGAAAGTCCTTCCCATGTCCATTGAGTTATAGCTTGGTCCACAGCCTGGGTGCTACTGGGAGATGTTAGAACTTCTAAGAGACAAGACTTAAGGGGAGGTGAGGGGATCTTGGATCAGCATCCACTATTCTTTCTCTTTCTCTGCTTCCTCTGTTATGTGCTGTTATTGTAGTGGACTGTCTCCCCACAGGGCCCAAAACAACAGGGTTAAGGGTCCAACATTCTGTTGCCTACACTCTCCATGTCAGATAGGATTGTCTTCTGCCCTTGTCAACACAGGAAGCTCACAAGGAGACATAACACAACTTAGGAGATGTAATCACCAGTTGAGCTTCCTCACATGTGACCGGTATTGAGCCAAAACTATGATCCAAAACAAACCCTTTTTAGGTTGATTCTCTTGAGTATTTGTTATAATAATTGGAAGTAGACTAACACAGTCCCTGGAAAAAAACAAGTTTTGGACAACTGCACAGTCTAAGAAGTCTTTCTGCTAGGTCAGTATGACAGTGCTGTCAGGAAAGAGCTTCCTCATTGCCCTTTTCCTCCTCTCCCCTTGATTCAGTCATGGATGGTTCAGAAACTTCTGTTAGTGTGGTGTGGGGGGAGGGGGAGGATAAGAGCTAATCCAAGAGAACAAGAAGGAGCCAACACCTTGGCATGGAACATGCTTCCTACCAAAACTTCACAGTAAGGCTAAAGTGCTGATGTCCTTTATGCTTTATTAAGTTAAGACAATAATGACCCTGAGTAGCAGAAGGGATTTTATTAATAACTGGTTGGTTGTGACTACTGAAGTCATTGGAGCTTCTAGAATCTTCACTTTGGGACAGAGGAAGTGCAGTCAATTGCCCCAAATAAATTTAGATAAGAGGGGGAAAGTCAATTTATGATTGCATCTCATGGGCTATGTTTTGTCTACTTACGTTCTACGCTACAAATGAAGCCCACCTGATAAGGACAGTGTGGCAAGGGAAGGCTGGATGCTCCATTGAGTGGGCAGCTTATGGAAAAAGGCAGTGACAGAGTGACATAAGCCTGGTTATTGCCAGAGTTAAGGTACGAGGTGATGGTTTGGATCAGTTACATGATGTGACTAGACTGATATGTGTGGCTGACACTGGCAGTAGTGTGCTTGGTTGATTACGGGAGTGGAAAACCCAGATACTATAATAATCCAGGTATAATAAAGATTGTCCATAAGAAGAAAGTAGTCGGACAGAGCAGAAGTAACTAATAATTGGAGAATATTTTAGAAGCATCATTTCTTCCGCGTGTGTTTGTGAACCTGTGTGTACAAGTGCATGTTCATGTGTATGCTCATGTGTGCACAGATGTGTATACATGTATGTGTATACATGTAGAGGTCAGAGGTTTCCATCCCGTGTCTTCTGTAACTCCTCACCGTGTTTTTTGAGCCAAGGTCTCTCGCTGACACTGGAACTTGCTGATTTTCATAGACTGGCTAAGCTCTTGTGCCTGTTTCTGCCAGCACTAGGAGTATGTGCTTTCCCATGTGGGCGCCGAGATGCTGAACATCGCTGAGTGGACCATCTCCACAACCCTCCTGTTCTTCCTTACAAGGAATGCATGACTGAATTAATTCTGAAATTTTTGTCTTAACTGAGCATTTGTCTGTTTCCTTAGGTCATTTCCTGTTTAAATCAATCACTGTTTCTCAAATTCATTCATACTTACATATTTCTTCATTCTTTTTCTTTTTAAACCATGAGCTTGGATCTTTATCTGAGAGAACTCTTTGAACCCTAACAAAGAAGGTGGGTTCCTCTAGAAACTTCTTGTGTCTTGCCTTAAGGAAATATCAGTCCTCATTGAATTCCCTCTCTGTCTCTCTATCTTTCTCTGTGTCTGTCTTCTCTGTCTGTCTGTCTGTCTGTCTGTCTGTCTGTCTGTCTGTCTGCCTGCCTGTCTCTCTCTCTCTCACACACACAGACACACACAAACACAAACACATACACACATGCATCCTCTTTCTCCATGGAACCCCAGGTATCTCATATGTCTGGCCTATGCTGCACCACTGAGGTCATCCTCCCTTCCTCTCTCTGTCTCTCTCTCTCCCTCCCTCCCCCCCTCTCTCTCTCTCACACACACACACACACACACACACACACACACACACACTGTGGAACCCCAGGCACCCTGTATGTCTGGCCTATGCTGCATGTCTGAGGTCATCCCCAATGCTATGTCTGTACCACTTAAAATTTTTTCTTGTCTTCAATTTTTCCACATTATCTGTATTGTTAATCCAGACTTCAGATTAATTCAAGAGCTGTTTCATATTCAGGAATTCTCAAAAGAAATGTTTACCACGTCTAGCACTGAGTTTCCCATCAAACAGTTCCTTTGCAGTCCCTGGAGATGAAGTAATTTATTTCTATTTCATCTTTCAACTGAAATTTTGTGGAATAATTTTATCAGACAGATTCTGGACAGGCTTTCAATCTCTGGCCTGTTCTACAGAAGACTGTGGTCTGGTCCTCTGCCCACTGAACACCACCGGGTCATTAAGGGGAAAGCTCCCTTAAGGTTACTAGGATTTGGCAGATTATTCAAGTCAAGGCTCAATTCAGTATGTTGCTTAATGTCTCCTGACGTGGCCTAATTTTTAGCCTTTTTTATTGTTGACTTATTATTTCAGAGACTTATCATGTTCACATTTTACAAACCAATTGTTTTTGTGAAGGGAGTCTGAGGACCAATGCAGAAAGAGAAGTTCCCCACTAAGGTTCTTCTTGGTAGTCTTCAATGTCCTGTGGCTTTCTTATTTCTTGTTTCATGTGAGTGGTAGTTAATGTCATGAGATGTGGTAAGGCTGTAGCTGAGAAGTTCTGCATCTGCAGACATTTTGGGCATGTGCAGTGAAGGCGGTGGGATTCTGTCTTCAGAGTCTGGCTCTGACAGATTCCAGGTCTTATGCCTCCTGCGATTGGAGGGATGGTAATCCACCTCTCCCATGATGCCACACTTAGCTGATTGAGGATGAAGGAAGCTGTTGCTCATAATGTCAGCTTTATTGGTTTTGAATAGGCTCCACATTTAGTGGTCAGTGGCGATGATCTGGGGTATAGGATGGCTGTATAGAAAGCCCATATGAAAAGCAAGGGGTTAATGTAATGGATGGCAGTAATGTCCCTTTTATTTCTGCATATACATAGGGTTCTTTACAATGTGTGTGTGAGTTTCAATATTCCATGTTGAGGTAGCCGGTACTGTGATTAAATTCTATGACAAGCATAACTCAGAGAAATAGTAAATGTCTAAAAGCAGCCTATGCTGCCATTAAAGGTTCGACAACCAAAGCATCAGTCAAGGAGAAATCCTTATGAAAGTAGAATTTTCCACCTCAGTCATGGGGAGTTTTCCAGTTTCAAGGTGAACACACTGATGTCTTGTAGTTTAGAACTGCATTCCTCTAAGTCACCAACTCTGACATAAAGATGAACATTGCCATGTGGTTTCTACAACTCCTCCCATTCTTCCCACCACATCCTCCTCGCGGCCCACCCACTGACAAATGGGATTGTTTACTGCCATTCCCTGAGCAGAGGGCTCGCCAAGGACACACTTCAGGGAAACCTTCCCTTCCTCGCCCACTTCATTTTCTATTGTCCACATTTCCCGCTCCCGCTGGTGTCCACGGGTCATGCTGAACAGGGCGAACCCGGTGTCCACGGGTAGTGCTGAACAGGACGTACCCCTCACAATAGATGGCGGTGTCCTCGACTTCCATGCCAGCATGTTCTCACTGGAACCCTGAAGTTTTGCCAGAGGTAGCACTCTTCTTGAAATCTCTCCGTCCCTGCAGCTTTTCAAGCATTTCCCCTGAGGTTTGGTGTTTTCTAGTAATTATTTCTTCTTCTTCCTCTTTATCTTCTTTTTTTTAAAGTTAATTTCTTAAATCTTGACCTTTTGTAAGCCTCATATTTTTAATGATCACTAATCTTATTTTTGGTAAAAATAAAAGGCTAAAATAAGATTATAAGAGTTCCATGTCATTATCTATCTGAATTTAGCATTGTAAATTTACTTTCCAATATATAAATGTATGTGTTCATACACTGTTGGGAGAAACCAATATTTATTTACTTACACATTTTTTGAGACAGAACCTCATGGTATTACAGGCTGGCCTAAAATTCATGGTGTTCCTGATAAGTACATACATGCATCACCATTTACCACTAAGACTGATGTTTAAAATATAGATACTCAACATTACATTGAAGTGTAAATTATAACATCGTTTTATCTTGCTAAAGTTTTGGAATTGCTTACATACAGAGATGGACAAGATTGGTTACACAGTTTAAAACTAGACCTCTTAAAAAGGTCAAAATAACTGATTTAGAGGAGATCTTTAGAATGTGAGTCAAGGTCACTATATACCAAGGTATTAATTCTATTTTGTGTGTTTGGGAAGCACCATCTGCCTACGAGTCAAATCACCCACAAAACAGAGGTAGTTGGATGTGTAACTTTACATTGAGGTTGAAAAGCAAAGAGAATTTTCAAGTTTTTCTTTTTTTAAAACTAAGTAGGTAACTTCTTTGTGAAGGGATGTTTTCAAATACTTTCATTAAAATTGTCTATCTATCATCTATTTATCATATCTGTGTGTGTGTGTGTGTGTGTGTGAGTGAGTGTATCTGTGTGTCTGTGTGTATACATGGGTGCAGGTGTTCTATAGACAGCAGAAGAGGAAGTCAAATCCTCTGGGATTGGAAAGTACAGTTGACTATTCTGCCTGGTGTGGGCACAAGTGAACCAAACTCTGGAATAGCAGGAAGTCTTCTTGCCTGCAGCGCCACCTCTCAGCCTGTCAAATGATTTCTAGGGCCTCTAATGCTGGGCGTCACATATTTAAAGTAAGCCATAGTATCTGACCAAATCCTTGTTAAGATAAAGTTGAAGCAATTCAGAATAAAATATTTCTGGGCTGTGAACAGTTTCCTTAAAAGGTTGTTACTGAACCTTTGCTATGCCCTGAAAGCCCATGTGAAAAGCAAGGAGTTAATGTAACAGATGACAGCAATAGCACTTTCATTTCTATGCATATATAGGGTCCTTTACAATGTGTCTGGGAGTTTCGGTGTTCTACACTGAGGTAAATTGGGAGTGCCCATAACTCTGCTTCATGAATAGATGCCGTCTGAGCTCCATAGAAGTTCAGCAAGTGGATGCCATTAGTATTCTGTGTCTCCCAGGGTCACTCAGATGCTCAGGGAGTGTGGTGACCTGTCTCCTGTGAGATGGCATCAGTTCATTCTGTCACAATGGAAGCCTTCAGATGGACAGAATCCATCCTCTGGGCTCGAGCAAAGACAGTCAAGACAAGATTTTGTTTGTCACCATTCTGCACAGATATACTGGCATTAGTTATGCATTGTCTAATGTTGTGTTCTTTTTCTAGAGCATCAAATAAACCAGCCTTCTGTTTTATTATTCTAACAGCATCTGGCATCTGTCAGTTATCGTGTTGTTTATTTTTTGGAAAGTAATTATAGCAGCACTAAAATGCACATATGAGTCAGCATTTGCTTACAACTGCCACACGCATAAATACACACAAGTTTCTCCTTGAAGACTGTAATTTTCTCTAGCCACTGAACCCCAAATAGACAAGAAAGCACAACAATAATGGAATCATGGTTTTATTATGTATATTTAATCTTATTTTTGAATATTTTAAAAATAGTTTGTACCCATTGTCAGAATGTTCCTATGAGGGAGGAGGTAAATTATATGCTTTATATAAGAATATAGATCTCTAGTCTATTAATAATAATGAATATCATTAAGTAAAATCTCTAGAGGGTTACTAGTTCCATACCAGGCCCAACAGACCAAATCCACGTGAAGTCACACAAGATGTCTTCTTGAATAATGTCAAGAGAAAATTCAAAACCCAATCCATGAATCAGACAAGTTTAGTCAATGTCATAGCGAATTATCTTTTGCTGTAATCTTTATAAGAAAAGTAGCTTTGAAATGGCCCATCACTTGTTCTCTTCTTTCTTCCGCCCCTTTCTGTCTATAAAGTCAATTTCCTCTGGTTGGCTCATTGAGACTAATTTAACCATGAGATGTGACCTGGTTCTAGAGCCCATATTGCCCATTTTAACCATTTTCCCTGAATGTATTATATGATGTACTCAATCAGAAGGTAATCCACAGAAGAAAAGGAGCCTATACAAGATCATTCAAGTCAAGCCAAGACTCTTTATCATCAAAGACTATGCTTCACAGTTACTTACTACCTGAGTTGGCTTGTTAGGACTGCTGTAAAAAAATACCACAGACCAAGTGACCTTAAATAACAGCATGGTATTGACTCATAGTTCTGGAGGCCAGAATTCTAAAACTAAGATGTTTATGGGCTTGATGCCTGTGGAGTCTGAGAACTGTTTTCTCTCTCCAAGACAGCTTCCAGTAGCTGCTAACAATCCTTGGCTCCCAGCAGCACACCTCCCACATTGTCTTCATCTCTGTGTGGCCTTCTTTACATTTGACTCTTCTTGGGATATGTTGGTATAAGGAGGGCCCTTAAGGCCTCCTTCAAAATGTTTCGTTGTGACTTGGTAGGCACGTTGTGAGGACAAATGGGTCCCTGGTCAGCTCTTGGAGCCAATATCCTACACACTCTTTCTCACAGGATTTCACCAAATATTGATGTTACTCTGTTTGTCTCACTTGTCCCTTTCCGGAGAAGTTTTAATTAATCACTCATCATAAATGATCCTATTTCTTGAGCTACATGGAATTATTCACCTTAGGATAGAGGGAAGAGAGCTGGTGTTGTATGTAGCATGGAGTCAGTTTATGTCAGGCCAATGCTAAACCATGTGTTGCAGATGCTGTCTGATTGAATCTCACAGCATATCCGCACACTAAACGGTGTCCTTCTACAGTTCGTTTATAGGTGGTAAACAGATTCTGAAGGTTTGCATAATTGACAAAACAAAGATTTGAAGGCAGCTATGTCTGAGAATGAGAACTGTCTCTAAGGTCTTTTATTATTCCATAAACCCAAAAGAATGGGTTTCTTGCCTTGCTTCTATGAATCAGCTCCCCATGTGGAAAATGTCTAAGACGCCAGGTCTATTCAGAGTCTGGTTCTGTTCAGGTTTAATCAAAATCACCCTCAAGCAGACCTTGTGCTGAGAACATAAAATTAGCATATAGAATAAAAAATCTCACATTCTTAGCATTTGAAGGCAAGGATAAAAGAGCATCACAAACTTCATTCAGTTGTATTTGGAGTGCTGAATGCAAGAGAAACATGGATATTTTAAAACTCATGGAATGAACTCATGCTCTGGGCATATCATAGTAGTTAAACTGGTCAGTTAGCTTGCACAGAAATATATTTCATGAGCCATCTTAAGCAAGTTCACAAGATTCGGATTCATATGAACCTCAAGTCAGATAGTTTCATTAAGAATCAAAGTATTTTTAGTGTTTGGTTTTGTGACAGAAAAGTTTTCTATGTTTAAATATCCCATATTAAGTAGCAGGGAAAGGTTTTTAAATGCACGTGATTTAGATTGAATATGAGGATGTTCTTTTTGATGGGTGCCTAGGAGTTAATTGACAAATAGTCATTTCAACAGCAGAGAGTCTCCTCTTGACCAGTAACTGGTCTTAAAAGGAGGCAATTAAATAAGTAAATGACTTTTGCATGTCTCTGGACTGTCATCTAAATGAAGGGTTACATTGGATTCTGTTTGGTGACCTCTTAGAGTATTCTATAAATGAGGAGATTCCAGGTACAAGACCTTAAAAGTAATTGTATGTATAGATTAAATTATCTCACATGATTCCAATATAAGATTGAATTTTTGAGTTGAACAAAGTGGTTATGGGGTAGTTGTCTTCCATGATTTATTGATTTTTAAGTATAACAAAGTAAGGGCTACAGGAAACCTTTTACTAACATCAGGGTCTCTGGAACTAACTTGAGTTTTTGAGCTGCTTATTCTGTTCTTTTACGTGTTGTGTTGTTACTGTAAACTCTTACTTTTAAAAGGAGTTTAAGCATTTTAGACCTTACTCTTCTGTCATTGGTTTTATGTTTGTGATTCAAGCGATGAAATTCTTACTCCCAATAGGATGGTATTAGGAGGTGGGATCTTCAAGGTTAGTTATATTTCACTGATGTCTTCATTGATGGAGCTCCCATGATGGGATCAGAACCTACTACAGTCAACCTCAATTATCACTTTGGTAAGAATGAGAGTCACTAGGTACGTGTGCCTCTGGGGGTGACTATATGGGGGTTATCTTGTTACGGTTAATTGAGGCAGAAAGACCTATTGTACAGTTCTCCAGTTTGGGATTCTGAACTGCAGCAAAGGACAAAGTGAGCACGATATCACATCCATTGCTTTCTTCTTTCTGAATGCATGCAATGTGACCATGGATCTTCTGTTCTTCCATCTCTGCCTTGAAGGAAAGTACCCTGAACTATATATTTCATCACATTATAGAAAAACAACTAAGACAATGTCTTCAGAAAAGAAAGGGACCAAAGCCCAGTTTCTCTGACATGGAGGATGCAATAAGAAAGACAGCTAACTGCAAACTTGACAAGAAAGAGCTTACCAGACAGGGGTCTGTGTTGCCTTGGTGGTGAGCTTTCCAGCCTCCAGATCTGTGAGAAGTAAATTTCTATCATTCAGGCTTCCTGTGACACATTGTTTTTGTTGTAGCAGTTCATACTGACTGATGCATCTTCTTTTTGCAATCTTTTGGGTAGTCTCAATTTAAAGGAAGAAGGATTATTTTGATCATGATTTGAGACCACATCCATCAAACAGGGGAAGGAATGATAGTGGGGTGGCTCAGACTGTGGCAGCACGTGCTCAAGACTGCTTGCGGGGTGGCTCAGACTGTGGCAGCACGTGCTCAAGACTGCTTGCGGGGTGGCTCAGACTGTGGCAGCACATGCTCAAGACTGCTGGCTCGTATCTTCACGGAACAGACAGCAGAGAAAGGGTGATAACTGGCAAAGCATTGTAAACCTAAAGGGCAGCCTCCCTAGGTCCACTTTTCCAAGTTAGACTCCAATTCCCAAAGGTTCTGCAGCCTTCCAAACAGTGCCAGGCTAGAATAATGAAGCAATTTATATTCTGTTACTTTAAAAACTATCTGTGGAATGATTTTTGAGGGCTTTGGCAGACTAGAAAATAAAGATGAAGACATTCTACACCTTGAACTGGTATAATCTTATTATCACTTGTGCATCAGTAAACCAGGAGGTGGAAGAAAATAGAGGTGTTCTATTATTACAATAACTTTCTGAGAGACATGGGGTCAAGGAATTAAATTTTTTTTGAAAATCAGGGTGTTTATTTTTGATTAAACAATTAATTACTTTATTACTTTATTTTTTTATTTATTCATTTTGACACAGTATTTCATATGTCCCAGGCTGGCCTCTAACTCCTTCAGTATCTTTTCTCATTTCATTTCTGTGACTGGGATAAAATACCCTGTCAAAAAGCAACATATGTGAGGGAATTTATTTGGCCTACAGCGATGGTTATAGATTGTGGGCTATGCAGTTGTAGGTCCACTACTATAAGGAAGTCAGGGCAGGGACTTGAAGCATTTAGTCATATCAACATCCCATAACAGAAGAGAATAAATACATGCATGTATGCCCAGTGCTCAGCCACCTTTCCCTGCTCATGTACATTTCACGGCCCCAAACCTGAGAATGGTGCTGTCCACTTTCAGGCTGGTCCTTCCTGTGTCAGTCAAGACAGTTCCCCAAAGACATGCCCACAGTTGAGCCTGATCTAGCTAATCCCTCATGGACGCTCTGTTCCTAGATGATCCAAGGTATTATAAACTTGGCAAAACTAATCATCACAGTAGCTGAGAATGGCTTTGAATTTCTGGTTTTTAGGATTCTCACACCTGGGCAGGCTGTGATCACCCTAGACATGTGTTAGCTCCACATTAGAACAAGCGAGACTTTTACCTTGTTATTCCGTCACCTGGAGTTGTTATCACAACAGTAAGACTAAAAAAGGGGCAGCATAAATTCTTCTGATGAGTTGAGATGTCCACAAAATATCTTATGATTGAACTCTAGAAAATTACTACTTGGAAGAATTTGGGCATCATTTTACAAGCATATTCAAAATTCTTTCTTGTAAAATAGATGTGTCAATTGAAATTATTCAGTGAAACATCCAATACTATGTGAAAAGATTTATTACAAGAAATTGGCTCATGCAGTTATGGGGGCTGACAGCTCCCATTTGAGGTATGTCCGCTAATTGGATAAGATATACTTACATGCTAGAGACAATGCTATTGTATTCTGTCTTTGGTTTTGAATGTTACTCTCATCTCCAAACACTGTATGACACATACCCAGAATACTGATAATGAAATGGGAGAACCAAAGACCCAGTCAAGTGGACACACAAAATTAAGCATGACTTTATGGACCAGATACTTCCATCAATACTCATTGCATACTACCTATTCACTGATTTTTCCTTTATCTACCCAGGCATTATTTACCTAGCATCAGCTCTCAGCCATTTGGAAGCTACCACACTTTTTCTGATGGTCTGTGCTCGAGATGGGGGTGGACTCACAGCTGCCACTAATGCTGGTGTCACCATCCACATCCTGCAAACCACACTGGCTCCTGCGGAGTTTGAAAGGCCTAAGTACACATTCTCAGTTTATGAAGACGTGCCAGAAGACACCCTAGTTGGGACAGTGAAGGCAAGAGAGTCCTTGAGTAAGTGCCTTATTATTATTATAATTATTATTATTATTTGGTTTTATGAGGCAGGGTTTCTCTGTATTGTTTTGGAGGCTATCTGTCCAGCCTGGCCTCGAACTCACAGAGATCCGCCTGCCTCTGCCTCCCGAGTGCTGGGATTAAAGGCATGTGCCACCACCGCCCAGCAGTGCTGAATTCTTAATGCTGCCCCCAAGTTCATTACTGTAAAATTCCTATTTTGTCAGGCCATGCCATCTTTAAGTATTTCCTTAAACCCACACACAATGAATGGGAGCGCACAGTTCTGGGTATGCTTACTGTACTTTCATCATTGTCACCTATTTTACAGCTTTTTTTCATATTTTTTATTTAACTTTTTACACATGTCACTTTCCATTCCCTCTCCCTCCCCTCCTCTCCACCCCCAATCCTCCCAACCCCTCACCCCCACTCCATCCTACCTCTGCTCCCCAGGGAGGGCAAGGGCTTCCATGAGGGATTTTTAGAGTCTGTCACATCATCCCAGGAATGGCACAGGTCCTCCCCCATGTGTCCAGGCTGAGAGAGCATCCCTCCACGTGGTATGGGTTCCCAGAGTCCATCAGTATGCCAGGAATAAATACTGTTCTAGTCTCCAAGGTCCCACAGATTGCCAAGGCCTCCTCTCTGTCACCCAGGTTCTGTAGGAGGGATGTCTGGATCAGTCCCATGCTGGCCTCTCAGTCATCAGTCTGGGGTCCGTGCGTTCCCCCTTGTTTAGATCAGCTACCTCTGTGGGTTTCGCCAGCCTGATCTTGATTCCTTTGGTCATCACTCCTCTTTGTAACTGGGTTCCAGGAGTTCAATACTGTATTTTACAGTTTTTGATAGATAAAGGATAGGCATTTTAAAAGGAATACTTAATAATGCACAGAATAATTATGATGTGCAAAGTGTCTGTACTTGAATATTTTAAATACATGCATAAAATACATCTTATTTTATTTATTTCATAGCCACAAACCATACCCTTACTTTATATAGTTTTCCAGCTGAACTATCTATAACTCCCTTTTACTACACAATGAGTTACAAGGTGTTCTAGCTTATGCATTCTATTTAAGCGTCCCCTTTTTGCTAGCAACTTGACTGATTTAAGATTTTTGTGCTGATCCAAATAGCAATTGAGCAAATATTCGTGCCTGGCTTTCTTGCCATGTGTAGTGGAACCCCTTCAGGACAAAGTCTGGAAAGAAACCACCTCCCTAAGAGTTGGTCCTTCCTGTCCTTCCTCCTCTCTCTCTTTCTACCTCTGTGGAGGATATTTGACATCTATAAAGTGGGCGTCATAGAACAAAACCAACATACATTTAACTTGGCTTCTTCAAAAAGACGTTGACATTATTTTCTTAATATGGTTCTCTTTTACCCAACGCAAGAAAGATAGAGAAGAGAAAGCAATGGCTTGTTCATTGTCCACTCGCGGCTCCCTTTGATCACTAAGAAAGTCTTAAGTCACGTGTCTCACCAGCCCTTGTGGATGGATGAAGGCTTTGCGGTGTTCTCCATGGTGGGCATACATTGCTTCTTTGCCTTCGCATACGCTGTTTGCACTCTCTCTGTTTTCAGATTCCTCCGAACCAATCTCTTACCGAATTTCCTCAGGCGATCTGGATGGAAAGTTCTCCATTCACAGGTGGCTGGGCAGCATCCGCACCCTGAAGCCTCTGGACCACGAAGCACAGCCCATGGTTGTCCTCACCGTCCAGGCGCAGCTCGGCAGCTCCCCAGCCTGCAGCAGCACGGAAGTGAACATAACCGTGCTCGATGTCAACGACAACCGTCCTGAGTTTCCCACAGCCTGGGATGAAATTAGGATCTCCCAGACCACTCCACCTGGCACGGCCTTGTACCTTGCACGCGCAGAGGACAGAGACAGCGGGCTGAACGGACTGGTCCGGTACAGCATCGCAAGCCCTCATCCAAGCATCTTCAGCATGGATCGGGGCCGTGGGGTGCTGTACCTCAGGGAAAGTCTGGGAGGCCAGGGGAACCTCAGGCTGACCCTGGTGGCTGAGGATCAAGGCACTCCTCCCCAGGCATCCCACTTGGTGCTCACAGTAGTTATTGAAAGCCAAGAACGAAGCCCAGTCGTGGCTTTTGAAAATTTTGTCTATCAAGTGGAAGTTAGCGAGTCTCTCCCACTGACGGCTCAAATCTTGCAGGTACAGGCCTATCCACTGCATCCGTGGCACCCAGCCTCAAAGACAACGTATTCCCTGGATGTCAGTGTGGACTCTTCAGTGTTCGGAATCCACCCTCACACAGGCTGGATTTATCTGCAGCGCCAGCTAGACTATGAATCTACACAGATGTACAGGTTTAAAGTGTTGGCCCGAGTCCCGGAGGACAGATTGCTGCAGAATGTGAGCACTTTGGTAATCGTTCATGTCTTGGATGAGAACGACCATTCCCCAGCCTTCTTGCAGGACAAGGTGTTTTTGAAAGTTGAGGAGAGCCCCATGCCCCTAGGGGTAATAGGCAAAATGACAGCCATTGATGCTGACTCTGGGAAGAACGGGCAGCTGTCATATTTCCTGTTGACTGATGGGAAATTCTTCAAGATGAATCCCAACACAGGTAGCTCTTTGAAGCTTTCATCTAGATCTTTAAAAATCAGAATTAAAAAGGAAACCCTAAAACCTTCAGATACAGCTTTAGCACAAAGAAATTTTAAAATTGGGTTTTGGGAAACACAATATTTTATTACAGGGCTGTGATTTTTAAATGAGGTTAACATTGTGAAGAATCTCACCTAGGCTGATCCTGTATTCTTTTACCCCTATCATATATTGCCAGTGCCAGCCCAGGCTGTATGATGTTTCAGTTGAAAATGGGTTGCTTGTGAGACAGTGGCCCCATGAAGTTGCAATAGGTTTGAAAATTCCCATGCATCACCCCGCCTCTGTCCTGCCTTTCCTGTCTCTGTTTAGGAGTTTAGAAGCAGGACTATTTCCTCTATGTTTGAGTTACTTTCAGTGTCCAGTACAGTGAACAGCTGCTCAAATGCACAGCCCAAGGGAAATACTGTACGGCAGAGGTGTGTCACGTAGGCCAGGCCACCTAGGTTTGTGCTAGTTTACTCTGTGATGTTTGCACAGTGATGAAGCTGTTCTTAGAGTGTGTCCTGACCACTGAGCAATTTGTGCTCGCTTGTAATTCTACACTGCACTAGAGGCATGGTCGGAACTGTACTGTGGAAGTCCTGTGTAGGTTTGTTTGGGGCGGCTCTCTTGGGAGGCCTCACCCGTTTGGAGCATACTCTCCGAAACCCGTCCTTTGTGCTCCCTGCCTTCCTACAAGGCCAGTTACCTCATAAGTGGAGAACCCTGGTGTTCTTTGCTTATGGAGTGGGAAAAATGGCTTGTCATTTGCCATTCCTTTTCCTTTCAAGACAGACCAAAAAAATCAAGAAAGGTTTTTTTCTTTGTTTCTTTGTGTGTGTGTGTGTGTGTGTGTGTGTGTGTGTGTGTGTGTGTGTGTGTGTGTGTGCGCGCGAAACATAAATGCCATCAAGGTCAAACGGGAAAGTAATTAATTACGATTTAAAAACATTTATGCCCGTGTGCTCATTTTGATAAGGAACAAGAGAAAAAGAAGAATAATCAGTGTGATGTGGTTAATCTTTGATACCTTGGATTAGAAACTAAATATAAGATGTCGTGATACTTGGAATTTCATACTCCAGTTCCCAAAACACAATGTGTCTAAGTCATACACAGGGACCTTGGAAACATACTAGTAACTGCAGTGAGAGGTAGTCAGAGATGAAAGGAAGTTACCAGTTTGGACAACTTTCATGAAATAAAATTCCATTTGCTAATCTGGATTTGGGGCTTTCAGAGTTGCAGATTAGAACTTTAAAAATGCCGTTGTGTGTATGATTTATTAAATTACAGTTATAATAAACTATTTAAATATAGTTTATGTAGAGAATGTTACAGTAAACACTGTATGTAAGCTCACAGATTAAGCAATTTACCAGACGTGGACTTTCTTCTTCATTTTAGCTTTTTTTCTATGCAATGCCATTTTATTTGGATTAAGAGTGAAGAAAACTTAGCAATAAGAATGCTTGGTGGTAGCTGCTTCATGTTTACTTTCTCACAGATAGATTTATTCAAAAATGGCAAGGAAGCTAGCGTTAGGCTGGACAGGAAGAAATGCAACACATTCCTAAGGAGTGTGTGGCCTCTAACGGCCCTTGGCAATGAGGATAGGCAGAAGTTTATACTGAGTCCTCATGACTGAAACATGAGGAGATTTACCAAAGATAGCACATTTCTAAGTATGAATTACAAAATAAATTTTGAAAAGCATTGACAGTTATTTGGTAAGTCACAGTATTTTTACTATACACACATTTTGTGAGTTAAAAAAATGACACACATAAATGGCAGGTAACTGCCCAGGGAAAATGTTTTATGAGTTATTGTAAAGTAATGATAACAATGGCCAACAACCTACAGTTTACAAAACTGTAAAATATTCAATTGTGTTTGTTTCAGGGAGCAGACCCAAGAGAGTTAGCTGTGAGAGATTGGCAGATGGGGATCTGGGAACCAAATTCAGAACTTTGGATGCATAGCCTATGTCTTTCCTTGCTCAGTGTAGCAGCACAAGGGCGAATAAATAAACATTACAAGTCTTCCAAATCACTTGTTTTTATGACTTTATGGGAGGTTACAAATGCTTAGTGATGGATAATTTCAAAGCAATGATAATATTTCAAGTGGTGTTTTCTGGAGCAACCCCAGCAATTGTTTTGCACGGTCTCATTATTTAGCACAGATTGGCCTTGAACTTATGATCCCACTGTCTCTGCTTCTCTGACTGCTGAGGTGATACGTGCACACCAACAGAGCTGGCAGCAAATTCTTTCAGCAGTCACACTGAGCAGAATTACTTGAGTGTCGAAGCCTTTAGTTTGGTTTGTCTTTCAATGGACTCTTTTGGAAGTGGTTCATCACCCATTATGCCAGTATTCTAGTGCGCAGTGCCTGTCTTGTTCTGCTGTGTTCCCAGGTGAGCTGCTCAATTGGATGGCATTGGATCGTGAGCACCAGAGGCATCATCACATGACTGTCCTAGTGACAGATCACGGCTCCCCGCCACGGAATGCCACCATGGTGGTTTATGTCACAGTTACTGACATAAATGACAACAAGCCATTCTTCCCACAATGCCCACCTGGAAAGGAGTTTTACATCAAGGTTTGTGAAGTAGCTTTACAGTGAACTTAAGATGCTTTTTATCCCCAGTCATTTGTTTTGAGCACCATCTTGTGGTAAAAGTTGTGAATTTGTCATCAGCCATGGTATGGCATTGCATGTATTTTAATGACGTAGATTCGCTTATGTGCTAAAAAGCTGGTCAAAAAAATAATAAGAAACTAGCTGTGTGCACTCTTCAGAATTGCTCCCCCAGCTTGGCTAAAAGAAATAAGTCCTGTAAATTGCATATAGACATGATGTCACCCAGTGACAGTCACCCTCTCGTGGGTGCGTTTCTACTGCTTTACGTGCATCTCTGAACAGAACGTGCAGCTGATGTATCTCATCACAATGATGCCACAAAGACAAGTAATTTGGATCAGTGTGTAGGTATGACATAAGTGAGTATCCATCAAAGGCAGTAAAAGTTGGGTTTTGTAAGCACACACCAAACTTGTAATCATGCACATATGACCTGTCTTTTCATTTCCATATTTTGTATGTTGATTATTTCTATAATACATCAGCACATTATTTCTATGTACTTCATAAGAGAATATATGTTAAATGTGGGCCATATGTATAAAAGCCTTAGCAACTACTGATCTCCAAACAATTGAATTGACTATTTAAACTCTCATCAAATATGGGTAGTGAACAACTCAAAAGGGTGTTGAGGAAGTTAGGAAATTTAAACCGATCTTCCAAAACCAGGGCTGGAGAACAATTTTGAGAAAGGGAACAATTTTGAGTTATTTTATTACATCACTAAAATACCTTGTGTTTTATTGGGTATTATTAAGCTCCACCCATTAATCACTCCAGGAAAATTCCTACTCAGAGTGAGATATGTTTTCTGATATAAAGGCAGATATTTATGTTAAGCATTTTTGGATCGTAGCAAGCAGTCTAAACAATAACCCAAGAAATTGCTGAGAGAACACTGAATTTTTTAAGAGCTTTTATAAATAGAAAAGTTAAATTTTACATCATTGTATTTAATTTATTTGCAACTTTGGCTCAAATGTTCCAGATAACTTCTTCAAACTGAGTGAAAACTTAAACAGATAAGGTCGACTCTTTCCATAAAGTTCTACCCATGTAGCTCTCTGGTGGTAGACATTTGAGTGGCATGGAGATTGTAGAATTGTTAGTAGATGCTTGATATACTGTGTTCTTTCATTTGAAGGTTCACTAATGCATCCTATAAGACTCCATTGACTCATCTGTAAACTATTTGTCTCTGTGACAGGCTTTGGAAGGTCAGCCAGTCAACACGCTGGTCACAACCATCTTTGCAAAGGATCTCGATGAAGGACTCAGTGCAGAACTTACATACTCCATCTCTCCAGGTAAAAGTCGATATTCATAGAGGATTAAGAGCTTTTAAAATTCCCTCTGTCACGTACCCCTTGTTTATTTCCTTTGGGAAAGACACTATCTCCTTGATCCCTCAATACTCCCTAGATAACTTACAATATAAAACCAAATTGCAAACCAAATTCATTTGCTATCTGTAATAATCATTCCATATTTAAGAACACAAAAGTGAATACTGAAAGTTTTGTGGAAACCACTAGCTGATTCCCTATGCCCTAAATAGAAAAAAATCCATCTTAAATGGATGACTTGTTGAGAATCTAAGGCCCAAGTCAGCTTTCATGTCAAGGAAAGTAGAAGTTAGTAGATAAGAAGAGATAATTAATGTGTGACGTGTTGGGGCACCTGTGAATATCTATGAAGACTACTCATGAGATGAGAATAAATCATGTCTACCTATATCACACCACAAATCATACCAAATATGTAGAAGACTCTATGGTGACTTTGTTAACCTAGACTTACTTTCAAGCTTTCTCTTAAAATATACAGTCTTCTAATTCAAGTAATTAGCTTTATTTGACATTGTGTGTGAGACCATCTCAAAAGGCATTTATCTTGTTTGACACCAACATGGGAAATCTAGAGACAATCTTGTCCTTGCCTGAAGCAGATTAGATTCTCTTCATGGAAAACACAAGAGATATAAGAATAGATGCTGGAATTAACATGCCTGCTTACCCTAAGGGAGTATGTTACCACATGATACTAGCATTTCAGTGATACTGTTTGAAGGGTCTCATTAATATTGCACATGAAAGACAAATGAAGTAGAGAGCTGTATGTGTACTGCTCGTGCTAGGAAAGAGAAAGGTGTTTACATGTTTATTTATTGGCTTAGAATATCTTCAATTGAAATGTCAGCCAGCGTTTGGTGGAATATGACAAATTGGTTCTAAAGTCATAATAGAAGAGCTCAACAAATGAATTTAAAACCATGTCAAATAGACTAATGGAAAATGTGCCATTAGAAGACTTTAATTTACCAAGTTTTTAAAAGGAAGACACCATAATACTGATGCATTAAAAATAGACCAGTGGACAAGATACTTCATCTAAATACATGAAGATTTGACACACAATATGCAGAAAGCAAATGGATCATCAATACATGATACAGACCTACTTTGTCACACAGATGAAAAAATAAAATTACATGTCTACTTCGTACTATACAAAACACGTCATATTTAAATGTCAAAATCTTAATTCTCACAGAAGAAAATGTAAGAAGTTGATTACTTGACATTGAGGGTAAAAAAAATCACTTTTAAACAAGAAAAAAATTTAAAGAAGTAGGTGAGTGAAATTACATTAACATTCAGAACTTCATGACATATGTCACTGTTTACTCTGTTATAAGTCTCAGATCATAGATTGGGAGAAAATAATTACAATCCTTATAATGACACAGAATTGCATTCAGCCTTAATAAGAATCCCAAAAGATCAGAAAGAACAGGACAAATAATTTAAAAACCGAGCAAAGATATTAATGAGCAATTTGTAGTCAGAATGACGCGGGCAGTTTAAAACATGTCCCCGGAGTATAGCGACTTTGAAGAACGGAGGCACACTGTGTGATAAACTTGCAGGGTTCTTGTGCTAAGTCCCAGAAGTAGCTCTTCCGTTTGACGTCCTGGAACAGCTCATGAGTCACCGAATGAGAAGGGAGCTTTGTTTCACATACTCAAACAGTATTATCTCAGAGTAAGATGCTGCCATTAAAATGAACTATCTACAACTTTATATACACCAACCGAACAAATCTTGAAATTTATTTGAAGAATGCAACTCTCAGAAGATAAAAATTCTACTTTAGTGCCTATGGTTCATGGCCATTTCCACTGGGGACAGGGACGTTGTGAGTGGTTCCTTATCGCAAGCTTAGTCAAGAAGAAAGTTCTCCTTTCCTTGTTTCCCACAAGGGGGCGCCCTGATTTCTTTACATGTAGACATTGCCCAGCTTTCTTGTTCTAGCAGAATATCTTCCTGTGGTCCTTAGGTTATTTAGATCTGTGAGGTCTCTGCATCATTTTCCTCTTCAATTTTGAGTGTACTCAAAGAACATAAAATACCTACAATAAACAATGAAGGTGAAGAAGCACACACACAAACTCTTTCTCCACCACAGACACACTCACACACACACACAAGCACACACACGCACACACACACACCACATACACACTCAGCCACACACTCTCAGTCACACACATATGCACACAAACACGCACACATGCACACACACATTCACATACATACATTTATCTGCATATTGACACACAAATACACATGCATTCATGCTCATATATATAATCACACATTCACACATGAACATTCATAGACACACACATATACATAGTCACAACTCTCCTACACACATGCATGCACGTACACCTGCACACACCCCTGCACACACACATGCACAAACACTCACACATGCACACACACATTCACAGACATACATTTAACTACATATTGACACACAAATACACGTGCATTCATGCTCATATATATATATATTCACACATGAACATTCATAGACACTCACACACATATACATAGTCACAACTCTCCTACACACATGCATGCACGTACACCTGCACACACACCTGCACACACACATGCACAAACACTCACACATGCACACACACATTCACAGACATACATTTAACTACATATTGACACACAAATACACGTGCATTCATGCTCATATATATATATATATTCACACATGAACATTCATAGACACTGACACACATATACATGGTCACACACAACTCACATACACACATTCATACATACACATGCTTGCATACACACCTGTGCCTGCGTGCGCACACACACACACACACACACACACACACACACACACTGAGCTTTGATCCCAGCATAGGATCTTTACCTGAAAGCCAGAAAAGTCACACTTCACATGTTGATGGTCCATGGACTAAAGAATAGAGAACCCATATTATCTAGGAAGGGAACTTTTCACAAGACAGATGCAACAGAAGATCTGGAAGCATACACGGACCTACTGTTTGTTTTTTATTGTTTATGTTTTTGTTTATTTAGACTGCCATTGATAAAGCATTGAAAAACAATGAAATTATTCCATGTAAAAGATGACACATTGATGTTCAGCATATATCTCTGAGTGCCTGAGATGTTACTGTTATGGGCAGCTGGTTCTTTCCTCTCACATTTACCTGGTTCCAGGACGACTTGAACACAGGTTGCTAAGCTTGGGCAGCAAGTGCTGAGCTAACTCTTTGGTCCCCTGAGATGTTATGTTAAATTAGCTTCCAAGATGATACTTGGAGTATAGCAATCTAAATATGCAATGATGTTCATTGTCTGGTTTTGCCATCTCTAATTACTAAATAGAGGCAGCTATAATTATAACATAATAATGTAATAAGATAACAATATTATAATAGCAGCAAGATTTTTTTTATCATTCATGAGAGTATTCCACGGGATTCTTATAAGAGACAGAAATGAGTGGATGAAAACAGACATCACAACTAATAAGTGTTTCATAGATGCTGGCTTCATACTCTAAATTTTCAAAGGCAGGGTTCTCTTCTATTTATATCCCTTAAAGCACGTAAAGAGTAACTGGACAGAGCTGGCTCAACAACTGTGAGAGCAGAGAATGACTTTGTATGCTCAGCTTTGTGTGGGGCTTTCACGATGCTTGAGGTATTCAGATTTGATTGAAAATTATAGTCTATGATTTAGCTAAGTACACTGTGGAATGAATTTAAATTACCTGCATTAAAATGGACTTCTGATATATTTTGGTGTGTCTGTCTGTCTACTCTGCCTACCATAAGGGCCTAGAAATCATGAGTAAACCAGAAAGAGTGAGAACTCCCTCCCATACCGAATATGGTCTCAACAAACTATTTTCTACTAAAGGGATCCAGAAATACATGGAGAAATGACAGATTTCAGATCTTAGTAGTTCTACAAGAAAAGTGCTACAGTGCACTGGGACTCTTTCCAAACACCCTAGGACAAATTCGGAAAGGATCCTACTGTTCAGTGATGGACCTATTTGAGTATCAGTAAAGATGATAATAGTGATACACTGAACCCCTTTCCTACACTGAGCTCTTCCTATAGGTTGCAAGCAGTAGTTGGGAGCTAGAGAGAAAGCTCAGTGGTTTCAGGTTCTCATTGCTATTCCAGAGGACCCAAGTTCAATTCTCAGCTCCCACACCAAGTGGCTCACAAATGCTTCTAACTCTAGTTCAAGGGGATCCAATGCCCTCTCTCTTCTGTGCTCTGCAGGTACCAACACACACACACACACACACACACACACACACACACACACACACACGCAGGAATTGGAAAGAAATTTCTTTTTTATTGAAATATTCCTGTTAATAAATGAAGAGAAAGGGGAGCTACCTATGTTTTGGAATAATTAATGAACCCACAGATCTGGGGTTTGAGGCAGGTGAGCCAACATCAAGACCAAAGAGTAACTGGGCATGTAATTCTGAAGGGAAATACGGTATTGTGATGTACTCTCCAAAAAATTCTACCCAAATTGGATCAGTTCTCCAGATCTACCTCCTGATTCGAAGAACTTCAAGAAAGTATAACTATTTAAGGAAAAGAGAAAAGATCTAGGGAAGACTTGAGCTGTACATTGGGGAGGTAGAAACCAGATACAGGCCATTACTGATCCAATGTTAACAAATGTTAACATCTATGGATGGCAGAATTCTGTAAATGGTCTCACTACATTACTCAGGATGGCCGGGCAAGATCTTTCTACTGGACTATAGGCTCATGCATCACCATGCCTAGTGATCTACTTTTTCATTTTTATGTGCTTAAACTTAAGAATATCTTGTCTATATTTTAGTGTCATGTAAAAATTAAACTCCTATTAGCTGTGTATATAAATGTGAAAGCCAGAGAGATTAGAGTGATGTTGAGTGCTGTTTTTGATACAAATATGTAACAGTACACTATAAAGGATTTAAACGGGGTAAACTGCTCCTCACACCCTCAAGGAATTAAGACCAAATTAATATTCTGTAGCTCCTCAAGCTCTCAAGAAATTTAAAGTAAATATATGTTCTGAAATATGACCACATTAACTGAATTGATCCTATCTTCTGCTCTATAAGTTAATTTAGTTTCTCCATTTTTGTGTATAGATTATCCTGCTCACTTTAAGATTGATGCCAACAATGGTGAAATAAGAACAACTGTGATACTTTCCCATGACTATAGACCTTCCTATAGGATGACAGTCATTGCCAGTGACCAGGGAGTGCCCCCTCTTCAAGGACAGGCAATTATTAATATTCAGGTAATGGTATCAACATAAAATGTGGAAGAATATTCTGAGAGTATCACTTGATTTTTAAACAAGTAGACAGTATGAAAACATTCCCAGTGTGTAGATCCTATTTCAAGAGTATATTACATGCAATGCTTACCTTCTTGTTTTTGTTTGAGAAAAAATTAAGTAGAAATAACTTTTGAACTAGTTATATGCAGTTCTTGACAAGCTCTCCTTCACTACATAGACACTTGTGTAGCTTTGGGTGTGATGTGATGTGATGTGATGTGATGTGACTTTTCTCTTACTTCTGTGTACAATGAGTTGGTAGGTTTGTGGGAGGTCCTTGTATGTAAACAAATGGCCACAGGATAAACCACATGGTGTTTTGAAAAATTCAAAGCTTCTAACAATTACTTGAAATCCATATGACAAAGCTTTGCATTAATCAAATAACAGTAACAGCAACAACAATAAAACCGAGTCAGGGGACATCTTTGTAGGAGGAGAAAATTACCTACAGTCAGTCAAAATGAGGGTGATTGTTCATAGCTAGACTTCTTGTTGACCACATAGTGAGTAATGTCAGTACAGTATATAAATATAATATAGGCTTGTGTGTATACAATAGCAGAGTTTATTTCTCCAAGAATACTGTTTTCAGATTATGTCTTTCAAAATTAAATTGTGATTTAGGAGAAAAATTGATGTGGTCAAACTTTTAGTGTTTTTGTTTCAACAAAGACACTTGATATTTCAGTGCCCAAAGGTCATTGTTGCTAACTCATCTCAAGGATTTGGGGTAATTTGGAGAATTAGATGTCCAACATTCACTTTAGAGAATTACCAAGTATGTTCCAGAAGAACCATGGTACTGCCTTACAAAACAGTCTTTCATGTATTTCAGCAAGTTAAAAAGTGGGAAACTATATTCTTCTTTTATATATAGAACAAATTTCAGTCTTTTGGTACATTAGAATTCTATTAAAAGGTGTTTTCTCATCAATTAACACACATATAAACGAATAGAAATCTGCTTCCAATATAGTGTCATAATATATACTGATGCTTAAACTTACCTTTTAGCAGTGATACCTGAAGCTAATTTCAAAGTACTCTGTATCAACAGAATTTTTGCTCTTATTTTAGGTTATACCACTCTCCAAAGGGATGGCTTTTATGTCTCAGAATATCAGACATTTAGTGATCCCAGAAAACACGAAGACTGCAAAAATCATGAGCCTGATGAAGTCTCCCGACCCCTTTCAACAGTACCATAGTGAGAAGTTACACTTTAGTATTGTTGCAGAGGACAAGGATGACCACTTTGAAATTGATAGCTCTACAGGAGACTTGTTCCTCTCCAAGGAACTTGACTATGAAATTACATCTCACTATCTTATTAGGGTGATTTCTAAAGACCATAGCCAAAGCCCTCTGTGGAACAGCACGGTCTTCCTTAGTGTTGATGTGGAAGATCAGAATGACCATTCCCCATCCTTCCAGGATGAGTTCATTGTGATAAGTGTGGAGGAGAATGTCCCCGTAGGGACTTTGGTGTACATCTTCAATGCCAAAGATGGTGACGGCAGTTTTCTGAACAGTAGGATACAATACTTTGCAGAATGCAGCCATGTTGGAACGAACCCATTTCTCATCCACCCCTCCTCTGGCACACTGGTCACGGCATCTCCCCTGGACAGAGAAGATGCTCCGTCTTTTATACTGACCATCACTGCATCTGATCAGGCTGTGAATGTGACAGACCGGCGATGGCGGTCACTGGTAGCAGAAGTGATGGTTTTGGATGTGAATGACCACAGCCCCACCTTTGTGTCTCATTCCATCACCTCTGTCAGAGAGGATGCTGAAGTGGGCTCCCTGGTGCACCGTGTAAGTGCCCAGGATCCAGATGCAGACATGAATGGAAAAGTAACATACAGCATCCTCTCAGGAAATGAGGACATGCTCTTCATGTTAGACGGGTCATCAGGTACAGTACTCTGGGTGCCACTACTAAATCATCTTATTTTATTTTACTAAATATTTTTATGTTTGTTTTCATACATTCCAGGGTGACTTCAAAGCCACTGTTTAGTTGAGTATGACTTTAAACTCCTGATCTGCTTCTCAAGCACTAAGATTGCAGATATATACTACTATGCCCAAATTTGCAGAAATAAATTTAACATGAGCACAACATTCCTAACACTTTTATTCAAAGAATACATATTCTTGACTATGGACTCAGTGCTACACAATTGAACTCAAAGGTCACTCTTTTTACTTAATCTAAACCGTTTTTTCTCATTTCCTCTTCTATGACAAGCACAACTCCTCTTGGTAGTTCTATAAATTTAATTATTTTGGAAAGCTTAGATAAATAGAAAATAGAATCATGCAGTGTTTGTTTTTGTATGACTAGCTTATTTCAGTCAGGACATTATTTTCCAAGTCTACACATGCCATCACATATAACAGAATTCTCTTGTAATTTTTAAGGACTATTGCATGCATGTATCATATTTTCTATCTGCTGATAGACCTCTGAGTCATTTTTTTAACTTTGACTATTATGAACAGTACAGAAGTAAACTTGACGTTGTCACTACTTCTTGTTGACCCTGACTGCGATCCTTTTGCACAAATATCCAGAAGTAGTATTGTTATAGCTGCTTCAGAAGGATGAGATCTTATGCTAACTTAAAAATATTTTTGAGGAATTGCCATACTGTTTTCCACTTGAAATGTTCTGCATTAAAACCAACAGTGGGCAAGGGTTTCCATGTCTCTGCATCCCTACCCTTCTTTTATTATTTATATTTCTATAATAGAACAATGCCCGTAGTTGTTGTGTGACAGAGTTTTCCTGGAGAGATGTAACACACATGCATGAATGCTCACACACACTGACATATATATATATATATCACAGATATTGTGTTCAGAGAGCTAAGTTTATTGAACTGTTTGTTGATATTAACTGTGCTTCATAGCTAGCTGTAACTTGTGGGCTGAGGATGCAATAACCACCATCATGAGTGCTTGAAGTAGGAATACTACTAGAAATAAAACAAGGTGGCTATATGGCAAATAAGCATCATTATGCAAAGACTTTGGTGTGGAAATTGGCCTTTAGATCATATAAACCAGCACTGGTAGTAACTGGAAATAGCTTACAGGTTTTAATGTTTGAATTCTTTGCTCATTAGGGATGTTGTTTTTCACAGCAGTTGTAGCATTTTACTATTTACATTAGCATTCACTCAATGTCATTCACTCTGCACAAATGTCACTCACTGCCCTTTCATTGGTCTTCCTGTTATCATGTTGTCAAGTGGCATCCACTATTTTTTATGTGATATGATTAAAAAGAATATATGCAAAGTATCAGCCCTATTGATTTGGAAATGGACTTTCCTTTACATGATTTTCAGGACAATTATAAAACTTATGGAGTACTATCCAATTGTCTATAAAGCAGTGGTTTCAACATGAACCTTAGGAAGAAAGGCTCAGATGTAAACTGTTTGGCCAGCTGTAAAGAACATTATTTGGAATTAAAGCGAATGTGAAGATTTGGAGGTTGTGAGCATAGTTGTTTCTCTTCTGTTGGGAAATTTTATCAGAAAATTTCTCAAATCCTGACATATGGTTCCCTTCTGAGGCTTGCCTGAGCACCACCAAAGTGCCCAGCTGATAGGAGACTCTCCAGACACAGGCTGATGATTTCTGCAAGAGCTGTGCCTCTCCTTAGAGCTGATTTAATGGTACTTTAAATGCTTTCCAAGATGCTTCAGAAAGGTCTGTTTCAGACTATTAAAGAGGAAGAATAAACTTGAATTGTGTCTTAGTAAGGCCAACATCATGAATCTTGAGCTATTACAATGAATATGTCTTTCTAGGTATTTTTCAAAGGCATAAAATGATAATTGCAGAATGAATCCATGTGAGATGGGAGGTTTTTTCTTTCTTCTCACAAGAATCGTATTTCTAATAGAAAGTAAAACATAGTGAGTTTTCCTTTGTCTCCAATATATATAATGATGGGTAATGATTGGAAAAACTATTTCAAACATCTGATTCAATATTTAATTATTTGATGAAAATTTTTAGGGAAGCAGTTAGCCATAAAAGAAACATACCTCAGTTATTATTCTACAATGGTTATCTATGTAAAATACTGTAAATGCACAGGTTATGTGACTCAGTGCAGTGGTATAGGGAGGTGGCTTATTTGTGAAGTTTACTGTCTGAATTTCAATATCTGTGTCCTTTATTTTTCTTAAAACAAATGATGGCTGACTACGAGCAAGAAGATAATTCTTTAACAGGAACCAATGTCTTGAACACCAGAGCCATATGCACTTTTTTATAATGTGGTTACATTGAAGTGTGTCATGTGTCACAGAATATGTGTCATTACTATCATAAATATGTTTAAAAGTGAGGGAAATTTTGGGTAGACTAATAACTTAGATAATATTTTTAAAATTGTCATTTGTCATTATAACTTAAATTGACATTTCTGACCAAGAGTGTTAGTAGAAAATTTATGATTTTAAAGTAGGTTCAATAAATTTCATTCTCTTTTTTAATGATTCATTCCTTAGCAATGGAAGCTGAGTGTTTAGTCTTATATTGTAACATAAGCCAAGGTAGAGTAAATGGTCCTAAAACTAGCAACACCCATAGCATGCCATGTCTTCTCTCCCAAAGCAGGCTTTCTGAGGACAGCTTGTCTTCTGGATTATGAAGTGAAAACCCAGCACATCTTGACCCTCATGGCCCATGATGGTGGCACACCAGCACTTTCTTCATCGCAGACCCTGACAGTCACTGTCCTTGATGTCAATGACGAATCACCAGTGTTTAAGCAACTCACATACAAAGCTTCAGTTAGAGAAAACCAAAGTCCTGGGGTGTTTGTTACAAGGGTTGAAGCTGAGGACTCTGATTCAGGTAATCTGCAAACTATAGAAACTAGGTAATGGGCACGATTAAAACACACACGCACACACACACACACACACACACACAACGGTTATAGTTGGCATAAAATAATGGTTTTAGGAAAGTGAAACCTATGAGCTGTCACAGTGGGAAAGCGCTTGCCAGGGAACCCGGTGACTTGAGTTGGGTTTCTGGAACCCATGATGGGAGGACATAAATGAGTCTTGAATGTTCTCTTCTGACCTCCACATGTGTGCTATGAGACAAGCATGAACATGTGCACACACACAAATAGTAATAGCAAATCAATTAAAAAAATAACAGTTATGGGGAAATGAAGACACTACCTGTCTCAAATATCAAGTATTTTCAGCAACATACATGAAACCAACAGTTATAGATGATGTGTTTCTTTATCTAGCATCTCTTTGTATTAATCTTTATTATTATTTAGAGTGGTACGCACCTAATTGACATCTCATTTATTGATTTCACTGAGACAGCAAACAGAGGTCTGCTAACGGCGTCACGTTTATCTCAAAGTGCATCGAGCATGAGTGTGCAGTGGCTCACCATCTCCTCTGTGTAAGTCAGGCTTGCTCCAAGAGCTATGGAGCTGATATCAGACTGCCCAGGTTTGAATCCTAGAATTATCTCTTACTTAAGCTGTGTAACCATGAAGAAGTTACGAATCCTCTCTGTTCCTATTGTAATCCTCTCTGTAAAATGGGGACAGTTGTGGTGTTTAATATGCAGTCGTGTTGTAAGCACGAAAGCATTACTATATGAAAAGAGAGTTCATACTAATATCTGGCACAGTGAGTGGCCAATGTTAACTCCTGTTTCTACTGTTATAATTAACACAGAGTACAGACATCTGAAGTGAGTAGTTACTGTGGCTGGGAATTTATGAGTGTCTCTGACTTGCTTTTGAACATCCCTGGAGCTCTTTTGGGTGTTTTAGGCACAGTAGTTTTCATGATACTCTGTTTTAGGCACAGTAGTTTTAGTGATACTCTGTTTTTACTTTAAACTAAATAATGATAAAAATCGACAGCTCCGTGTTTGCTATTAACAGTACATTCCGAGTTTTCCCATCGGGACTAAAACAAAGCATTTAATTAGCCAGCCCTTAAAACTTACAGTTATAAGATTTACATTTACAAATGTTTCCACAAAACCGATAAAGGAATAGGGTCACTCGGCTGCTTTGCTCTCTTAGGATGCACCACTGTGCAAGGATGGACGTCTAATGTGAATTTGAGATGCTAGGGACACTTTTCAAGGGCTCGAATAATTTTCCCTCTTTGACCAGAGTGGGGCAGTGTGATCAAAGACTTTTCCTCACTGTGCTCAGAAAGGCGCATGCTCACAGCCGTTCTCAGGGCGGCTTAGAGACTGGAGCTTTTCCAGCACTGTTTGCTTTTTAGGGCAGCGGTTCTTAACCTATGACTTTGCCATTAGAAAACAGGGACGTTTATATCACCATTCATAACAATAGCGAAATTACAGTTATGAAGTAGCAACGAAAATAACGTTATGGTTGGGGGTTATCCCAACATGAAGCATTGTGTTAAAGGGTCTCAGCATTAGAAGGGGATAGGAACAAGGGGGAATACACCAGCTGTGCTTTTCACAGTGATCTCAGAGAACAAGCACAAGTATGCTGGTATCTCGGTGGCCCTGGCTCAGCAAGGCTCCCTTCCAAGGTTCCCTGCTGTAAACAGCCCCGGGAGCCTGGGCGGGGCACAGGACCACTTCACAAAGTGGACTGCAGGACTGCATAGGTTGAGCCCCCTGCTGACTTAGACTCGTGCAATCTCTTCTCCCCTCGACTTCACTTTGTTAATTTCATTTTCTATACTGGGTCCTATTGAAAAGGGAGAAAGGAATTTCTCTCAAAATTTTGCATTTATTAACAAAACACGGGTGCCATAAGTAATTACTATTTTTTTTGGTTGTGAAGCTTCCTAGTGTTAATGTTATTCACATTGATTATATTTGAACTGAATTATAGTCATCAAAATTGCAACTGAAAGTTACTATTTTTGTGACTTTACATTAATGGAGGTTCGAAACACCATTTAACATCATCCCAAATCTCATCTAATCTTTCATGTCTCGGAGATGGTTTGAGTTGCTGGAAGTCTTCACTTCCAAAATTTTTTAAATTTAAACTTTTATTTTGTTGTGAGAATTTCTTATGAGTACTGTATTTGCTGTTTTCAATGAAGCCTGATCTGTTAAGGTGGTGTAGATACATGTGACTCTCTCTCTCTCTCTCTCTCTCTCTCTCTCTCTCTCTCTCTCTCTCTCTCTCTCTCTCTCTGTCTGTCTCTGTATGTGTGTGTGTGCTTGAATGTATTTCCTCTAGATCTTTTTTTGCACTGAGTGAGTTAAAACAATGAAACAGGATTATGCATGAGAATTAAATGACGTACTTAAGAATTTAACATAACTGGCATAGGAATGGAATTTATGAATGGTTTACTTTATAGTATATATTAAAAAAATACTATAGTGTTACTTAATACCAGAGAGCTGAGCATATGTGTTCTGGCATTCTAGAATGCAGGTTTTTGAAATGTAAGCACTCCGTGCTGTTTGGCATTCAATGTCCAAAGGGATTTGAATGTTTATATTGTGTGACTCACTCTAAATGTAGCAGGATTTTTTCTTGTATTAAAAGAAAAAAACAACTACCCAATTTTTACTGGGGTATTAAAATTTTCCCAGCTTTTAGTACCCCAACAAGAGCTCCATTGTTAGTGTGCAAAGATGACTGTGGCTGCCCCTGGCTTCCTGGAGGAAGAGGCGTCTCACAGGGTACATGAGTTAGGGGTATACCACTTGCTCAGCAGGGGTGGAACACAACACTTTAACGTAACAGTGCATCAGTCAGTAAGATGGTACGCTTTTATTTCATGCAAATGTCCTGTCTGTCCAGTGTCATTTTAAATCAGCTACATCTGGTTTCCTGACAGGACTTTCTCTGTGTGTGATGGACAGCTGTATCCTGACAGGACTTCCTCTGTGTTTGATGGACAGCTGTATACTTCAAAACCCACTTTTGGAGTCAGGAAAAGGCGTAGCATTTCAATGACTCTAATTCTGAGACCACTATTCATATTATTCATCTACATCAGATATGTGAAATGTGGGAGAAAAGATGTTTTAGAATGAAGGGAAGAAGGTAAATTGGGATTCCTTACCCCTCAGCCTTTGGAGTACTACCAGTATCATCCTAAGAACGGTCATTATGTTCATCTTCTGAGAGAAGACTTCGTGTGCTCGTTAAATCAAAGGATAAAAAGATACTAAAACATCTTTTTTTATTATCTGGGCACGAACCCAGGGTTTTGCACATGTTAGGCAAGTGCTCTATCACTGAACTTCACCCCCATCCTTAGATACTAAACTATCTTAATATATAGCATTTTGTAATAATTTCTCTCAGCAGCAGAAACTCTTTTTAGTGCCAATTTCTTGATCATGGCATCTCTCCTGCCAGGCAGGTATAATGTCACTCTCTTTATGAAGATGCCTTTTCTCTGGGCATCTAATGACAAAAACACTCATCAATTGCTCATCTGAATTCTGTTGTGGTTGCTCATCAACCTGACTTCTGAGTCTTTTTCTACAGCACTTACTGGCTTTAGCGTCAGCTCAACTCAGAGGTGCATTAAGATAGGATTCAGGCACCCAGCAGTCTTACTCATCCCCTTCCTGAGTCTAGAGACTCATTTCAATCACATCCTAGCAGAGGAATTGAGAGGGAAGTTAGGCCAGTGGGAAGGTAGAACTTTTAGTTTCTCAATCTAAGACCATTGCTCAAGGAGCCACAGTGACACACTAATGGCTTAGGTTACTATTCCGGCTAATCTCTTACTATTGTTCTGTTGGTCTTTTGTTAGTATCTTGTTGATCCACCCTATATAGATTCTCTCCATATAGATTCCAGCTATAAATGCACTTATAGAAAGGGGGAAATGAATAAGGACCAATCATGATCTTACTCACTCAAGGAATCTTTGTTAAATTTTCTTTTAAACTCTAACTTCCTTGTATTTTTCAACTGTCTCCTTTCTACACTATAAACTATTGCATTCAGTATGTTTTCTCTCTCTTATCCTCAGTTCTATGGTGGTGAGAGATGATGGAGGCACTCAATCAGTATTTTTGGCCTCATGATTTGAGAAACCAAACCCCACGAATCATAAATAGCTTCAGGCTACTTTAATCTTTGAAATATATTTATTTACTTATTTTCATTACTCTCCCCAAAGGTGATGAAGAATATCCTCTTTTGGGTTCAGAAATCTCTGAGGGTGTGATAATTATGTCATTGTTAAAGACATGAAAAAATGGCCTTCCTAATTGGAAAACAGTATTCCACATTATCCCTAGTAAACATAAAATGTCAGTAAGAATTCACAAGCCAGTGCTATATTCTGCTTTAAGACATAGGTCTTTCTCATGTAGTTAAAATAGGTTTTATGCAAATTCCTCAGGTTTATGCCAATATTAATTATTATCTTTCTACAACTTAGACAGGTTTGCCTTTTGCTGCCTGCCATAATGCAGACTCTCAATTTGGATTTTAGCAGACTTTTGCATTACCTTGTCTCTGTTTTGTATCTGCTACTCAGTGTAAGTCCTGTCTTCAAGGACATTTATCTTGGGTCTTTCAGAGTAGATTGGTTATCTTCTATGAGTTAAGCTGCAAGTTTAAAACTCAACTTGTAATTTGCTTTCTATTAATTATGGTGACATTTGGTTTCCTAACCAGTTTGAATCTCTTAATGATTACTTCATTATAGTCCAACCTTAGTGGCTGGCTGTCTATGCTATCACAAAATAATGATTTATTGGCATTGTCTTTCCTGTGACAAGACACTCAGCACTCTATTCAAGGACAAAGAGTCCACATTCCCTGGTAGGCAAGACCTTCTCTTGGTGACAAATGTTCTAACCAGCTAAGAATATTAGATGCTGTAATACTATTGCTGGGCAGTTGACTAAGCAAAGCAACACTATGAAGGTGGGGGTGAGGAGTGGAGGATGAGTCTGGAAACAACTACCATTTAAATAAAAAAGAGAACATTTGGAACGCAGAGGACTGACTATCCGAGGAGGAGATGTGCAGAATCTGGATCTTGGAATGTTAAAAGGACAGAATAGCACTTACAAGATGATGTGCTATTAAGAAGAAGAAAATCCAATTTTGTTCTCCTTTAAAAATAGTTATTGTTTAATGTGTTTTGACTATTTTGCCCGCATGTATGTATATGCGTAATATATGTGCAATGCCCATGAAGGCCAGAAGAGGGCACCAGGTTCCCCCAAAACTAAAGTTAGAGAGAGGCCATGTGGATTCTGGGACCTGAACCCAGGTCTTCAGAAAGAATAGTAAATGCTCTTAACTGCTGAGCTGTGTCCCCAGCCCCTTCTCCTCCTTCAGACTTTCAATCTCCTTCTAGCATCCCCTTATGGCAACTTGTTGAAGAAGATGCTTGGAGGAACCCATTGGGCAAAGGAGAGCTGTAGTCTCAGATTCTACTGTATCTTTGGCATGGAAGCGCAGATTTAGATTTGAGACACAGCAGTCGTTTGAGCACTATCTTTTAAAAAATGAAGGAATAACAAGCAGGAAACAACAGTTAGGGAGCATGCAAGCAAAATGAAACTTAGTGTGTTCAGGGAGCAGGAGGGAGGTAAGGCCAGGAGGGGTAGAGCAGGGGTGTGAGCCGTGAGAAGAGTTGCAGGAATAAGCAGAGTCATGAGGGACTCTGAAGATGCTGGTGGCATGTGCGGATTTTATTTTGAGTGCATCCACTCTTCCTTGCTCTTTGTTGGATAACTCTTGTTCATCTTCATGGTCCCACAGAGCATCTCTGCTTATCAGTCGTGCCACGGCATGTAGCGCTGTGCTTGCGTGCTTACTTGTTTGTACTGAGTGCTGAGCCTTGTGAGGAGGAAGACTTCGTGCTCTTCCCAGCGCTACGTTTTTGTCACTGCCTGTTGCCTTAGAACATTCCATGCTTACTGAATGAAATAAAGAATATATTACCTGTAGTGGGTCTTGTCTGAATCTACTTCCCCCTGAAGTCTATCCCATCACTCTTTACAACGCTTTTATTTAATTGTCTATACCACAAGAAAGGAGCTCTGGAGACCAACATAACTGTCTTAACAATATCTTCCCAAGTCTAACATTCTGTAAGTGCACATGAATAATTGAGCACAAGAGGGAAGAAATGAGAGGCTAGAGGAAGGAAGAAAGGAGTGAGGAAAGAAGGGAAGGAAGGAAGGAAGGAAGGAAGAAAGGAGTTAAATGACCAAACAAATAATTGGAGTAAAATATGAACACATGGTGTCATTTGGAGTCATTAGGAAAGAAATAGATGAATCTGTAGTCAGCTCTACCTCTATCCATTAGAGTGAGATGCTAATTAAACTATGACTAGAATAAGCCCTTTTCATCCCACCCTGGAAACAAGGAGTAAAATATGGCATAGAGAAACAATGAGGGATTGTATCACAATTGTGGAATGCCTTCCAAGCATGTGCAAGGCCCTGGATTCCATATATAGCACCAAAACAACTGATAAACAGATCAATATAATAAACAAAAATTCTAAGCAAAGAAAAAGAAAGCAAAAACATTTCTTTTCTACTCCTCTTTCTGTGTTTTCCCTCTGTTTTTGTTCCTTTAAGTCTTTCTGGGTGTCAGTCAGCAATTGATAATACCATGGAGAAGCTAAATAGGTAAGAACTAAAATAGCTAGTAGATTTCATGATCAGAAAATTCATTGCTCATATCAGAAAGAATAGCTAGCGGTGATTAATTTGAAGTTGCCCCCGAGAATGGACAACATCTTTAAGTGAAATTTGGCAATACTGAGAAGGACTTAATTCTTGCAGTTTCTGAGGACAGGAAAAACTATAGTGGAAACATTAGAAACTTCAGGAAAATTCCAAACCTGAACAGTTGAAGAATTAAAATGGGCAGATAGAGACAGGGTTGAATATGGATTCAGATAATTAAAGGAATTCTTTCTCAATATTTCCTTTCTGTCTGAGAAATACAAAGGAGCCTGTGGGAGTGAGCCAGCACATGTTTGGTGGGAGATCTTACAGATGAGCTATGACTGAGGACAGTCACACATGATAGTGACATTTCTGCGACCTTAGCCTGAGTTAGGACCTTCTCTCCATCTTAACTTCTGTTGGATAACCAAAGAGAGCAGAGAGATGGCTGGACTGAGCTTAGGCTGCCACTCTACTGGGAATCTTCAACCCCAAGACACAGGGCAAAAGCAAGTTATGCTGGGCTGCAGAGGGAAAGTCATTGGGGGGTGCTTTCTAGGGGCATGAGGAAGAATCCATGGGACTGAAGGTATTGAGGTCTAATATGAGATAATGTCATGTGCACTGAGAAGCAATTGGTCATGCATTCATCCTTCATTAGGCATGCATCATGAGGACTGCACTAAATATCTGCAGACACAGGCTTCCAACTTGTTTACTAAGGTAATGGGATTAGACAAAGTCATCTCTATTTCTCTTCTAGTTTCTTATTCTCTTGTTTGTTCTGGATAATTACAAGGGTGTGAGGAGGAATAAGCAAGTAACTACTTACAACCACAAAAATGGGAGGAATTATTTTTGAAATGCATAGCAATGTGGTATGGCACTCCTCATACTAGATAGGAGACCAACTGCTGGGTTAAACACAAGACAAAGCAAGAATAAGCACACGAGCAACCCTGCGGGCCTGCCTCCTGAGGTCGAGAATAAACAGAGTCCTGCAGCTGAGCACAGAACTTTTAAACAGGCTAATCTACAGAAATTGTAATCCGTTCCACAAGTTCACAATTATGCCATTAAGTCACAATCAGGGGTGTTAAGAGGAGTAATTAGGACTATGTTGTAGAGTTGCTCACTCCTAAGAAAAAGTTTATGGGAAGGAAAAAATCCTAAGCATTCACTGTGGGCAAATCTCATAAGGCTTTTGAAAAAGCAAGCATTTCTGCACATAGGGCTGCCATTCCAGAAGAACAGACAGAGGTGTTGTCATCTACTTTAATCTGAAGACTTTTAAAGAATCTTGCCTTTCTCATCTACAGCCTGATATATTCATATGAAAATGGTAACCTTAACCCGAGGAGAGAATTGCTAAGCTTTGCTTTATTTTTTCCTTAAGGAGTCAATTCTGAACTTCAGTTTGAAATCATGCCAGGGCCTGCCTTTGGGTTGTTTGAGATCAACCCTGATACAGGAGAGGTGGTGACAACTGTCACATTTGACAGAGAAGCTCAAGAAATCTTCACACTTCGAGGTAAGGGAGCTGTTGCCCACTATAGAATCTCAAAGGATTCAGAAGGGTTATCAGTGAGACTCAGCATTTCTTTTTCAAAAAAATTTATTTAAAAATGTACATTTACATGTGTGTGCCTGCTTGTCTGTATGCACACCATGAGTCTGCAGTACCCATGGAGGCCTGGAAAGTCTGTTCAATCCCATTGAATTGAGTTATAGCTGGTCGTGAGCTTCCTAATTGGGTTCTGGTCCTTTGGAAGTATAGCAATTTCTCTTAAATGGAGAGCCTTTTCTCTAAGCCTGAAATTTAATATTTCTGTAAGATGTCTTTCAATGAAATATTATTGGCCCAGGGTCACCCAGTTGGTTCAGTCTCATGCTGTGTAACCAGAACAATGTATCTTGGGTATGTATTCACAGCCTCACAGCCACAAACCATCCTTCTTTGTGTTTATTGTTAGTACTTGCACGGGACGGTGGTGTCCCTTCATTGTCTGGCACTGCAACCATCATCTGCACCATTGAAGACGAAAATGACCATTCCCCAGAGCTTATTGTCCTCAGCCATGACATTGAAGTGCTGGAGAACCAAGATCCAGGGGTTGTCTATACTGCGTTGGCTTTCGATATGGATGCCGGCAACAATGGAGCTGTCACCTATCGCATAGCTGGTGAGTACAGGAAAGCCAGGGTCCTCTCTGGCTACTTACCAAGTAGGTGGTCTGGTCATTCTTCTGTTTTGGTGTCTGTTGTATTTGCCTACAAAATTCACACCTAATGAGAACTGCTGCTCCCTCCCTCACTCACCCAACTGGGGGCTTCCTCTGCCCACCCTGGATCAACACCCTCCAAATTTTCCAAGGTCATGGTCTTGAAGGCTTTTTTGAATTTGCATCTATGTAAATAATAGGGCAAATACAGATAGAACAGATGTACACTTCCTATATTATTTTTCTTTATGATTGCTTATTCTATTCTTTACATCTTGAGTTGATAATTCCTTCTATATTCTGTTACAATTTACTATAATGAAGTAGTTTTTTTATTCTTATATCAATTATTGACACTCTTTTTTCTGTAAATGAATATCTGCATATATTGAAATGGGAGCTACTTAAAATTTAATAAATATGCCGGGCGGTGGTGGCGCACGCCTTTAATCCCAGCACTCGGGAGGCAGAGGCAGGCGGATCTCTGTGAGTTCGAGGCCGGGCTGGATCGATAGCCTCCGAAACAATACAGAGAAACCCTGTCTCGTAAAAACCAAAAAAAAAAAAATTAATAAATATGGAATCTAAGCTTAAAAGTCATTTTAGGTTGAGTTGATTATTGAAAGATTAAAACTTCAAAGATACTGTCCAGGTTTTCATAATAGTTTATTAAGAACAAAATTGTGTTGGAAATGACCTCTTAGTAGAATTGATGGATATCTTTTTTCCAGTTTATGAGTGTAGATCTTTCTTTCTTTCTTCCTTTCCTCCCTCCCTCCCTCCCTCCCTCCCTCCCTCCCTCCCTCCCTCCCTCCCTCCCTCCCTCCCTCCCTCCCTCTCTCCCTCCCTCCCTCCCTCTCTCCCTTCCTCTTGCTTAGCTGGGAGTATATAGCAATCTGCTGCTTTAGAGTAAGAGAGAGAACAGCAACAGGCCTCCTTACAGACACAGTAACTGTCCACATTTTAAGACTTCTCCTTTGGTGCTAAGAATGGAGTTCAGAGTTCGGGCCTTCAGAAGCATTGAGTGTCTGCTCTCCCACAGCTCTCCTCCATCCACCCCTTGTGCACATCCTGAAAGCAGGGAGGAGAGTCACTTGCTAGAAGTAAACTTAGAACTTGAACATCATATTCTGAGTTTTATGTCCCCCAAACCAATTCAGAGCTTTTGCTGTGATTTACCCATCACAGGAAATTGAGTACACCTTGTAATGTGGTTAATAGCAAGGTCCTTTTTTTTTTGTATGAAGTAGGATGTGTTCTTCAGTGATTAAAAACCAATGTGTCAGCATTGTTGATCAGTGGGGGGGAGCTGATCAACAGTATTAGGTGGGGATGGCCTCCTATTTACCAGTCATTTGTTTTTGTCTGAGAAAGGGGTGATAATAAAGGTGAGGATGGCAGAGTAAACCTTATGTGGATGTGACCAACACCATGGCCAAAAGCAACTTGGGGAGGAAAGGGTTTATTTCATCTTACAGCTTACAGTCCATCATGAACAGAAGCCAGGGCAGGAACTCAAGGCAGGAGCCTGGAGGCAAAGACTGCATCAGAGGCCATGAAGCAGTGCTGCATACCTCCATGATCCTCAGGGCTCACACTCAGCTCTCTTTCTTATATAGCCCAGGGCGCCTGCCTAGGGCTGGCCCTGCCCACAGTGGGCTGGGCCTTCCGGCATCAATCATTCATCAAGAAAATGCCTTCGCAGACTTACGTAGAGGCCAATCTGATGGAGGCAAGTTTTCCTGGAGGTTCCCTCTTTCAAGATGAGCCTAGTTTTGTGTCAAGTTGATGAATTCTTAGGCAAAATATTTTTAGCAATAGGTTGTATAAACTGAGCTTTTGGGCACTAAAGTTACATGTCTATAGATACTCCTTGGAAAGTTTTACATTATGTAACCCCTGACATCCTTAAGTGTTATTATAGGAACGATTCATCTAAACATCATTCATTTTTCATGCTAGTATTTTGTAATAATAACAAAAATACTTGATATGATTAACTTTTAGAGGGACGTTTTTAATTCATGATTGATTGGACTATTACTTTAGGACTGTAGTAGAACATCACGGCAACTACATATGACAAGTTAAACTAAACCTGCTTATATTGTACAAGAGTTGAAAATGAAGGCTCCCATGATCTGCCTTAAGGGCGCATTCCCTATAGCTTACAGACTCACCTGGCCCCATGTCCTAAAGGTACCGTTATCTTGTAGCAGCACCACCTGGGGCCTATTCAATATCAAAACCTCAGCGTTTACTGATGCTAAGTCATGACTATTTCCTTCCTGTGTCTTGCTTTGTCTCCTTCGTACTCCTAGAATGTACCCATTTCCTCTATGTGCCTACTGTTTCAGAGTCCTCTCCTTCCTGATTGCTCAAGTGCAGATAAAATAACTCCCTCCTAAACCTCCACGTTCTCATAAACTATTACCTTGATTCCTCAGTCTTCCTCCTAAAATGGAAACCTGACTCGTAGCTCTGTTAAAATCCTCCCTGTTCTCCCCTTTAGGTTCTGCAGTGAAATATAGGCTAATTGTGGTGTGACCTTGCTTTCCTCTCAAATCCACGCCTTCACTTGTGACAACTCGTTTCGTATCTTCTACATGCAAACTCCAAGGGAATCCACTTTGTTTAATTGCTCCAAGACATTTCAGCTACTAAGTGCTCATATTTCTGGGACTTCATGCACAGTCTTTGCTTTACACAGAATACTGTCTCCAAAATTTGTAGTCTTGCTTCTTTCCACTGAACACGGAAGGGTGAATTTGGATGTTATTGTTTCCAATAGCGTGTTGTGGCCATGCTAATATGTTATACGTTGTTGGATCCCTGTGCACCCGTACCATCTAAATAGGAGTGTAAAGAGCATACCATAATGTCTGTGTCCTGCCCTGCTCTTTCTAGACAGTAAGATCTCGGGAGCTAGATACTATGTCTAACTCTTCCTTATCGTGCCAATATGAAGCGTATTTGCAGTATACAGTAAGAGTTAATACTCGTTACACAATAGCACCACACTGTTCATTGAGCAAATGAACTGATTTCTCAGTCACAAATATCATATAATGCATCTGACCATCCTTATGTTGGATGTAGATTAGCTGTGTCATATAAATAAAAAGGCAGGATGTCCCTCCTGAGTCCCTACACTATTTATTGTGATCATTTATTCCCATATGCTTTAGGTACTTACAAACTAGTAAGGCCCCCATACCACTGAGGCTGGCTCTTTGATCCTGCCACTCATTCAAGAATATGGCCAACGAGTCTCTGAACCGTGCTCACTTCAGTAATGCACACCGATGACTTGGAGACATTTTGCCTCTGTGTTCAATTATAACTTTTATTAGAGTTGGTTCCATGGAAGATAGTAAAGAACACATATTTTGAAAGATACGGAGATGAATAAAATGTCCTTGCTGATGTCATGGGAGAACCAACGCAAGTGTGAGGACTCGTACACACAGAGCTAGAGGGTTGTAGAAGAGATGAACACAGCAATGTTGCACAGCTGAAATAAACCCAACAGCCAGTCACGATTTGGAAAACTATTGTAATCCACTGGTTAATTTCTTGGATTTTTCTAAGATTTATTTTTTTCATGAGTATGTGTGCTTCTCTGAATGTATGTATTGTTCCGCTGCTGTGGAAGAGGGCATTGGATCACACGGAATTGGAACTGTAGATGGCTGTGAGGTACCATGTAAGTACTGGGATCTGTACTGGGACTTCGAGAAGAGCAGCAAGTGCTCTTAACCACTGAGCCATCTCTGCAGTGCCTGCCTCCGCACATCAATTTTTGATTGATAGCCAAAACAAAGACCCAAAACAATGTTTCTTATCCCTAAATCTTGTTTTATTGCCAATAAAATACACATCTTAATGTTATGGGGAAATATGTGGATACAAAACAAGATGTATGCACGTACAAAAAACCCAGATTATCGCACATGTTCTAAGACACGTATTGAGAAGTCAGGGTCTTTGCCATGCTCAGTTATTCTCAGTTCTTAGGAAAGTGCTAAGATACAACAATCAGGAAATAAATACTAAACTAATAGTTAATATTAAATTTGTTTAATATTAAATAAATAATAACTATTAAGTATATTAGTTACCACTTTCCCGTTTCAAATAGATGTTCAATGTTTTCTGTGACAGGTGGAAACACCGAGGAGTACTTTGCTATTCATGCAACCTCAGGAGAACTCTCAACAACTCGTGCTTTGGACCGGGAGCAGATCAACAATTTTACCCTTCTTATCTTGTGCTCAGATTTGGGGCATCCACCTCGAAGCTCTGTGATGCAGTTGCATGTTAGGGTCTTGGATGACAATGACCATAGCCCTTCTTTTCCCATGCTTCATTATCAGTCGTCTGTGAGGGAAGATGCTGAAGTGGGCACCGTGGTCCTGGAGCTGTCTGCTGTGGACAGAGATGAGGGCCTCAATGGGCAGGTAGAATATCTTCTGTTGGAGGAAACTTCTGGTGCGTTCAGTGTTGATCATGTAACGGGGACACTGAGAACTAGCCGCGTCCTTGACCGAGAAGCCAGACCTCAGCACACATTCCAGGCTGTAGCCAGAGACTGCAGTACCCAAGGCGCGAAGAGCAGCGTGTTGACTGTACTCATATCTGTTACGGATGCTAACGACAATGATCCTGTTTGGGAGGAGAACCCAGTTGATGCTTTCCTTTCTCCCAAGCTGTCCCTAAACCAAACCATTGCTCATCTGAGAGCCAGTGACCCAGATGCAGGGCCAAATGGAACTGTCACTTTTAGTTTTGCAGACAGCCAGTCAGTGTTTTCTATCAATGAATATACAGGCGAAATTAAACTTCAGCAGAATCCATCAGCAGAATATTTTCCTATCTGGGTGCAGCTAAAAGCCACAGATCAGGGGGTCCCAGCGAGGGCAACCCCGGGTCTCTTAGTTGTTCACATGGAAGGAGAAGATGTGAAGATCTCTTTCAGCCACCATCTCTACACAGGAGTCGTGACTGAAAACTGTGAGCCAGGTGAGCATATCCCCAAGTTTCTTGAATATTGCACCAGTTTGGGCAAAATGCTTTAATCCAGGCTATAGAAAATTGCCATTGCATTTGCAGTTGCAAACTTATGAGTCTAGCCAGTTCATGATATTGGGAAGTTTTTTTTAAGTTCATTTTTAAAATTTCCTTTTGCATTCCAACCACAGTTCTCCCTTCCTCCCCTCCTCCTGTCTCCTTATCTTCTCCCCCAGCCCACCCTCATGCACTCCCCCCCCATAGGGTGAGGGCTCCCATGGGGGGGTCGACAAAGCTTGGCCTATTAAATAGAGGCAGAATCAAGATCCCACCACCACCACATTAAGACTGAGCATGACATCCGACCGTAGTGAATGGGCTCCAACATGTTAGCTCATGCACCAGGGATAGATACTGGTCCTGTGGTCAGGGGCCCCTCTCAGATAGACCCAGCCACACAACTGTCTCCCAGATGGAGAGGGCCTAGTTCAGTCACATGGAGGCTTCACAATTGTCTGTCTAGAGTTCATGAGCTCCCACAAGTTTGATTCAGCTGTGATATTGCAAAGGTATAATCAATGTGATTTTATTCTCCAACGCTATTATGAAATACCAGACCAACTAGCTTATTAGAACAAGACCTCTCTTTTGCTTCATTGTTCTGGAAGTTCCAGGAAAAACTGAGTAGGGTTGCTTTGGGTCTCTGTTGAGGCAATGTCATGGTGAGAGAGCATGACAGAGCAGACAGTTCACTTCACTAACCAGGAAGCCCAGTGGGAAGATAGAGTGGGGATATAGTCTCCCACTAGGCCTGTCTCCTGAGGTGCCACCATTTCGCAGGAGTACCACCTTGGATTTTCACCAACCTTTCACACACCAGACCTGTGGGGAACATTCACATCTGAGCAGGCAGAGATAATATCGATCTGGTCTGAAATAAAATGTCAGGGTATGCAAGGTCTTAGCCCAAGGACAGGCCTGTCCTTGGAGAATACAGTTGACATGGAAAGGTGTCAGTGTCAGCCAAGAGGTAGACCAAAAGCAGAGGATGTACAGGAAAGGGAAAGAAGGAAAGAAAGCTGTTGAGAGTGACCAGAGCAAGTCACCGGATGGGGAGGGTCCCTAGGTTCTCTGCTAAGCAAGGGCTACGTGCATTAAGTATTGATTGACATTTTCAGCAGATATGGCTTTTCCTGGAGCATGGATTCAATGCAAACTGCCAGGTGATAACAGATACAAGGAAGAGATTTTCCTTATTGTTTTCTATTCTTGTATTTCAGTAGACTCAAGATATTGCAGGAGACCAATCAGTGTTAGAAGGATCTTAATAGTATTAAACATCATTTTATAGCTTCCAGAACGATTTTTGTTTTCTCCAAATGCACCTAAAATTTAAACCTTTGTATGAAAAACCAAATGAAGAAATTAGAGAATTTTTAATTTCTTGTTGGTTCCTTAGACATCCTGTCAGTAAAAGATATTTGGCATGCTAAGTGGATTATATTGGGTATTATTATAAATTATCATTACACTAAACTAAAGATGGGAGAGGGAGGAGGGGGAGAGGGAGGGAGAGAGCACTTTCTGGGTCCCCTGATTTCCTGTTTCTTCTGTCTATGTCCCCACCTATCTTAGGGCCTTTCACACAGCTAGGGCAGGTGCTCCCCTCCCACTTGGTCCCCCACACGTCGGTGCTCTGGAAGCACCTTCACAGGCACAGCCGAAAGTGTGCTTTAATAACCCACTAGACATCTTTAAACCCAGTCATTAGTGATCAGGATTCCCCATCACAACCTGAGTTGGCTACAGTTTGCTTTTTACAAGAAAGCCTTTAAGATTCAAGAAGCCCCTCAGTGGGAGCCGTTGCTGCAAGGCAGAACTCAGTAGGTCAGCGGGATAGCCCGACCAGTGGCAGGTGCGATTCCCTCTCCTCTGCTACTGCTGCCTCCTTGGCTGCCCATGCCCTAGTCTTCATGCTAGGTTAGATGGGATTTGAACACTTCTTTATTTTCCGATTTAGCTGAACTTACAGTTCTTTGTTTTTGTTTCATTAGCTTTAGTGTTTTAAGACAACGTTCGTGAATATCTGTCATTGTGCCTTTGATCACACTTGTCCCCCCTCCCATTCTGTCACTATACAGCCTTGTACCTCCTCCCTGCTCTCACCTCTCACACCGAGCTACTTCCCACACCGGAGTTACCCTCTGCCTTCTGCTTCCAAGCAGCATGCACGTGTATATACAAACATACATCCACACACTCGTGTGCATGTATAGGTACATGTAAGTCTAGATTACCCGATTACCCGTATCAGAGGAACCTTCTGTCATTCTTTTCCAGCGACCGTCTGGTGCTTCTGTCTGCACTCTCCCTCTAGGCTTTCCTGTAGCTCTCCCTTTCCAATTGTGTTTCATATACACACAACTATCATGTACATGTGGATATCGCTTCTATACGGATTTCACACATCAGAGGACATGTCTGCTGGTTTTTCTGAGTCTGGCTTATTTCTCTAAGTATGGTCATCTCCATTTCCTCCTGTCTTCCTGAAAATGGTGGAGTTTCACCCTTCTTCACTGCTAAAACGCCATTGTGCCCAGGAACTGTGTTTCTAACCCCCCATCTGCTAATGGTATCTAGGTTAGTTCCACATCTTGGCTGTTGTGACACACTGACATCTGTCAGAATGGCCGGAACTACAGCAGCCTCCTTTCTTTGTGTATAAGCAGCCATGGCCTATCACACTTTACTGTAGTCTATGGACTAGCTAGGTTCTCCCACTCTCCAGAGCGTCCCCAGTTTGCCCATCCTGGGGTGGCTAATATTTAAGTTGAGGGGTGTCCCCTGAGTATGTTGGGTTCTACACAGGCAGACTGATCTCCCAAACCTTTACAATCTAGTAAAACCCTTCTGGGGGATGTGTGTCTGGTTGACATATACTCTTTGGACTCCACAGCCCTGAACAGGGGGTTTGGATCTACCTGTTGATTGCAGACTCAGGGCTACTCTCAGGTAGTGAGGTTATCTCCCACAACTGAGTGCTAGTCTGCCTCCCCTGGGTATTTCACAGCCTGAGCCTTTTGCTGGCTGTCCTTCCTCTGTTTGCCTGTGTGTGGTCTTCCACTCTCCATCACTCCCCAGCACTGTCTCTTATCAGGCTCTGCTATGTACTTCTTCCTAGTTCTTAGGTCTCTGGGGTAGCTCAGTTTAGACAATAGGATCTCTCTCAAAATGGCCCCTGGCCAGGGCTCTTTGAGCCATGGAGACTGGCAAAAAGGAATTCTCTTGCCAGAGAAGTGTCCAGAACCCTTGCCTGGATTTGAGGCTCACAATAGTTGTGGACTGGCCTGTGATTAGCATTGCTGATTTCCTCACCTGGCCGTGTTCCTCAGGCTTCTGCCTCCCCTCTCCATGCAGAGGGGCAGGGCACCCAGAGTCTTGTGCTTCTTAAGTCTTTTCCCAGATCACCCTTCCGTTTCTCCACTCTCTGCTGTCCGTTCATGAATCTCCACTGCTCTTTCCTTCTTCCTTTCTTTGCAGAAGAGCATATTTCTTTATCCCTATCTTTGCACAACGCAGAGGCAGCTTCTAAAGTGATGTGTTACCAGGAAGCCCCGGACTTTTTCAGAAGTTAGGAATCAGCCACGTGGCTGCTCACAGTGGTGAAACTCTCTAAATGACGAGACGGGCCTCCAGAAGTCAGCTTTCCCAGTGCTTCTGTTTCCCTCCCATTACTGTGGACATCCTGATGAGGATGAGCTGGCAACTGTCGTCCTCAGCGTGGGGTGTTCAGAGCTTCATGCATTTCTGTGAATTGCCCTGGGGTGGAAAATTGACATTATGAATTATTTTGATACCCTGGTTAAATGTTAAGTGCTCAGACTTTGGAAAACTTGGAATACTATTGAAACATGATGACACACGGGGGCAGGCCGACTAGTAAAATATATTTAATATTGCAAAATGAGTAACCTACTTAGATCTTGATATTTTGGAGGAGAAAACTGTCTTCCAGCGCATTGGCAGGAGCTCCAGCTGCTGTTCTCCATCAGCTGGGCAGTGTGGAAATGTGACACGCATTATCGAAGCAGGGCGGGTGAGCCTGTCATGATGAGCCGGTTTCCTTTCCATAAAGTGGAAGCAGCAAAGGACTTCCTCACAAGGATGCTGCAAGGACTGGATTAAGCTGTGGGAGGGTACCAGTCATCACTTCAGTTGTTATTGTGGCTATTTTCCTTCTGTCTTAAATCTCGACACGAAGTTTATAAAGTTAGCAGGGTTTAAGTTCTAACTAGAGCGAGGAGCCATTACATAATGGTTGTATAATCACTGTGAAGTATTTGCAGTTTCCAAACCCCTGCCATCTGGTTCATTTTCTGTACAAACTAGATAAGAACTGTACTTTCTAAGGAAATAAATTACCCCATAAACATAAGAGCAAGCAGTTTCATGTCACTGGGGACTTTCAATGTTCATGACAATGAAGGGGCAGAAACAAATATTTTCTGTCATTCCATTTCATTACATGGGACCAGTCTTGTATTTGAGATAAATTTCATAGGAATGAGAACTATCTAGGTAGTTATTTTCAATACATTTTTTACCTTATCTATGATTTAAGATAACTCTGAAGCAGACAGAAGCAAAGTCTTAGGCAAGGTTAAGTTTTCTCAAAAGGCGTATACCACAAGACAGTTTTCATTTCTGTGAATTCATCCCAGGCCCCATCTGGGTCTCAGCCACAGAAGCAGAGATCTTATTTGCCTTAACTTACTGTTATTTTATTCATTTTACAAAGGGTTTATTTATTCTTTAAAATTTTCATAATGTATACAGTGTATCCTGATCACTCACCCCCCACTTCTCTGCCTATCCTCCCCAGGATTCTGCCAAATTCATTTCCTCTTTTGAAATATTAATTTCTATTATTATCATTATTACTTTTAACTCCCTGGATCCAATTAATGCTACGCATATATGCATGGGTGTGAGGTTATCCAGGGGCATGACCACCCCTTCCACGATAAGTGGTTCTCCATCTCCAGTAGCCTTCAACTGCCAATAGCTCTTTAGTTAGGGGTGAGGTCTCAGTAGCCCCTCCCTTGTCTATGCTGGAATTTTAAAATTTTTATTTTTATGAGTATAAGTGTTTTCCCTGCATCCATATATTGCAACACATATGTACAGCGTGTAGCCATGGAGGCCGGAAAAGGACGCCAGGCCCATGGAACTGGGGTTACAGACAGTTTTAGGGTGCCATGCAAATGTTGGCAATCTGACTTTAGCTTTGTGCATGAACAGCAAGTGCTCTCAATCACAAAGCCTCCTTCTTCAGCCCCATGTGGTGGAATTTTCAACTGGTTTGATCCTGCAAAGGTAGTCTCATTGAGTGGGATTTCTCAAGCTGTGTGAAGGAGACTTGCACATTCTTCCTGCTTGAAGCCTGAAAAATAATTGCTGTGTGAGTTGCAATAGATACATTGTAAAGAGTAGTTTTTTTTTCTTTATAGGAATAAAGATACAGGCAGCCAAACTGTAACCAGAGAGTTGTTTGTTAATCCTCACCAATTAAGAACAGGGTGCAAGTATCGGGTTGAATGCCTTTGGCCTGTGTTGCCCTTTCCCAGAGCAGTGTTACCAGCTCTGCCAAGCTAGAGTTAGTTAGGCTGCATTGGTTCCCGTGCCTCTATTGCTCACCAGCTCCCCTTCCATTGGGCTTAAAAGCTCCTCATCTCACTCCTTACTCCTCAGTCAGAGTTTCTGCCCTGGAACCATGAGGTTGTTGTGTTGTTGACGATGCTTCCTTTTTTTTCCATTTTTAATTTTTTTTATCATTTTTATTTTAATTTTAAATAGCTTGTTTTACATGTCAATCCCAGTTCCCTATCCCTCCCCTCCTCCCGCACTCCCCTTACCCCCCCACCCTCCCACCCTATTGCCAATTCCTTCCACATAGGGGATATCTAGAGTGTGTATTTTCACTCTGGGTAGGGTCCAAGCACTCCCCTAAGAGTCCAGGCAGAGAGAGCATCCCTCTTTGTGCTATGGGCACACGATGACTGTATTCCAGGGATAGACACTGATCCACAGCTTTCATTTTACAATCCAACCACAGTTCTCCCTCCCACCCTTGCTCACCTCCTCCCAGCCCCTTCAGCTCCCCCATAGTCCACCCCAGTCCACTCCTCCTCACGGGTAAGGGCTCCCATGAGAAATCAACATCGTCTGGCACAACAGGTTGGGGCAGGGCCAGGCCCCGTCCCATACATTAAGAGTGAGCATGGCATCCCACCATAGGGAATGGGCTCCAACAAGCTAGCTCATGTGCTGGGATTACATCATGGTCCTACTGCCACCGAGCATGACATCCCACCCCTAAGGAATGGCCTCCAACAAGTTGGCTCATGTTCCAGGTTTGTATAGTAGTCCTACTGCTAGGGTCCCCTCTGATAGTCTCCTCTGATAGCTTCACAACTGTCTCCCACATGCAGAGGGTCTAGTTCAGTCCCCTGGAGTCTCCACAGTTGTAGGTCTGGAGTTCACGAGTTTCCAGGAACTTGGTCCAGCTGTCTCTGTAGATTTCTGCATCATGGTCTTGACCTCCCTTGCTCACATGCCCCCTCCTCCCTCTCTTCACCTGGATTCCCAGAGCTCTGCCTGCTTCTTGGCTGTGGCTGTCTGCATCCGGTTTCATTGATTACTGGATGAGGGCTCTATGATGATAGCTGGGTATTTATCAATCTCATTACAGGGTAGACCAGTTCAGGCGTCCTCTCTACTATTGCTAGGAGTCTTAGTTGGGGTCCTCCTTGTGTATTCTTGGGAGTTACTCCAGCACCGGGCTTCTCCCTAAGCCCATAGTGGCTCTCTCTGTTAAGATATCTCTTTCATTGCTCTCCCACTGTATCCATCCCCACCTAGGCCATCTGGTTCCTTCCTGTTCTCATCCCTGCTCTTCTCTCCATTATCACCCCACCCCTAGTTTGCCCTATAGATATCATCTTATTCTCTTCTCAGGGTGATCCATGCATCCCTCTTTTTACCTAGCTTCTCTGGAGTTGTGAATTTTAGTCTGGTTATCCTTTGCTTTGCATCTAATATCCTCTTATGAGTGAATACATGCCATGTTTGTCTTTCTCAGTCTGTGTTACCTCACTCGGGATGTTTTATTCTAGTTCTGTCCATTTGCTTGAAAATTTCATGAGGTCTTAATTTTTCCACTGAGTAGTATTCCATTGTGTAAATGTACCACATTTTCCTTATCCACTCTTTGGATGAAGGGCATCTAGGTTGTTTCCAGGTTCTGGCTATTATGAAAAATGCTGCTATGAACATTTTTGAGCAAATGTCCTTGTGGTATGATTGAACTTCCTTTAGGTAAATGTCCAAGAGTGGTATCACTGGGTCTTAAGGTAGTTTGATTCCCAATTTTCTTAGAAACTGCCATAATGTTTCCAAAATGGCTGTACAAGTTTGCACTCCCACCAGCAGTGGAGAAGTGTTTCCTGACTCCACATCCTCTCCAACAGAAGCTGCCCTCAGTATTTTTTATCTTAATCATTCTGACAGGTGTAAGATGGTATCTCAGAGTCATTTTGATTTGTATTTCCCTGATTATTAAGGATGTTGAACACTTCCTTGAATGTCTTTTGGCCATTTGAGATTCTTCTGGTAAGAATTCTTTGTTTAGTTCTATACCCAATTTATCAATTGGGTTATTTTGTATTTTGATGTCTAGTTTCTTGAGTTCTTTATAAATTTTGGAGGTCAGCCCTCTATCAGATGTGGGTTGGTGAAGATATTTTCCCACTGTGTAGACTGATGTTTTGTCTTATTGACAGTGTCCTTTGCCTTAACAGAAGCTTTTCAGCTTCAGGAGGTCCCATTTATTGATTGTTGCTCTCAGTGTCTTGCTACTGTTATATTTAGGAAGTGGTCTCCTGTGCCAGTGTGTTCCAGGGTAACCCCACTTTCTCTTCTACTATGTTCAATGTAGCTGGATTTATGTTGAGATCCTTGATCCACTTGAACTTAAGTTTTGTGCATGGTCACAGATATGGATCTATTTGCAATCATCTGCATGTAAATATCCAGCTTTGCCAGCACCGTTTGTTAAAGGGATTTCCCTTTTTCCATTGTACCACTTTGGCTCCTTTGTCAAAAATCAAGTGTTCACGAGTGTGTGGATTGGTATCATGGACCTCAATTACACCAGTACCAAGCTGCTTTTATTACTGTAGCTCTATAGTAGACTTTGAAGTAAGAGATGGTGATGCTTCTCGAAGCTTCATTATTGTACAGAATTGTTTTCACTATTATGGGTTTTTTTTCCATATGAACTTGAGTATTGTTCCTTCACGGTCTGTGAAAAATTGTGCTGGGATTTGGATGATGATTCTTAAGAGCTGGTCTTGTTTAACTCTGCCCCAAAGCACCATACTTTTAAAAAGATAAGAAACAGGGCTACTGTTTCAACAATATTAATGCACCTTCATTGTTGTTTTTGTGTATGAGACCCAGGCCTCATCAACAAACAGAATCCAAGTATTGTGGAAAGCATCGGGGTTGGTACAGCAGAAATACAAAGAAACCATACTTTGTCTTTTACAGACAAAACGTGTGGTCCCAACTATAAGTAAAGGGTTCATAGGGAAGTCTGCTGTGTGGAAAGAGGGGAAACATCCCTTCTGGCTTCTGGAGTGCGAAGGAACGACAGAGAGGCAAGCTCAGGAGACTCTGAACTGAGGAGCCTCTTTCCTTGAGTCGGTAATCCAGAAGGGACCCATCTTTTGAAGGAAAAGCTAAAAGCAGAAGCCACTTTGGAACTCTGGGAGAGCCACTGCCTGGTACAGTGGACCTTTGTAAACACAGGTCAAAAGGCAACAACAAAATAGGCAATATGTTAAGGCAATGAGAAGGGTTAATCTCTGTGTCAAAGTACTTGAAACAGACAACAACATTAAAACCTACTTAAAAACAGAGGAGATTTATTTGGGCTCATGATTGCAGAGGTTCTGTCCCGTGGTCATTTAGCCCCATTTCTTTGGGCCAGTGGTGAGGTAAAATACCATGGCTAGGGGTTGGGATTGTGTGGTGGAGCAAAGTTCATTACCTCATGGTGATTGTGGTGGGGCAGAGAAAGAGGAGGGACAAGAAGGAGGGGCAGAAGGAGAAGGGGAGGGGAGGGAAGGAAAAAAAGGGGGGACACAGACAAAATGTAACTGTCCAAAGGATTATTGACAATATCTATTTCACCTAATGTGGTCCCATCTCCTACAATTTCCACTAGTCCTACCCCCACCCCACCCCTGACAATAGTAAAAACTAACTCATGATTTAATCTTTCCAAACTCCTCACCCAAAAAACCCTGCTGCATCAGACACTGAGCTTTTAACAACATGAGGTTTCTGAGACATTCAAATCCAGACTTTTAACAACAGTGGTACCCACAAGAAATACTAGGTCAGTAACTACAAGATAAACAACCATTTTATAGTAAGCAACTGCGTAGCTGAGCTGTGTAGCTGTTGAAATGTGAGACTGTCACTGTGTTCCATGCACTTTGACCCACAGAAGGACACTCTTTCCTGTTACGTCCTTCACTGTTCTATCACACTCTACTTCGTATTTTCTCTTTTGAGTACCTTACACTCAGTTTCCTACATAGTTTTGCATATCTGTTTCCTCTGTTCTTTTAGAAGATGATTTGATGTATTTTGAAGTGTCCAAAGTGTCTCTGTTACCATTAGTCTTAAGTTTAAGACATGGCATGGAAGTATAGCAATACTTCGCTGGGGGGCATCTCCAAATGTAGATAACAAAAACATAAGGAGGACTCTTCCTGGTAAATCTTCATAAAATATTTTTAAATTGTTGAATCAAAAAGACATATTCTCTAACAAGAATAAAACTGGGGAGTAGTGTGGAATGAGAGCTGGTGCCAGGCAGGGTAAATGGCATATTCAAAGATGTGGGGACTCCACAGAGTGTGGATTTATGGTCACATGAGGCATCTTGTGTGTTGGAGGCCCTTATGCCTCCCCTGGAATCACCTACCTGGAGGACAAAATTCACTGGTAACTATTAAATTATCCCAGTGAATTTTGTAGAGTTCTTCCTTTAGAGGCTGCTGAAGGGTAGCCCAAGGGAGAGATGAGTTAGGAGGACACTACAGTGATCCACACTATAAGAGAATAACTAGAGTCTGAGTAAGAAAAAAATGAGAAAAGCCAGGAGGCTTGTCCTCCACCAGAATTTCCGAGTCAGTCTCAGTGCGTCTTGGTGATTAAGACCCAGAGTTCTCAACTTGGATGCGCTTAGAGACATCTAGGGAGTCTGAAAAAAATTACTAATACATCTCCCCTCTATCCAGTTCATTGAGAATCGTTGAAGGTAGACCAATACAGTATTATTAATTGGTGGAGGCTCCCATATGATTCCATGGGGAAGCCAGGGGTCAGAGGAGAGAGGTGAGAAGAAATCTAAAGTAACACCACGGTTTTGTATAACTTCTGCTCCAAAATAGCAAGTGACTGCTTACCATCCGCCCTTTGCCTCCTTCTCAAATGCCATCATCATAGGTGTTGTCATCAGTGCCCAAACCCTCCCATTTCCTTCTCCTTTGTGGATTCATCATTCCTCCAAAGCTGGGCAGAATCCTGCTTCAAATGAACGCTGTCCTCATTAGAAACATCTCATTTTGTGATGCTTGCTATTGTTCTTGACTAGGGCTCCAGTCATTTTCTTAGTACAGGTCTGTTCAAATTTTCTATTTGTTTCTTATTTAGTCTTCATATGTTGTAGGCTATATAAAACACATGTGTTTCTTCTAGGAAATGTAATATGTTGGCACCATTGTTCCTAGATGTGTAACTGTCTGCTGTGGTAGTAATAATGTGCCCTCTTTTGTTTTGGACCATTGTTGAGTGTTTTGTCCCTTGTGTTTTTTTCAATTCATTTTTTTTTTCTAGATAGGGATTCTCTGTAGCTTTTGGAGCCTGTCTCTGCCTCCCGAGTGCTGGGATCAAAGGCATGCACTACCACAACCTAGCTCTTCAGTTTGTCTTTTAAAGAAAATTTAAAAGTTCTATTTCTTCAATCCATTTATAATTTTGTCTATTTTGCCTATTCCTACTCTGATCTTTCTTATCTCTTCTACTAAGTTTGGCTTCAGCCTGCCCTCTCTGTACCTCCTTCTGACATATGATTTTCCTATGCTATTTAATTTTCTACTACAGATGTTTTCTGCCAGTCACCCCTTAGTACCACTTTGTGCTGCATCAAAAATTTTAATGTGTGGTTTTTTTTCTCTTTTAGTTTTTTTAATTTAAATTAGAAACAAGCTTGTTTTACATATCAATTCCAGTTCCCTCTCCTCTCCTCCTCCCCTGCTCCCTACTGCCTCCCTATCCCATTCCCTTTCTGCTCCCCAGGGAGGGCGAGACCTTTCACGGAGAATCTTCAAAGTCTGTCACATTATTTGGAGCAGGCCCTAGGCCCTCCCCCATGTGTCTAGGCTGAGAGAGTATCCCTCTATGGGGAATGGATAAACACTGATCTACTACCAGAGTCACCATAGACTGCCTAGGCCACCTAACTGACAACCACCTTTGGGGGGTTTGGGTTGATTCAGTTGTCAGTCTGGGGTCTATGAGCTCCCCCTTGTTCAGGTCAACTGTTTCTGTGGGATTCTCCAGCCTGGTCTTGACCCCTTTGGTCATCACTCCTCCCTCTCTGAAATTGGATTTCAGTAGTCCAGCTCAGTGTTTAGCTGTGGTGTCTGCTTCTGCTTCCATCAGTTACTGCATGAAGGCTCTAGGATGGTATACAAGGTAGTCATCAATCTCATTATAGGGGAAGGGCATTTAAGGTAGCCTCTCCACTATTGCTTAGATTGTTAGTTGGTGTCATCCTTGTAGATCTCTGGACATTTCCTTAGTGTCAGATTTCTCTTTAAACCTATAATGGTTTCCTCTATTATAGTATCTCTTTTCTTGCTCTCCTCTATTCTTGCCCCAACTCAATCTGCCTGCTCACTCATGTCCTCCTTTCCCCCTCTCTTTCTCCTAACTCCCTCTCCTCCCCATGCTCCCAAATCGCTCAGGAGATCTTGTCCCTTTCCCCTTCTCCGGGGGACCATGTATGTCATTCTTAGGGTCCTCTTGTTTCCTAGCTTCTCTGGCAGTGTTGGCTTTGGTTTGCTGTATATAGCTTTTATTATGTTTAGTTATCTTCCTGTTATCCCTGATCTCTCTAAGACCTTTATCATGAAGGGGTGTTGGATTTTGTCAGAGGCATTTACAGCATCTAGGGAAATAATCAGGTGGTTTTTCTTTTTCAGTTTGTTTATATGGTGGATTACATTGATGAATTTTTGTATGTTGAACCATCCCTGTATCCAAGGGATTAAGCCTACTTGATTATGGTGGATGATTTTTCTGATGTGTTCTTCGATTTGATTTACTAGAATTTTATTGAGTATTTTTGCATCAATGTTCATGAGGGATATTTGTCTATAGTCATCTTTCTTAGTTGAGTCTTTGTGTGGCTTGGGTACCGAGGTAATTTTAGCCTCGTAAAAAGAGTTTGGCAATGACCCTTCTACTTCTATTGTATGGAACACTTTGAGGAGTATTGGTATTAGCTGTTCTTTGAATTTCTGGTAGAATTCTGCATTGAAATCATCTGGCCCAGGGTTTCTTTCAGTTGGGATACTTTTAATGACTGCTTCTGTTTCATTAGGGTTTATAGATCTATTTAAATTGCTTATCTGTTCTTGATTTAATTTTGGTAAGTGATATCTATCCAGAAAATTGTCCATTTCCTTTAAATTTTCAAATTTTGTGGAGTACAGGTTTTCAAAGTACACCTGAAGATTCTCTAGATTTCCTCAGTGTCCATTTTTCTGTCCCCCTTTTCATTTATGATTTGTTAATTTGCATGTTCTCTCCCTGCCTTTTGATTAGTTTGGATAAAGGTTTACTTTATCTTGTTGATTTTCTCCAAGAACCAACTCTTTATTACATTGATTCTTTGTATTATTTTCTTTGTTTCTACTTTATTGATTTCAGCCCTCAATTTAATTATTTCCTGGCGTCTATTCCTCCGGGTGAGTTTGCTTCTTTTTGTTCTAGAGCTTTCAGTTGTGCTATTAATTCTCTAGTGTAACTATTCTCCAGTTTCTTCATGTGGGCACTTAGTGCTCTGAACTTTCCTCTTAACACTGCTTTCAAAGTGTCCCATGAGTTTGGGTATGTTGTGTTTTCATTCTCATTGAATTCTAGGAAGTCTTTAATTTCTTTTTTTATTTCTTTCTTTACCCAGGAATTGTGCAATAGTGCATTGTTCAATTTCTATGAGTTTGTAGGGTTTCTGCAATTTGTGTTGTTGTTGAATTCTAACTTTAAAGCATGGTGGTCTGATAGGATATAGGGGGTTATTCCAATTTTTTTTATATCTGTTGAGGTTTGCTATGTTGGAGACTATGTGTTCAACTTTAGAGAAGGTACCATGTGTCATTGAGAAGAAGGTATATTCTTTTGTGTTTGGATGGAATGTTCTATAGATGTCTGTTAAACAAAATTAGGCCATAACTTGTAATAGTTCCTTTGTTTCTTTATTAAGTTTCTGTCTGGTAGTCCTGTCTAATGGTGAGAATGGGGTGTTGAAGTCTCCCAATATAAGTTTGTGAAGTTTTATATGTGATTTGAGTTTTAGTAATGTTTCTCCTTTACTAATGCGGGTGCCTTTGCATTTGGGGCAGAGATGCTCAGAATTGAGACTTCATCCCGATGGATTTTTTCTGTGATGAATATGAAATGACCTGCTGCATCTCTTTTGATTGATTTTAGTTTGAAGTCAAATTTGTTAGATATTAGGATTACTACATCAGCTTGTTTCTTGTGTCCATTTGATTGGAGAACCTTTCTCAACCCTTAACTCTGAGGTAACTTCTGTCTTTGAAGTTGAGGTATGTTTCTTGTATTCTGCAGAAAGATCGATTCTGTGTTTGCATCCATTTGATTAGCCCCTGTCTTTTGATAGGGGAGTTAACACCATTAATATTGAGGGATATTAATAAACACTGATTTTTAGTTCTTGCTTGTTTTAGATTTGGTGGTGGTGGTGGTATGGTGTGTGAATTTAGCCCCTTTTCGCTCTTGGCTCTTGGTTAAGTGGGATTATCTATTGCCTATGTTTTTGTGAGTGTCATTAATTCCCTTAGGTTGGAGTTTTCCTTGCAGAACTTTCTGTAGTGAGGATTAGTGGTTATGCATTGTTGAAATCTGATTTTGTCATAGATTATCTTGTTTTCTCCATCTATAGTGATTGAAAGCTTTGGTGGCTATCGTAGTCCAGGATGGCATCTGTGGTCTCTTAGTGTTGGTATCTATCCAGGACCTTCTGACTTTCAGAGTTTCCATGGAGAAGTCAGTTGTAATTCTGGTAGGTTAGCCTTTATATGTTACTTGGCATTTTTACTTTGCTGCTTTAATATTATTTCTTTATTGTGTATGTTTGGTGTTTTGGTTATTATGTGGAAAGAGGACCTTTTTTGTGGTCCACTCTATTTGATGTTATGTAAGCTTCTTGTACTTTCATTGACATGTCTTTCTTTAGGTTGGGCAAGTTTTTTTCTACTATTTTGTTGAATATGTTTTCTGCACCTTTGAGGTAGGTTTCTTCACCTTCTTCTATACCTGTTATTCTTAGGTTTGGTCTTTTCATGGTGTCCCATATTTCCTGGAAATTTTGTGTTAGGAATTTGTTGAACTTAAGAATTTCTTTGGTCAATGAATCTATTTCTCCTAGTGTATCTTCAATGCCTGAGATTCTCTCTTCCTTTTCTTGTACTCTGATTGTTTACCCTACTTTTCTATATCCAGTGTTCCTTCATACTGTGATTTTTTATTGTCTCTATTTCAACTTTCTTTTTGTAATTTTTTAATTAATTAGGAGCAAGCTTGCTTCTCATGTCAGTCCCAGCTCCCTCTCCCTCCCCTCCATGCCCACTCTCCTCCACCAGCTTCCCCCAATCCCCACTCCATTCCCCAGGGAGGGTAAGGCCCTCCATGGGGGATCTCTAGAGTCTGTCATTTCATTCCCCAAAGTGTCCAGATTGAGAGAGCATCCCTCATTGTGGGATGGGTCCCCAAAGTCCATTTGTGTGTCAGGGAAAAATACTGATCTACTACCTCAAAACCACATAGATTGCCTGAGTCACCTCACTGACACCCATATTCAGGGGTTCTGGATCAGTCCCAAGCTGGCCTTTCAGCCATCAGTCTGGGGTTCAAGATCTCCCCCTTGTTCAGGTCAGCTGTTTCTCTGGGTTTCACCGGCCAAGTCTTGACCCCTTTGCTCACCACTCCTCCCTCTCTGTCAATGGGTTCCAGGAGTTCAGTTCAGTGTTTAGCTGTGGTGTCTGCCGTCTGTCACTGGATAGAGGTTTTAGGATTGTATGTAAGACAGTCGTCAAAATTTTTATTGGAGAGGGGCATTTAATGTAGTCTCTTCACTACTGCTTAGTTTGCTAGTTGGTGTCATCCTTGTAGATCTCTGGATATCTCACTAGTGCCAGATCTCCCCTCAAACCTAGAATGGCTCCCTCTATTGTGGTATCTCTCATCCTGCTCTCTCTATTCTTCCCCCAACTCAACATTCTTGCTCCCCCATGTCCTCCTCTTGTCTCTTCTCTTCCCTCTCTATGTCTCTTTTTCCTGGCTCCCTTTCCTTTCCCCCACCCTATGCTCCCAATCTACTCAGGAGATCTTGCCTCATTCCACATTCTCTGGGGTCCCATGTATATGTCTCTTAGGGTCCTTCCTGTTTCCCTGCCTCTCTGGCAGTGGGATTGTAGACTTGCACTCCCCTGATTTATGTCTAAAATCCATATATGAGTGAGTACATACCATGTTTGTCTTTTTGTGACTGGGTTACCTCAATCAGGATGGTTTCTTCTAGTGCCATCCATTTACCTGAAAATTTCAAGATTCCATTGTTTTTTTCTGCTGAATAGTACTCCATTGTGTAAATGTACCATATTTTCTCCATCTACTCTTCAGTTGAGGGGCATCTAGGTTGCTTCCAGGTTCTGGCTATTACAAATAGTGCTGCTATAAACATAGTGGAACAGATGTCCTTGTTGTATGAATGTGCATCTTTTTTGGGTGTATGCCTACGAGTGGAATTGCTGGGTCTTGTGGTAGACTGATTCCCATCTTCCTGAGGAATCTCCATACTGATTTCCATAGAGGCTGTACGAATTGGTACTCCCACCAGCAGTGGAGGAGTGTTCCCCTTTCTCCACTTCTTCTCCAGCATAAACTATAATTGGTGTTTTTGATTTTAGCCATTCTGACAGGAGTAAGATAGTTGTTTTGATTTGCATTTCCCTGATTGCTAGGGATGTTGAGCACTTTCTTAAGTGTCTCTCAGGCATTTTAGTCTCCTCAATTGAGAATTCCCTATTTAGTTGTGTAGCCCAATTTTAATTGGATCCTTTGGTGCTTTGGAGACTTGCTTCTTGAGCTCTTTGTAAATTTTGGAGATCAGCCCTCTGTCAGATGTGTGATTAGTGAATATCTTTTCCCATTCTGTGGGCTGCCTTTTTGTCTTGTTGACTGTATCCTTTGCCTTGCAGAAGCTTCTCAGCTTCAGCAGGTCCCATGTATTAATTGTCGATCTCAGTGTCTGTGCTACTGGTTTTATGCTCAGGAAGCAGTCTCCTGTACCAATTCATTCAAGGGTACCTCCCACTTTCTCTTCTAATGGGTTCAGTGTGACTGGATTTATGTTGAGGTCTTTAATCCATTTGGACTTATCTGCAGTCTTCTACATGCCAGCATCCAGTTATGCCAGCACCATTTGTTGAAGATGCCTTCTTTTTTCCATTGTATAATTTTAGCTTCTTTGTCAAAAATCAGATGTTCGTATGTGTGTGAGTTAATATCAGGGTTTTCTATTCGATTCCATTAGTCTACTTGTCTATTTTTGTGCCAGTACCAAGCTGTTTTCAGGACTATAGCTCCTTTATAATAGAACTTGAAGTCAGGGATGATGATGATGCCTCCGGATGTTGACTTGTTGAACAGGGTAGTTTTGGCTATCCTGGCTATTTTGTTTTTTCCACATAAAGTTGAGAATTGTTCTTTCAAGGTCTGTGAAGAATTGTGCTGGGATTTCAATGGGAATAGCATTGAATCTCTAGATTGCTTTTAGCAAGATCGCCATTTTTATTTTGTTGATCCTACTTATCCAAGGGCATGGGAGATCTCTCCATTTTCTGGTGTCTTCTTTAATTTCATTTTTTAAAGATTCAAAGTTCTTGCAATACTGGTCTTTCACTTGTGTACTCCAAGGTATTTTATGTTGTTTATGGCAATTGTAAAGGGTGATGTTTCTCTGATTTCTTGCTCAGCCCTTTTGTCATCTGTATATTAGGGCTACTGGTTTTCTTGAGTTGATCTTGTATCCTGCCACTTTGGGGAAGGTATTTATCAGCTGAAGGTGTTCCCTGGTAGAGTTTTTTGGATCACTTATGTAAACTATCATATCATCTGCAAATAGTAAATGTTTGACCTCTTCGTTTCCAATTTGTATTCCCTTGATCTCCTTTTGTTGTCTTATTGCTCTGGCTAGAACTTCAAGTAAAATATTGAAGAGGTATGGAGAGAGTGGGAAGCCTTGTCTTGCTCCTGATTTTAGAGGAATTGCTTTGAGTTTCTTTCCATTTAGTTTGATGTTGGCTATTGGTTTGCTGTATACAGCTTTTATTATGTTTAGGTGTGTTCCTGTTATCCCTGATTTCTCCAAGACCTTTATCATGAAGGGGTGTTGGATTTTGTCAAAGCCTTTTTCAGCGTCTAGTGAGATGATCATGTGATTTTTGTTTTTCAGCTTGTTTATATGGTGGATTACATTGATGGATTTTCTTTGTTGAACCATCCCTGCATCCCTGGGATGAAACCTACTTGGTCATGGTGCATGAGTTTTCTGATGTGTTCTTGGATCTGATTTGCCAGTATTTTGTTGAGTATTTTTGCATCAAAATTCGTGAGGGAAATTGGTCTATATTCTCTTTCTTAGTTGTGTCTTTGTGTGGCTTGGGTGTCAAGGTTATGGAAGCCTCGTAAATAGAGCTTGGCAAAGTCCCTTCTGCTTCTATTGCATGGAATACTTTGAGGAGAATTGGTATAAGCTGATTTTTGGATTTCTGGTAGAATTCTGCACTGAGGCCATCTGGCTCAGGGCTTTTTGGTTGGGAGACTTTTGAAGACTGTTTCTATTTCCATAGGGGTTTTGGTCTATTTAAATTGCTTATCTGTTCTTGATTTAATTTTGGTAAGTGATAGCTATCCAGGAAGTCATCCATTTCCTTTAAAATTTCGAATTTTGTGGAGTACAGGTTTTCAAAGTATGATCTGATGATTCTGTGAATTTCCTCAGAGTCCGTTGTTATGTCCTTTTCATTTCTGATTTTGTTAATTTGCATGTTCACATTCTGCTGTTTAGTGAGTTTGGATAAAAGTTTGTCTATCTTGTTGATTTTCTCAAAGAACCAAGTCTTTGCTACATTGATTCTTTGTATTGCTTTCCTAGTTTCTACTTTATTGAGTTCAGCCCTCAATTTGATTTTCTGGCATTTATTCCTCCTGGGTGAGTTTGCTTCTTTTCGTTCTAGAGCTTTCAGTTGTCCTGTTAATTCTCTAGTGTGACTATTCTCCAGTTTCTTCATGTGGGCACTTAGTGCTATGAACTTTCCTCTTAGCACTGCTTTCAAAATATCCCATAAATTTGGGTATGTTGTATCTTCATTCTCATCAAATTCTAGGAAGTCTTTAATTTCTTTTTTATTTCTTCTGTGACTTGGGAGTCATGCAATTGCTTATTATTCAATTTCCATGAGTTTGTAGGATTTCTGCAATTTGTGATGTTGTTGTTGAATTCTAACTTTATAGCATGGCAGTCTGATAAGATACATGGAGTTATTCCAATTTTTTTGTACCTGTTGAGGTTTGATATGTTGCCAAGTATGTGGTTGATTTTTGAGAAGGTTCCATGTGGTATTGAGAAGAAGGTATATTCTTTTGTGTTTGGATGGAATGTTCTATAGATATCAGTCAAACTCAATTGGGTCATAACTTCTATTAGTTCCTTTGTTTCTTTGTTAAGTTTCTGTCTGGTAGTCCTATCTAGTGGTGAGAGTGGGGCGTTGAAGTTTTCCACTATAAGTGTGTGAGGTTTTATCTGTGGTTTGAGTTTTAGTAATGTCTCTTTTATGAATGTGGATGCCTTTGTATTTGGGGCATAGATGTTTAGAATCGAGACTTCATCTTGGTGGATTTCTCCTGTAATGAATATGAAATGACCTTCTTTATCTCTTTTGATTGATTTCAGTTTAAAGTCTAGTTTGTTAGATATTAGGATTGCTACCCCTGCTTGTTTCTTGGGTCTATTTGATTGGAAAATCTTTTCCCAACCCTTAACTCTGGGGTAACATCTGTCTTTGAAGCAGAGGTGTGTTTCTTATATGAAGCAGAAGGATGGATTCTGTCTTTGAATCTATTCTGTTAGCCTGTGCCTTTTATTAATATTGAGGGTTATTAATGACCTTGGATTGCTCATTCTTGTTTGATTTTGGAATGGTTGATGGTGGTGGAATTGTGTATGGATTTCTACCCCTTTGCTCTTTTGGCTGTTAGTAAACTGGGATTATCTATTACCTATGTTTTTCTGGTTGTAGCTAACTACCTTGGATTGGAGTTTTCCTTCCAGAACTTTCTGTAGGACTGGGTTAGTGGATACGTATTGTTTAAATCTGGTTTTGTCATGGAATATCTTCTTTTCTCCATCTATATTGATTGAAAGCTTTGCTGGGTATAGTAGGCTGGGCTGGCATCCATGGTCTCTTAGTGTTGATAGAATTTCTATTCAAGTTTCCATTGAGAAGTTAGGTGTAATTCTGATAGGTTTGCCTTTATATGTTATCTGACCTTTTTCCTTAACTGCTCTTAATATTCTTTCTTTATTCTGTATGCTTGGTGTCTTGATTATTATGTGGCAAGGGGACTTTTTTGTGGTCCACTCTATTTGGTGTCATGTAAGCTTCTTGTACTTTCATTGGCATGTCTTTCTTTAGGTTTGGAAAGTTTTCTTATATGATTTTGTTGAATATGTTTTCTACCCTTTCAGTTGGGTTTCTTCACCTTCTTCTATGCCTATTATTCTTAGGTTTGGTCTTTCACTGTGTTCCATATTTCCTGGATGTTTTGTGTTAGGGATTTGTTGGACTTAAGATTTTCTTTGGTCAAGCAAGTCTCCAAAACACCAAAGGATCCAATTAAAAAGTGAGCTGCAGAACTAAATAGAGATTTTTCAATAGAGGAGTCTAAAATGGCTGAGAGGCACTTGAGAAAGTGCTCAACATCCTTAGCCATCTGGGAAATGCAAATCAAAACAACTCTGAGATACCATCTCACTCCTGTCAGAATGGCTAAAATAAAAAACACCAAGGACAATTTATGCTGGAGAGGATGTGGTGAAAGGGGAACACTCCTCCATTGCTGGTGTGAGTGCCAACTTGTACAGCTACTTTGGAAATCAGTATGGAGATTCCTCAGAAAATTGGGAATAAACCTATCACAAGACCCAGCAACTCCACTCTTAGGCATATATCCAAAAGATGCCCGTTCCTACAACAAGGATGTCTGTTCCACTATGTTCATAGCAGCATTATTTGTAATAGGCAGAACTTGGAAGCAACCTAGATGCCCCTCAACCGAAGAGTGGATAGAGAAAATGTGGTACATTTACACAATGGATTACTATTCAGCAGAAAAAAAAAAACAATGGAATCCTGAGATTTGCAGGCAAATGGCTGAAACTAGAAGAAACCATCCTGAGTGAGGTAACGTAGTCACAAAAAGAGAAACATGGCATGTACTCTCTCATATATGGATTTTAGACATAGATCTGGGAAATGCCAGCCTACAATCCCATGGCCAGAGTCTGGGAAACAGAACCTTCATTCAGTGGCTGATGGAAGAAGAGGCAGACTCCCACGGCTAAGCACTGAGCTGAACTCAAGAAAGCCAGTAACAGAGAGGGAGGACTGATGATTAAGACTGGGCTGGTGTAACTCCCAGAAACAGCTGACCTGACAAGGGTTAACTCTTGAATCCCAGGCTGATGACTGGGAATCCATCATGGGACTGATCAAGACCCCCTGACTGGGGGTGTCAGTGAGGAGGCCTAGGGAATCTATTGAGCCTTGGGCAGTAGATCAGTATTCATCCTGAGTATACACATGGACTTTGGACTCCCATCCAACAATGTGAGATGCACTCTCACCCTGAACTCTTGGGGGGAGGGTCTGGGCCCTGCCCTGAATGAAATGACAGACTGTGGACACCCCCATGAGGGCATCACCCTCCTTGGGGAAATGAGGGGATATTGGGGGGGGGTTGGAGGGAGGGCATGGGAGGAGGGGAGGGAAATGGAGAGGGACATGGAACTGACTTGTGAAGCATCCTTGTTTCTAGTCTAAATTTAAACTTAAAAATAAATAAAAAAGATTTTCTTTGGTGGATGAATCTATTTCTCCTAGTTTGTCTTCAACCCCTGAGATTCTCTCTTCCATCTCTTGTATTCTGTTGGTTATGCTTGCATCTGTAGTACCTGAACATTTCCCCAGTTTTTCTATTCCCAGCATTCCTTCAGACTGTTTTTTATTGTCTCCATGTCATATGTCAACCCTTGCACTGTTTGAATTGCTTCTTGTAATTTTTGCTTCATGTTTTCCTCCCTTTCTTGAATTTGTTGGATTTTTTTGGTTTGTTTTTTCTTCCATTTCTTTAAGAGATTTTCTCATATCCTCTTTGAGGGCCTCTATCACTATCATGGCGGTGTTTTTAAGGTCATTCCCTTCTGCTTCATCTGCACTGGGGTGCTCAGGTCTTGCTGGTGTAGAATCTCTAGACTCTGGCAGTGTCATATTTGTTTTTTGGGTGCTGAGTGTGTTCTTATATTGCCCTTTCCCCATCACTTCCTTCAGTGGGTGTAGAAAGAGCCTCTTCCTCTCCTGGTGGGTAGACAATCAGGGTTCCCTTTTGGTGGGTGCAAGCAAATCCAATACTCTCTGGCATCTGTTCTCTGCTCTCTGTCCTCTGTCCTGAGTGTGGGCAGGAGTGGACCAGCTCTCTTTGCAGGCTCCTGGTTGTTTGGTCGTCCATCAGGGGCACGTCTACCTTGCTGTGGTGCTAATCCTGCCACTACGCATGGAAAGAGGAGAGCCATCCAAGTGTTAATCTGCTTGCATCCACCAAAAGAAAACCAAAGACTCATACTCACCAGGAGAGGGACAGACCCCATTGGTACCCACTGGAAGAAAGCATGGGAAGATGACAGTATAAGAACACATTCAATAGCCATGCGGTGGTGGCGCACGCCTTTAATCCCAGCACTCAGGAGGCAGAGGCGGGCGGATCGCTGTGAGTTCGAGGCCAGGCTGGATTGACAGCCTCCAAAACAATACAGAGAAACCCTGTATCATAAAACAAACAAAAAAAAAGAACACATTCAACAATAGAAAGATCAATATGACAACATGACATCACCAGTCCTAGAGACTCGACACCAGCAAGACCTGAACATTCCAACAGAGATGAAGCAGAAGAGAATGACCCAAAAACACAACTTTTTGAAGATGATAGAGACCCTAAAAGAGGAAATGAGAAAATTAAAGAAATGGAAGAAACACAGAAACAAAAAAAATTTCAAGAAATGGGGGAGAAAAAACAAACCAAAAATTGCAATCAATAAATAAATCTCTTAAAGAAAGCAAGGAAAGCCAAGAAAAATCAAACAAACAAGTCAAGGAAACAATTCAAACAGTGCAAGGCTTGAAAGTTGAACTAGCCACTCTGCCCACCCTCAGGGTAGAGGGCAGAGGTGAGCTCTGGGTCCCCATCTTAGACCCGAATTCCTCCTGCTCACCCTCTCTGGGATCTCCTGGCCTGGTCCACAGGGACACAGGGATGGTTCCTCCTTGTACAGTCCCCAGGCCTCAGGCCGCTCCAAGCTTGTGGTCTTTTTTCATTTCAAGATGTTTTCATTTTTTAAAATTTCCTTTTATGTCTTTCTTGATGCAGTGGTTATTCACACATTTGGGGATTTTCCAGCTTTCATTTTGTTAGTGAATTGAAGTCCCACTCTGCTGTGGCTGGAAAAGATAATGTGTTATGATTTCAATCTTGACAAATTTATTAGGGCTTGTCTTGTGATCTAAAACACAAGCTACCTAGACAAAGTTCTTGTCTAATTCAGAAGAATGTGTATTCTGGGGTTTGCCAATAAAGTGCTCTGTTTATGTCTACTGGGCTTGTGGGCTACATTATTCTGTTCTGTTTTTTTCTTCTGTCCCTTTGATGTATTAATTATTGAAAATAGAATATTAAAATCCTCTCCTAATTTTAGTTTACTATTTCTCATTTTAATTTTGGTAATGTTTGATATATATTGTGTTTTTGTTGTTTTGTCTTTTGAGAAAGGGTCTCTCTATGTAATACTGACTGTCCTGGAACTCACTATGTAAGTCAGGCTGACCTTGAACTCACAGAGATCTGCTTACCTCTACCTCCAAGTACTGGGATTAAAGGCATGCACCACCACACCCAGCCTACTACTTACATTTTTATGATCACCTGAGGTACATATACTTATAATTCCATATCTTGCTGAAAACTGACCATTCTATCATTATGTAATTTCATTGTCTCTTGTAGAATTCTCACTTACAATCTGTTTTGTCTGATGTAAGTATTACTATCCACTTTAGAGAACTTTTGTATTCATTATTCGTTTGTGTTCAGTATTCATTAGTATCCTTTTCCTTTATGCATGTTCTTGTGTCTCAAGAGAGCCTTTGATACACCAGTAAAGTTTAATTTTCTGTGTGTTTCTTTTGGTGTTGTTAAAAACATTCAGCTAGTCTGTGTGTTATGGTTTTGGAACTTAATCCTTTTACACTTAAAATAATATCTGACAGAAAATAGTGATTGCCTACACTCCCCTTTGCCAGCTAACTTTAGACTTCTATCAATTAAATATCAGAATTTGGAATAATTTATTCACCACCATTGACATATCACAAGATTTGTGCTTGCCTACTCTTCCCTTTACCAGATAACTTAAGATTTCTCGTGCTCCCATTCACTGCCTAGTGTCCTTTCACATCTACTTGAAGGACTCTGTTCATTATAGCTTGTAAGACATGCAGAGTGGTTATGATTGCCCAGCTCCCGTCTATACTGAAATGTCTGCGTCTATTCCATTTATAAAGGATAGTTTTGCTAGATTTGTGGTGGAATTGAGTGTCCAATAATTGAACCTTAGGAAGAAAACTTTGAAGCAATGCCAGGAAAACAGTAGAATCTCAATCCCCAGATTTTGTTTCCCACAGAGATTGTGACAGTAGCCAATATGTTTCCCAAAAGACTTCACAAGAATTGAAATTGCAACCCAGATGTTTTAGGACTGCAGAAAAGCTCAAAGCAAGAACAGTCATATTGAAATAAACAATACAAATTATTTCTTTCACCACAAATAAGCCCTTCCCAATTTGTCGTAGCTCAACACAAGTGACAGCAAGCATCCAGATAGAAAATCAATATTACAAACTCCTGGAAAAAATACAGACTAATAAGCTTTGCAACTTTTCTAACAGGGAAATTACAAGCATAAACCTAAAGAAGACATCATTACAAAAGGTTCATGATGTTCTCAGAATCTTTAGCCTTGCTGATTGGCCAAGCTCTCTTCCTGTACTAAGCCAGTTAGTAAAGACCAGGAGCAGTGGCTGCTTTTCAGATACAAACATCCCCCAACACAAAATAAGGCATACAAAGTAATAGGGCACAAACAAAAGAATAAAGTAAAAAATTTATGTAATTATTCTAAAGAAATTCAATCAATGTATCACAAGAAAAGCGATAGAGAAACCAAATAAAACCAGTAAGGTATGCATAAAGAAGATTAGATTATCTACAAAAAGTTATTAATAAATAATCAAACAGAGATTTTTAAAGCTTAAGATTACTACAACTGACTTGAAAAACTGACCAGGGAAATTCAACCACAGATTTAATAAAGCTAATAAAGCTGAAAATTGGTGGACCAGAATGTAAGGCTATTTGTCAGTCAGGGGGAACAAAATGCTAAAGGGACTCTAAAAACTACCAAAGGATTTAAGGAGTGCCAGAAAGTGAAACAGTGTATTCATTGTGAAAGCCTTGCAAGAAGAGAGAAAGAAGACGAAACACAGAGGACTTCTGTAAAGAAACAATGATGGAGAACTTTCCAAATCTGAACAAGCAAATAGGAAGACTAATGGGAGAAGCTCACAAAACAGGCCTAGGGTGAACCAAAAGGGCTTCAGGATAAAACCATTAAAATCAAACTGTCAAATAATAAAGCAAGAAACACTAAAGCGTCCTAGGAGACAAGTCCTCACAAGAGGCTCCCAGGCCAGTGAGGCGTCTCCGCGGAGGCAGCAGAGGTCAAAGAACACACTCAAGATGTTAAAAGTAAGAAATTGAAATTACCAATAAAAGATACCAGAACTGAGAAAACTGTTCTTTATAAATGGACCATTTGAAATGCCTATTTCAAGTCAACCATCAATGTTATTTTTAAGAGTAATGCATGTGCATAGGAATAATGAATAGTTCTCAGAAATGCTCATGCATAGGTTTGTAAGTCATTTTCATAATTGCTTAGTTATCGCCATAATTATTGATCTTTGCACTCATGTAGATTTAATTACATATTTGTGCTTCCAGATTGAGAGGTCATGGCTGTTGTAGTAGTATTAGCCTTTTTCTAAATGGAAGTTTTGTAAAGAAGAGGAAAATAATACTATTAAATGTATTACACTTTGTGTTCAATTATATCTCATAATGCCTGAAAATGCAAAAGGTAAGTTATTTGTTATATTCCTTGTTGTAATTGAAGGTTAATTGACAATTTCATAGCTTGCTATTTCTACTTTGATATGCCATGCAGAGTGATTTAAGTTTTACCTGTGTGCCCACAGATTAAAAACACGGGGGTAAGCAGGATCTGGTAAGATCAAGGCCTTTACTTATTTCCTCTTTGTTAGAGATGTTTCAGATATAAATTTTGTCAGAGAAAGAAAATACATAAACATCTGTGGCTCTCTGCTGACTTTAGCATCTAGTTTGAAGAGTTTTTGTTGAATGAAATTTCTCTGGGTTACAATTCCAGTTGACATTATAAACATTTGATTTATGACAAAACAGGATTTATTTCCTTCTACATAAGAGGGTCAGTGGTGATATTTTCCAGTTCTGTACTCAACATTTTTCTTTTATGCACAAGTAATGTCCTCATTTTCTTTTATAATTGGGTGGAAAAAGGCATCCTAACCCAAGGAGAAATAAAGGCCATCAGCAAGGATTGTACATCTTGCCTGCGTAGCTATCTGTCTCTGACTGACATCCTTAGGGATATGTGGCAACAGAGTTGCAATAAAATTTCCTGTACTTAAAAGTAAGTTGCATAAGGAAGGACAAAAGTGTGATTGACATCACAGATGAAGCATGCTGCAGTGTGTGTGGGGGTGTGTGTGTGCATGCACATCAGCTTATAGAAAAGGAAGGCATTGTACAGCAACCACATGTCTCTTGATGTGTGGAACAATAAGCACCAGTTCCTGCTGCAATTGGAGCCTTCTCAACATGCGTGGTAACTTGATGTTACTACCATTGTTCTATTTGTTCCTTTATTGCTAGATGACTTTGCAAGTGGGTTGGAAAGGACAGTCATTTGAAAATCTAGATGAATGAGTTTTTTCTCAATATATGTTTTTATTTAAATTAGAAATGTGAATGTTTCACATGTCAGTCCCAGCTCCCTCTCCCAACCTTCCTCCCTTGTCCCTCCACCAGCCCCCCAACTTTGTCAGAGTTTCTGTTAAGTGTAACATCTCTAATGAGAGTGGTTCAATATGTCCTGGTGGAATAGGCCTGTGAATCCCAGCGACCAGGGAGTCTGAGGTGAAAGGGTCACAAGGTGTACAGAGCTACAGAGAGTTCAGAGTTAACCTGGGAACTTAGTGATACTCTGTCTCAGGATTAGTGATACTCTGTCTCAGGATAAATGAGGTCAGGGAGTTGGGGTTGTAGATCAGGGTTCACAGAATGCTTTGCCTTGTATGTGTGAAACCCTGTTTGGTTACCAGAACATCCCTTCCTGCGGCATGTACACGAAAAGGAGACTCATATATCCTATCTGAGTTTTTCTGGATTTGTGGATTTGTGCCTCTTATCAAAGTGAGTTCTCACTGAACTTTTGATCTTACAAACCATCTCATGGTCTTTGGTATTTATACAAACAGATACAACTTGAGGATTAAGTATTAAGGGGATTCTATGTGGAAATTATGTCTACTCTCAGAGAACAAAGCGACAAAGTTCAGGCTGCGGGAAATGAAGATATCACCGCTTGCACATGGCATCCACATAGGCTCTCCTGGATGCTGTAATGACTGTCCCAGCTTCCATCCTTTGCCCCTGCAACCTCCTCCACGCAAAACAAAAATTAAAACAAAACCCCCCCAAGCCCCCCAAAACAACCCCCAGAACCCCAAAAGATCTGGTTGTGGAAGCTGTGGTGTGACCCAGTGACCCACACAGCATGTCCTTTAGTTCTACATCTTCATTTGTAAGTGTTCGCTCACAGGTCTCAGATCAATCTTTTTTGTGTTCTCCACACAGTAGATGAGTGTCTTTTTAAAAGCTTATCATAATCTTTCCCTCTATTTCTTAACACGTTTAACTCAACATTAAGTGCGATCACATCCTCCCCTTCTGTACCCTGATGATTTCTTTTGATGTCTCTTCTTCAACGGACTGATTCAACAAACCAAGACAGCCTCACTGCTGTCCTTCCAGAATCCTTTCCTGCCAAGTCCTTGTGTGACTGCTTTTCCTTCACTACACCCCCACTTTTAAAAGGAGGATTTGCTTCTCCACCAAAAACGCATGCTTTCCTTCAGGGACCAGTTTCTCTCTTTCCAGGAGGGTCCACACAATCTGAAATGTACTTTGATAATGTATCATCTAATGACTCATTGTCTTCTGCCACTTCGTAACCTACTGCAAGGATGGAGGTCGCCTCTCTATCTTGTCCCTGCATCCAGTAATAAACATGGGATATTCATTGTCTGTCTTCTACCAGTTCCTAACTCTGGCAAGGATGGAGTTCTCTGTCTTGTCCCTGCGTAGCAGTAGTCAAATGGGACATGGTTCACGAAGACGGTGACTGTCACAGGAATAGGTGAAATGTTTGCTCTCACACTTCCCTGAAATTTCCTAACAGTCTTATTTTTAACCCTAACTTTCCAGGTACTTCTGTTGTGACTGTAAAGGCTTCTACTGCAGCATCTCTCACAGACCCCATTAAATACTCTGTTTTTAGTGGGAATGAAGATGGAGTGTTTTCCCTGGGCTCCACCTCAGGTAATGCCTTTCTACCATGTGATGACTTCACCTTCTGTTTACTCTGCTGATATTACTGACAAGTAATTCTGAAAAATATGAAAGAATCGGGACGCAAGAGGGTCCAGAAAGAACACGAGAGCCAAAGAATGGGGAAGGGCTGCTGAAATGTTGCCTTCTAAACATGGTGTTGCTGTTGCATTTATGAGCTCTCAACAGCTGTGGCACCTCCACAAGACCTGCACAAGATGGGCCTGCCGGCCATCCACCATGAACAGTGGAGGGGCTCATGATGCCTTAGCCCTGCACAGGGAGCTGGGGACTGTGAGAGAGGGAGTCATTCCATAGTGGTGTAGTCTCTCCTCCAGTCAATAACCTCCACCTATGCCCGTGCAATTAGAAGCTAATTAAAAATTCAGGGATTCACAAAATTAATGACAGTAGGAGGGAGGCTTGTTAGGGATAAGGGGTCAGCAGGGTTGAAGGGACTAGGAGAGGATCACAGAGGATGAGTGTGAGCTGAGTTTGTGGCATACATACGAACATAATAAATTAAAAAATTAAAAGTTGGAAGTTGTTAGAGATAAATAATTTTAAGGTAAATAAGAATTGCCTTATGGCAGCCCATGAGAATTATGCAAAACCCAAAACTGTGTATTTGCTCATATGTATAGAGTCATTGGAAATTATGTTCTTAATGTTACCAAATTAGACTGTGTCCATCCTTTTGAGTTTTTGGAGGTGCATTGGTTTTTATTTATAATTTTCGCACCTGTTTGGGAAGTTGAAGATAAATTAGGAAGATCAAGATACTGAGCTTGATTTAAAAATAAACACACACTCTGGCCTTGGGGAGTTTTCACTAAAGGGTCTCTAATTCACCACTCATCTCAACTAGGAAACTCAAGGACTCATGGGAAATTTCTTTGTGATATTAAATAAATTACTTACAAATAGGGTGTTTGTTAAAATCGGCATGAAGTGAGCACCAACCAATTACACAGGCATAAAAAATGATGTATGAATTGCCTCATTATCAAATCTCCACCAGAATATTTCTAATAATTTCTGCATTATGGTAAAGACGAGATGCTTTATTTAATCTATGTTATGTGCCTGTGTTGATAAAATAAGAGTGGTTTTGTCTGAGTAAAAATCATCTCACTCTTGTGGTGCTGTGGCTTTTGGTCTACCCAAACATTAATCAGTGTTTTTGTTCATTCTCATCTCTTCATCCATGGTGGAGCAGAGGACAGTGCAGCAAACATCACCATACCTTCCATTCCTCGTGGTTCCAGTGTATGAGAGTCTTTGAGAAGAACTAGAATTAAATGTATTTAGAGAAAAAAGAAGAATAGTAAGGTTTGCATATTTCCACAGGCTATCCAGACCCTTCTCCCGTATCACACTTATGAAATCCAAGGGTAGCCTTCCTGATGCCTTAGATTCCTTTATTAAACAAACACGAACTCTATCATTAGATCAGAGTTTACCCATGGAAATGTATTTTGTGACTAAGCAATTAGCTATGTTGAACTTTACCTTAAATATTTTTGAAATATGTGTAAGATGGGATGATAAAATGCATGTCATTTCTTCTTAAACAATGGATATTTAAAAGCCCATTCATTTGTCATCTATCTCTAGAAATAATACCTTACAGGAGGCCAGGTGTGGCACACACACCTTTAATTCCAGCACTCAGGAGGCAGGGGCAAGTGGATCTCTGTGAGTTTGAGAGCAAACTAGTCTTATGTAGTGAGTTCCAGGACAGCCAGGCCTTTGTAGAGAGACCCTGTCTCAAACAAACAAAAACATAACAAAACAAACAAAAACACAACAATCATCAACAACAATAAAACCCTTACTGGATCAGGAAGCCGGCCTGGGTTCCTTCCCTTTCTGGTCAGTCTCCTCTATCCATTACTCCCTGTTTCTTCTTTCCTTTATTGCCATCTAGAAATCCGTATACACTGTAGAGCTGCTAAATCAAGGAAATTAGCATATGCATATCGTTGGGTCCTCTTCTTTCACCCCAGGTGCCAGCAACCTGAGGCTGGTACCAGGCACCACATTAGAGTCTCGTGTGTATTACTCTACTGTGCTTGAATCTCTACCTAATGTTTATCTTTCAGCTTGATGGAAATATCATAGACTCATGCTGTGGTCTCTTCTGTGACTTGATTATAACACTGTAGCACCTAAAACTGCCTCTGTCAAGGAGGGATAGCAATGAATGACACATACCCTGTTGTCTTCTTGCTTCAGTTAGCCTAAGAACTTCATACAACTTCCTGCTAAAATGTGATGGTGCTGTCTTGTTTTTTATTCTTTGACAGCACTGACAAGGACTTGGAATTCACCTTTGTCGTTTGACTTTGTATGGAGCAAGCTTCTAGATTCTGACACTTTCCTGGATATTCACTAGGGAATCAACACATTTGTAAATGGTATTTTCCCTGGATTTGTTGGGAAGTGTATAATTAATCCTTTCTCTTTATTAGTTAATCCAGTTTTTAACATATGTGATTGGAGTATAACATGAGACAACACCTCACTCCCATAACAGAAGAGACGTGCTCTTCTAGCTCCAAATACTTCTCTTTCAAAGCATATGTTTTTGTTGGTCATAGACTCAAGTGTCTAGATTTGGCACAATATGCATTTTTAAAATAGAATTATCTGCCTTTTTATTAATATCCTGTTTTTCTTCTCCCTCTCCTTGCCCCTCTCCCCTTCCATTTCTTCCCTTTCTCCTCTCTATCACTTTTATTTCTCACTCTTCTATTTTTTCCCCCATTACTCACTCCTTCCATCTACCTCCACACCCTCACCTCCTGTCCCTTCCTCTCCGCCTCTCTCTTTTGTGTCAGTCTTGTTATGTAGCACAGACTGGCCTCGAAGTCATTGTCCTCCTGCTGCAGTCTCAAAAGCATTGAAATTGCAAGTGTTTTAAAATGTAAAGTTTCAGGCTTTTCTCCCCCCTAGTGTCTTTTTTATTTAACATTCCTTTAGTTAGTTCAGACTTGGGTTGTCTAAAAATAAATACTCAGTCTTTGTTTTTGACATGCATTTTTGCGAGCTTTATAATTCTAACCTCATTGCTTGTCTCTGAAGGTAAAACGCCCTGCTATCTAGCTTCCCATTGCTACTCTATGAAGCCAACCACTTTCTGAAAGTCACTCCTTTGCATCTGTTGTGGAACTCCCATTAGACAAATGCTGAGCCCTGAGGCTCTCTCCCACACCTCGTTTCATTTCTTAGATTTATTTATTTATTATGCATACAGTGTTCTGACTGCATGTATACCTACAGGCCAGAAGAGGGCACCAGATCTCATTACAGGTGGTTGTGAGCCACCATGTGGATGCTGGGAGTTGAACTCAGGACCTCTGGAAGAGCAACCAGTGCTCTTAACCTCTGAGCCATCTCTCCAACCCCTCTTTTCATGTTTTTATGTCATTTTTTTCTTTCCTTGAGTTTAGGGATCAGAAATTTTCTGGTTCTTATATTCTAAGTTTTGAGGCGCTGAATTCTTTGTTTAAACTTCTACTAAACTATCTCTCTACCCCTAAATTTAATTATGCTTAGCATGCATAACTATGAAACTATAGATGATAGTAAAAAATTAGGTTAAGTCGTAGGCCCCAGTGGCCCAGCTAGCACTGCTCTGACACCCACCCAAATATGTCTATTAAAGATAATAGAACTAGTGTAAAGCAAGAGCAGATTTCTGAGTCAATGTGGCTACACTGGGCAAAGGAGCAAATAAAGGGCTTTAGGACCCCTACTGCATCCGAGGTTTCATTTTAAACAGAAGGCTGGTAACAGACGTAATTAATCAGTCCTTGTCAGGACACTGTACCAATCAGCCTTGATTTGCAATTATCCTGACTCAGGTCTGGACAGTTGTCAGACCTGAGAGACATCTCTTCCTGAGAGACAGGTTTCTCTGGCTGACATAGGGCTTCAGCCTCCTCCCCCACCCAATATGACATTCTGGGGGGAGGTAGTGATTCTTTGGGGTGCATTCCTTCAATAGACTGACATCCAGAGTCTGGCATCAATCGTGTCTCTGGGACTGTCTCCTCTCCTGCCAGGGTAGTCCCGTGGCCACTATAAATTCACATTTAAGCTAAGGAAATCTCAGAACAGATTTTTCACTCCCTTTTCAGCTACCACCGAGGTTCAGAAACAACTCTCCATGTATTTGGTTTTGTTTTTTAACGTTGTCCACTCCTCTGGAGTATATACAGAATTGGGTTTCCTGCTGTCTGTTAGATTTCCGAGTAGTTTGTATAATCTCCTGTATGTTTCCCTCACCTTGTAGTCTATACTCTGCACAATTAGGAGAGACAGAATGTCTTGGAACTCACGCCGGCTGTCAGTGCCTGCCTCCCTGGTCTGTCCTCTGAGGACTCATTGCATCTCCCAGTACATTCTGATGCATGCACAAGGACATGCCCATGCATGTGTAACACAAATTATGCACACTTGTGTCTCACCAGGTGTCATTTGAATGTGTAATATACCATATTGCTGCTCAAGACATGATTTTCAAAACTAGAATTATGGTATAAAATGCATCTTTCATGTAACTTGTGACACATTATCATTAAAAGTGCCCCAAAGTAGTTAACATAGATTTTCTGAATGTTTGAATTATAAAATGGAAAGCAAATATGAATGATGAACAATCAGTAAAATTGATCACTAAATATACAGTCACTTTCCTCAAGGATAAAAATGGGATGAATTTCTAATCCATAGTTCCAGATGAAAAGTTTACTTTTGTATTTAAATCTCAAGTCGCTTTGAATTAAAAACACCCATTATATTCTGAGGCCACAGGGATTTGAGAATTTGACCAAGGTTGGTCATGTAAATAACAGATGGTCCCACTCAGGGCATTATTTGGTAGACTGACATGAAACAAAGCGATCAAGCTATTAGTGTTTCCCAGGCACAGTTGCAGCAGAGTGGAGTTTAAGGCTAGGGAATAACATAAATATTTGTCCCATTCTGCTTTGGATTTGCACAGATGCGTGCCCACAGTGTGTGACTGGCTGGAGTGACCTCATTATATTACCAAGCCAGTACCATTTGAAGAATCTTAATCTCATTTTGATGTGTATTTTGCAACTTGGATAAATGCTATAGATGTACATACATTGGACATTATCACCACGGCTTTTCTCAAGTTGTTATACCACTGACAACATGATGTATGTGCAGAAATTTCAAGATGGCGTCTGTAAGCCTTCTTGGCATAGCGAAGCAGACAGCTTTCTGGCCAGGCGTCAGGCACAGTGTCGTAGAGCTTGCACATCCCTCCTGGCTACTACTTTGTTGTTTCTGAGTAAAATTCACATGTGTGATGCAAGGCAAAATGTGGACTTAGTATGTGTGCCGGCCTGGAGTCATCTCGTGACTTTCACAAGTGTGTCCCAGTTATCATGCCCGGAATGAATACTAAGCAAAAGGCATTAGGACTGTAGAACCATTCCAAATGCAGTTATCCAAGGCTCAACAACTCTTGTATTTAAACTCCACTCTGATCTGCACCACAGGCAGCACATATTCTCCCACACAGCAGGAACAGCTTGGTGTCGCCTTTCTACTTTCTCGTTGGTGATGGTGTGGTCTGGGGAGGTTTGGGGCCCTACCTCCATCTCAGGCTTCTGTCCTTACACCACAGAAAACTTGCCATTTTCACTGCCAGTCACAAAATGCATCTCAACAGCTCTGCAGCTGTCCCAAGTGAGAGCCACCCTAAATACTGTCAGAAGAGACTGGTCCCGAGCAGATGTGGGTTGTGAAAGTCATACATCAAATCTGGTGTCAAAAATGACCATGAGCCGGGCGGTGGCAGCGCACGCCTTTAATCCCCGCACTCGGGAGGCAGAGGCAGGCGGATCTCTGTGAGTTCGAGGCCAGGCTGGACCGACAGCCTCCAAAACAGAGAAACCCTGTCTCGTAAAACCAAAAAAAAATGACCATGAATTTCTTTCATTTTAAGTGAAGTAGTAGAAGGACGGAGAGATGGCTCAGGAATTAGGAGCATTTGCTGCTCCTTTAGAGGCCTGGAGTTAGAACACCCATTCTGGGCATCTTATAACTGCCTGTAACTCCAGCTCCAGGAGACCCAACAATCTCTTGTATCTTTTGTGGATGTTCCACTCATGTCCATAACACATACAGACACATAAATGTATAATAAACTTTTTTAAAGGTTGCTAAGTGTGGAAGTAAAGTTCTTAATATAGAATCTAGATTCCTTGAGAATAGCAATGCTTGTGCCTTCATGTGCCTGGAAATACCCATTTCTAGCCTTCTTCATGGTTCTTTTTTGGACACTCATTATTAGCATGCTATCCTACAACAGACACACACAGTAGAAATCACACAAAGAAATTTCTTGATTTGGGCAAGAAGCTTGAGCCATGGCATGATCCCCCAAGGTTCCCTTCTGCAACCTGGTTCTGTATTTCCTATGAGGGTACAAGTGTACTGAATAGTGGTCCATGAGCTAGGCACAAGGACATGATGTCCCAGAGAGCAGTGTTCACAGTGCAGTCCACAACCAAGGAAAAGTAACCAGACTGAAGCAGCAGCTAAACAGAGAAGATGCAGCTGCCCAAACACAGACGGCTGAAGATGGGTGCAAACTCACCAGAGACAGGGAAGGGGAAATGACCAGCAAGACTGAGGCAGGCAGACCTGAGCCAGCATGTCCCTGTAAATGAAAGGCACTCACCTTTGTCACGCTGTGGAAATCCACTGACAGGTTCCATGCAGGGGAAGGACAGCTTTCTCATCCGTTCAGAATGGAGACCGGATCCTTGGGGAGATCAGTTAAGTGGCGAATGTGGGAACCAAGCAGGGAAATGCTAACAGTTTCCTGGAAAACAGCAACAATGGAGATGGAAGTGGATTTATGGAAATGTTCGAGAGCCGGGAGACAGCTCAGGGGGTACAAGCATGAGCTGCGCAAGCCTGTCTAACTCCAGGTTCAATTCACAAAACTTTTGTAAAAAAAAAAACAAGAAAGAAAGAAAGAAAACATCAAATGCAGTGTAATCACACATCTGTGATCCTAACAGCCCTACTGTGAGAAGGGTGGTGGAGACAGTCATGCTGCTGGAGGTTTGTGGGCCAGGTAGCCTGGAGGGCATGGGAAGACAGCAGGAATAAGAGAAGCCACACATGCCTCAGCAGGGCTAAAGGCAAGAACCTACTTCCGCAAGTTGTCCTTTGGCCTTCTCATGCACAGAGAAGCACGCCTTCCCCCAATGAACGATGGATGGGTATTTTTCAAATAAATGTTTAAAATGTAGACTTTGCAGTCACTGAGGTAGGTTAAAAATGAAGAGAAAAGGATGATTGAAGAGAAAGCTCCCAAGTTATAGACATTTGCCTATCAATGTTGGAAAGCTGAAAATATCCTTAGGGATCCAACTTTTTCCATAATGGTCCTGGTCAGAACATATGAGTTGGTGCTGTTCTGTGACACTTCAGAATAACATCATCATTTCTCTTTAATGTTTCCACCTTGGGAATAAATCTAGGGCAACTCATCATAGAAGAGCCTAAATCCCTTGATTTTGAAGTCAGGAGCGAAGTACAGCTCATCATTTTTGCGGAGAGCAATGGGCATAGAGCCTTCACCAAAGTAGCAGTTTCCATCCAGGATATGAATGATAATTCTCCACGCTTCTCACAAAGTGTGTACAGGGCGTCAGTCTCTGAAGGTCAACTCTACAATGCTCATGTCACACAGGTAACAGAAAGTGTGTGTGTGTGTGTGTGTGTGTGTGTGTGTGTGTGATATCAATCGATGTATGGCAGAGTATCTATGACCTGATGCCAAGATGTAATCCAGTTTTATCAGTCTCCAGGATATGTTCAATGTGCAGGTTGGATGAATTCTTAGACTGCAGGAAATCTTAACTATCTTTGTTAACTTTTCCTCACTGATCCACTGCTTAGTTCCCAGCCTCCTGCTTCTCTAGGGACTCCCTGAGCACTAAGGAAGACTTTGTAGGTTACAAAAGTGTCTTGAATCCCAGGTGAAAACAGAGGTGAAGCAGAGCTCATTCTCTTGATGGCGATGGTGCAGGCTACAGCTCCCAGAGACACTCCTATTCTTCATGTGTTTGCCCAGGCACCGTTGGTCTGACACACATTCTGGTGAGCTTACCCTGGTGAAGCTGTATTGTCAGCACACTAGAGTGCTAATACCCACCTGGAGAAGTTTAACTATACAACCTCAGGGGACATGTGACTTTATTTGTCCCTACTTGGAAACCAGTTCCTCATCCTGGTGATCTCAAGGCTGCTGTGGCCTTTCTATACCACAGAGTGGGTTGGAATGTCCTCCTGATGAGGTCCAGTGTATTCCGCATGGTCCTCAGCACCCTCGGAGAACTTGGGCAGAAGTTTGAAGAATGAGCTGAGAAGTGACTAGGAACAAAGCCAGGGAATCAGTATAGGAGCTCAGGAGATGACAAGGGATGTGAGCTGAGGCAGAGCCACAGCGGATATAGTAAGCATGAATTAAAACAGTTCATGTTAAAAGTCTTGACTCCAGTGATACAACTGGATTACTGATTGAAATTCGGCATAGACAACCCTGTGATATATCTCCATGGGAAATGATACAGACACTTTGTTCTATCCTTAATGCTACTTTGAAAACTCATCAAATAAACAATCAGGAAAATAATTTATTAACTGTATATCAAGGGTTTGACTCACTTTTCAAAGTTCCCGTTGAGTTAAAATTTCACTATAATGTAAAATGTCACCTACTGGCCTATTTTATAGACAATAAATGCTCCAATCAATAATAGAGGCAAATGAGGGATCATTAGATAAATCACTTCTGTGCATGTATGAGAGCTGGAGATCAAATTCCCACAGCATGGCAAAGCAGATACGTGTGACAGCCTGCTTCATCTTTAGAAGAGGGAGACAGGGCATTCATGGGGCAGCCTGGTTAGCTGGCTAACTAGACTAATTGACTCAGTGAACTCCAGGGTAGGGAGAGATTCTGCCTAAGTAAATAAAAGAAGGCACCTAATGTCAACTTCTGCTCTCCATACACACATGTGTGAATCTACATACACATGCAAAAATGGAAAGTAAAGAAGAAACATCAAGTGAAGAATTGCATTCTGTGTTCGGAGTTTCCTATACATCCTTTTCCTCTTTCTGGTGCCAGCATGAATCCATGGCAGAACTACAAAGCTTCCATTCAAGCATATTAGAAGTTTTCAGTAAACCTGCCAGTTGCACAAAGTTGCAGCTTGAAACATGTGAGTGACATTTGGAAATGTTTTAGATGGATGTGAGAACATTTTCTGTCCCATTATCCAGCTCATTAAAGTCAAATTCAAGTGTCAGCTGTATGTTGGTATGACTCGAAGCCAGCGTTTCTCAACCTGTGGGTCCTGACCCCATGCAGGGGGTTGAATGATCCTTTCATAGGGGTTGCCTAAGACTGTCAGAAAACATAGCTATTTACATTATAATTCATAACAGTAGCAAATTGCAGTAATGAGGCTTACATCATCAAAAACAATTTTGTGGTTGGGGAATCGCTAAGCATGAGGATCTGTAGTAAAGGCTCTGCAGCATTAGGAAGGCTGAGAACCTCTGGTCTAAGCATTGTTTCTTAAATGCATTTGATAATCTGTATTCTTTCCCAATGCACCTCTCTGAGAAGCAGGCTTGGCTCACATCACAGGTTGAATCTTTTCCAATGGGAAGGTTGATTTCTCACAGGTGTTTGCTACTGACTTGGATGATGGCTTGAACGGCCTGATTGAGTATTCCATTGTGTCTGGCAACCAAGCAGAAGCCTTCCAGATTGACTCGCTGAGCGGGGTAATAACAACAGATTCTCTCCTGGATTATGAGTCCACCGATTCCTACAGGTGTGTTCGGTTTCTCATTAGAGAACACTTCCATTGCTTCTTCCTGACCAATGGTTTGATAAACTCTGCTTTTGCCTCTCACCCTACAATCGACCTTCAGGTACATTCAAATAGTCTTAGAAAATATTCACTGTTTTGAGAAGGTGACTGGGCTAGATCTGAAATTTGATGTAGCCTTTTAAGAACCAAGGGGGAGAGTTTCGAAGGACAGTGTTGGTGACGTGCCCACTGAGTGGAAATGCCCCTGCAAAGACTTGTGTTACTCTTTGCACAAAGAGTAGGACTGAATAGCATTCCTTTTTGTAATTCATCTTGTGTGTGTGAAAAGCACAGCCTTGTCATCAGGGTCCTTGTTGTGGGACTTGGTCTAGCAGAATGACCTTATTAAAAGCTGACATTAACATTAAAGATTGTGGCCTAGCATCTGAGGGATGTCAGCCTTCAAAAAGAGTAACTGGGCTGTGAGCTTGCTCAGTGACTTCAGGAGATGGAGTTAGTAAAGTTCAGCCTCACATAAAGACTCCTACAGAATCTTATTCAATAAAGCAAAGAACTAAGGAACCAAAAATGCCCACAGATGGATATTCCCCCAAAGAATCCCAGCTCTGGAAACAGAACACTCAGAAACTGATTTCTAAAAAGCAGGTCAGTGACAGGACAGGGATCTAGAGCCTCTTATTCAATGAACTGAAATATGAGCGGACATGGGAGCAAAGGTACCAAGGAGAGCTTCTTTAAAGCACAGCAGCAGAAAAGGTCAGAGTGCAGCTGAGGGGATGGCTCAGTGGCTGAGAGAACAGGCTGCTCTTTAGAGAACCTGGGTTCCATTCCCAGCCCTCATATGAAAGCTCACAACCAGCTGTGACTCTAGTTTGTGGCTGGTGCTGGGGGGTGGTGCTGCCCCGTACCCTCTCACAGCCTCTGAGAGAGCAGTGGGCATGCAGATGGTGCACGGACACACACACAGGAAAGATATCCACACAAATAAAAATGTAATTAAAAATTAGGGGCTGGAGAGAGGGCTCAGTGACTAAGAGCCCTGATTGCTCTTCCAGGGGACCTGGGTTCAATTCCCAGCAACCACATCACACCTCACAACTGTCTGTAACTCCAGGATCCAAGACCCTCACACAGACATACATATAGGCAAAATGCCAATGCACATGAAATGAATAAATAAATTAATTAAAAAGCTAAAGGTTAATATGCACTGCAGGGGAGAAGCGGCCACCTGAAGGAAGATCTCAAGGGCCCTGACTATTGTTGAATCTTCCTTTTGCGGGGTTTAAGAGAAAGAGGTGTGTGGGCTTAGTGAGGGCAGCTCTAAGGTTCGATTGATAAATTAGATCACATAATATTTTTGTACTGTGCATTCCCATTCCCATGGCACATCTGACTTGACTCATATGCACACCCAGTCGTGCACAGGCATAAGGTGAACAATAGGAGATTCCCCCTAAAAGCTTACTGAAGACACAGTTGTACCCTATGATGCAATGCTCCCAAAACCATTGAATTAGTGTGTTAGTAATGTATTTGTGTAGATACTGGCTAAGTTAGATTGTTGTAGGGGAAGACAAATATAATCCAGAGACCGATGTGTGTGCAGTCCGATGCAGAGGAGGGTTGTCCAAGGTGGCTGGCCATGTTTTCATTTTGGAGGGTGTGAGTGTGTGTGTGTGTGTGTGTGTGTGTGTGTGTGTGTGTGTGTAAAGGAGCTAGGCTGCTAAGTGCATTACTGAAACCAGAAGCATGTATATACAGACAGCAAGTCAAGAGCAGTACAGATCACCGAAGCATTCCCTGTGCTTTCCCACCTCAAGCAAGTGCAGGGAATAACATGGGACATCCCAGTGTTTATGCAGCGTGACCATCCCAGAAAAGGAGCACTCTTCTACTTACAACACTTCTCAGAGAAGCTGTTAGTATTGTTTGTCTCCAGAGAGCCAGCAGGACAGCCTAATAGGAAGTTTGTATTTCTTGTTTACATTTATGTTTGGTTTTCATTGTAATAGTGTTGTTTTCATGAGTTTTTTCCAAAATCCTTGCACATGTATTATAGTAGTTGCTCCTTATTCATGATAGGATAGACTAGGTCGTTTTCCCCTACAGGAATTGAGCTCACCTAGTGTTTATGCAAATATATTCCCAGTGTATGAATGTGAATGTGTTTTGTGATTCTCACTGAATACCTACAACTTACGGAACCCTATATATACTGTTTTATTTTGTTTCTAAGTTCCATGCAATACTGCCCTACAGTACCAGGGTTAATCTCTTTCCATGTTTTATGCACTGGGGGATCCTCTGAATCACTACCTTGTGATTTGACCTAACTAATAAGTAACTCAAGAATTACCTGAACAGAAACACAGCTATATAGCTGATGGCTGTAAGTGAATAAGGGGCGGATGATATATACAGTGTGGATACATTGAGAGAAAAATAATAGATATTCTGGGGGAAAAAGAGTACAGTAATGTGAAGCATCACCAACACACTCAAAGTTGCAGCTATTTAAAACTTATGACTTGTTTATTTCTAGAATTTTCCATTAATATTTCTGGATGGTGGTTGGCCATGAGTAATTAAAACTTTGAAAACAAAAACAAAACATGGATACTGGGTGTGGCTACTGTGTTTCATTTAAGCCTTGTAGCCTTTTCATATGAAGTGAAGGCGGATATTTTATGTATTAACAATGCAAGTTACATAGTGTGGCTTATTCTGGGTCACAATACTATTTGAGGATCAAATTTAGACTTATACTCAGTGATTCTGAACCTCGATCACCCGGTTTCTACCATACAAGCTACAGAACAGCATTCTGTTTAAGAAAAAAAATAAGTACAAAAGACTGTGTCAATATTTGAGGCGACTTTCATGTTTCACCAGGAAAATACAGTATATTTATGTGGTTAAGCACTGAAAGCTGGTTTGAATGAAATACGTTATTGAGTGGATTGGACTAATTAACCACCCCAAAACCCTTCCAACTCTGAAAGCTTGATTAAGTGTTTTGTTTTGTGATTTACCATATTTCAAAATATTACTTCAAAGGTATTTTTAAAAGTTTAAAACCTTATCCTAAGTTAGCAGTTGGGAAATGTTTTGTAATATCTTAATGTAATTACTAAAATTAATGTGCTTAATGTATAAATTCATTAAAAGAACTCTTTTGTATCATTGCTGTCACAGTAATTTTCAGCATGAAGCATTTCCCCTCCACAGGTAAATCTCAAGTCAAGTGTTCTGTCACTGATGGCACAGATCTCAGTAATTTCAGAGACACTGGTAGTCTCTCGTTCCCATGAACTAAGCAATTTCCAATTGTGAAGGCTTTCTGTTACAGAATTCTTACTCAATGGAGCTTAGTTAGTAATTAAACCTAATATTTTTCAACTTTTTCCTATTTGCGTCATGTTCCCAACATTTAAATTAGTCCTAATATTTAAAAAGGCCTTTCTCCAACTCCCCATGAATAAATTAACTCCAAACTGTGAGAAGCAAAAGCTGAGAAGCTAACTGCCCATTCTCTGCCATAGAAGCAAATTATGTGGGCCCTTGTACATTTGCAAATGCTTTCAACAATATATAAGCATATATGTGTGTGTGTGATGGTATAGAGATTAAAAATATCTTTCTGACTTTGAAAGGCATTGCTATTCTAAGTTCTGAAATCTGTTTGCTTCTGAACCCTTGTACAATTTCAGCGTCTTTAACGTATGCAATTTTCTCCCTTCTCTGTAGAACAGTTTAGGTTTTTTCTTTTTACTTATTATATTTAAAATCACTATATTCTTTTTAATTTTGGGCACTAATTTGTGTGTGTGTGTGTGTGTACGCGCGCACATGCGTGTTTGCATGTGTGAGCGTGTCATAGCATGAGAATGGAGGTGAGAGGACACGCGTGTGGTTGGTTTTTTCTTTCTACCTTATGGGTCCTAGGAACTCATCTCAGGTCATCTGGATTGGTGAGCAAGGGCTTTTTTTTACTCTCTGAGCCATCTCACTGACCCTCATTATATTCTTTAACATGGGTCTCTTCTTGAGCTGAGTAAGTTCTTTATGAATAAGGGACCTTTTCTTTCTATCCTCATACATGATTTCATTGTGCATTTCACCCCCTTTGCCCGTTTTCTTGTTTAATTATTGTTTTCGTTTTGATGTCTGCCATTTTTGGTTGTTGCTATGGACCCTGTTGAACGAGAGTTCAGTAGACACTGACCTTTTTCACGTGTTAGACACCTTGCTTTGTTTGGCTAACTTTTGTTTTACTTCTCTTGGATGATTCATGCATATACATCAGGAGACGAAAATGATCAAAGATCATGGAATAAAGACCTTGCATAAGATAAACATATACACATGAATGCACAGACACATAAATATATGCATATATTTACTATAAACAATGTAAAGCAAGTAATTAACCAAACATACTTAATACATGGACCTGAGGCAGTTTATAGCGCTGTATCTTTAAATATCTTCTTATCTCTGGCTTCCTCACACACGCTTACCTAAATCCATCCATGGCATCTTCTACTTCCAACTTGTTTAACTATTTTCTGCTTTAGCCTTGCGGACTTGCATAGTTTTAAATGTCCTAGCTGCCCTTCAGTAGAAGTCAGGGAAGAAGAGACAGATCTGAGAGGCAATCTTACCATCTTTCACCAGAAATCCTAATTATTTTTATAGCTGTTTTTGGTATTAGCTGTCATTTTTACTTTTCTTAAAATTTCAGAAGGAACAGAAAATTCTCTCGGTAGACATTTGAGATAAAGTGGAAAGAGAACTTTTTCAGTATCTTCTGCCAACAATGTCAACATTTCAAGGAAATTAAGTGAGATCTTATCTGGTCAAAGACCTCATTTGAAGTGGACTGTGGTGAGAGAAGCTTCCTGTCCTGGAAGAACAGGAAAAGACGTTCTGGCCTTAGGACAGGCCTGTTCTAAATCTGGTCAGTTCTATTGCGGCCTCAGCTGACACCGCTCCGTGCAACGGTTCTGCTACATGGAGCCAGACAAGCAGCCTGCAATCCTCAGCTTCACAAAGACTGCCAAGGAGCCTTCAGAGAGCTTGAGGTCTCACAGGCTCGGAATCGCTGCTCTCTCATCTGCTCTTCCAAGCAGCAAGAGGCTACCCTTTTCTCGCCCTCTCATTTTGAAACAGAGTAAGAAATTACCCTCCATGTCAAAGAAGCTCAGTTGTCTTTTTGCCTGACTTAGGCATTGCACAGAACCCTGCGATTGTGGCATTTTGAGAATAAGGGTGTTTGTAACAGCAATGCAGAGTTGACAGGAATCTGACGCTGATGTCTTGGCTGAAACTTAAGGTCACATGGCAAGGGGCAGGCAGCAGTGGAAGAAAAATATTTTGAGCTGATTCCTCTCACAACAATACTCCCACATGGACCTGACTAATGGCCATGCTCACAATTCAAGCTTCCACCTAGAGCCATCCCTGTGACACCTGAGTTGGGGTTCCACTGTTATCCCAACCCCCAGGGTGTAGAAGACAGCACTTGGGCTTCACCAACAATAGCAGTGACTGTTTGCTCTTAGTGCAATTCAAAACAAGAAAGATTGAGACTTATTTCACACCATTTTAAAATTTGAGATCAGAAAAGAAAAGACACCTACAAGGCGCTAGCAATGGAAGAGTGAGTGTGCCTACTTTCAAGATCCAGTTTCTTAAAAAGTAGTCTCCGTCACTGGTTCATACGACACCCTCTGGAATACAGGGTTCATTTTATAGCCTCTGGAGTAAAGTTGTTACTCTGACTGACAGCTTGCTTTACAATGTACCCGCTTCTCCCCCGGACTCTCACAACACTTAGAGAAAAAATGAAAAAGAAGCTCTGGTTATGTGCTCTCTATGCATCATGGGAAGCATTCTGAGGGAGGGGCTCATTAGGAGGGGCACAGATTTTGAGTTGAGCAAGATGTGAGATTGAATTCCGGCTCTACCATTTAATAAATCTCTAACCATGGGGAGAAAAATCTTCAGAAGCCAACATCAACAATCATTAAAAAAAAGTTATTACAGTAGGACATCCACCTGCCGTAAAGGAACTCATAGTAGAGGCAGACGGGTAAACCATCAGAAAGATAACTCTTGTGGACGAAAAATGTGCAGTGTGCTGTGGTCATGAAGGGCTTTCAGATCACACGAGAATCCGGGAAACCTTACTGATGAGAGCACTGAGAGGCCACCAGAGTGTAGGGACAGGAGCAGCAGGCAGGAGGCGGCTCTCAGGTCAGCTGTATTTCCTCAGGAGTTTGAATGGCCCTAACAAGGAGAGCCAAGCAGATGTTTAAATAGGTGTCCAGGGTTTTCAAACTATTACACATCTATTTTTAATTATGCGCATGTCCGGCGGGAAGAAGTATGAGTGCAGGTGCCTGCGGAGGCCAAATGGCATCAGTGATGGCTGTGGGCCACCAGACGTGAGTGTTGGAAACTGAGCTTGGATCTTCTTCAAGGGAAGTTTACATTGTTAAACACTGCACCATCTCTCAAGCCATAAGGATGCAAAACACAGACAGCATTTCAGGCAAATGAGAGCAGAGACTGGCTAGCATGGACACACACTTCTCTATGTCCAGGATAGGAAATCCCATAATTTTTTGGATTTAGTGCTAAAAATCTCAACTCCCAATTGGTCTTGGCATCACTGGCTGTGAAAACACTGTATTTCCATGTTCTAGGAAACCCTTAGGTCCTTGATTTAAGCAGGGTTGTTGATCATTTTACCTGAGACTCTTAAGATAGGGACAAAGGGGAGCTCTTGGACCCCAGATTGATGGCTGTGTGGAAAGCATGGGACTGACCCAGACCCCCTGAATGTGGGTGTCAGTGAGGAGATGTAGGTAAACTATGGGGCCTTGGGTAGTATTTATCCCTGGCATACAAATAGACTTTGAGTGCCCATGCCATAATGTGGGATGCTCTCTCAGCCAGGACTCCTGCGGGGAGGGCCTAGGCCCTGCCCTGGATAAAATGACAATCACTGGAGACCTACCATGGAGTGCCTCACCCTCCCTGGGGATGGGAATGGAGATTGTGTAGGGGACTGGGGGGGGAGGGCAGGGGAGGATGGGAGGGAGAGAGAACTGGGATTGACATGTGAAACAAGCTTGTTTCTAACTTAAATGAAAAAAAAAAGAAAAGAGAAAAGGTAGGGACAAAACAGAGGGAGCACTAATACAAGGGTCGTCAAAGAGATCAACTGACCAGACTTAACAACTGGATCATGCTAGAAGAGTAGTGGGGGAAAGTGAGAAGTTGGGGCCAGTAGTAATTGCTCTAGTTTGGGTGGTAGAAGAATCATTGCAGCACCACTCTGGGGAGATTACATCGTATTATTTGAATTCCTGCAAAACCTACTCCTTTCTCTGCAGAGTCTGAGCACATTATGACCCAGTCATTCCTTCATCATGGCAGCAAGCTCTCCCAAGCCTATAGTGTTGGTTGGTTAGAAACTTGGACCTGAAAAATATCCATATATGGCCATTATTTTGACAGCATATTTTAATGGTACAATTAGATGGAAATACGCAGCAATGCCCATGCAGTAGAGTGGGCACAGTTGTTGGTGTATGCATTGCTTAGGTTATTCTTAGTAGAACTTTAAAGTCTGTTTCCAAGAAATTATGATTTATTTTTATATTAATACTTCATGACCCTGGCAGCCTGCTGGAGTTTGTTCTTGAAACTTGTCAAAAATGCATACATTTCAAGCTACCATTCTTGTGAAATAAATTGTAAATGATGTTATTTAGAAAAGACCATGAGAAAAATAAGTTAGTGAATTCATATAAAAATTAAACTAGATTTGATATTTATGTTTTTATATACTTCCTAGATGGCTCATAACATTCCTTGATTCTTTTCCAAAACAGCTTGATTGTGCAAGCCACAGACAGAGGGGTGCCCAGGCGCTCTGATACGGCTCTGGTCAAGATACAGGTGATTAACATAAACGACAATGCTCCAGTCTTTCTCCCCTCAGAAGCAATAGAAATTGCGGAAAGTAAGTGTGGCAATTTGGAATCAACGTTTAATTAACTTACACATTTTTTTTACAGCCAGATGTTGTGTTGAGCACTAGTTCTCCACAGCCATGCTAGCCAGGTAAGTTTGTCTTCGCTTTATTGAATAAACCACAGATGGTCATAAGGAAAATATCAAGTGTCAAGGGATTTAAATCATAAAACTTGGATTTGCATTCAGATGGGCTGGAGGCCGAGTCCCTCACCTCCATCATTTCTTATAGTGTGTTCATATACAGATGGATGTTTCTTAAACACTAAATGTACTCCAGGAATAAGACCATGTTGTTGGTGTAATAATCACTTGACCCTTCTGAGTATTGATGCTGTTACACCTGTGCTTTGATGATTTTTGTAGGATGCTAATGATGCTAATGAAATTAATATAATAATGCGCAGAGTCAAAACTTCCTCTAGCATAACCCAACCTTCAGCATCAGTACTACACTACTGATTGAGACTAAAAACATGATGGTTTTAGTGCTGGGCTGCTTGGGTCATTTGTTATGCAATGACTCCATAGTCTGTGAACCCAAAGTTGTCCCACAATAAAGCCAACCTATCCTCCTAAAGACAAAGTAGAAAGTGATGGTGACCTTTGTCCCTTTGCATTCTATCTTCATACCAAAGCCATTCTTAAAACAATTTGAACATTTTGCTGTCTTCACATTCTAAACAGGTGATACTGTCTCTTTTCCATAGAAATCTCTAAACACGAGGATGCCTATAACTATTGCTCTCTACAAACGAAGCATATTCAGGTTTACCTCTCATTTTTGATATTTTTGTTTAATTTAATGGATTGTGTCCTGTTTCCAAACACATGAATTGATATTAAAATATATCAATACAACTGGTATGAATATATCATAAGAACAAATTACATAAATAAAAAATCTATTGAATGGGGTAAGGTGATCTTAGTATTTAACAAGAACTCTTCCCCAGATATGAAGACTGTAAATTATGAATCCCATAGATAGTGGAACAATTCTGAATTTCTTGGCAGATACTTACCACCTTCACTATGCTAGACTCATGGGAATAAAGTTCCTTTCATGAGTGGCTTAGGTTGTGAACCCAGGCATGCATGAGGCACTGAGCACCAAGAATACTTTGTTTTTCATTAGCCTTGGGAATTTTAGTTTTGAGAAACACATTTAAGAGAAGAAAGCAATGCCTACATCACTATCAAAGAAATTTATTTCTTTTTTTCTAGAAGATAAGTACTGAATCTTATATTTCTACCCAAGTATTTTCATTCAGTTCTGGCCAGTTTTCAGAGAATAATATTTGTATTAATGCTCTAACTAATGTCCTTCTTCCCTATACACTTGTGACATAGAAACTATAGTCAGACCTAGAAACTATACACTACAGGAAAGTGCTCAGAATGGTTTCTGATTCTGAAGTTGTGCTGTAAGCATATGGTGGAAAACTGTAATATAAAACTAGAGTATAGTCTACTTCCTCAATTTTCTACTCTGTGGTAGATTTTCACTTTTATTGGACTTATAAATTCTTCTGTGTTTTGATTTAGCCCATAATGAGCTTTACATGAGAAATCATGCCAGAAAAAAAGAAAATCATTTTAGGTTTAAAATGAAAATACTTGGGTTGCATGATTGAAGAAATGTCTTTTGATGATGAAGTTAATGGAAGCTGACATTGGTCATGATGATTGCAGATTCTTTGCCTGGTGTAATTGTGTCTCGGGTATCCATTCATGATGCGGATTTGAATCCAGCTTTCACCTTCAGTTTTGTCAAAGAGAGCAATTGCGGAGCTAAGTTTGCTATCAGTCAGGACACTGGGGTGGTGGTGCTGGTGCAAACACTGGATTTTGAAGATGTTGCTGAATATGAGCTGATCATCCACGTTTCTGATTCGTGGCACCACACAGAGGGTTCCCTTCTCATCCGTGTGCTGGATGTCAACGATAACCCACCAGTATTTTCTCAAGATTTCTATCAGGTAAAGAAATGAAAAAGGAATGTATGGGGAGTGGGGCTGAGAGATGTCTCAGAGGTTAAGATCCCTGGCTGCTCTTCCAGAGGACCTGCTTCTATCCCAGCACCCATGTGGGGACTTATAAACTTCCATAACTCCAGATCCAGAGGATCTAATCTCCTCTTTTGAGCTCCACAGACACCAGGCATGTACATGGGGCACAGGCAGACAGGAGAAAAAAACACCTATACACATAAAATAAGATAAATAATAACAGTGAGTGATATCAGCTTTCTGTCACTGATGGTCTGGTTTAGACAGGCTATTAATATTCATTGTTGTTCAGGCTGAAGAGATAGCTTAGTGGTTCAGAGAACTGGTTGCTCTTCCAGAAGACCTGGGTTCAATTCCTAGCACCCATATGGCAGCTCACAACTGTCTATAACCGTTATACAGACATACATGTGGTCAAAACACCAATGTACATTAAATAAATAAATCATTTAAAAATATTCACTATTGTTTATCCTGAGCTAATGATGCAGGCTTATCTATCATAATATAGACTAGTAATCAACAGGAATTACTTGGCTCATTCGTTTCAGTTTACTGAGTGTGCAGACCACCAGCCTTTTATATGTTCTGTGTCTGTGTGTGGTTGGAGTTCAGTTGTTCACAACAATTGGAATGTGCCCACAGAGAAGATGAGCTAATTTACACTATCCAATGATACTTTGGACAGATTCTTTCTTTGAAATACAGGAATTAACATTTCACACAAACAGATTGTGAGCAAGTCCAGAAATTTAGATTTTAGGGCAGGGTGTATATTTACAGAAGTCAGGATAGTGACTACTTCTATTATGTCTTTTCAATTCAGCAAAGGAAAGAAGGTTAACATGAAAACTTAACCTAAGTAACCATCCTCCATGAAGCCTTTCTTAAGTGATATAATTAATGCATCTGATATAAAATTAGTGATTGAACTACCTTTTTTCTTTTTTTGAGACAGAGTTTCTCTGTATTGTTTTGGAGGCTGGCCTGGAACTCACTTTGTAGACCAGGCTGGCCTCAAACTCACAGAGATCCGCCTGCCTCTGCCTCCGGAGTGCTGGGATTAAAGTCGTGTGCCACCACCGCCCGACTCGATTACACTACCTTTTGTCATTCAGTAATATTCTAGAAAGAAAATGTTTCATGGTAAAAACCAAAATTGAGTGAAATTAAGATTGTTTTCTGAACCCAGGGACTATTAACATAATCAATAGTTTCAGTGTATCAATTCCATATATCAGCAGGTCTGTCTTAGTCATTGTTCTTTTGCTAAGAAGAGACCCCATGTCCACAGGCAACTATTATAAAAGAAAACATTTAACTGGGACTGGCTTACAGGTTCAGAGTTTTAGTCCATTGTCATCATGGTGGGAAGCAGGGCAGCATTCAGTCAGAAACAGTGCTGGAAAAGGGAGCTGAATCCATAGGCAGCAGGAAGAGAAAGTTCCACACTGGGCCTGGCTTGAGCTTTGAAACTCCAAAGCCAAACCCCAGTGACACACTTTCTCCAACAAGACCACATCTACACCAACAAGGCCACACCTCTCAGGAGTGTCACCCCAGTCAACCCACCACAAGGCCTATGAAAGGCAAATTGGGTAGTTTCTTGAGTAAGAAGAAGTGGCAAGATGTCAGGTTTTGCTCCTACTCCTGAAAAAGATACACATTTGTACACATGATGCCTTTGTCCTCTCTTGTCCTCAGGTTATGGTTCCTGAGCTAGTTCCTGGAGGGTACTCGGTACTGACCCTGTCTGCCACAGACTTAGAAAGCAGTGAGAACATTTCTTACAGGGTCCTTTCCTCTTCTGAGGGCTTCGCCATTGATCCCCGGAATGGTGAGTTACCTACAGTGACGCTAGTGCAGCCCGGTGACAGTAGAGAAACATGGATCATCATGTCTTAACACAGTCCTCCCCCACTCCTTCCACTCACTGCAGGTATGGGCATTGCTTTCTTAGCTACAGTGGGAAGTAGCATTGTGCTTATTCAGTATCTCAGTGACTAGAAAACAAAGGATGTTGGTTAAATGCTGCTCAACAGGAAGAAATGTAGAGACATCCCCACCACCACCAATATAGTGATGCCCAAGTTCACATGTCCAGCCAACAGAGTTTAGGGAGATGTTCTGCAACTCAGCAAGAATCAAAATAACGTCAAAAGGATCAGTTCATTAATGAGAATTTCATACAACTAGAGTGGAGACGGTGTTTAAACAGCTTAGTAAAAAATAGCAATAGTATCATATACTCACTAAAGACAAGAATAATTTTAAAAAGACACTAAAAACAATTTAGTGTCCATCTCTACCAAATAGAAAGCCAGTGTGCTGTTCTGCTTCATGTGGTATCTTCCATGGTCCTTTGTGTTTTTATCAGAGAGGATAAACTGCCCACTCAAATATTTAGGCAGGGTACAAGGAGCACTAGCAGTGAACAACCATTGAATGCTAAACTCAATAAAGAAGGCTAATCAGCACCAGAGTGTCCTAGCAGGGCACACTCTAGAAAAGAATAGACACCGACTTCACACTGTGGTCTCATCTCTACCCACCACAGCATCATTTCCAAGTGAGAGGTGGGGTTAAAATTAGGTGTAAGGAATTACTGAAAGAAGAATTTAGGTCTAGAGCATCAGAAGAAGACTCATCAGGTGCTTGTATGAGAGAAATAAGAAATGCCGCACAACTTGCAGATGCATGCCCATGATGTAAGTATACTGCTAGGAACTTCACTGCCTGGTCTGTCTGGGTCTCTCAGTTTTTCCTTCTCATCTCATAGACGTTCATTCACTGGCGACTGCTGTCCTGGATCAACGGATAACAGGGTGTGCAAATCAGGCCCCTGAAAACTTCATTCTAGGACGCACTCTGGCCTGATGGGTGCTCTGCACAAACATTGCCTCAGTGTTGATTAGAATGTCTTAATTGAGTAATTGCTATCAAGTTGATCTGGTTCGCAGTATAACTATAATTGAAATGTGGCATTTAAACTGCACCATTATACATTTATTTTTAGTAAGCACACTTAAAACACTTTAATAAAAATGCCATCTTGTACACACTTGTAAATGTCATGTATTTCTATGTTTACCACAAATAAGAGATATTTGATATATTGTATCATTAAGGAGAAAATGTCACTTGCTGAATTAACTCATGATCTTGAGAAATGATATCTGTGTAATTAAGTGCTGCACACTAACATTTTCACTGCTTTCTTTTGGCTGGAGTTATTTCCAGAGTAATTCGCCATCTGTATGTGTTGTGGACACAGAGAGAGAGACAGACAGAGACAGAGACAGAGACAGAGACAGAGAGCATGCTTGCATGTGCGTGTGTATGTGTGTGTGTGTGTGTGTGTGTGTGTGTGCGTGCACGTGTTGAGAGGAACACATTCTACCACTTGAATGCTTGAATATCCTAGCCATTTCACTTTTACTTTTGAGAGGAGGTCTCAGTGTATATCCTACCCTAGTCTCAAACTCTCAATCCTCCTGCCTCAACCTCCCAAGTGCTAGAATTATAGGCATTCATTGCCTTACCCAACTCAGAATAGTTATCTTATGCTAGGATATCTCTGCACATACTTTTTTCGAGACAGGGTTTCTCTGTATAACACCCCGTGCTGTCTTGGAATTCACTCTGTAGACCAGGCTGGCCTTGCACTCGCAGAGATCCACCTGCCTCTGCCCCCGAGTGCTAATTTTGAAATCTAGTTGCACTATTTGGCTGTAACTAGACACACTCAGCAAAGAACAGGGCACACTTCCATATCCATTCAGCACTTACTAGCTAAGTATGTCTTGAGCATTTGGCTCACAAATTTGACACGCTGTCTTATTTTTCAGGCACCATATTTACTACCAGTGCTGTATCATTTCTGGATAAAATACCAACATTTCGATTTCTTGTTGAAGCCAATGATGGTGGAGTTCCCTCCCTGAGGGGTCTTACGTTAGTGGAGATAGAAATACAAGATGTGAACAGCTATGCCCCTGAGTTTACAGTGGGGCACTATAACCTTAGCTTGAGTGAGGATGTTCCCATTGGAAGCACTCTCATGACCTTTTCAACTCTCGACCGTGACTACACTATTGAAAACACACACACCAAATATTCCATCGTCAGTGGCAACGTACACAACCACTTCCATGTTGAAACCAGCCTCCTTCATTCAGATGACCCCCATCAGCAGGGCGGTGCTCTTGTGTTACTTCACGCTCTGGACAGAGAAGCCAGTGCCAGCCACAAGCTTGTCCTCCTAGCATCCGACCACGGCTGCCCGCCTCTGAGTTCCACAACTGTCATAGAAATAGACGTTCTTGATGTCAATGACAACCCACCCATCTTCAACAGCCGGCAGTACAACGCCCATGTCAAGGAGAGTACTCCCGTGGGGAGTCACATCACTGTGGTGTCAGCAGATGACCATGACATGGGCTCACATGCGGAAGTCATCTACGGCATACTCTCTGGAAATGAGAAGGAACACTTCTACTTAGAAGAAAGGACCGGGGTTCTTTATTTGGTGAAACCTCTGGATTATGAGGAAATGATAACCTTCACGTTAACTGTCCAGGCTGCTGACGAAGAAGAGAAACACGTTTCTTTTGCTGTTGTGCGTGTCAGTGTGTTAGATGATAATGACCACACACCTCAGTTTATGTCCTCTACCTTGACCTGTGTCACTCCTGAAAACATGCCTGCTTCCTCCATCCTGTGTTCTGTCCATGCTGTGGATTCCGACGCCGGACCTTACGGAGAAGTGACTTACTCTATCTCGTCACCTTGCCATGCCACATATGAGATGCAGCCCTATCAGGATCTATTTGTCATTGACCCTTTAACAGGGGACATTCGAGCTGATCAGGTGCTGGACTACGAAAGTGTTGCCAAGTACTGCCTGGTGGTTCAGGCCAAAGACAGAGGCAGTGCCACGGCTTCCCTGGAGGTCTGGGTGGAAGTTGAAGGGATAGATGAGTTTGAACCCATCTTTACTCAAGATCGATATTTTTTCAGTCTCTCTGAGAAAGGTCGAGGGCGACAGCTGATTGGCAGAGTGGAGGCCTCAGATGCAGATGGAGGCATGGATGGGGTCGTTCTTTACTCCCTCAGCTCTCCATCCGCTCTCTTTTCAGTCAACAAAACGAATGGCGATATTTACTGGATGAGAGCCCCTTTTCTAACCAGCAGTCAGCTCAACAAAGAAGACAACCTTGAGGTGAAAATAATTGCACACGGTCCCAAGTCCAATTCCAGGTCCACATCCTGCAGTGTGTTTGTGAACGTCTCTATGCCATCTGAAGGACACCACAGAAGAGGTTTTGGTCACGGTTTCTCCATCAGCCTCGTGGTCTCCTTCTTAGTGTTCCTCTTGCTTGTCTGCACCCTAATCGTACTGATTTTAAGGCATAAGCAAAAAGACCCACTACACAGTTGCGAGGAGAAGACGCCACCGCCCCCAGATGATGATCTCAGGCTGACTGGGGCTGCAAGCCAGCTCAAGGCTGGGCAGCCGGCCGTGGAGTTCAGGGATCTGACAGGGACTGGTGAAACTATGCCGGCTGAATGGCTGAGCTTCATGAGTGCCATGGAGAAGGACATTATGCACCTGTACAGGCACTCAAACTCCAGTGTTCACTGCTCTGTGGACGGAGAAACTGCAGAAGATAAAGAAATCCAGAGGATAAATGAACACCCTTATAGAAAGGACTCAGATTCTGTGCTGAGTGACCGGGAGTCCAGGGTGCCAGACTCGGGTATCCCCAGGGACTCAGATCAGCTCTCTTGCCTGTCGGGAGAGACAGATGTGATGGCTAGTCCCGAGGCGGTGGAAGCCAGCCACGTGTTTGAGGGAGAAGATGGAGGGACAGGCTGTGGCACAGTCTATGTTCAAAATGATGCGTTATCTCAAAGAAGAGAGGCAAAAGCAGGTGTCTTGGCCGATAGCAGGAAGGAGTCCTTGACTTCGGCCAGCCAGGAGGGAAGGCGGGCAGCTCCTTCCACCCGGGCAGCTTCTGCTGATGGTGCCATGGGCAGCTATGCCTGGGATTACTTCCTTAGTTGGGAACCCAAGTTCCAGCACCTAGCCTCCGTGTTTAACGATATTGCCAGGCTAAAGGATGAAGATCTGCAGATGCCTGGCATCCCAAAAGACGCACCTTATGTTTTCCCACCCCCTTTGATAACAGCAGTAGCACAGCCTGGGATTAAGGCCGTTCCCCCACGAATGCCAGCCCTCACCGTGGGGCAGGTTCTTCAGAAATTCCCCCGATCTCCCCTTCCCTGCTATGGCAGCTCCCTAGCAGAAGCCATGACTCCCAGCTTCTCTCCATCTCTTTCCCTACTGACGATGCAGACGCCTGCCAGGTCACCAGAGTCGCCAGATGGGGAACCCGTAGGAACACACAGACGCGACACGTGCCGTGAACTGAAAGCCGAAGCGGAAGTCCACACATAAGGAGACTGTGCTGTTGACCCCTGCTCATTCAGCACTCAGCAGAGGGATACGAAGACAGACGCAGCGTCTGGCACGATGAGTTCTTTCTTACCCAGGCGCGGGGAATCTCACGTAGACATTGTTTTTCAAATCTTGCCCATTTCAGTCTCTCGGCGTTCTTCCAGCCTAAATGAGAAGTTACTCCCTCTTTTAGACTTCTTGGGTTGCTCTCAGGACTCGCGTTTGTGGACATTAACTAGTCTGTTTTGTTATTCCTGTTTGTTTGTTTTAATGTTTAGAATTTATGATTTATGTAATCATCAGAAGTTATGACTGGAATTTCTCATGACTCTGGGCTGACTCTAGCCAAATAAGCATTCTTGATTGAATGAGGCAGAAAGTGTGTTCTTGATGTATGGCTGAGGTGGACAGGACAGTGCTTAGGCAGCAGTCTGCTGCCAGAGACATGCCATCTCAGCCTCCTCCACAAGGGAGGCCCCTCCAGTGCTCTGTTCACATAAGAAACCTTGAAGATTAATTTATAGAAATTACTTCATTTTATGTTCTTCAACACATAGCAACTTTGGGTATGAGATAGTTTATCTGTTCAATGCCCATTTTTAAAGTTTGTGTAGATAAAATTATGTTACTAGCTAATTATAAATTTCATAGAGTAATTTAGCAGTGTATTTTTAAATGAAGTTTTTTTTTATACATGAAAGTTTGTACTATTAAAGTTGAGGGTGGGTGTCAGAAGTCTTTATCCATTTACTTATCATTGCTTCCACAATGGGATGTGAAGAATTCTGCCTTACACAGTTCCTAATTCAGAAGCACAGTCATGCTGGCTATCTGGTGCTTACATGACGGATCACTCCTCTCTGATGGACCAATAGGACATCAGAAATACTTTTACCCACTAGGAGGATGAGTGCGACCTGAAAATGATGCTCTATAAGTCATCCTCTCATGGGAGGGGCAGAATTTGGGGTCACTTTCTAGGAATTCCAGTGTGAAGTTTCTAATGCATCTGGGTGATTTTCTAGGTAGGTCAGGTGGGCTTCTGCCCTAGACGTAGCTCTTTTATTTATTTATTTTTCCATGTATCCCACCTGAGGAACTATGTGAAATAATTCGTGTTTACTTAAAACCATTGCAGAGGCACTTGGATATCCAGTTTAGGAAGTCAGTAATTAGATAGCTGCCTATGCTGATAGAAGATATGAGTGCGTCTTCTTGTTGACTCAAATGCAGAGCATATGTCTAAACCACCTGAGTAAGTAACAAGTGTGATGGCCACGAAGTGTTTTGGAGAAGCTGGAATTCTAGGGAATTCACGTGTGGGCCATTTAAGTATTGCAGCGCCAATTCATGTCTCCTCTCATCTTTGGGGCATCTGAAGAAGAAATTGAATGATTTGTGTTAAAAACAAAAGTTATTTCACGGTGCCAATGGGTTGTCTCTTGACTCTTCAGTAGAACCTGTTGATCAGAGGAAGCTACTCTTAGTGGTTTCTTTTGCTAATTATATGTGAAAGCTTGAGTTTGTAGCAGAATTACCCGTGCTAACCATGAATGCCTTGTTTTTAAAAGGGTCCTCCATTCACTTAGGCTTTTTATTTAAAAAGGGAGCTACTCGTCGAATTCTTTCCTAAGTTTTTCACCTTTGATTTATTACTGAACATGATTCTGTGGGTGTTTTCATCCTTGCTATTTCGTAAGAAACAGAAGACAAGACATATTTAGAGCTCTCTACCAATATTTAGCAGGTCTTTAATTGATGACTTTATTAATCCCATTCCCAGCGCTGCTGCCTCAACGAATAATGGCCATGAGTCGAGTGGAGGGTAAGATGTGAACATGTTGCTTGAGTGCTTCTAATAAATCGCGCATCAGCCCTTTAAACCAGAGTGCTGTTTCCTAAGTAAACAATGCCATTTCAACTGTCTTCCTTCAAGTTGAGTATTAAGCTGCCTCATCTGTTCCGTGTTACTTTGCTGACCTCTACACCAGCTTTGGCACTCAGGAGGGGGTACAGAACTTGTTAGTGGAAAATCATATTAAGCCCCAAATTCATAAGCTATAAAATAAAAGACAGTTGTCTCTTGTGGAATTTTTGGCTGCCTGAAATTCTGGACTTTCTTGTTGGCAGCCTTAAAAATCCTGGTGTAAATCAGTACCAAATGGATGTCAAAAATTCTGCGTCCCAGTAGTAATCATTGGATCAGCTTCCAAAACGGATTCCTGGGCATATATGGGGGGGATGCTGTATCTTTAAGGAATTGCTCATTTCACTGTTTTTAAAAATATCGAAATGTGTTATCCACTACTGGCAGCCCTCAAAGATGTATGTTTAGCCCGAGCTAGATATCCATATCCAACTGGGGCAGGATCTATTTCCCTACACCTTTATCCTTGACGTTCTCCATGCTGCTTTCTGGAAGTTCTGGGGGTGAAAGTTAACCATTAGCTCATAGCTTACAACACTGTTGCTTTTGTTTGCTTTTGCCATTGTGCATATTCTCTAGGCTAGAAACAGCAAGTTATGATGAAGGGTCCAAGATGACCAGCTGTTTCAAAGCAATGAAATGCAGACGTGAATATGGCCAGTGGAGATCTCTAGCTCAGCTTTTTGAAGTTGTGTTCACAGTATGTCTTATTTGAGTGTAGAGGGATAGCACAGGTTCTTTGACTGTGAAGGGAGGATTGGGCTGGAAAAATCACTCTGTCGGAGTAATTCTGGGATGGCTGGAGTTGGAGAAGCTTTGCTTATGTACTAAGGCAAGTGTCCCCATGTGGGCAACTGTCCACTTTAGACATCAGAGGGAGGGTAGAAAAAGAGGGGTAAAGTGTGGGAGATGAAAAACAGAATAAAGGCCTCAATCTGAATGGAAACAGAGGACACAAGCAGAGAGATGCAGGGAAGCAGAAGGGTGTGAACTCATGAGAAACAGTCCTGACATGGGAAGGTTTTACTGAGTCATCTGTCTTTTACGAAGTTACTTTTTGAAGAATCTCTTTCACCTCCATCCTTATGATCTATAAACTAATGCTAGGTGAATATTAACACTGAAATACATTTCCCTACCCCCGAAATACATTTTATATGATGACTTCCATTTATTTTCGATTTTCAACCCTCTCTCACACACAAGCACACTGTGGGTGAATTCCAGATAGGTGTAGTAGGAGTGACTATGGTTAGGTTATTTTCCTCCACATGACTTTCTCCTTGGAAGGTCACAGAACCGAGTGATGGACTTCAGTCAGACATATAACCAAGTAAGTAGGAGTTTCTTGATTTTTGTGGTCAAATATTACATTTACCCAACTTTTGAAGCCCAATGTAAAACACAGGACACATTCAATTGTTTGTTTTCAAAAATTCAATTTTTTGAACTCTACTGACATAAATTATTATGATTCTATGTAGATAAAAGAAAAATGCCAATTTGAAACAGAGTTGAAGATCCAGAACCAAATGGCTAGACTATCAGACTATACCTTTCCCCTATTAACTTAATATTTGGCTATTTGATGTCAATTATCACATCCTACTGTCTTTGCCTATATAGCTTCACTCATTTAATCCGACACAAAACTAAACTAAAACTGTGAAGTAAGTAATAAGAAAAGGGGAGGCATACCAAATAAATACCAGACACATGATTACATCTCTTGAATGAGAAAGAATGATTTTGTTTAGCAAACTAAACAAATGTGTCTCATTGTTAGATAGTCAGCCCTCAGGGCAAAGGCCTGGACTCCACTTGTGTTATGAAGCACAGATGGTTTTAGAATGAGTTTTAGTATGTGTGAATGGGTGTGGAGGGTTCTGTGCTGTGCAGGCTTTAAACCCAGTAGGTGAGAATTCTTACACAGCTCCATGCTTTTGGCCAATTGCAGGGCAGAGAGAAATAAGTTCCATGGTCCTATTATAATATCTTAGGAAAGCCAAAAATCAGAATGTCCTTCTGAATTAGAATTTATCTTTCTCTCTCATCCCCACAATGTACAGTATGCTGTCTGAGTTTCTGGTATGTTTAGGAACAAACTGCAAACAACATCTTTAAGCATATTGTTTGAGACAGTACATTGACATAGCCAAGTATGCTGGCTTAATTTATTTTAGATTCTGTAATAAACCACCGCTATCCATGGCTAGCAGAGAGGAATTTTATCAGCATGAAAGAACACAGTTTGGCAGAAATGCCTAGAATGTGCACATCAAAATTTACTCATATTTAAAGTAAAAACAACAGACTTTCTAAGAGATATTCTATTTATAATTTTATGTTACAAGTCATATTTTAAACAGATATAAATTAGTTAATAATCTTCCTAAAAGATCATGGTATGAGGCTAGAGTGGCTTAGAGCCCTCATTCAGAGGACCTGGGTTCTGTTCTTACCACACACGTGCTTCTGGGGCTCTGTCGCCCTCTTCTGGAATCCATGGGTACTGCATGCACATGGAGCGCATAACACACACGCTGGGCAAACACCTATACATAAATACATCTTTTTAAATAAATTGGTTATATTTTAAAAAGAAGCAGGGCAGGCAATAACATATGAAGTCATCTCTCCTCATACTATAAATAAAAAAATGAATCTAGCAGGATGAATGAATGAAAATTAAAGTAAAATTACAGAACTGAAAGAAAAACACAATAGACAAGAATTTGTTTTTTAATGCAGAAAAGCAGGTAACATGGTGGGCCTAAACTCAAGACTATAAAAGTCAGAGATGGTATTTGAGAAGAGCTTTATAGTGTTTATTGGCTCTTACAGTACACAAGGCAGGGGCTGAGATCTGAGACACATGCCTGAGCACTGCAGAGAATGTGATAGGTTCATAAAGTTCTATTTCATTAAGGAAGAGAGCAGAAATGCATTTTCATCTAGTAACAAGTGATGCAAAGGAAAATAAAGAGACAGACAAGGTCAGTGGGCAATACTTAGTGCTGTTTAGGCTGATCACTCAGGAGGGGCTCAGTGATGACACGGTTTGAAACAGATGTAATGAATGAGTCATTAAAGGGCACATCTGTCAGCTGGGCAGGTACTGAAGCAGGAGACACCTGGAGTGTCAGAGAAACTACGAAACCAGGGTCAATGTGATGGAAAGGCATACAGGAAATAACCTTACAGAAGTCTCTAATTGTGTAGGGCCTCAATGCTTTGCTAAGAAATTTTGTTTCAAGTACAACAGAATATCATTAGTGGTTTCTGCACAGACACACATTATCTGGCTTACACTTTTAAAAAGTGAACTGACTGCTTGCTGACAGTAATCCAAGGTACTAATCAGTGACCATCCCTTGCAGGTGTCATAGCTAGTGACCATGTGCTGCCAGCGGGGTCACAAGTTCTTGACACTGGGTTGGTTATAAGAGTGTGGAAATTTAGACATGAGCATGTGGGTTAGGAGAACATTTAGGGATTTGGACAAACTTCAGTGTCACCAAAATATGGATGGCCTTAAAGCCTTGACAGTAGACAAGTAGATGAGACCCTTCAGAGCTAAGCATTCAGAGAAGAAAGAAAATATCCCAGAACTAACTTCTGCATCTATGACTGAGAAGTCAAAAAGTGAAGAAGGCCTGGCAACTAATTCTCTGATTAAAAACAAAACAAAATTGTGAGGTAAGAGGAGAACAGGAGAGTGGTGTAGCTGAAAACAACAGCAAAGACAGTGAAATACATTCCAGTAAGGGCAAGACCCCAGAATTAATCTCAGTTTTTAAATCTTCCCATTACAAGATGCCGGATCATCTGGATTAGTGAAAAAACAATCCTATCGGTAATACTTTCTGCCAAAAGGAGGCCATTCTTACAAACTGTAGAACACCGAGGAACATGCAACGTCACACTTCTGTAGCTGTGGCAAGCAAAGAGAATTGTCCAACTTCTTTGAAACAGAAAATTGTGGGTCACAAGGAAATCCACCTGAAGGTCTAGCCTGGAGTGGAATCCTCTCAAGTGTGACTGAGTAGGAAGACTGAGATAAGATTGTGTTGAGGTGGCCACGGAGCTGTTACTTCAGAAGTATCCAACTGACATTCGCCATGGAAGAACAGATCCCCAATGAATAATGCACAGTGGAGGCAGACTTCAAGCAAGTAGAAAGGGCAAAGGATGAGAAGACCCAAGAAGTCAGGAGTCACGCCATTCTGCTTGTAAACTTAGGAGATGCTGAAGAAGTTCTCTACAACCATGATCTGGGAATGCTCTGCTGACTGGCTGTCACTCATCACTACCTAGAGATTGCTCAAACTTAAGAAGACCCTCCCAATAAAGCAGAATAGCTGCAGCATGAAGTAACCTAAAATAGTGAACACCGAGCAATGTGCTATGAAGCAAAGTTCAATAAAAACTTTAGCTTAACATTTCAAATACAACCAAAGGAAATTGAGCATCACAAAGTTGATGAAGATTGCATGTTAACTGGAAGACTACAGTGATCAGATAGCCACCGAATGGAAGAGTATTAGAAGAAGACAGTAGGAACAAAAATTACTAGAATCAGTTAAAGTAGTATAAGAAACAAATGAAAAAGAAAAAATAGAAACAAAAATAACATACCAATGTAACGGGAGACATGATCAAAGGAATTTAGAAGTCATAGATTTATAACGCTGAGGAAAATGGTTGATCACACATATAAATGGAATTCCTGAGGAAGAAATGGAACCGAACAAGTACAGATTCATAATTGAATAAAATTTTCCACACAAAACCCAAAGTAGGAATCTCATATTGGAAGGGTATTCTATGTAAAAATCAGCCAAAACCTTAAGTTAATAACAAGCTATAATCTAAAAATCTGAACTTGGAGAGAAAAATAAGGAACAGCAGATAAAACTGCCTAGTCACGTGCCAGATAGAGAATATCTGCTCTTCCTGCATCTCAGCTGCAGCATTTCAGGGCACAGGACTCAGAGTAGGATGCTGACGATACCGAAAGATAATATAAGCCAAATTTCTACTCATCCTCACGCCCTCCTTTCCTCCCATTCTCTCTCTCTCTCTCTCTCTCTCTCTCTCTCTCTCTCTCTCTCTCTCTCTCTCTCTCTCTCTCTCCTTCTCTCTCTCTCTCTCTCCTCTCATGTGTGTGCTTGTGTGTGTACATGTAAAACTTGTGAGAACATAGGGACTAATTTTAATGAATAAGCCATGGAATGAGTTTTTGACTCCAAGAAGTAACAGAGAAGATTCGCTACCAGGAGGCCAATGCTGTTTAATTGTGGATTTGAGGATGGATGTTAGTTACAGACTAACATGTACTTAAAGCCTATCCTGGTAAGGCAAGTCCATGGCAGCTACTAAAACGGAGGCAGAAGGGATGGAATGTGAAGATAGACAAGTGGTGATTGCCTCATAGACATTGTCTAGGAGCAGAGATGCTTTTAGTAGACTAGGAAGACTAAAACAAAAGTCAAACAAAACCTACCCCCATCAGGAGGCTGTTTTTTAAAGATGAAGGCAACATTTTAAGCATAAGGCACACTGCCACCTCACACCTAACACATAATGAGACAGGCACGCAATAACAAGTGTTGGGATGGTCTGAGCAAACTGGGATTCTCATACAGTGCTTGTGCAATGTAAGGAGGTTCTGGCTATGTGAGGCCCGTCTGTGCATTCCTTGGAATAGTGTTAACTTGTTTTTAAGAAATTATGCTGTAGACGTATATTCAAGAAATAAAAATTGCCTTCACACAAAGCTTAACTATGAATATTTGAAGCAAGATACTTCACAATAACTAAGAGCAGAAAAAATATCAATTAACTGATAACTAGATGAGCCAAATTCAGTATATCAGTAAAACAAATATTATTCCGAAGAAAAGAGTTAAGTGCTGATACATGATACATGATACACAGATTATCCTGACCACCTTATGCCAGGGGAATGAATTCATTGACATTTTATGACTTGGTATATAACATCCATGAGCAAATAACATCCACAGAGACAAACAGTATATTAGAGGGACATGGGGGCTGGAAGAATGGGGGGGAGTTGAGAAAGTGATTAGCAATCAATGTTAATTTCTGTTTGGTAGTGAGAATTTCCTAACATGTCTTGAAATCACAGTTATGCAACTCTGTGAGTATACCAACCATCAAATTTCATACCTCAAGTGGATGGCTTGTGTGGCATGCTAGTTACATCTCAATAAAGCTATTGAAATAAAATATGTGAAAATGACAACTCTATAAATCTGTTTTAAATGCAGATGAAGAGAGGACTAGTAAATTAAATGATGCATCAGAAGGAATATATTTACTAAAACACAGACTCTAGAGCTACTGGAAAGAGAAATTAGTGTTAAAGCTCTGAAGTTGCCATGTTTGTGGAATTCAAATGCCAAAAGAAGAATACAAGAGATGTGTGCAAAGGAGATAGGTAAGAATCTTACCATACCAACAGCTAGCATTACAGCAGTGCTACAGATTTCACTAAAACTCAGGCATGTGGAATAAAAAACTACAAGCAAATGGGAAAAAAAAAGTCAAGAGCATCCAAAGAGAAAAAAATACAACTTCAGGATGCTCACAGCACAAGGAATCGTAGAACAGGATGAAGCAGCACATTAGGAGGCCTCAGTGATCTATGGGGCATTGTGTAGTAGATAAGTATTTATCCCTGGCATACAAATGGACTTTTGAAGCCCATTCCACACGGAAGGATGCTCTCTCATCCAGGACACATGAGTAAGGACCTAGGCCCTGCCAGGGATATGACAGACTCTGAAAATCCCTCATGGAAGGTCTTACCCTCCCTGGGGAACGGAGGGGGGAGTGAGTGAGGGGTTGGGGGGTTGGGGGACCGAGGGAGGAAGGGAGGGAGAGGGAACTGGGAGTAACATGTGTAAAAAGTGAAATAAAAAATTATTATTAAAAAATAAATCACTCAAGAGACATCTCTTACTTTGTGGGGTTGTGAGAACCGGATAGGCATGTGGAAAACAGTTAAACTCATTCATTTTCATACATCTTTCCAGGATGAGCTATGTAAGTCAATATACCCAAACACCACAAGAAAATCAACGTGTATTTTTTTTCCTTTTGAGGCAGCTTCCCTACACTGCCCACACTGTCGTCACACTCAAAATCCTCTGGCTCAGGTCTTTGAGACATTCAGAGTTCAGTCTGTATGTCACATGAAAGGAAAAATGATAACTTTATGATTTTAAATAAGTAATAGCTACATTTTATTGGGTGCTCATTATATACCAAATATTGTCACACAGTAATGCTGGCTTTCTGTTTCATTGGTGTTGAGGATGAACCCAGGGCCCTGATTGTGGTCATTGATGTACACACTTGGCTCACATACAGACATCTTTTTCTACAATGGCCAATTCCATTACTAACTACATACTCTCGAGAAATATCCACCAAGTTATCAGCTCAGAGATGAACAACAAAACTCATAGAAGGGTGCACAGCTGAAGTTTAGATATTTTTTCTACTCCAGGATTAAGATATCTAACTTATATGGAATACAGTACTAGTTATTGTCTCCAAAATACCGACTTACTCCATCTCTAGGTATTTATTTCAGAGGAATTCTCGGTATGCATATAGATCACATACCTGATGATAGTTATTGCATTATGGCATCAAAACTAAAACCTAGATTTTATCTATCTATCCTACAAAAAGAAAAGTGATAAAAATTATATGATATACTCATAATGCAGTACATTAATTAAATTGAATGAGCCAGAACTACTACCCAGTCATAAATATCTTTAAAATACTGTAGGGTATCATATGCCACACAATATCATCGGTATAAGATTTAAACTGTGCAAAGCAATGGCGTATACATTTTTCTAATTAGGCCCACATGTAGTGTATATGTTACAGCACTGATAATGCCAGGAAAGAATAGATGAGTTCTAGGGGTTCTGATTTTTGGGAAGAGAGATCTGTGGGACCTTCAAATGTGACTGTAACTTGCCACACTTTGACAAATAGGCTCAAAGTGGCAAAATGCTGTCCTCAGAGAGGTGGATGCTGGTGAAACTTAAAGGTTTATGGTTATAGATGATACAGAAGAGGATCTGCTCTACAAAGCTTGGCTGCCCCCAAGTTCGTTTTCATGCTTCCTGCTTAGGAGAAAGGTTTCCTGAGAGAGGACCTTCCTTATATAAATTGCGGCGATGGGCATCAGAGACGGACGTGGACATCGTTCAAGAGCTGTGGAAAACACTCGGGCAGAGTGCCTCCATCAGCATCTTCTGCTGAGGATGTTTTTCTTCTCCTTCTTATTGTAAAGAATGCCAGGAAAGCAGCGGTCTCATGGCTCTGCATAACTAGGGGTGAACCACAGAACTGCTGGCCTCTGAAAATACTCATTTCTATTCGAGCAAAGAGCCCTTGTTTCTGTGATGGATGTGATGTGGCATTTTCTGATTGGCAAGTGACCCAAAGAAAGTCTGCAGGGACCCATCATGTCAGTCACAGCCCAACTTCATAACTATGCGTAGTTGTGGTTGTGGCCTTACTTGCTTCCTTGGAAGCTGGGCCTTTGATTTCCCCATCCCGTTCACATTATTACCTGTCTACTTAAAAATAAAGAAGAGGGGATGTATCACCAGGGTGACACAGATGTAGGGGCTTCGTGTGATATGAGAAGTGACAGAATGTTTGTTCTATTACTTGGCTGCCACAGTCCTCCCACGACAGACAGAGCAGAGCCTCCTGTGTCTGTGTCTAACAGTAACCGAGGATTTATTTGTCCCAGTGGCTAAGGGCTGTCTCATGTGGATTCATAAACTTGAGGGTTTAAAGTGTCTCGCTCCTTGACATATCTTTCCAAATGTAGATTGTCATCCCAGCACAATCAGGGATAGCTTTGTATCTCAGAGGTGATGAAAAATGTAAATGTACAAGTGTAGATGGCAGTTCTGTGTCTACTGGTCTTCTGGAAGCTATTAGAAAGTACGATGTGATGTTCTGGGAAGTTATGAAAGGCAAACCCAGGACATAGTGTCAGGACTAGTGCTGCTCTCTGTCCCTTTCCTTAAAGCCAGAAAGATTCTTAGCAGGAACTGCTTCTTCAGAGCACGGGGCTTCCTTAATGGAGAGGCGAGAGAACAGAAACGTGATGATACTCCCTGTGGCGAGCAAGCCCAATTTTTTTTTCATGATAAAACAGCATGTACCAGGCAGCAATCAGTGTTTGGCAAGCAGTGGGTTCCCAGTGTACCCACAAAGACTCCAAAAGTGTAATCACGTCCTTATGACTGTGTTGCAATGCCCAAGGAAGAGCTCATCGTCCATATCCTATCTACAGTACAGCATGTCATCCTATTTGCAGAGATAGCCCATTCTACCTGCTAACAAGGCCTTGCAGTACTTTTGCGCATCAAGAACCAACAAATTCCATTTCTATCATTAAATTTGTCTAGGAAAACAATAAATGTTCCTGCATACGGCTATGAACAGTGGTGATGCTACTGATGGACCTGCTGGGTGACAGTAATTCATAGAAAGGGCATGGCTTTGCAAAAGGCAGACAGAAACTGGCTTTCAGAATTGCTTCTTCAATTCAAGGTGGTCAGATTTCTTTTCATGGTTTCACGAATGAAACGAGACTACAGACATACACATTTTAAGTAGACTTTTCTCTCTATACCTGTGCGTGGTGTCAATTTCTAGATGGTGTGAGATAGTGCCCTGTGGAAGGGCTTTAAATTACCCTCAACTTCTTCTAGCTTTGTGGAAACATTTCTGTAACTCTAGAATGCACCACATAATGTATAAAAGCTACAGGATAGGGCTGTATCTCAAGGGTAGGGAACTGTCTGTAATTCTGTCTTCATAAGGCTTCTGCAAGCTGGAAGAGTCAGGACTATCACAATGAGCCAAATATTTCACCTGTAAGTTAGCAGCCATGCTTCCTCATCCAAAACTGTAGTGGCTGGTTGAGAATTTCTTTTCAGACAGACATGGAATCACAGGCTGTAATCCTGTCACTGAGAAGGAAGTGATAGGAGTGTCACAAGTTCAAGGCCAGCCTTGTTTATACATTGTGTTCCAATCCAGCCAGGGATCCATGGACTTTGTCTATAAAATTCTGCCTAAAAGAAAAATTGTTCAGTGTAAAGGGACTGATCACCAAAAGAGAGGCCAGATTGGTCTACATAGTGGGTTCCAGGACAGCCAAGACTGCACAGGAAAATCCTGTCTCGACATGTTCCCCCTCTAAAAAGAGTGTGGTTCCTAGATGGGCCACAATGGTGTCTGTGGACGGTTTTGAGTCCTGTGCCTTTGAACTAGGATCTGTGGAAATGTCAGTGTCCCCCTGCTCAACTATGGCAAGCACTCATAATGTTGTTGGGTTTTTGTTCCATTTATTTGTGTTGGCATTTGGGTGAAATAATCTAAGGAGTAACAGGCAATGAAGCCTTTAACCCTTCCTGATGGGTGAGGGAGATATGGTTCAGTGGTCAGGAGCACATAGCTGCTCTTGCCGAGGTCCTGGCTTTGAGTCCCAGTACCCATCAGGCAGGTTAAAATCATCTGTAACTCTAGTTCTAGGGGATCCAACTTCTGGTCTCAAGAGGCACAGCATGAGCACACACACACATGCAGGTAAACACTCACATTCATGAAATGAAACAAATAAATCATGAATACTTCTGAATTACCTTTCCTGACGGGAGAGGAGAACCAATGGCATAGACCACAGAATTGTGTTATTTCTTCAGCCAAATCCACAGAAGACCCCAACATACCCCTTGCACAAAGTCTAATGGAAAACATAACACCAATTCCCACTTTAAGGTGCTTAATGATATAGCTTCTGGCATTGTTTGCCCCAGTACAGAAACACAAGTCCGCTCTGACCAGCAGATTGTGAGACAAGCTAGATTTTTACATGGCGAGCTTTGCGTGTCACCTTGATTTGGTTAAGGAATTCTCAGATGGCTCATAAAAAATTGTTTATTTTTGATGCTTCAGTGGGCACCGAGCCTACATATGAAAGGGAAACCTAGGTGGTTGGGGCTTTGTTTCAAGTAGTTAAGCTCCCTGAAGTGTGGTGGACTGAGTAAGGGCAGATCTGCCCTCAAGTGCTCAGGCATCATCCACCAGGCTTCTTCCCAGATGGGACAGTGAGGTTGTTGAAGCCAGCGGGTACCCTCCTCCTGTCCTCGCATCTCAGAGATCTGCGCCATGGGATCCATAGAAGCAGCATCCTGTTTCTTTGGACTTTTGACTATTCGGCCTCCAACTAAGTAAGAGTTTCAGCACCAGTCATCGACTTCTGAGCCCCTAGACTTAGACTGAACCACACCGCCAGCTCTCTTGTTCCCCTGGTGTTCACTTAGCTCACCTTTGAGCTGCTTGGCTTCCATATTCAGGTTATCATTTTCTCCAGCAAATCCTTTCCATGTATCTCTCTGAATATCCTATCAGTCTCCCTGGAGAAACCTGAACCCCTAGTTTCAGTCCCATGGTTGAAACTCATTCCTAAGATCTCAGTTGGTGTTCAGAAGCCTGCAAAAATATCTTCTGTTGTAAAGTACCCTGCTAACCCTTAAACTATAGGTGTTATATAATTCTACAACACATTGAGTTGTTCTTATAGCAGATCCAAGAGTCCTTTTTACAAATGCATATCACTTTATGAGAAGATTTTCACCCCCACACAAGGAGCTTGCTGGTCTACCAGCTTACCAACTTGTAGAGAGAAGCCTTTTCCTTGTCAGTCGCCTGGTTTTTCCCCACCAGTCGCCTGGGCTCTGCCATGTTGTAGTCCCCAAATAACACACAAGACACTGTATTAATTATGAATCTGTTGGCCTTGCTTGTTTCTTACTGGCTAGCTCTGACTTAAGTATTTACCCCATAATTGTTAATATAAGTATTTCTCTTACCGGAGAAAAGGGTCCGGGATTCTTACCCCTGTGGCAGTTACATCTTGACTCCCTGTGTTTTCTCCTACCCAGAGTCCTCCTGGACTCTTAGTCCACCTATCTTGCTTCTCTATTGGCCAACAGTGCTTTATTGACATATACACAGGACTTCCCCAATACCATCTAAACTTTCTTTTCCCATGTGCAACTCACTCATTTTGTGTTACTTATAAGGAAAAATACACAAGCTTTAATTGCTTTCAACTTCACAGCTTTGAAGATGAGCCCGTGTATTTGTTTTGTATCAGTTAAATGGGTTTCTGCTTCATGGCTGCATTCAAAGACTAAGTTATTAATGTATTGATTATTGTGCTGACTAGTTTATGTCCACTTGACATGCTATAGTCTTCTGGGAGGAAGAAATCTTGATTGAGAAAATGTCTGCATACATCGGGCTATAGGAAAGTTTAGAGCATTTTCTTAATTAGTGATTGATGAGGGAGAGCCCAGGCATTGTGGGTGGTTCCTTTTCTGGCCTGGTAGTCCTGAGTGTTATAAGAAAGCAGGCTGGGGAAACCATGGAGAGCAAGTCAGTAAGCAACACTCCTCCATGGCTTCTGCATTAGCTTCTTGTTTGAGTTCCTCCAGGTTCTTGTCCTGTTTGAGTTTCTGTCCTGACTTCCTTTAATGATGAGGAAATATAAGCCAAATAAACCCTTTCCTCCCAAAGCTGCTTTTGATCATGGTTTCTCATTGCAGCAATGGTACCCTAATTAAAACAGTTGAAGATCTAGAAGGTGATGATTCTGGACCATTATGCCCCTATAGAGCTTTCTAAAAGTTAAAATGTTCTCTATCAGAGGCAGGAGATATGACTCAGTTTGAAAAAATGTTTACTATGCAAGCATAAGGACCTTGCTTTGAATTGCAACCACCTAATAAAAACTGGGCACTATGGTATATATCTGTGACCTTGGTGCTTGGGGTGGAGTGGGATAGGGCAGGCAAATTCCTGAAATTCACTGGCCAGCCCACCTAGCTGAATTAATGGTTCAGTGAGAGATACTATCTCAGAAAATAAGGTGGAAAGTAATTAATGACAACATCTGATATCAACCTTCAACCTCTAGACACAGCCACACATAGGCACACACTCATACTAATGTGTATATACAACATGTAAACACACTACAATAGCCACTCATTGTCTGTTGACTTTAACCACTAGAAACATAGCTAGTGTAATGGAGAAACTACTTTTAAAATTGCTTGAGATTAATAATATTGGGAAATTATTTTCCCTGAAGATAAATGATCATTAAAATGTGAAATAGCAATCGTATAATGATAGCTCTCATTTTCATCGTGAGATGACAAGTTAATTCAATTTTATTTAAGAGTTCCTACTTTCTTCACAGAACAGACTACTAATTCATAACCTTAAAATCATTAGTAAGGATGATGATACCGACATACAGTTGTTGTTTTTGCAGATGAAAGGCTTTGTAACAAAAGAGCACAATGCTGGACCCGTACTTGCTTGGGAACCATAACTTTGGCTTCATTTCTGACCTGTCCAGAGTCTCAAGTGCCTTCATAATAAGATTGTGACGTTAATAGTGCCTGCTTTGTAAGTTATTCATCCATGTACTACAATGATTAGAACAGAGCCTTTCACAGTATAAATGCTTCACAAATGTTAGCTGTTACCCTCTTTAGAGTGACATGTGACACTGAGTTCAGAAGTACAGATAGCTGAAAATCTGTACAAATGAGGCAGCTTACATGCCTGATTTCTTCCCTTCAAAGGACTCAGGTCACTTTAGAGGTAGGTGATTTTTGTGGGGGTCTAAGGAAATTTGATGGTTATTAATGTCAAGTGTCCTTCTATCCAAAGGGTCTCGTTAATTAGACTCAAGAGCCTGTCAATGGAATTTCCCCACATCTGGTTGAATACAAGCACTACAGCAAACGCTTGCACAGAGGAAGCAAACACAGCCCATTGCTTTCTTTTCCTTTAGGCTGAGAATGTCCTACCTTAGCCTTAGTCATTTTCCAGCACAAGCTATATAACATGCAGACACAGAAGAGAAATGTTCATGGAGCTTCAAGTTCCTGAAGAAATATTACAGAAAATACTCATGATTTGAAATATATTTCATCCACATATGGTGGGTAAATGTTAGCAAAATATAATGTTGTAAACATATGAATATGTCATAATGAAGTCCATTATTATGTATGCTTACACTTTTTTAAAGCTGATTTTACCATTATTGCAGCGCCATCAGTACTTTGCTATATTGTTCAAAATGCTCTCAAAGAGCCACTTTTAACTTTATCCCTTATATTATAAAGTAACAGAATTTGGGAATACGGTTTTTAAATGTTTTTTTCCTTCCAGTTTTGTTCTCTGAGTTTATCCACTGCAAAAAATCATGGCTGTGGAGAACCTCTTTTTTCCCTGGAGAAAAAACAGAATGCCTTGGAGGTTGACATAGGCAAATGTTACTAGAAGCAGAAATGGACTCAAGGCCTGGTGGAGTCATATACTGTTAGCAAATTATGAAGTGTATAGTTTTCCCCAATATTTACCTCTTGTTCTATTTGGTGGACCTTAAAATGAAGTCAGCGACTACACACCCCAGTCCCCTCCCCTTTGCTCTTAGTGCCTGCTCTTTTCCCTCCCCATTGCTTTTCAGCCAGGGAGCTCCTGGAGGAAGCCTGGAGGGCAAGGGGCATCAGGAAGCTGGGTCCTGCACCCTTCTCCTCACTTCGCTCCCTGTGTCCCTCGCACTGCTGATGGGTGATGCAGCACCTTCTAAGAGTCTTTCCAAGGCCGACATACTATGATTTTACTGTTTTCAAAAGAACTCTTCAGTAAATGCTCTGTATCGGCTAACACAGGAAGCCTTTGCATTTGTCCTTGAAATATGTTTTTGTGCTTGTGACTACATCTATATATCATATGATGGGGTCCAGTTTCTCTAACCTTTGTTTTCCTGGGTCGTCTCTTCCAAATCTCCAGCCCACTCTTAGAAATTGGAGAACAGTGCCCAAGTGCAGTGTTTTGATTGTGTGTGGGGGCTACATGCATAGGATGGGTACAACAGGCAATATTGTAATACCAACAATTGACTACTTTTACAGTTGGGTTACTGTAAAAACTCTCTACATTGTCTAATTGTTTAAGTATAATATGTGTAAGCTGGAAACAACTGAAGTTGGATGATGCCCTTATAAGTCTCCAATGAGGGCCTAAGGATGCTTTGGAAATGCCTAATCTCCTTGGATTGACTTCAGACGAGTACAGTGACCATTCCAATCCTAGCCGCGGCTTCTCTGTTGCCTAGAGGTCTGGCAGCGCCTATGTCCTATGCTTTATACTCATTTTCTGTGACTGGGCTCCCATCTGACCCCTCCGGGGTTATGCCTCATGTCAAACCCAGGTTTCTATAATTCTGTCCAGGTGTCCTCCTAAGTTCTTTGATGAGTGTGAGGTCTCTGTCTATTCACCACAGTCTTATAGCTTTCTGACAACTGAAGCCACTTTCTAGTAGGTTGAATAGTTATGCTGTTGTCTTAATATGGCAACCCTCTCAGCCAGGTCCTGGTCCAGAGCTTTTCACATCTGTGTCTCTGTGAATAGAACACGAAGTTGTAGTAGCTGCTGTTAGATGCCTGATCATGAGCTAGGACCCAGGGCATAGCAGCAAATAAGGGTGCTGGAGATTAGCTTAGAGGTGGACCCTGTGCATAGCATGTCTGGGGTCCTTGATTCAATTCACAGTGCCAATAAAAACAGTGATAGTATTGAAAACAAGGAATTGTGTGTTTAAACCAAGGTTTCATCTCTTAGGGTCATCAAAAGATCCTGAGGAAATATATACACAATGGGCATTTCAACCAAGGGTCTGTTCTGGTGTTTGAGATTTTTGTGTATGTTCATCTGTTTATTTAGTCTGTTTCTTGAGAGTACAGCACATACTGCTTAACAACCACAATTAATTGACAACAATTGAGGTTGGGGCATTTTATGACTTCTTTGGAGGACTATCATTTCTATATCTTTTAATCTGTCACCCTTTAAAGAAAATGCTCATACCATAGACTTGGATTACACAATTAAAATATTGTACGTCATTTGATATATTGTTCCCAGATGGGAGATGTCAAAGAATGCATTTGCCCACAAATCAGCTTCCAAAACTTTACAAAGAAGAGGGCAAAATAGTGGTGGTGTGCCAGTTCTCTGGATGCATTTACATAGCTCAACTGCTTGCACAGTATTCCTGCATATCAATTATTTTCATATTATCCTAAAAGGCTGATAAATGAACATAGTGACTTGCTTTAGACCCAATTGAGCCTGATAGGAAAGGTGAAGTGAGTGTTTTCCTGGAGGAACACGTTAGTTGGTGACAGTCACATCCAAGGATAACGGGAGTGGGATGGGTGTGTTTGAGCATCTTCCAAGTCTTTCTCTGGACCCTTCTCATTCTTTCCTCTGTCCATCCCTTGGGCTGACTGGGTTGGACAGTTCTTTGACTCCTGAGCCCTTCACACAGATGTCCATCTGAGAAGTGTGGCTAGACCCAGGGAAGGGCTTCCACAAAGAGTTAGACCATACACTTGATATAACTAACATCAGTATTGAGTTCCTGGAGGAGTCCAGGAACTTAGACTTCATATACCTTCCCATGCAACAAAACTCAGTCAAATACCTCTCTGCCTAGACTACTGCATGGAGAAGACTCAACAAGGCCTGGTGGTGTGGCCCTAAGTGGACACAGTTACTCTCCCAGGGCCTGCCACTGACATCAGCATATTGACCCATGAGGTATGGAATCCCTGTGCACTTACTTCACATAATCCGTTTGTGAGGAGCAGATAAGAGGGAGGAAAAGCACGTAGAAATTGATCAGGCTATGACCATAGGAAACAACATCCAGCAAAGAAAAGGTTTGGGTTTTTCATAGGGAATAACAAATTTAAAGAAATATTGGCTGAGTAATTATGGATATAATAAACAGAAGTTGACAAATGGTTTCTTTGTTGATTGATCACTTGAGTTTAGAAACTCAGGAGTAGACAACAAACAAATTGCTTACTACCAGAGTGTATCTCTTAAAAAAAACAACACAGGATTTCTCTGTGTAACAGTCCTAGCTGTCCTGGAACTTGCTTTGTAGACCAAGCTGGCCTTGTATTCACAAAGATCTGCCCGCCTCTGCCTCCCAAATGCTGGTATTAAAGCCATGTGCTACCACACCCAACCGACTGGGTGCATCTTGATGTCTGATGAAACGGTGTCATTGTTCATAATGCGTGATGAATGCCTGTGCCTCTTCATACTGTTTTCTTCATCTTTGCTTGCTGCTGTTTGTCAAGATAGAAAGTAGGCAATAAATACAGAACTCTGGGTAAATAATGAGAGTGGAAAGACCAGCTTTAGGCATGCCTTGGCTGGTGTCCTTCTGCTCCTAGACTCACTGCCAGTAACAACCAGGAACAACAAAATAATGTTTTGGTTAATAAAGATCTCTAAAATGGAAGTTCCCATAAGACAGTAACATAGCTGAAAAAGCACTACATATAGCCTAGTGGTGATGTGGTCACATTAGCACTATAGGGGTTCACTACTCTCATGTTTGTAAAAGGGCTGCGTGAACAATACTACCATGTCATTCATATAAGGTCATATACAAGCTAATTAATTATACATATAATTATACATAGTACACACTTGACAATGGCAGTAAAGGACCAAATTCAATAATATATTATTTATACTGTACTTTTTACTGTTTTATCATTTTAGAATGTGTGTGTGTGTGTGTGTGTGTGTGTGTGTGTCCACACATGTGCATGCACTGATCTTTGAAGAGAAAGGAAACAAAACGTCAGGAATAGGTACATTTACCAAATCTTTCATATCAACCATGTGTACGTCTATGATTCCTTTTAAAAGTCAGTAAATGCCCTAAAAATGAGTAGTAAATTGTATGTCTGTTAAATTGGCAGCAGCCACATGGAGTGATCAACTTAGACTATCTAGGTTTGTGGAAGTATACTCTATAATGTTCCCAAAATGACAGGATCACTGGTACATTTTTCAGAACTTGTCCCCAACATGAAGTGACACATGACAGCATTTCCTTTGCCTGCTTTCCAGGACCAAGTCAGAGACAGAATCCCATGTGGTTCTGAATCCCATGCAGTCCTGAATCTCATGTGGAAACCAGCTGGGGGGTCTCTGACATCCTATGCAGAGAAATAAACCACAAATCAACAGCAGGAGATTTGCATTCAAGGAAAAAGATTCTTAGAATAGTTCCCAGTTCCATTGTGGAACCAAGTGCGTCAAAACCAGATGATTTCATTCGTGCTGGTCTCTGAAGAAAAGAGAAGGAAAAAACACACGAATCAGCACATTCTGAGGGGTTTACCAAATCCTCTTTATCAACCACACATATGTCCATGACTTCTTTTAAAGGGTCTGGTACTCAACTCAAAACTCAACAACGACAACATCAACACTGGCCAGCTTCATCCTTTAACTCACCCATTACTAAATGATGCTACAACTGTCATTCTAAACTAATGAGTTTCTTAGACACCAGGAGAATATGTGGAAAAACAAGTTGTTAGCTTTAGAAGAACTCAGGTGTATAGTGTCTGGTTGGCTGTGTGAGAGCCTGGAGTGACTTTTTTTCTCCTCTCTGTTCTTAGTACTATAGATGCTATCTTAGACACACATCCCTCATAGCATCTAGCAAAACCTTTGAAGGATAGTTTTCTATAGACATCTTGACTCTCGTGTTAGCTCTTCCAAAACCCACATAAACCCAATGGCAAATGGCCGTGGAAAGAACTGGCCCTCAAGTGGCCAAAAGCCTAAGAGTCTAGGACAATAAAACCCTATTGGTCAGTCACTGCAAAGCTTGGGTTCATATCAGAATGCAATAATGAATTCCTCCATGCTTCTCTCTCTAGGGGTGAATTAACACAAAGGTCCCCTGGGGTAAAGCTGTTCTTTAATGGAAGGGCTGCCTGAATCTGACAACACTCTGCCACTTAAGGACAGTGATGCAGAGATTAGGTTATTCCTAAAAATGATGGCAGTGTGGGATTATGGTTTTTATTATAGTCTCTTTTAGAGGTGTGTATTTATGGATTTATTTGTTTTAATTGACAGATGAAACGGTGCACATTTGTTGTGTGCATACTTTGAAATGTGTGTGTATGTGGAAGTACCAACCAAGCTCAGCAGTGTGTATTTTATGCCCCACACTTATTTTCTTTGGTGAGAATTCTTAAAATCCACTCTAACCAGTGTTTAATAGGACACGTCGCTATTAACTATAGTTACCAGGGTGATGTACAGTGGGTCTCTTGAAATTATTCCTCATGATTACTTAAAATTTTCTATTTATTCAGAAACATCTCCCCGAGGGTCCACATACACTCAAGCCCAGTTAGCCCTGGTAACTAGCATTGTAGTCTCTGTGTCCAAGTGTTTAACTTTTTAAAAGTCTACATGTAGCCATGTAACACGTCATATGTCTTTCTGTACCTTCCTCAATTACATAATGTCCTTCAAGTCTACCTGTGTCGTCATGAATTATGAGATTTCATTCCATTTTAGTGGCTGAATAATGTCATTGGAAAAATGCCAATTCATAAAAACAGATGTGTTGATCAGTGTAATCAAGCAGAAGACCTAGACATTTATTCACACCTGAAATTTTATAAAGAAGCCACACTGGGAAAAACCACAGTATTCTCAACAAACGGTGCTGGTCAAGCAGTTCTCAACCTGTGGGTCATGACCCCCTTGGGGAGTCTCATGTCAAATATTCTGCATAACAAACATTTACAGTGAAATTCATAAGCGTAGTAAATTATAGTTATGAAGAAGAAAAGAAAAAATATGGTTATGGGATACCACAGCCTGAGGAATTGTATTAAAGGATCACAGTATTAGCAAGGTTGAGAACCACTATGTTAGTCAAATTGGATTCAAATAAACCCACTCCTAGCACCTTGAACAAAACTTAACTCGAAATGGATCAGTTTCCTCAACATAAGGCCATATACACTGAATCTGACAGAGAAACTGGGGAATAGTCTTGAACTCGCTGGCACAGTAAAAGACTTCTTTAACAAAAACTCATAGCATAGACACTAAGAACGTCAACCAATAAGTGGGACCTCATAAAAGTGAAAAGTTTCTACATGGTAGGACAAATGACAACTCATGCAGGTGCGGATGTGGAGTAGCGGAGAACACTCCTCCATTCTTGGTAGGAGTGTAAACTTGTACAGTCACTATAGAAATCAGTGTAGCAGTTCCTCAGGAAGCTGGGAAAGATCTATCTCAAAGATCCAGTTACGCCATTATTGGGCATATACCCAAAGGATACTTCATCCTATCACAGAGATACATGCTCAATCATGTTCACTGCTGCTCTAGAGATTGAAAAAAGACTAGATGTCAATCAATGGATGAGTGGATAAAGAAAATATGGCATACCTATATAATAGAATATTGCTCAGCTGTTAAAAAATGAAATTCACAGATAAACAGATGAAACTAAAAGTAATCATCATGAGTGACGTAACCCAGACCCAAAAAGGCAAGTATGTATTTGCGTATTTGTAGCTGTTAGCTCTTTATGTCTTTGACATGCAGGCTACAATCCATATAACCACAGAGGTACAGACAAAAAGACTGGAAGAGGAACTAGATTACCCTAGGAAGGGGGAATGGAATAGACAGTTATGAATATATGGGAGGTGCTGTAGTGGGAGCATCAAATGGAGAGTGGAAGGGAAAATAAGGTGAGGGAGGATATAGAGAGAAGCAGCCAAAACAAAAGGCCATTTGAGGGGTAGCATGGGAAACTAATAGAAAGGAAGCTTCCTAAAATACGTGCCTAGATGAAAGTGATCTAAATCATCAATCAACAGGAGAGGCAGAGCCCCGACTGGATATCTCTCCTTGCAATATAATCGAGTTGTTGGTTAAAGAGGCCCCAATGGGAACCTCCAGACACCCCAGACTATAGCCTAGCTGCTGATTACTCTCTGCAGACTGACGGCAAGGGCCTAGTGCTAAAGTTAGCACCTAGACAGCTCCTTGAACATAGAGAAGTTGGGTTGGTGCCTACCTACAGCCTTTATTCATACTGACTATTGTTCATGGTACTGGAAGGTATCTGTAAATGATGAGAGAAAATGGTAAATGCCAGCCCAGCTGCAAATCTTCTGTTCTACGATGACACCTGACCTGCATGCAAGATGGGTTAGAACAACAGTGACGAAAATCTTACAGGGCTAACCAGTCAGTGTCTGAGTTCATTTAAGTCCCATCCCATGAGATGAAACCCAAACCAAATATTGTTCCTTGGCCAAGAACCCGAGACTAGATAGGACAGGGATCTAGGGGTAAAACAAATAGTATTGTTCTGCTAGAGAGTGTGACAATAAAATGACCCCTAAGGACATGACATTCTGCCTTACTCAGAGATCAGTGTATTTCTCAGGCGTCATCAGAATCTTACTCCTGCAGCAAATGGGAACAAATACAGAGACCCAAGGCTAGACAATGTGCAGGCAGTGAGAGGCCTTGGAACACTCAGTCCTAAATGGACTGTCACCATCAAATCCCTCCAGTTAGATTTCAAGGAACTTACGATCTTTTTAACAAAGGATCTTACAATCTTCCTGGCCTCAGAAAAGGAGGCCAAAAAAGATTGGAGGAGCCAGAGGGGATGGAAAATACCAAGGAAACCAGACCCTTCTACCTACGGCAGGACCAATGTGCACATGAACTCATAGTGACTGACAGCATGCAGGTGGTTAACACAGGTCTGAGCCAGATGGTGACCCAGTGCTCTGGAGGGAGGTGAACCCAGTGGCTTTCTCCAAGTGACAAACGCTTGCAAATGAGAAATTGCTTTTCTCCAATGGAGTCTCACAGAGTATACATATCACTCTTAAGGTCAAACCCAACACCCAACAGTAGGTTGGCCAACACAAATGTGCTCAAGGCTGGTTTTATTTTTGTTTTTCTCATAGTGGCTTATGAGGGCTGTTTTGTTATTTTAATTCTCAGTTCCTTTGCATATAAATTATAATTTCCAGTTTTCTGCTTCTGTGGAATTTATGTGTGCACACGAATATGTATATTTCAGTGTCTTATATGTTTCTTGAGCTTTTCTTCTGCTTTTTTTCCTGTTTGTTTTTTGTCCTATTCTCGTTTGTTTTTATTTTACCTATCATCATTATTATTATAGTTATTATTTAGATGCCTGTTTGTATCCTAATGAGAGAGATAAAGAAAGGGTGTCGATTTGGTGGGTAGGGAGGTACACAGGTTCTGGGAGGAGCTGGGGAGGGGAAACTGTAATCAGAATATATTGCATTAAAATATCTATTTTCCATTAGAAATTTATCAAAAGAAAAATGTCAGTTAAAATCACCATGGTATGCTATCTCAGTTTCCAGAATGACTGTAAATGAAAGATCAAAAGACAGAGCAGTAGGGGATGTGGATAAAACAGGACTTTTACAATTGTTAGTGGTAAATTAATATACCATTTTGGAAAACCACATGGAGATTCCTGGCAAAGTCAAGATATAGCATTGGCATAAAATTAGCAATCACATGACTGGGCACACCACAAAGGAATTGGAAAGATCCATTGAGATCTAATCTCCAGTACTTATTGCAGCATCAAATGGCCAAGAGTTAACTAAGGGCCATAGTGTATCTAAAATTAAATACCATTCAGCCTTAAAATGATCAGCTTCTTTGCTGGTTGTTGGCTGTTGTTGGAAGTAGGCCTTACATTTGTTTTCCTATATGGTAGCTTTATGAAAATGAAGGGCAAATGATTCTACTATAGTTGTAGATTTCATACACAGAATGTTTTGGAAATGGCTGGACCAGAGTGTTAATGCACATAACTTGTTGAATTTTATACTGCAAAATGGTTAAAAGTGTAAACTTTGTTAAGTATATCTTGTGACAACTTTAAAAATCCATGCATGTAGAAAGGGATCACCTCAGACAGAACAGAGTGAAGTTTTGTAGACCAAAGCTGGAGAAACAGAGGGCTCTTCTTCTAGAGTTGCAAACAACAAGAGTTCTCACCGTGAAGCCTGGGAACATGGAGTGTTTACACAGGTAGTAACCAGAAGCTGCTAAAGTATAAATGATACTTCATCTTTCTTTGACTCTGTCGTGATGACTCTGGCTAGTAAAAACAGTGCCAGATACAGGACCATCCTTGAAGAAGAAGCATTCATATTTTCTATGATTTTAAAACTAGATTTCAAAAATAAAGGTAAATCTGAAGTGATTCTCTCTGTATACCCATCACCATGACAACCTCACACTATTACTTTGACAACCTCACAACCCTACTTGTCTATAATTTATTCCTATTCTGTTCATAAGATACTAACAAATGTTAAACCAATATTATATTTCCCGAAAATAAAACTCTGCTTGAATATGTTGAAATGTAAATTCTGATAATAATGGCCTTAAATGTGATACATTTTCTCTTAGAATTTGAGATATTTTTAGAATCTCTCTGATAGGTTTTAGCATTACATCACAAGATTGTTAAATGTTTCAAACTTTCTTTTCCATGTAATGAAGATTTGACATAGCTCTGCAGTTGTTTCTGCCATTAACACCTTATAACATTTACCCATTTAACAATGTGGTTCTATAATTTTGTTTACAGAAAGCTTAATAACAATGGCTTCAATCCCTTTAATCATATGAGACTTTAATTGCATATTGATAAACATGTTGGTTTATTGAAACACTTCATCTGTTTTCAAGAAACTTGTTTAATTTGGTCAAATTTTTGGATTAAATGTGTTGATAAAATTTTCTTACCATCTTCTTCAATGTCTGTAGGATATGTAGTGATCTAATCCTCCTCTCCAGTGTGGATAGAAACTCAGTACTGTTAGGATTTTTAATCAAATAATCATTTGTTTTGGAAGATGTTCTCTGTGTTGTAGCATATTTAATATTATCCTTATTCTATAATCACTTCATATCTATAGGAATGTCTACAGAATTGCCAAGTATTCTCTGGAGTGATGATGCAGCTTTAATTAAGCTTTACCTAATGGATTTTAAACTTCTGTGTCATTAATTTTTATGTTTTATCTGATTTTTACATATCCAAGCTTCCTGATCTTTTGTATCCTTTCCTTTTATATATCTGAAGTTTAGTTTTCCTACCTCCATTTACTTAGGATCTTTCTTTTACTAATGGAGAACTCATTATTATATCTTTCACTCTTGATACTACATGTTATACATTTTGTGTGTTCCATTTTCATTCATTATAGTCAACTTATTTTGTAATTCTTCCTTTTTACTGATTCTCTGACCCATAGGATATTTGAAAGCAAGTTCAATAATTTCTGAATATTTGTCAAATGGAGTCCTGATAATGGCTTCTGATGTAAATTGTACTGGCATACTTTTGGTGATTTAAAAATTTTGAGGTTATTAATACTGTTTGTTTTGGGTTTTTAATATACTAATAGCAATAACTTGTGATGTTTTAGGAGTCTCATCAGCAGCCCTAACAAAAGAAAAATGGGCATCTCACGCCTGATGTTGCCATTTTGTTAGATATTTTTTGGTTCTGGGAAGGAACATTGTCAGCACAGATGGGAAAACTTCATTTACTCTGCATATGTATATTTATGCACCAACTTGTGTGTATTTAAAGTATATAATTAATTGTATAATTCCTTGTAACATTTTAGACATCCTATATTCCTCTCCCTTTCTATTACTTTTAAACTCTTTGTTATCTGTGTCTTTATATTTTAAGTGAGTTTCTTGTACCCAGCATATAGTTGGGTTCTGGAAGTTTGTTTCATTTGAAATAAAATCTAGATATTTGGGGGTTGCAATTGTAATTTTGAGGGACATTGACCCATATAATAAATCTATACTTCCTGTTATGTTGTGCAATAGAAACACATTTATTTATTTTACTCTTTGCTGGGATGTTTGTCATCTAAGCCATCGATGTGTAGCTCAAGGCTCAGACATATGTTTTATTAGAATTTGTATGTGGGAATTCTCATTAAGGATTTCTGTTACATTGATTTCCTCTTGACTTTTCATTTCCCATCTTCCTATAAGTTTGACTATAAATTTGGCTTATTTTTTAAATACAATTACTGCAGCACTTTAATTTTATTTGTACAATTGCATGTTGATGGGGGCATTCTCTACTCACCAAACAAATAAAAAGGACCAAAATTTATCATTTCTTAAATAATTGAGTAGAAAAAAAACATTACAGCAATTAGATGGATAAACAAATTTATATGTATACATGAAAATGTTCCAAACTCTAGGTGAGTAACAATCCACTAAGGTCAGGAGATAAAACGCCAGAATGGAAGCTGGGTCACAAGGCTTGAACTTTCTCACTTGTTAGACTGTTAAAAGTGATAGTCTGGTGTCTCCTCCATGCACCAGCTATGCCTGACAAGATGCAGAAAGAGATCATGGCCCTAACACGAAACACAATGAAGATCAAGATAATTTCTCCCTTTGAGCTCAAGTACTCAGTCTGTATTGGTGAGTTAATCATGGTGTAACTGTCCACCTTCTAAGAGATACACATCAGCAAGCAGGAACATGGCTAATCATGCCCCTTATCTACCACAAATGCTTCTAGATCAGTGCTTCTCAACCTCCCTAATGCTGTGACCATTTAATACACTTCCTCACATTGTGATGATGCCCAACCATAAAATTGTTTTCATTGACACTTTATAACTGAAATTTTGATAGTGAGGTGATTTGTAATATAAATATCTGTGTTTTCTGATGGTCTAAGGTGACCCCGTGAAAGGATCATTTGATTTTCAAAGGAATCACTACCCACATGTTGAGAACTACTGTTCTAGTTAGACTGAACAGGGTTCCAGGCATATGTTTCCTGAGCTGAAATTCTTACTTTTTAAGATGGCAAGACTATTGTTTTTCTAGATCAAGTTCAGCTATTATCTAGGAAGAATTAGAGTCCATTTTCAGGCTTTAAAAAAGGAACAAAAAAGAAAACCCTTGTGACATTTCTTCCAAATATAAGCTATAGTGCACTGTCTCCCTGAGTTTGTCTGCTCTCATGTGCATGCTCAGAATTGCCTGTTTCCTGCCTTTATTTGTTCATCCCTTGCTTCTTTTCTTCCATGACCAGACACCACTACGTAGCTCAAGTTGGCCTGAAACTCTCGATGTTCTAGTTTCAACCCCTTGAATTGCTAGAATTATAGTCATGATCCACAATACCTAGCTCCTGTACTTGTTGTTTGGAAGACATTTTCTAAAATAGAGGGTTTTATTCATTTAACATTACCATTAGCTAGAATCCCATTTCTTTGACTTTGACTCTTAAATAGCAATATACAGTACCTTGCACACATCCATCACTAATAAGTGTTTTGTTTATTCTTGCAGGTGAATAAGGTCTTCCAGAAATCTGTTTCAGCTTACTCATGTTACATGACTTAGCATTGTGATCAAATATGAATACTTTAGTATCTCTTCTCACAAACCTTCTGACTTCTGTAGTTCTCATAAAACTCTCTTATTTACCAGTTTCTTTTAGACAAGAGCTTCGTTATTTATTTTTTATGCTTAAGCACCTCATCAGGACACTCTTGCTTTATTATTATCCAAACTGGTAAATAGCTTATATGGAAATTTGTCAAAGCTATTTGGTTTCATACTTCAGTTTGAGGCCCACTTGATTTGGGTGATTTATTTGAAAACTAGTATTTATTGTGAATGCAGTAGGTGTCAGTTTTCTTAGTATATGACCTTATTTAGTTCTCCAATAATCCTATTCCTGTTTGCTGTACTAATTTGTTTAGGAACATCATGAGTAGCAACAACCATTTTTCTAATGCTCTTAACTTTATTTTTTTCCAACTTATAAAAACCAAACAACATCTTTCTCAATAAGTCTACAAAATGTAATATTAATGAATTAATTACATAAACTGGATTAGTAGGAGTAAAACACGTTCTTTTTTGGAAGGGGTATTTTTTAAATGGTAGAAGCATGAAAGGTTGTCATGCAAAAAAGATAGAAACATAGAAACTTCAAGCAGAGATAGACTAGTGTATTGTGGGCTAATTACTTAGAGATCCTCAAGGACTGTATTGCTTGAAAAGAGCAGGCAGGTTTCATTTTTTTCAAGTGTAGCTGGCTCAGATATAGCTATATATCCTCCCTCCCTCTCTCTTTCTCTCTTTCTCTCTCTCTCTCTCTCTCTCCCTCTCTCTCTCTCCCTCCCTCCCCCTCTCTTTCTCTCTCTCTCCCTACTTTGAATTCTATTTTGCTTGTTTCTATCATTCAGATTGAAGTATCCCCTTGGATTTCATTTGCTCTTAAAATACCTTTTAAAGAAAAGCTTGCTTTATTCCTTCATTCTCTCATTGTCTTTTTATAAGATGACTTTATTTTTCTGTTCCTCTCTTTCCATTTGCTCTGCCGGTACTTAGTTGTGCTCATTAATTCTGTTTTTAATTACAAACTTCCTCTCATGGCGCTTTTTTCTCTGTTTGCTTTCATGGTTTTCCTCTGTCTTTTCCCAAGTTATTTTTTTCTTTCTGCAATTGACTGGCAGTTGATTTAACGGCTCAAGTATTTATGATTTCTCCAACAGGGCATTCCCCCTTTCCTCCTTCCTGAAGCTCTTCCTTCCCCCAGCAAGATCCTACTGCTTTTCCATGGCATCTTTTCCTGCTTTTAGAAGCTCATGAAATCATCAGTTTTAAACTATAACTCCCTCTTTACTTGAGATTAAAAAATGACAACTATTGCCAGAAATTGCTTGCATAAATCACAGCAATTGAATACCCAGAACAAAAATGTGTTAGACTGTTAGTATTGTTGAGGTGAGAGGTTTTCACTGATGTAAGCCAGGCATCCGTGTGTTCAGAGGTGCCAGGAAAATGGCCCAGTCACTTACTGGTGTGAGAGATGAGCAAGTTCCTTTGTTTCTTCACTGCAAATCATTAAAAAAAGATCAGCATTGAGAAATATGGTTAAAATATTTTCTAGGGTCTCACTGACTTCCTTTGAAGACAGATTTTTCAGATTAACTTGGTTTATATTTTGTCAGTGATTTTGAAATTATTTAGGTAGATATCATTAACAATTATAAGCAAAAAGAACTGCAGGCAAATTATACCCAATTTATAGTTAATTTACTCAGGCATGTAAGTGACATCAGTCACTTACCTCTGTCAGTCAGCTTCCCATCATGGTGACAAAAACACCCGAGAAACACAGCCTATAAGAATGAAATGTTTATTTTGACTCATGGTTGTAGAGATTTTAGTGTATGTACAGTTGACCTTGTTACTGTTCACTCATGGTAGCATATTTATTATGGAAGGAGAGAGTGCTTGCACAGTGTAGCCAAGAAGAGAGAGAGGAAGGCTGAGGTTCCATTATCCCTTGGGGGCATGCCCTGGTCACATGACTCCCACCATGAGGCTTCTTAAAGGTTCCACCACATCCCTAAGTACCGGGGACAGTGACCAAGTGTTTCACACATAGACCTTTAAGGGACATTTCAGGCATAAACTGCAACACGGACCTAATAACAACAGCATCTGACCCAAGCCTTGGCTCTGTGTCTGCTGACCTCTGAGCACTCTCAACGTTCATTTCCATGCTGCTATGCCTACTCCTCCTTCTCACTCCACTCAGGGTTTCTATTTTCTCTCCTTCTATGACTCTAGAATATTTCACAAGTTTCACTAGGATGATGGGGGATAAGTGAGGGAAAAAGTGGTCACTATTTCTGTGTGTTCACATGACGTTTGCTACGCCTAAAGCTCGTCTTATGACCCAGTGTCACAGGGAGTTATCATCTCTAAAGTAAATAAACTCTTGACACAAGGAAGAGACAGATCAACTAAGATGACGATAACGGTGGGTGCTACTCCAGTGCAACACTCAGTGGAAAAGACGAAGAGGCCCACACAGAAAGGAGTCGGAGAAATAGGGCCTTATACTAACAGTGCTATGGAGGACTTAGGAGTCAAACTGCTTCACATTGCTCCTGTGTAAAAGGAAAAATCTGAGTGTTTGTTCTCCAATAGCCTCTTTTCCTATCTGAACCTCTAGCAGCAACCCAACATACTCTTAGAGTGTTGACTCTTCTGTCAGCATGCTTAGTAACTTTCTAAAAAGCCTGGGGGTGGCTGAAGCCCTGTGTTTCCATGAAATATTTACAGTCTATTTTCCATTTGCTTGTGCAGCTATTCTGTTCTTGCCCCAGGTGCAGCAGGTACAGTCCCGTCACACAGCATGGCACAACACATCTTCCGACATGTTTTCCACCTGCAAAACTGTGAAACATCCTCCCTAGTAACTGTAGCTGTAGACATTCGCCCTGTTGACCTGTAATAGGGAGTATGCGAGAATAAAGGGGAGCTCGATGTGCCTGGCCATGGAGAAACAAACAACACCACAGATCTCTCTCTGGCTGCTGATTCCCCCTGAAAAATTGGAATGGCTCTATTGCAATGATTGACAGGAGGGGCCAGATGGATGGCGGAGAGTCTGATGTCTGTGGTCAGAATTCTTGGTTCAACCTAAGTTGATGAAAACTGCTGTTGGAATATGTAGTTCTAAAGCTATCTGGAAAAACAATTCTGATGAGAAAGTGGATCTGATCCTGATTTTCTACCATCCATCACTTTTCAAACTTGATCCCAGAATGCAAAGATGCCAGATGAAGTTCATCACCTAAAGTAAAACACTCGATGTTTTTAATGGCTAATAACAATTTATCGTGAGAAATCTTATTTCTCTGACCCTAAATAACCCCCAGAAAATGGCTAAAGTGAATTGTGATTTCCATAGCCAATCATTATCCTGGTGATGCTATTCCAAAAATTTCCACAAGTGAAAAAAAATGGATTGTAAAAGCTATTGCAAGTAAACTGAACTTTAAACAATGAAGACATTTTATTCATATAAATTAAAGCAGAATGGCAGTGGGCTGCTTTTAATTCACATTGTCCATGAAATCGCAGGATTGCGTTCATCTTTGATTTTTCACGCTCGTTGCCCTATTTTAAAATGGTCAGTTTCAATTGCTCAGTATTGGCTCAAGTTGTTCAATTTGTGACCAACAATTAGACTGAAGTGAACTAAAAGAGATGTCATTATTAATCATGTGGTTTGAAATGTCATCTAGAAGAGCCAGCTGTCTTTACAGAATATCCAGCATACTCCCAACCCCTCAGATGGGGCTGTCTTTGATGATTAACAATGTTGTACTTAGTATGTAAGAGTATGAGAAAAACTAAGACTGAAGGAAACCAGAAGCCAACACCACGAAGTCACTTAAATTATGGTGTGCATGTATATTTGTTATTTTCTGATTCAGCTTGACAGTCAGATGAAGATAACTAATTGATTAGCACATTCTGTGAGGGACTTTGGAACCTGATATCGATTGCTTCTGAAATTTCACCTCAACCCCACACATTTGAGATGTGCGGGAAGGTGTGTGGCCAGTATCTTTTTAACCACCAAATGCCTCAAGTTAAACTGAGACCTTAGGTGTACAATGAGCACAATTTAAACGTATTCTGTTCTGAACACCTAAGAACAGGTGACTGTGCAGGAAATCCTGTCCACCAACAGTGGCTTTTATGTCACCAAAATCAGGATTGTGTAAATACACTTTCTGACTGTCTCTTGGATTGTACATGTCAGCAACATTATTGACAGTTACTTAGGGTTGACCTCTAGCGGGATTGATTCATGATTATCTTTTGTAAAAAAAAAAAAAAAAAAAAAAGAACAAAAACTAAAGACAAGTAGTACCACAGCCACAAGACTCTATGGGTGAGAATTTAGTTTACAGAATATTTCCTGAAGAAAACCAATTTTACTTTACAAACAACACACAAGGTAGTGTTGAATGTACATGTAAGAGAAAATAAATAGGAATGCTGGTACTCAGGAGACTTGTGCAAGGGTATTTACATTAAGGGGACTTGCCAGTCCCAAAAAGGAAAGACAACCTAAAGGAATGTCCACCCTTTCAGACTTGTGTTCAAAATATTTAAATGGTTCTGTAAGTCAGATATTTTATTCCTAACAGCCCAAGACATTTTCAACAAGGAAATGATTTTCAATTTTCTATTGAATAGGAATCATAGGAGTGGTGTTTAAATTATGTAAAATTCTGGATTAGTAGAAGGAAAATTAAAGAGGAATTATAGTAAAATAGAAACAGACGGCACCACTTAGTTTTAGAGGTGTTCCAAACTTCAGCTGCAAGGCAGGATCTGCAGCAAGTTCTCATTACTAATTAACGGTGTGGACACTGCTGTCTGTTGGATTTGGAAGGGCTCAACAGCTAAGTGGCCGGAAGGCCATTTCTCACAGTATAGCACATTTAAATGCCTTAGCAGTTGTGTTGGGTTAGTTTTATTATTCAACTTGTCACAAGCTAGTGTCATCCTGGAAGAGGGAATCTAGCTAGACTGAGGAAATGCCTCCCTCAGATTGGCCTGTAGGCAAATCTTTGGAGGCATTTTATTGAACAGGTGGGCCTGGATGGTCTACAAAAGGAAGCTGAGTGAGCCATTAAAGCAAGCCAGTAAGTGATGTTCTTCTATGGCCTCTGCTCCAGTTCCTGTCTTGAGTTTCTGCCTCAAATTCCCTCAGTGACAGATGGTGTTGGGATGTGTAAATGCAATAAATACTTTCCTCCCAGGTTGCTTTTGGTTGTGGTGTTTATCACATTAACATTACAGCAAGCAAAAAAAATATAGCAATAATTTCCCACAATTCAGCTGAAGAGATACAGCTACAAGGTAAAAGTGAATAGCTGATTTTTAATGTAGAAGAAAGAGAAGGTTGGTCACTCCACCCCTGATAATGTGTATGAGATCCTGTATGTGATAACTGCTTAGTGTATCCCTGGTGCTTTTGAACCTAACTACATCCAGTATCACAGATGGCCCAAAAGGAGGCCATTCTTCAAGAGTCAGTCGACTCAGAGAAGGGACCCATGTAATCCCTTTTCATCATCTCTTTGGTCCTTTGAACCCTTCTCATACAAATAACAGAAACTCCTGTCATGCATTTATTTCAGAGGAAATCACATTTTTGAGAGATACGGCAGGACTCTTGCGAAGAGAGACCAAACCATCTGATTATTAGTAACAAAACTCTCGGGCCAATATAGTTCAGATGCAGCAAAACAAACAAACAAAATCAACACCTGGGCTTGGTAAGAATCTTCTGAAGTAAGTATTCACTCATAAAACGTGCTTCCTGACAGCAGAAGTTTCTCCAGAAAGATAGCAGAAGCCCAGACGGTCCTCCAAACTCAGTGGCCCTGTCAGTGGTTCTCATATGTGCTTAAGGGAACCACACAGTTCGCAGGAATCTGGAGTCACCAGTACTTTCATGATAGTAATATTTTTATTTGCTTTCTCATGTTCTTACAAGTGTGCCATGGTACCTCCTACAAACTCAACACATTCTGTAGCAAAAAGTACACACAAAATCTGGAATCTGGCTGACTCACTGAGTCACTCACCAAACATGTGCTTTAATAAAAAACAATGTCATTTTTCTTACAAAATGGTCTCTTATTCCTCAATTTTAATTTAAATTTTTATGGGTATGTGTGTCTTTTCTGTGTCTGTATGTCTGTGTATTGTGTGTATGCCTAGTGCCTGAGGAAGATGGAAGAGGGTAACAGTTCCCTCTGGGACTAGAGTTACAGCTGGTGTAGCCATCACATGTGTGCTGGAAATCAGATCTGGATCCTTTGGAAGAATAGTCATGCTTTTTAGCCCTGGAGTGCTCTCTGCCCGCCCCCTACACACACACACACACACACACACACACACACACACACACACACACACACACACACACACTTTTACCTCTTGAAAAGCTTTTTTGTTGTTTTGGAAATAATTTAAAACCCAGAGAAGAGTCACAGAGTTGTGAAGAAGTCATAGCTACAGGGTGCTCCCTACTTGGTTTCCTCCATTAGCGTTTTACATAACTATGATCAAGTTACTGAAACTAACAGAACCAAAACTAGGGGAATTCTAACTAAACTACTAAATGTATACACATTTACACTTTCTTAAATTAATACATCCTAGATTCCTTCCAGGAGGCTGAATCACTGGTAGTGCTTATATCTTTTTCATCTTGTCTGATTTGAAGCAGTGAACTCTTTTTATCTTGCATAACTTCAGCATTTTTTAAACAGCAATGGTCAGATATTATACAGAATGGCCCCCAGTTCAGGATGTCTGATAATTATTTCATGACTGGGTTAGAATTGTCAATTTGGATGAAGAAGCATCAATGCCCCCTTCTTTTGGGGACATGTGATATCAATGTCTTCTTTCTACAGTACTTGCTGTTGCTAAAGATTACCTGTGCACAGCACTGGGTTTAACAAGAATGTTTTCAGGAACCTCCTGAAATGATTTTCAGAGTGAATGGACCAGTTTACATTCTTAACATAACAGTAATCATCCCACCCAACTTGATCTCAAGAGTAATTTATGTACTATGTTTTAGGTGTGGTTTGTTGCCCAAGGATTCTTGTGCTGCACATTTGGCCTCAGTGTAGGGATGTGGTAATGTTGAGGAATGGTTGAACTTTTGAGAAGTGAGCTCCCATAAGTGCCAGTCAGATCATTGGGAGAGCTTCTCTCAGAAGGGATTAAGGTCATCCTCAAGGAAATTGATGAGACTTTCTGAGAAGAAGGCTTAGAAAAGAGCAAGTTGGTCTGTTGCTGCTCTCTGCTTTCCCGTCTTGCCATACAATGTCTCTTTCACACAATCCCCACATGATGTTATCCAGCGTAAGGTATGCAGTGGAAGGATTCTCACTGCAGTAGACTCAGTGTTCTTTGGACTATCGGCCTTCAAAACCAGGTAAACAAATGTGTATCTATTCTCCATAAAATACTTGTTTATTTCATCGTATCAATGGTAAATAGACTAATACTACTAGTTGTATAAACTACATAAAACTGTAATAAGCTAGATACCATAGTTTTAGAGCAAAGGCAAGCATATAGATTGTTCGAGCAGGCCTATAGATGCCCAGAAGACCCACTTACACATGATAAATAAATTATAGAAAGATGCAAAGATAATTCAATGGATATAAGGTATTGTTTTCAATAAACTGTTTTTGAAAAAGTCAATCATCATATGTAAAATTTGTGTATCTGTATAATTTTCATATGCATACACACACTCAAGTATATATATGTTTAACATTATATATCTTATATTCAATGCCAAAATAACTCAAAAAATCAGAGACAAATTTAAAATGTGAAAATATGAATTTTACTCTGTCATTCATTTATTAATTTGAAAATAAGGGAATATCCAATATGATAAATACCATTAGATAGAACCACATAAACTTGGGTTTGTTTTAATATTTTTAATACCATTTTAACTAAATTTCAATTGTGTAATTTATCTCCCTTCTCTCTCCCATGTCCTCCCTCTACTCCTTTTCAGGCTCATGGTGTCCTTTTCTTTAATTATTGTTATTACACACACATACATATGCAATATATACATGTATATCAAACACATGTAATATAAACACTTTTGACTTTAAGAATTCATCTATATTTCATTGACTCCTAAAAACTAAAAAAATTAAGGCCAACTGAGCTAATGGAAGTATGCTCACATGAGCAAATGAACAGTGGTAATTCCTTCTTTAAATAGTTCTTTTGATTGTTTATTCTTTCAGGCTTATAAATTGCTATGAAATTCTGGTCTAGCAAAAGTAATTGGCATTTTCAACGGCTACCATGATTCTGACATGCATTACATGTATCATCACTTTTAATCCGTACACAACCACATACAATATCCTTATTTTACATGCAAAGGAAATAAACGTTAAAGATAGTAATTATTTTACATCCAAAGGAAATAAATGTTAAAGATAGTGCCACATAGACCACAGAACTGTCATTTCGATGAAGCCATTAATGTTCTTCTGTACCATAGGCTAGGCAAAACAATGAGGCCTTGTCATCAGATAGAGAGATGAAAATTGCTTCTCAAGTACATTTGCTTCAAGGGATCAACTTCCAGGATGGGAAGAAAATGAGGGTGATGACAATGTGTGTGAAACTGAGATTTACAGCTCGCTGCGTGTCCTGGAAATGTCCCATCAAATTCTGTGGGAAGTGAAAGGGGAATGCGGTGAGGTAGGAGTTTGATAAGAGCCCCTTTGGCCAATGGTTTGGAGTTCAGAGATTAGAGAACAGGTGAAAAATCAACCCTGTCATAATGCAGTGTGGCTGTGGTAGTAAATCATGCAGGCCCTGTCCCCAAGACACTTCTGTGGCTATACAAGACCAAAGTTATTTTCATAAAAGTATTAAACAATTTCACTTATTTATTCTTTTTCTTATGCATGCCAATGGGGTTTCCTAGGGGCTCTATGGTGTGAAATACTGAAATGGACATGAGAATCAAAAGTGAAAATCTAGCAGGTATCAATTAAGCTAAGCATCAAAGAGGAAAATATAAAGCACTGTCACTCTTCTTGGTAAGCTTATTTCATTCTGGAAAAAGTAATTTTCATAAATGTGTTCTCATTAAATATGAAATCTTGTAACATGAAAAATAATCGACCCAGAGACTGATATTGGAGTTCAAGCTTCACGCTGAAGTTCAGAAAACAAAGCAGCTGGCCACTAGCTTCTTACCTTTACCTCAGGCTGAATGGGCTGATCCTATCTTCATGCGCTCTCACCAAACCTCAGACTGTAACGTCTCCTCAGTGTGGCTGAAGAATGAATGTCTCTTACTGATGACTTTCTCCTGTCTTTTATTCCCCTCTAGTGCTGGGATTAAAGGTGTGAGCTATCATTCTCTTTTAGACTGGTTCACTCTTGTTTAGATCTGGGTGACCTTGGGCTCAGAGAGAGCCATCTGCCTTTGTCTCCTGAGTCCTGGGAATATAAACCTGTGTACCACTACTGCCTGACTGCTCTCTATAGCTTGTGGATAACTTTGCTTTCTGAATCCTTAGGCAAGCTTTATTAAATCATAAATAATATATCACGACAAAATCTGTTCATTGCTGCAATAGCAAATGAAGTAATGAATGTTTTATTTAAACCTATCAGGTGCAATTTTCTGCATGTTAATTTTTCAATAGATAAATCCAACATAAATGAGTCTTTGGGTATCTCAAATAATTTGAAGAATGTGGAAATTCCTTTAAATTAACTACATTGAGATCACAACAGAATTTAAGAAAATTGTCCAGAGTAGTGCCTTTGTGCTGAGCTCTCATACCTTCCAGAAGTTTCCATGATATCATTTGACCCTCTTTCTTTCATCCTTTTTGAGTGAAACCTGATTCTACTTCCCATGTCAGCCCAACTAAGGTTTTAGCCAAGGGCACATCACTCTTTGTTTTTATGCAAACATGTCTGAATTTGGTTATAAATGGGGAGGACAAGTTATATTTATGATAACCTTCTCTCTCTTAACACCGGTGACCTCTTCCTCCCCACATGGTTCAGACTACTTTCAATGCAAGTCACTGTCCACCGAGATACCAATATAAGCAAACAGACTTTATATCCCTATTCCCTTTCGTGGTAGGCTTCACGGAGTACCTCTCTGAAGCTCTGCTCCCAAACTTCACGTCTCTGCTTTCAGTCATGTGCATGGCACCATATTTGCACGAATTGAGCATTTCTGTGAGTGACCCTGGAATCTAACCTGTGCCAAGGCTATTTAACAAGTAGAATGAATGCGTCTTCATGTGATGGGAGGGAGGAATCACACATCCAAGTCTGTTTCCCCACCAGCGAAGAATGCCTGAGTGTTAGGAAGAAAGGACATCATTGTGATGGATGCTCTGAGTCTAAGAGATAAGTCTCCTTCATCTTCAGCCATCACCTAGTAAAGGGCAGAGGTGGTTTGCTGTATGAAGCGCTTACAGTGTGTGGTGGTTGGAATGAGAATGCCCTCCATAGGCCCATGTGTTTGAATGCTTGGTCACCAGCAGATGGAACCGTTTGGGAAGGGCTTTGAGGTGTGGCATTGTTGGAGTAGGTGTGCCACTGAGGTTATACTCTGAGGCTTCAAAATCCCGTATCATTTTCAGTTAGCCCTTTCTGCTTCGTGCTGTGGTTCAGTATGGAGCCCTCAGCTATTGCTTGCCTACTGCCATGCTCTCTACCATGATATCATAGGCTCTAAACCTTTGAAAATGTGAGTCCCAGGTAAACTCTTCCTTCTATGAGCTGTCATGGTGTGGTGTCTTATCACAGCTGTAGAAAATTAACTATGACACCATGCAAACATGAGGACCTGATAGTGGCCCCTTGGCACTTACATGTTATTCAGGCAAAGTGGCACATATCTATAACCCCAGAGCTTGTGGGGAAAGACAGGTGGATCTTAGGGGCTTGCTGTTTAGACAGTTTCAGTTCAACTCTGATTAATGAGCTCCGGGTTTAACAAGAGATCCCATCTCCAAATTAATGTGCAGGGAGCTCTGCTTAGTCCAAACTCCCTTATTTACCTAATACTCAGGCAAAGGGTGCCCTGGGTTCTGAAATCTCAACCTAAACATCTTCACCTGCACAGCTCCTTGTGCCCACAGGTAAGTAGTCACTGGAACCTGAGTCCTGGGCCTACATCTCTACAGTTTCTTTAACTGCCAGTGCTGACAGGTGAGAAGCCCCGGGGCAATCAGCCCCAAATCCACACTTCCATCCATACAACTAATGCAAGATGCACAAGTTCCAGTGAAGAAACAAAACACACAAACATCCCAGACAACACGTCTTCTCCAAAAACTCAAACACCATAATAATGGATCCCGCCGGGCGTTGGTGGCTCACGCCTTTAATCCCAGCACTTGGGAGGCAGAGGCAGGTGGATCTCTGTGAGTTCGAGGCCAGCCTGGTCTACAAGAGCTAGTTCCAGGACAGCCTCCAAAGCCACAGAGAAACCCTGTCTCGAAAAACCAAAAAAAAAAAAAAATAATAATGGATCCCAATATGAAAGCCCTTGAAGAAAAGCCTAAAAGAAATGGATGGCATTTCTAGATGAATACAGCATACTGAAATTAAACCAAGATGAACCAAGTACTTTAAATGCATTTATAACCAGCAATGAGGTTAAAGCAGTAATAAAATATCTCCCAACTAGTAAAAGCCCACGAGTAAATGGCTTCTGAGCACAGCAAGGCAGCTGCATAGAAGAACTCACAGCAGTTGTGACAATGAGCAATAAGACTTTCGTGCAAGCACAAATTGGACCAGATCCCAGCATGGAAAGGGGAGCTGGGCATGATGTAACAGCAACCTGCCAGGAAAGATGTGCCTGTTTGTGCAGTACTGTGATGGCAGTTAGGGGTAGCTAAGTACTTTCTGATTATATCTGAGGCCTGCCCTACAGTAGGAGATTTCACACCTGGTGCTGTAATCCTAATCAAAAGCCTGGGGAGATCATAGACCGTTAGGGTGTAATCAGGCTTTGTTATTTTCCTAAGTAGTCATGCTGCCAAATTCCAATGCAATATGTATGTTTAAACCTACAGACCTGGCTGCTTTAGATCTTGGTCGGAGGAACTTCTTTTCATAGTGGACAACAGTCAGTGGAGGGTGTGTCACTGGTCACAGTACTGAGACCAGGAGATTAGGGTTCAGCCCTGAAAGAGGTCCTCTGTGTTAACTCTTTCACCACCAGGGTTGGAGAGTCTCCAGAGGAGCAGATAGGGATGTAAGATGTGGAGGTTGGAGATTGTAAAATGTCGTCTTCTGGATAAGTATAAGCATGGCTGTGGTGACCGGGAACCCACAGCAGCTGTGCTCACTGACATAAAACCTACACAAGACCAACTTGACCAGAATTCTAGCCTAGATGAGTGAGATGCTTTCCATGCTTTGTCCTTCAATAAGGAGCTATGACAGGAAATACTGCTAGGGAGAGGAATTTTTCTTTTCTTTTTTTGATTGGCTATTGCTAGATTCTCCTACCCCAGTGTAGGCCTCTACACCCACACACAGGTGAACAGTACTAACTGGACCAAAATAAAACAACAACAAAAACAAACCCACGAAGTTGCAAAGAGGGCATTTTGTAAACAACAGGGGGCTATGGAAGAGGAAACAGGCATAGATATATTTTGTTGTACACATGCATGACATTTTTTAAAAAATAAAGAAGAACATAAAATAAAAAGGTAGAAAGTAATAGAGTACACTAATATTGACTTCTTGTATGCACACACCCCCACACATACTCACAGACACCCCCCAAATGCATATGTACCACACGCATACAAGAACCATAAAGCAATTTAAGAGACACATTTTTCCCGTATATAAGTCAACACTTGTACCACAAGGAAATACGTCAGTGGACAGGCTGAGCAGCAATCCAGCTGAGTATGAAGGACATTTCTGTACAAACAGTAAATGTATGTGGATGCCAAGTCCCAGTGTGTGTGGCAATGGGGGCTTGAAGAACTACGCATGAGGACAATTACACTGTGGATTGCTTCTTCTACAGACCAAAGAAAAAGCTGGGGACAACCGTTTTGGGACTGGTTTTAACAGTAGGTTGTACTCTCCTGAAAAGCAAAGCAATTCAGAGTCAGACCTGACAAAGGTTTTATTTTGAACACTGAGTAATTAGGAGCCTCCCGAGCCACAGAGCTTCCCAGGTGGTCTCTCAGGAAGAGATGAGCTGCTTTTGTAGGCAACTTCAAGGCAGCTGGAGGGCTTTGCCAGAGAGCCAAACACTACTGATGGAAAATGTGAGCCTCAGTACAATGGCATGTGGCTGCTGGAACTGCTGTTTAAGGAAGGGAGAGAGGGAGAGAGAGGAGCGTAGATATATTTCTACAGCCCTGTCTGCCATCCGTACAAGGCTAAGGACTGGAACCCCAAAGCTAAAAGACGACAACTCGGTAAACCTGACAACAGAGGCAAGAGTAGCCCCCTTATAAGAAATCACTCTTTTGTACATTTTTTCCTCCAAAATAATTCTATGCTTTATTCCAAAAGAATTACACATGACTCGAGATTCCAGGGTATGATTTAGGGTGGGAAGGCTGTCAACTGAAGCATAAAAGAGCACACTGTTGCAATTATCTCCCTTTAGACTCCCTCTAGAGTTCTCCCATGAGGGGACAACGCAAGCTGCGCATCCGTGGGAGGCACTTGGTGTTGGAGTGGTGCAAATGTGCCCATTTTAAAAGGGGGTGGAGAGCATCCACGAAGACGCCTCCCAGTCTATTGTCTTATTTCCCACAAACATAGCTGCTTACTGTTGGTGCAGTTCTGCCTAGGTCTAGTAAACTACTTTTCAGACTGTAAGTAGTTTTCTCCCAATTAGCTTGGGAGCCAGATCACATTATATTTATGTTCTCAAAAGGTAATATGGAGATAATGGTAAAAATGACAGAGCTCTTACCTGGTCTCCTGTAAAGAGACATTTAGTGCAGCCTCTCCTTGTCCCCTCCCCTTCTCACCCACTCTCTCATTTCAGTACGTGGAAAAACAGATGGGATTTTACGAATACAAAGTGTATTCAATCTTCTTTGCTAAGCTTGACTAGAATTGGTTAAGTATTAAAGAATTTATCAACAAATGAAAATAGCCCAGAACATGTGTTGTTTCTTAATTAAAATACCCAAAACTATTAATAAACACCAAATGTATAAGTCTAGATGGAGTCAGGCACTAGAATAAATTCACAAGCCCGCTTCAGTACAAGGACACAGATAGAGTTCTTGTGTGTACACATGTACATGTCTCCTTCCTACGACCTCAGGTGTGCCAGGGACACATACCAGACAATGGCTATCATGGTGGGGTGTGTAGATGTCTACATTTCAAACGCCAGTCTTATCCTAGGGTCATTAAAGCATGGAATGAAGTGCAACATCCATGCAGCCTTGTTCTCTAAGGGTTATCAACCTTTTTGTGGTACTTTGGGACAGGAGTGAACTTAACAAGGGCTGAACTGATCTCAGGATCTTGGTGTTGCATACAAGAACCTATGGGAGGCAAAAGTAAAGAAGAATCTTCTGAAAATGTCATCAAACAAGGTGGTCAAAAATGAAAGCTCTCTGGTAGTACAACTTAGCATTTTCTAAATCTCTTCACCTGTCACCTATCTCTCTGGCAAAATGAACTTCTAGTATCCAATTATGACAAAGTATGCCTTCTCTTTGGAGGGTAAGAGAATTACATCCTAAGTTGAAAGCATCACAAGAAACACAAATACCATCCTATGTTAGCAACTCAGCACACTGCATTGGGAAACTTGTGTCCCTTCATGATCATTTGGCTGATGAGTCCTGGCTTGCTGCTGCTGTCTAGCATCAAAAACCAGCATGACACACCCATCACCAGTCTTTTTCAAAGACCTACACTCCATGCCAGGCTTCTCACAGATGTCCTGTTTACATCTTCAAGTCAAAAGATCACAACAAAACTTCTGTAAGTTAGAGACTAGGTCATGTAAGTAGCTCAAAACATTTCTCTCAGTTCCTTGCTTAGCATGAGTAAATTTGAGTCAAACTTTCTCAGTTTAGGTGCTAGGGTGGACTGGAAAGAAAGCTGGGTCCCGTTGGGGCCCTGTGACTTGGAGTCTGGCTTAGTCCCTAAGTTGATAGATGAATACTTTGTGCATCATGGCAATGTGGGTCTGGACAGCCGGTGCTTTCAGGACATCCAGCACTAGCACTCCTGTGGCACACTAGAGATTAGAGCGTTCTTTCTATGCTTACCATGCACTTGGCTTTCACTTGGACATGTGGTATCGGGGTATGCATCGGGAAGACAATGATATTCAAATGTATTAGGTATTTGTCTAAGGTCATATGTTTAGATGGTAGCTAAGACCATATGAGAACACATGTCAAAGTGATGAAATTTTAGCACATGGCATTTGATGCTATCCATCTTCAAGAGCAATTTCTTTATCTACAGCAAAAGATGGTCAAATAAATCCAGTGCCCAGGAGACTTAGTGGCTTACGAGTAAGTGAATATTTCTATTTATCCGAATTTTCTAAACTTCATTCCTATCTATTAATTGAAGTAGCATGGAGAACAATTATTTAATTCAAGTTTCTTTTTAAAGTGTGTGTGTGTGTGTGTGTGTGTGTGTGTGTGTGTGTGTGTGTGTGTGTGTGTGTGTTGCCTGCAGAGGCCTTAAGAGAATCCCCTCACCTGGAGATGTAATTACAGGTTGCTGTGAGCCACTCCGTATGAGCTCTGGGAACCAAACTCAGGTCCTCTGCAAAAGTAGTATGTGCTCTTAACCACTCAGTCACCTTTCTGCTCTCTCAACTTGATTTTCTTATGCTTTGTGTAAATTAAACTTATAAGAGTGGAAATGCAATCAGGAATCCATCATACTGACCTAGTAGTTTTCAATAGAGTCACAAAAGGAAGATTGTTAGAGACTGGGCACATCTTTAATCCCAACGCTTGGGAGGCAGAGGCAGGAGGAGCTCTGAGTTTGAAGCCAGCTGGTCTACAAAGGGAGTTCCAGAACAGCTATGGCTGTTATCTGGAAACATCTATCTGAAAAATGGAAGAAAGAAAGAAAGAAAGATAGAAAGACAGGAATGAAGGAAATGGAAAAGAAAAGGAAATGGAAAGGAAACCTGATAGGGTCCTATCCCAGACATGCAGATTGTCTGGTCTTGGGGGTCCAGGTGAGTCTGAGGCTAATGGCCCAAGGTCTACATATTTAAAAAGCAGACCTTGCTCAAAGCCCTGTAGATCTGTAACAAACAAGTGTTCTTTAAATAGTCAAAAGTAGACATTTCTAGCCGGGCGTTGGTGGCGCATGCCTTTAATCCCAGCACTCGGGAGGCAGAGGTGGGTGGATCTCTGTGAGTTCGAGGCCAGCCTGGTCTACAAAGTGAGTTCCAGGACAGCCTCCAAAGCCACAGAGAAGCCCTGTCTCGAAAAACCTAAAAAACAAAAAAGTAGACATTTCTTCCCAGAAGTACCTTCAGGTTTGTATGTCTGCCTGTTGTTGACCCTGAAAAGATGCTGAGATTCTGGAGTTCCACTTGAAGGTCCCCAACTCCCTAGGGATTCTGTAAGATGAAGCATTCCACTTTCATGTTCCGGTGATATGGTTTATACAGAGGAGCAAAATCATTCAGAGTTCAGGGAAATATTTAGATAGATCTTGGGAAAAATAACTCCAATAACTAACAACAAAAGGAGGTAAAAAAAAAGGAAAGAGACAGACTACCAGGAACAAGGCTCACTCCAGGGTCTGCTAGAACCTGGGCAAAAACTTAAAAAAATGACTTCACCATTCCTAAAGATTATGATGGAATTGTCTGAGTGTCACCTAAGCAACAGGAGCATTAAAAACCTTCCATGTGATTCTAGCATGCAGTCAAAATTTAAAATGAGCAAGACAGATTTAAGGTCATATGACGAGGTAATGAGGTGAAACTGTAGTTTTTAAAACTGAGTGTTCATTGAGCCTAAATGATGTGTGAGCCTACATTCTTGAGGACATAGGAGGCATGAATCTCATCAAAAGATAAGATTTTAAAATGAATAATGTTGTTTTTAATATTGGTTTCTAATGGCATTGATACAAAGTCAACTAATCCAGATACTAGTGAATTGACTACTGGCCCTCTAAGGTTTAGTGTACACATCGAAGTTTGTGCCCTACTGAGATGTGAATTTGCGGGGGCCTTCTACCCTACAGCTGGAGCTGTTAATGGCCTGTGGGCAGTTTGATTACAGTGTGGCCAGCTGCCCCCTTTTGTCTTTGTGCTGAGGAATTGGCTTTGTGAGTTTTCATGATTTCCATGTACGTAAAATTGCAACCATAATGTTGCATTTCCATTAAATTAGTGGATTATGGCTGTGTGTTCTGGCAAGGTTTCTAGCCCAGGTCCCCACACTGTTGAAGTCTTGCTGTTTGACACTGACCTATAAAATGTGCTATAATGATCTAAAATAAGGCAAAGGAATGAAAAATAAAACCGGCCACAAAGGCATTCTGAAATGAGGTAAAATGTGGATTGATTTTGGCAATTGTAGCCAAGTCAAATCCAGCATTCCATCTCTCCTTCATCTTCTAAAGAAAGCATTTTTAAGTAAATACGTTAGCCCTGACGTGAGAAAAGACTAGACATGATAGTCCAAAGCAAAACAAGTCCCACAGAAAGAACCAGAAGCCCACAAGCTTATAGTTTACTTTGTACCTTTATAACTCCATGTAGGCAAATGTAGGCTGTGTTTCCACCAACGTGGTGCAATTATATAAAGATGTCTAGGACATCAGTCAGTATCCATCATAATACAGCACCCAATTTCCAGACAGTCATCACTTGTTAAAATAAATACCATCAGGATTCTCCTGAGAAGCAAGCCTACATACACTAAGTTCATCAACAAAGTGAAGTGTGAGAACTAACAAAGTTGACCTTGGGCCACCTGTAGAGAAGATTCCCATTTCAAGACTGAAAAACAAAACAAAAGTTCTCTAGACTTGCACATGCCACAAAGTGTCCTCCCCTCTCAAGTGAGAAGTTGTCTGAAGGTCTGAAGCGTTGATGAAGACCCAGCTTGGAACCAGGTAAAGATGGGTTTGGCTACCAGATACGTTGTATACTAGTTGTGCTGAGGTGGCTACAAGAACCCATTTGTTAGCTTAGAAGGGTGGAAAGGATCATAGCCACTCCTTCATGGGGGTAGTTCTGGCCTCCTGTCCTTGGTCCCTAGAGGAGCGTCAGGGTCAGGGACCCAGTGATGCCGCAGGGGCCAGTCGTTCTCACTGTGGCACCATAGAATTCCACCCAAATTCTTAGCTTGTTTTCTCAGGTCTTAGCGTATCTCTTAAGCCCATTTTCTCAAGTCTTTAACTCTGTAATATACAGTAAATTCCTTTCTGTTAATAAAAGTTTGGCTTGAATTATTTTCAACCAAGAACTCTGGACAACCACAATGAGGGTAGGTGGAATATTCAAAGGTTGGATGAGAATATATATAGTCTATAAATCAACTAAATTATTACACTCTCATTTATTAACACTAGCCAGGGTTACCTGATTAGTGGTCCCACAATTAGCGTTACTTGAGCAATAACAATCAAACAATGTAGTTTTTTGCTCCGTTTTATATTTTAAAACCTACCCACTGGCTAGCACACTATAGGCACTAAATATTTTTTGTTGCATGAATAAAAAATGCATTCATTGAAATTAAGAATTCTGGAGATAATGTTGATATCAGATAGGGTAAGCTATGGAGTGCTGGCCTAGAAGAGAGATGCATAGAAAATTTTCCAGGCTGAAGAAGTGGCAATGAAATACAAGCTTGTGGTTTATGTCCCCATGAAACATACAATCTAGCAAAGAAGAGGAGAGTGACATCCAAGAAACAATTTGAGAACAATAAAAGCCAGAATTATATATAAATAAGGGGTAACTGGGAGAAAGTGACAGAAGAATGTAAGTACCGTGTATATTTGACATTCTTCTTTTGGTGTTTGTCCGTCAAATTATCCTTCACTTGCCAAGAATAAAGATGTGGGTAAGAAATAGTCCAGAACAGAATGTACACATTCTCATTATATTGGTTTTGCGTGATGTCAGCGGAAGCACTCTCTACCCAGGATCTGTGTATTGACAGAGTCATAATACCACGTTTGTCCGAGAACAAATTAAGATTGAGTTCAGAAACTGTTACTGTGTTCTCACATTACATAAGATGACAAACAAGAAGCCATTGTGCCTGTGACATTGCTGATAGCATCCAACCCCTGTGGGAGCCGCTCAGTCATAACCAAAGGCCCTCTAAGTGTCAGCTAGGCACTCTCAAGTTAAAGTAGTATTAGGAGGATAAATACAGGTTATTTTCAAAGTACCAGGGAAATCAAAGGCCATGTTTTCCTCTTACCTCACTGAATACACAGAAGGTGAATAACAACCAAAACCAAAAGGATGAAAATGATCCAATCATGTAGAGGTAAAACCACTGGTACCTTGGATAAAGGAATTGAGCATTCCTGAGAAAGTCCTGCTCAAAGGGTGTTGTGGGACGGGGCTGGAAAAGAAAACCTTGACAATCCGCTCCTCTGTGACTTAGTGTAGGAGCAGAGATCAGAGGACATGAAAGGCGCGTAAGATTAACCTCTGTTGCAGAAAGTAATGGAGAAGAGGATTACTAACATAGTACAGAACAGTGACTTCCATCACAATATACCCTCATCTTACTGTGGAGTTTATTGCCAACATGTATGTGACAAGAACAGCTTTACGAAAATCAGATTCTAGATTCTTGGGATATATTCCCATTTTTCATTACTTGTGATCTGCCTGGGAAAGTGCTGGCTGCTCTGTGAAGCCCCTTGTGGTCCTAAAGAAACCAATACCTAACAAAAGGAGAAAGAAAGTGATCGCCTTGTCTCATACTTTTAGAGTTTTCAACCCCGTACTCAAATGGATGTGTGAAGCGGGGCCCTTACCTCACAGACCAGGAAGTTAAAGACAGAACTGGAGATTGGGGTGGGGAGGGGGTGCTCTAAGGTCAGCCTCAAGGACATGTTCCTCAACAGGATAAGGCCTCCCTCAGTCCTCTCCTAACCCCTACTTCCCCCTTTCACATGTACCTTTATTTATCTTTCTGAAAAGAGAGGGTCTGTTTCTGCCCATGTTATTGTATTCTGTTAAAATATATAAATTCCTGAAATGACAAGAGTTCAACTTGAAACTTTCACACCCTTGAGTTCTTGTCCATCAAAACTGATGAGATTGAAGAGATGGCTCAGTGGTTAATTGCATGGGCTCTTCCTCCAAAGTGCCCAGATTTGGTTCCCAGCACCTATAGAGTCACAACCAGCTGTAACCCCTCTTCAGGGGATTTGATGCCCTCTTTTGACCATTCCAGGTACTGCAACCCATTGTGTACAGGTATACATGTACACAAAACACCCACACACAAAATAAAAATAGATTAAAATTTTAAATCATATATTTTATTCATTGTGAATGTATGCTGGCTAGTTTGAAGCAGTTACTCAAATTAGAAAAAAATGAAATCACGCTTAGAAGCAATGATTTCCTGCACATTTTAACTACTTCAGGAGATCCCATGCTTTATCAGATGGGAAACTACACTCCAGACTAGTTAAATTGGAGCCTCTAATTGTAGAATTTATATATCAGCAGTTTTTAAATCTCCCTACACAGTTCAAATATGCAGCCAGAGTTAAGAAGCTTGAATCAGAGACTTAGGAAACCAGAGAACATTGGTTATATATAGTAAGTTATTTTCTTTCAAGTTTTAGAGAATGTGCATGCTTTTTATTGAAGGACAATGTTATAATGCTATCAAGGGACTCAAGTGTAAAATCACATCATATTAGGATCCCATAGAAGAGGTTAAAAATCTGGGGGGAAGCAGTTCGTGAGGCAAAAGAACCGATGTAACACTTCCAACATTTAAAACACTTTTTACAAAACATGTGATTGTGTTTATTCAATCACTTCTGTGTTGAGAATAGCTCTCAATGTGGATCTTAGGTGACAACTAGAAATGCTACAGAAAATATGAAGAAAAATTGTCTTGGAGATTATCAGAGATCTGCGAAAGCAACCAGGACTTCATAGGCCACGGCCCAGAAAGAAGAAAGAAAACTGAGCTGACAGTCTCTGAAACAAAGTTTCCCACAGGGTATTTATAAATTCTAGCCTTGGACATGACTGGCCTTGAGTAAAGAAACAAAGGAGAGGCAATGAAGCCAGTAGGGCTTTAGGCAATTTTATGAGCTAGGACGATGTAAGTTATAGTCGGGGATGCCAAGGCATCTGGGACTTCAGGAACCAAGATTTCAGAGATAGGAAATCCAAATAAATAAGCCCAGCATTTAGTGATTTTCCGCTCAGAGGAATTTCCCAAATATTAATATGTTCAGGCAAGGGCCTCACAACCAAGTAACTTTCTAAAAACAGGACAATATTTCTAAAAGTCTCCGAGGGCTACCAGACAGATTCAGATATCTTAAAGAAGGGGTCCTGGGAAGTATCCCCAGGCTCACTGTAACACTACTAAAACTGCATGGTATGGAATGGAATCAACAAAACATCTCAGAACTGAAATCATACTGGAGTGGCTAATACTGATCAAATTAGTGTGACCTATTCACTATGTTGCCCATCAAACATGGAAAGTCCCATTCATGGACAGAATACCATCATCTAGAAACTGTGGTTCTCCAACTTGCCATTTGTTTAAAAGTATAAGGGAAAGAAACACTTACACACAGATGGTAAAGATTTTAAATAGGTCCAACCACTACAGAATTCACACAGAAATTCATGAAAAAAAGAACAACTGAAAATAGAGTCAACACATGACCCAACTATACCACTCAGAAGACTATGTACACATAATTAAAGATTACATCTACCTGGAGGACTCTTACATCAACATACTGCAGAAATACTCACACATCTACATTTACCATACCACTCTTCATAACAGCAAAGCTATGAATGTCAGGAGCTAAGTGAGCATCAACAGATGAATGGTGAAGGAAATGGGGCACATATAAACATTGGAGACTTATCTATCAAAGAGGATAAAATGACATCTTCAGAGAAGTGGAGGCAACTGGAGATCACCATATTAAGCTAAATAAGACTCAGAGAGCTAAATATCCATGTTTTCTCTCATTTGTGGCTTTAGATTTTGTATAAACATATGAAATCATTTATATGTTGCAAAAACTGAAATGAACTGTCATGGGAATGAAGAGGACTAATGGGGAGAGGGGCAAGGAAGGGAAAGTAGATAGATAGATAGACAGACAGACAGACAGATAGATACAACCAAGATATACCACATACTCATAAGAAAGTATCTTCATGGAACCTATTAAATATGTACAGTAACTATATGTTGATAAAATGCAAGGCATTCAGACAAAATAACAGCAACTAGAATTAGAGTAAAGGGTAACTGTAGAATCCCAGATGAGTTAGGTGATGCGCAGAGATTGTTAGCAGGGTGAGGCTATTTCGTATGACAACAAATGGACAAGAGTACACCTTTATCAAGCCCACAGAATGGACAACACCAAGACTCAACTCTAAGTCAAACTATTACCTTTGGGTGAAAAAGACCTGTTGATGTAAAAATGTGCATACTATTGACAGTAAGGAGGGTGCCATAATGCATAACAACAAAGGCTAATCCAGTAATACGAATACAACAATCCTGAATCTAAGTATAACCAATGGCAAAGGTTCAGCATGAAAGAAAAAAAAAAAAGAAAAGTAAAAGGCTTTAAGAGTAATATCTCACAACTGGTAAGTCAGATAACCACAAATTAATATGGATGTAGGTGATTTAAGCAAAATAATTAATTTAACACACATATAGAACCACACACACACACATACAGAATGGCAAAATACACATTCTTTTTAAGAATAAATGGGTTGTTTACCATATTGACTATACTTGTCTCTAAACTAAGCCTCAACACATTTAAAAGGATTAAAAAAATCCCCTCCAAATAATAATAATTCCCAATTACAGGCTCTGTAGTTAAGCTAGACTCAATAATATAAAGTGGAACTGTGGGTACATTTCACTGGCAGAGCACTAATGTAGTGTGTACAAGGCCCTCGATTTGATCTCAGCTCTTCAAACAAAAATAACATAAAGTCAGTGTCTATTTACTAAGACTTTTGTAAGTTAAGATCATATTTCTAAACTGAAGAAGTTACAATGAAATGAAAAAAACCATTTCACTTGAATGATAACAAAATTATGATCTTATCCTTTGAACCGAGAAAAAATAACCATGGTAACATTATATAAAAGAAGTGGTAGGCTGCATATAACACAGTGCTAAGAGGGGAGTTACCTATAAATACATCAAAAGCAAGTAAATACCATGGAAATTAGAAGTAAAAAAAACCCACAAAATTATGAAAAGAACAGAAATGACCAACAGTGGGGTAAATGCAGAGTCAATAAAAGAGCTGAGAGTCAAACTTGGGAAGGGGAAAACTCTGAAGGATGCCCCCACCTGTTTTTTTCACTTCCAAAAACCATATCAGGTTCTCAAGGTAAGAGAAGACAAACCAATTTCGTTTTTAGGACAAAGAGAGAGGAAAACCAATTGCTCTGAAATATATTGCTAAGCGAGTCATTGCTGGTTCAAGGACATAATATGAACAGTGTATCTTTGATGACTGTAGTACCTGGATCAAATCAATGGCAGACATGCTGTAACAGAAAGAAAGGACTGTTACAGGGTACCCATGCCACACCCCAGAATGACTGGAGAATGGACTTGGATGAGTTGTAAGGCTATAATGTATGCTGTAGCACAACCCATACGAAGTTTTGAATTTTCTATAATTACTATTACCAAGAGATGATAGAAACTGGGATAAATTAAAGGAAGATAAAAAAGCAATGAATTGAAAATGCTTACAATAGAGTGGACACTAAACTAACCACTATGAATAACTATATTTTGAAGGGATTTTGCTCAGTTGATACAATGTTTGCTGAGTGTGTGTAAGCTCTGGGTTTGGTTCCCAGGCTTTATAAACTGAGTACAATGGCACACACAGGCAAATCTAGTACTGGGTAAGGGGAGGCCTAGAATTCAGATCAAGGTTGTTCTTGGCTGCATACCAAGTTTGAGACAAGCTTAAGATAGACTGAGATCTCATCTCAAAATAATAATAAAACTAACTTTTCAGCGATCTAAATATAAATTGTGAAAGGCAGAGATTGTAAAATTGGATCTTCAAATTGTTTTTTGTTTACTCAGCTTGGAATATCTACAGGAATTTCACCCTAAATACACAAAGGCAGGTTAGAGTGCTCTATGATGCTATGAAAAAGCAGGCATGGTTGGAGCAATGTCAGACAAAGACAATAAGGACAATGACCAGAGAGAGAACACTCCGTAAGTCTAAAGAGGGAAATCCTTCAAGAAAACTTGAAGACTCTAATGTGTGTGTGCACAACAGGAGAGCTTTGAAGTGGCACAGGCGAAATCTGGACTCTGAGGAGAAACTGACACCTACCCTCATGCCGAAGAACCAGCCTGCTACCATCTTAGGCTTAAAGGCCATCTTAAAGGCAAGACAAATTAGGTTCGTTTCTGCTTATGATTGCACATGTTTCTCAAGGGATGGCAATCATGTCTTTGTTTCAAGAAGTTATTAACCATCTTGCAACCCTGCTTTTTTTCCAAAAGGGTTGTTATGGCTGCTTTGTTTCAGTTAGCTGTAGTTACAACCACTTTGCAACCATATCTTTGCTTCTGGAGGGCCTTAGGACTAGATTATAGTGCTAATTCCCTGCTCATGTAATCCCACTTATTTTGCACACCAAATTCCCATTTGGAACCTGATGGGGGATGTCCTTCTGTATGCTGTGAATGTTTCTCTTATTGGTTGGTGGAAAAACCCGTTTCGGCCAATGGGCAGGCAGGATGTTGCCAGGCAGGAAGTATAGGTGGGGCTACCAGATTAGGAGAAGGCTGGGAACAGAAATGCAGACAGTAGCCGGAAAGACACCACGTAGCTGCTGAAGGAGTAACATGCTGGAGCATTATGGGTAAGCCACAGTCTTGTGGCAATACATAGCTTAATAGAATGGGTTAATAATTAACAGAGCTAGCCAATAAGAAGCCTGAGCTATCAGCCAAACAGCTTATAATCAATATAAGCCTTTGTGTGTTCATTTGGGACTCAACCACTGCAGGACCAGGTGAGACAGAAACTTCCATCCATAGGAATCCCTTACTCCTGACCTATAAAAAACGTGTATTCCTTACATCCAATGCTAACCTCTCAAACCCCACCTTAGGGGGAGGTAGGCCGTGTGCAGAATAAAAATGCTTGCTGTAATTAATTTGGCCATGTTGATTTGGGTCTGTGGTCTTTCTCCTCCCAAGTTTGGGATAAAAAAATGACTGGAGACTTTCCAGCCACCTTCAGTGATGCTGTCAGGACCCAGTTCAGTGTAACAGTACCAGTAGCCAAACTTATTGGACACTTACAGTATCCTTCATCCAACGGGAGCAGAGCACAAGTTCTTCAAAGGCCCACACAGGAAGATCACCACATTCTGGGATATAAAGCACACCTCAGCAAACAGAAAGGAAAAAAGAAAAAAGTAAGGCAAAGGATGTAAAGAACTATCTCAGACCATAAGAGAATTAAATTACATGTCTGGAAACCTCAACACATCTGCAGACTAAACAGCACTTCTGAATAACACACAGGCTGAAGAAGTTTAAAAAGCATATTTCAAATATTTTTATTAAAAAGAAATAGAAGAGAGTCAAATTCTGTGGATGCATCCAATGTTTGGGGGAGGAAGATGAAATTGAACTATTAAATGCATGTGCTAGGATCTAGGATCAATTCTTCTAGCTTCTGCCTTACCAGAGGAAAGAAGGTAAAACACACTCTAACCATGAGAAAATAACATAACAAGCAAATACTTAGCAAGGAGAAAGACTGTTATTGCTAAAAATGGTTAGGATTATCACAAAGCCAGAGAAGTCTATGGATTGTTGCAACCAAGAGAAACCTAAAGAGATGTGACAACTAAAACGCAATTCCAAACTCTGGATAAGACATCAGGACAGAAATAAGATGTTAGGTAAAAGAAAGGACTCCTAGTTACCACGGTGTGTAGTAAATAAAGTATCAGTGTTGTTTCGTAGCTTGGAGCATGGGTTAGAAATGTAGCTCACTTGGTTGGTATACCATGCTGGCTAACAGGCAAAATGTAGCACCCTGAGTCTGACCCCAGCATTTAATATACCCTTCATGATGGCACATCTGTGATCCCAATACTCAGGAGTTTGAGGCTGGGGCATGGATGTTCAAAGTCAAATTCAGCTACATTTGAACAGTCTAGATAATATAAGGTCCTATTTCGTGTGTGTGTGTGTGTGTGTGTGTGTGTGTGTGTGTGTGTGTGTGTATAATAAATGTAGCAACACTATACCACTATCTTTACGTTGTTATGACCCAATACCTGAAAATAAACATGGTTTATTTTGGCTTTCAGTTCTAGGTGGGGTCAATCCATCATGGCAGAGATGCTGTGGTGGTGGGACTTCGAGGCAGCTAGTCACACTACACCCAGTGTCAGGATGTAGAAACATATGAATACTGCTGTCTAGCATATCTCCTCTTTATTCAATCCAGGGCCCTACTCCATGCAACAGTACTGTTCCAGACTTAAGACAAATATCCCCACCTAGGTGAACCCAATCTAGAAACTCCTGCACAGACATGCCCTGAAGTTGTTGTCAAGGAGACTCTATGTCCCATCAGGTTGGCCTTCAAGGTCACCCACACTAATGCATGATGTTAATAATAAGAAAAATTAAATGTGTGGTAAATCTGAAAATTTTTCTAAAGCATAAAATCAATTAGTAAAGACTCTAAGAGAACATGATTAATAATTTTATTCAAAAATAGTTGAAAGTTTAAACGAATTTACAAATCCCCAAGAAAAACTCTAGGTTACCAAAATTGGCATTAGAAAATACCTGAGTATTCTTAACACACATTAAGGAGGTCAGTCTGTATTTAAGAATCTTTAGGCATAGATGCTGTCAACTTCTCCTGGTTTTATAGACAAATCTTCAAAACACATGGAAATGAAAGAAATCTTTTGAGGTGGGTTAGAAAGAATTTTTATGGGTTCACAGGTACAAGTTTAAGAAGCAGCAGAACTCCTGTTCCAAAAGCCATTCCCAACAAATGGATTACCAATGAGTGTTGTTATATATGGATTCATATGGTTTTTCTGGATGAGACATGGAGACATGTTCTGGTCAGTCCAGTTGTCCTACCCATGAGGCACCCATGTGCCTCTGCCCTAAGTGTTGGGATAGTTTCAGTCACAGCCCATGGGCAGGTTCAGGTAACTGAATAAAGGAGAAACTGAACAAATGGAATTATAACAAAAAAAAATCAGACCATGATGGAACACCCCCTAACCACTCTGGAATTTGTGGCCTCTTGTGAGGACATAGCCAAGGACATTTCTGGTTGTGACCAAGGACAAGAGTCAAAGTGTCAGTGTCTAAACCACCTGGCCAGGTCTCATCACCATGCTATGTGCACAATTACATATATTGGAGAGATTACAGGTGTGTGGTGGCGGAATGAACGCTTCATATAATTTAGAAACTTTCTTATTTATTCTTCTCTCATACATGACATCCTGACCATGGCTTACCCTCCCTCCACTCCTCACAGTTCCTTTGGTGGTGCATGTCTTTAATCCCAGCACTTGGGAGGCAGAGGCAGGCAGATCTCTGTGAGTTCGAGGCCTGCCTGGTCTACAGAGAGAGTTCCAGGACAGCTTCCAAAACAATACAGAGAAACCCTGTCTCGAAAACAAAAAAACAAACAATCTTACAGGGCATTGGTGGTGCATCTCTTTCACCCCAAGACATGGCACAACGGGTCCACGTACAAGATCTCACATTGAGGCTGGGCGAGGCAACCCCATAGGAGGAAAATGCTTTCAAGAACAGATAAAAGAGTCAGAGATACTCCATTCCCACTGCCAGGAGCCTCCCCAAAACACCAAGCCCAAAACTACAACATATACGCACAAGATCTAGCACAGGCTCATGCAGGTTCCGTGACTGCTGCTCCAATCTCTGTGAGCCCCCAGGACCCCTGCTCCGTGGATACCACAGGACATGCTCCCCTGGAGTTTTGACTCCCTCTGGCTCCCACAATTCCTCCTCCCCCTCTCCCACGGGGTTCCCTGAGCTCCAAGGGTAGGTACCCAATGGATACCTCCAACATGGGTATCCTCTTCCTCTCTCTGCCTTAATGTTTAACTGTGTGTTCCCATATCCACTTCCACCAACAGCCGATGGCAGCTGGATGTGGTACCAATCTATGAATATTACAGAGCACCATTAGGGATTATTTCATTGATTGTATCTGTTTGTTTGTTTCTTTGTTTTGACCAGTAATATTTAGGTCTACCCTAGGTCTCTGTTCCTGGTCATCCAGGCAGTCGGGCCTGGACTCCCTCCTGTGGCATGGGCCTCATTAAAACAGTCATTGGTTGGCCACTCCTACAAGTTCTGTGCCACAGTTGTCCTAGGACATCTTGTAGGCAGGACAGATTGTAGGTCAAACATTTTGTGGCTGGGCTGGTGCCCCGGTCCCACCACTGGAAGCCTGGCCTGGTTCAGGCTCCAGATCCTCTGTCACTAGTTCTTGTCAGGGTCACCCTTGTAGGTTCCCAGGAGTAACCACTGCATTAGGTTTCCATATCAGCCCCAAATGCCCTCTAACTCCAGTCATCTCTCTCTTCACTCTCTCCTTCCATCCTTCCCCGGATCCCTCCTCTTCCCATTCCCCACTTGGCCCCCAGTCGGCCCACAAAATTGATTCCATTTCCCCTTCCCAAGGAGATCCATGATTCCACCTAGAGCTCCCCTTGTGACCTAGACTCTCTAGGTCCGTGCATTTCAACATGGCTACCCTTTACTTTACAGCTACTATCCACTTAAATGCAAGTGCATACCACGTTTATCTTTCTGGGCCTGGGTTACCTCACTCAGGATGATTTTTATTTTCTAGTTCCATCTGTTTGCCTGCAAATTTCATGATGCCATTTTTAACAGCTGAGTAATACCCCATTGTGTAAATGTACCACATTCTTCTTATCCATTCTTTGGTTGAAGGACATCTAGGTTGTTTCCAGTTTCCGGCTATTATGAAAAAAAGCTATTATGAACATAGTTAAGCAAGTGTCATTGTGGTAGGATGGAGCAGAAATGACATAAATCTTACACAAATTTTTCGGAATAAAGATCAGTTATTTATATAATGAAGATATTAATAATTTTATTAATTAAAGTATTAAATAATTAAATAATTAAAATATTCATATTTTCAAAATATGAAAAATTCATAAAAGTAAAATATTGTAAGTCAGTCTCTTAAGAAAATAAAATTTAGCTGGGCAGTGGTGGCGCACGCCTTTAATCCCAGCACTCAGGAAGCAGAGGCAGGCAGATCTCTGTGAGTTTGAGGCCAGGCTGGACCGACAGCCTCCAAAACAATACAGAGAAACCCTGTCTCGTAAAACCAAAAAAAGAAAAAGAAAAGAAAATTTAAACACCCATGAAAGTAAATGAAGCTATCATACATACACTTCTGTACATATGATGGCAATGTAAAGAACCAGGAAGAAATTACATAACCATCTCAGTACTACACTAATTTAAGAGGATGTAATTCTAACAACTGATACCAAAACTTTGAGTAAATAAGAGATATGGGGTCAGTTTACTACTCTGATAAAGAGTGCATATGGAAACTACGGCAGCTATAATAGTTACTTGTCCGTCTTGGTGAGCTTGGGATGAGTCAAAGATCACTATCTCTTCCATTCACTATTATATTTGCAATCTTACTTATTTCAACAAAGAAAAAACAGAGTCTCAACAAGGAGAAAGAGAGAAATGAAACTGTCGTGAAAATATGACCTGAGAGTTTGCATGCCAATAACCTCTCCCCAGTACAAAAGTGTTTAAAGAAATTTTACAAAGCAGCTGCACATAAAACTAATATTTAAAATGAAATGTTTTCTTACATTTTGACATTAAAATTTAAAGATGCTATTTTCCACTCTTAAGGACATTCTCACATGATTTCTTCTACACCGAATACTTCAAGATATTATTGAGGAAAATTGAGCAAGGTCTGTAGAAGTGATGAGTAACTGCTTTTGGTAGGCTGGAAGATAAAATATTATGGAGGGTTTACAAAATTAGCAAGCAACATGTATCCCAATGTCTATCAGTTTATAATGCGATCAAAACCCCACCAAAGAGGAATGTGTGCTTGTTTATGTGTGCGTGCATTGGTAAGTGCAGTCTAAATTTTGTATGGAAGCAAAGGACAGGAGCAATTAAAGAGATATTGAGATATTGAAAATAAATAATAATTATGAAAATTTACACTAAAAGAGCCACATTACAAATCTTCGGTGATTGAAATGCTATTGTATTCACACAATAATCAAATAGGACAGAGTTCAAACTGTACCCAAACATGTAAAGTCAGCTAGTTGATAAGAAAGCTAGACATGAAGCATTGGGGAAATAAAGACCATTGTATTCAATGTTGCTGGGTTATTCGGGCATAGTATAGAAAAGGCAAATCTTATTTTTACCTCACATACCATGTAAATTTTGACTCAGCTTGAACAGGGTACCACAACAGTAATTGTGAACTAAACATGAATGCCAAAGCAATGAAGCTTCAGAAGAAAGCTTGTAGGAATATTTCACAGTGTTTGATGGACAAAGTATCTAGGATAAAAAATGTACTAATCATAAAACCAAATGACTGAAGGTAGGTGTACATCAAAACTAAGAACTTTCATATTAGAAGTTACTACTTTCAGAGTCAAATTGAAAATAATGGAGAAAGAGATACTTGAAATATGTATATTAGAAAGACTTCTGAAAATAATACATAATAAAGAACACCTACATATCAATACAATAAAAGTAAAACAGATAGTAAAATAAGAAGATATTTGAATAATTATAGGAAAATACCAAAAATGCCTAAAAAACAGGTTTTGAGGTTCACAAACTTTATACTACCTAGGATAGGCAAAGTGGAAAGGGTCAGAGACTGCCACGGTGTGGCACAAAACTTAAATTCGAATGTTCTACTAATAACAACATAATTTGTTTTAAAAATATTTAGCATAAACTAATAAAGCTAGTATGCATGTGACTGTTTATGGCCCAATAATTTTACTGCTAGATATGGTAACACAAATGTTCACATTTCACTACAAGTGTACCCTGTTGGTCAGTTGAGGCATTGTCTTTCATACCAACTTGAGACATACTTCTTGCTCTCATTTTTCTGTTTCCAGTACTTTCTAAGTCACCCTGTTTTCTGCTCTTCCACTGCTTGGTATGCTGAGAACTTGCCCCGTGTGATATGTCTATAATAGTTACATTTCATGTCACTGGGATAAAATACCTAGAAGGAAGGATTTACATTGGCTCACATCCTACCTAAGATGAAGAATTTCATCACAACAGAGGAGGTGGGACCCAGTCCAAAGTGGTAAGTGCTTGTTGCCAGGCCTCCTCACTTCCCTTGGTGGACCGAAAAATAGAGATAGCTTGTCGGAAAGCTGATTGACTATAACCCATGAAGTCTGCCCCTCTGCAATCTACTACCACCATGTCAACCCCTCCAAAAGCTTTCATGCCTTTTCAGAAGAGGGTCACTAGTGTGTTGAGACATTTCATATTCAAAGCACAACATTGACATCATACAAAACAACGTGATATCCACTTTAATATATGTGTTGATGGATTAGTTTCAACTCCAACATCTTTTTCCCTGCCTTTCTCCTTATTCCTTCACCTCTCAGTGTGAACTCATCTCTCTGTTGCTTCGAGCTTCATCGGCTGTGCCCCCTTCTAATGCTTCTAGCGAATTCTTCCCCCTTGCTGAACTACAGACAGAGTTTTATTCTTCCTTCTAATTTCTATCCGGTCTCCATTTCCTCCTTTGAATGGGCATCCACAGAACCTCTCACACTTAACACCGTTGTTTTGTCCACAGGCCGTCTCTTCCCCAGAGCTGCGGTTTCTCTAGCTCCGTGTGACTTCATCTAGTCCCATTCATTCTCTCTTCACTGCTCCCTCGTCACCAGGCCCTACAGAGAGGGGTGTTCATTCACTGCAATGCTGACAGTGCCAGCCTCTTCACCCCGTTTTCTTTCTGCCCACATCCCACCCATTCCTGGGATACTAGACTTCCATACATGAACTCTGCATCTGTGTTGTTGGTTAGACTTGGCTCCAGCAGGCCGCTCTTGGGTAATACCTGTTGACATGTGTTTACCTACTCTGCAGAACGACACACAGATAGTGTTTGTGTGCTTACGTATTGTACGTGTTAAGTTACCCAAATGCAGGGACCGTTTTTACTCTCACATTTTTGAAGTGACAGTGGTGGTGGCTTTAGTGTTGTGTCTCCCTTCCTCCTTTGACTCCCACAAAACGTCTGAAGGGCCAGCTCCCTGGCTCTGCACCAGAGACTTGGTCTCTGAGTGGCAACACATGCCAGTGCTTCCCTGTGGCGTGTGAGTCAGCAGCCACGAGTTTGCATTTTGGAAATAGTTTTGGCAGCTGGGGGAATTATCCTGAGGTAGTTGAGGCTGTTATCTCTAAGTGGAGAGAAAGAGTAATCTGAGGGTGAGGTCAGGCAGCATGGAGTCTGTGGAGGACTAGCAATTAGGCTAAACAACAGCAGCCTGGGAAAGGTTAGAAACAAACACTCCGCTGAAGCTGAATGTGAGGTAGAGCCAGAAAATTCCTGGGAAACCACACAAGCCAAGCTTCACATTTCACAGATAAGGAGCCCAGAGAGGCTGTTATGAAGTCCAAAGTTACATGAGTAAGTCGACGGCAGAGCCCCAATAATACTCCATTGCTCCAGTTCCAAGGGCAAGGGCAGGCTATCCACCACTCTGTAATCCCCAGATGTTTGCCATTGTGTGCTCAGAACCAGCATGTTGGTCTTTTCTTCTGTGCCTCTTGACATCAGGGAGTCCTTACCAGCACTGCTAACCAAAGGTTTAGCAACCCATACTAAAGACACCACCAATGACAGCAACTTCCCAGGATCTCACTGTCTAGCTTCTATCTAGACTGTGTCTTCTTCAACCAGAAGTCTTGTGAGGGGACACCCATGTTTACACCAACTCCCCAGCTTCATAGTCTCATGGCTATTTCTGTTATTTCTCCACAGAAGTCCTCTCTCAAGGCCATGATCCAGATGTTGCCACTGTCAAGAGGTGTTCTATCTCAGTTCAACAGGACAAGAGTGATGAAATACTGTGGTGGGTAGATGAAGCAAAGCAGAAACTGTTTATCACAGTTCTGGAAGGCGGACCCAGACTTCAGGCACCAATACGATGTCTGGTGAGGGCAGTTTTCTGGTTCATAAATGATGTCTGCCAACTGTAGTCTCATGTGACAGAAAGAAGTATAAATCTCTCTGGGCCTCCCCTTTGTTTTTTTTTTCTCTCCTTTCATTCCTTTCTTGAGATATTTTTGCTATAGAGGCTAGGCTGACTTTGAACTCATGATCCCCCTGCCTCAGCCTCCTGAATTCTGAAATACAGGTCCATGTATAAGGGCACTAACACAATTCACAACAATGGCACTAGCACCATTCACAACAATGGTGTTTTCATGCTAATTACCTCCCAACCCATCTTCTAATCCCATAGACTTCTGAAAGCACTTCCCTGCAGTAAGATTTCTTCATGCACAGGGGAATCTCTCACTAGTCTTCTTCTAGACTCTAAGTGTGATGCTCTAAGATTTCTATTCCAGAAAGATTTTCCTGCACTAGGTTACCACTCTGCTCCTCAAATGGCCCCCAATTCTAGCTGTATCTCCCTGTACTCTCTCCCTCCATTCTTTCTGTCAAGTTGTTTCAGGAGTCCTGTGGGGACTCCTGAAAATCCCAGGCTGATGTCAAGACAGAGGGTCACTCTCTGAAAACTGATAGTGGGGCCACATTGCCAAGAAACACATCAATACAACTTCCTGAATGTAGAAGGGAACAGCTGGTGCCTGCATGGAGCCTTCCGTCCTGCTTTCTAGTCTCTTCGGTGCAGAAAGGTACTCTGCAGGGTACTGAAAGAGAACCCCGAACATCAAGCCAGCCACAAAGCCTTTAACCCACAATCTGTCCAGTCTGCAAGATGCGCTGGGACAATGGTGGCAAAGAACTTGTGAGAGTGGCCAACCGACGTCTGGTTCAGCTTGCAGTCCATGCCATGAGAGGGAGCCCATGAATGACACTGCCTGGATGGCCAGGAACCAGAGACTGGGTAGCTTAGAGACCTAGGGTAGAACCAAATACAACCGGCAAAATATAAAATTAGAAAATCAACGAAATTATCCTTTGATATTAATTATAATGTTGTACAGTTAACGATATTCTGCTATATTCATAGACCAGTGCCCTGTCCAGTTGTCATTAGAGAGGTGGGAGTGGTGCAGAGACTCACAGCCAGACCTTCTTCAGAGAGAGGTCTCTATTAGGTTCCTCCCCTCAGAACTCTGTGAACCCTATGGAAGACGTAAGGGAAGATTGTAGGAGGGCATGGGGGACAGCAGGAGAACATGGCCCATGTGGGCTTGCAGAGACTGAAACATCAAGCAAGAGGAAGAGGTTTGCACCACGCCCTCAGCAAGCAAGAGGACTGCATAGGTTTGCACCACGCCCTCAGCAAGCAAGAGGACTGCATAGGTTTGCACCACGCCCTCTGTGTCTATGTTAAGCTGTTAGCTTGTTGTTTTTGTGAGATCCCTAACAGTGGGAGCTGTGCCTATGACTCTTTTGCCTACTCTGGGGACTCTTTTCCTCCTGTTGGGTTGCTTTGTCCAGCCTCGATATGAGGGCTTTTGCCTTGTATCTTCTTTTATTGTATTTTGTTGTTGCCTCTTGGAGGCTTTTCTTCTGAAGGGAAATGGGAGAGGTGTATCTGGGCGAGAAGGGAGTTAGAAAGGATCTGGCAGGAGTGGAAGGAGGAGAAATTGTGGTTGGGTTGTGTTGTATGAGATAAGAATCTATTTTCAATTAAAAAAGGGAAGAAATCACTGAATTGTTGCATTAGAGTTATCATTTCTGCTCTCACATGTGTCCTTGGTACAGTCCAACAATCTTTTATGCTCGTTTTTCCCCATGTTTGCCACATATCAGCAAATCCAGAGTTTGAAATTGCCTCCTCCTTTTGACTCACAACTTTCATAAATGATCCCATCTCCTGGGATGCTATATAAATGAAGGCTGGTCTTGTAAACACATTTCTAACCTCCTACAGTCAGATGATCAAACCTTGGCCCCCTCTTTCCCTCTTTGACTGATGGAGAGATTTATATGTGTGCCTATTTACTTCTCTTCAGCTTCCTTCCACATGAGGTGAACAGAAACAGTAATCATTTCAAAAACAAAGAGAAAGTAGGCCCTTCCCTGTCCCTCTCTGCATTGGTTCAGTAAATCAATGTCTAAAACTTAGTTTCTCTGAGTTTCACACATACTCATTTACATCCAAACACAAACACACATTTGCATGAAGAGGTTCTTATAAGCCAATAAAATTAACACTTTTATTTAGTAACAAATCACCTTAACAGAATTCAGGGAAAGACTGATGTTGGTGGATGTTATCTTTGGCCATTTTGCTTTTATGGTCTCTTAGGTAGTTTGGGCTAGTTCTACCAGTAAGGAGAAGTCAATTCTCAGCAGTTAACGGTACATAGTTATATACTGACATCATTTGAAGTGGGACTTTTCCAAAATCCCAACTTTTCATTTTGCAAATTTCTAAATTAGCAAGTCAACTTTGGACTACTTCATAAAGCAGTTTTGATACTCCTGAGTTCCAGGCATGCATCCCAGAATTTAACTAAGCAGCAACTGCACCAATGATATTTCCCTCATAAACACCATCTCCACTGGGAGAAATTACTTAGTCATCTGCAGATCAGAACATCAGACACTTTGATGGCCTAGATTTGGTAGAAAACATATTCTCTGTTTCACACAGGAAAGCCAAGAGGTATGAAAAGATGGAATTCTCCCAGGAAATCTCAGTGTTGGTCCTTCCCATATAAACACAAGTGTTCATTTTAGTGTTTACTGATATCCTCAAGGTTGTCATTAACAACCCAGACAGGAGGAAGAGAACCAGTGTGTTCCATGTTTTTGCTAACTCCCAGCATTTCACTGCAGCAACTGAAACTCCAGTCTGATAGCTACTATGCTGCTCTGTGCCTCATGTGTGTTAGAGAGACATACTCAGACTGCAAATGCCCTTTTTTGACCCTCGGGTCTGACATTGAGGTCCTGACCCCACAAAGAAGGACAGAGCATAAATAATAGGGAACTTGTGGGTTTGGTCACAACTTATTCCTAACCTTGTTTCACTTGGAGCAAGGTGTTCACAGCTATACCTCTTTCTTTGAGTGTGTTTGCAGTTAGTAGGTGACAGTCCTTGAGCTAAAGCGGCCCATATGAATGACACCTATTTTTCTTAAAGTTATTTTGCCTTATGTCAGAAATAACTTCACATAACTCATTACTTATCTGTATTGAATCTGAAATAAAGTTGCATGCCATCGGAGAGTTCATGGAGTCAGGCACACATGCTCCTAATACGGAAAGCAATAACATAGGGCTTAGGGAACTTAAACACCCAATTGCTCGTTATCCTCAGTCATCTAAGAACAAAAGAGGAAAAGTTAGGACTCAATTTATTCTACTGTTTTCAAGTATGGCATTTGGGGAGAGGAAAGATGGGATGGGAGGCGGGACAGTAATTGGAAATAACCATAAGCTGAGTATCTTCTGGAATGTCCAACCAAGTTTAGGAGGATTTATGAATATTTAGTAAGCAGAGTGATTCATGGATTCCAAGAAGGAGTGGGAACGTTGCCTTTGGTACTTGCTATCAACATTTCTACAATGTGACATTGGCCTAGAGGCCCTGGACACCAGATCCCAGCACAATAAGCACAGCAAATTAAATGGAGCTCTAGAGGGTATGGACCAGAACCAGGAAGTTCTCTTTATTAATGTGTTCAGTGGAAAAGTCACATTCTGATTACATTGTTTCCTTGCAGATAAAGGTGGGAACAGCATCGAAGAAATGACATCTCAGGCTTTTGGCAGCCAGGTTCATTTCCCGGTGCATTTGGTACAGTTAGGATTTGACATCATCCAAATTACCCACTCCTGGGTTAAAGACGAAGCCCCCTCCCCATTTTCTCATGCTGCCTCTCTCCTCACTCTGACATTTTCTTGGCTGCGGCTGAAACTTTGACACATAAATCCCACTTGTCAAATAATACTGTAAAACAAGCATCCAAGTGTCAGCACATGGTCCGCTAGTCTGGGGACTCGAGAATAGACCCAGGGACACCTCTGTGGCACTGTGGTGGCTTTCATCTGCCTCCAGACATCTGCAAGCAATTTGAAACTAGTTTCCAATGCAGCTAGCTAAGTTCTTTAGCCTGGTAATGTAGCAGCCAAAAGAAAGAGCTAGTGTCATCAGAAAGTCTTTGCTCTAATGAGTAGATAAAACCGTGGGGTTTTAAGACCTGCCTCAGACCAGTCCGATAGCATCCGTCATGTCTGAAACTGCCTTTTACTTGCAAACCTCACCACGAACCTCTGGCCCACTAAGAGATCATCCCTATGCTCCTACCCTCAACCCCCCAGGCTCACATCTGTGACTCTGAAAATGGCTGCCACCCTGTAAGGACTTCTGAGGGCACCATGACATCTAAACCTGAGATGCTTCATTCCCACTTGGGGATAAGAACATCCTCAAAGGCAAGATATGGAAAGTCTTGTGAAATCAGAGAGAAGTGGGTAACGTCTGGGACAGCCAAACCTGTAAGATACCTGTGATGGCTCCTCATTCTTTAACAAACAGGGTTTCCTGTGGAGACTGTGGGTGAGTGTGTGGTAATGATTCCAAGTTCAAGTGCAGAGGTGAAGAGGAAAATCAAGGCAGGGGTGGTCCATTTAGAGGACACCATATGCAAAGTATCAGGCCTTTTCTTGGCCAAAGCGCACCCCACTGAGAGTCAGTTTGCTCTTCCGCACAGTGGGAATATAAAGCTACATTGCATTCCTTCTCTTTTCCCTTCCATCCTGCCTTTTTCTTTCTTCCTCGGGTTCTTCCTTTTCTTGCTATTTCTGCAGCAGGAAACAAGCAGAAGGTGCCTTCCAGAAGTGGCTCTTCAGAAGATCTGCCCTCGGGGCCCAGCTCCTGTACCTCTGTCTCCTGGATGGACTTCTTCAGCTTCCTGTTCTGTGAAACCAGACTAAGCAAGATGGGGAGAGTAACAGAATGGATTCTGAATGCCACTGATGCCAAAATAATTTAAATCCTCCCCTATGCACAGAAGCTTGAAACAGACTGGAAGAAACTCTTCCTAAGTTTGATAGTAACTCTCAGCAGTACAGAACAATCTATTATAACAAGGCTAAAGAACACAGGAAACAGTAAGGAAAAGATTTTTCAGCTTTGCTGAAGGAAATAATTAAATTATTTTGTTTTTTTTAAATAAAATGATAAAATAATAGTACCTTTATAAAGCAAAGTGGACAAAGAAAATGCAGGCAAAATTGTAGTGAACAGCATTATATAAATGAGTCATGCATTTAATTCAAATATTGTCAAATTATAGAGATTGTAACATAATTACAACTTCCAATTTTTGCAATATGTTGTGATCAGCTACAACTATACAATAATATTCTCTTACATCTCACAGTTTTATTCTTTTATCAATGACAACCCCTTAAATCATGCAAGCCTCAGATTCCAGTAAAACTAGATTTGTTCCTGCAGCCTAGGAGCTGAAGAATTGTTGATTGATGAAGGAATCATAATCTTCTATGGATGCAGCCAGGCTGCACAAGCTCTGGGATAATTCCTATTGGTTTATATTTGGGTGCTCCTTATGCCTGCATTTTTGTCTGCTCTCTGTTGTGAACACAAAGTTACTGAGACCAGTAAATGTAAAAAGAACAGAGTTGTATTTGTCTGGAGGCTGAAAAGTCTCAGAACACAGTGCCAGCAATTGCTCGTCATCTGCCCAGGTCCTCCTGCTGCATCTTCCCCATGGAAAGCATCACACATAAGGGTAGCAGTGGCCCAGGTCTCCTCCTCTCTCTTATAGTGCTCCTCTTGCTGTCATGGGGGCCCATCCCTACTCTCATGCCTTTTTCTAATCCTAGCTGTCTTCCAATTTTCTCCAAGTACTATTAGCATATGACGACGAGACTGAGTTCCCATCACAGAAACTTCTGAGACGCCCATTCAGACCCTCCCCTGTTTTCTGCCCCTCTTCTCCAGGTCTGGTTCTCACACTCACCCGCAGTTCACGCTCTCCTGTCTGAGTGTCCTGCCATCAGGACCCAGAAATCAGTTGTGTTCTCTGCATCTCATGTCTCCATTTCTCTGCCTATACCCGTGCCACACTGGTCCTCATGAACTCGTCTTCTAGGACCTTGTCCTCAGCTGTGTGGGGGTGCAACTCTGGTAATTAACTGCCTAAATATTATGCTATGCATACAACCATGTAACCATGTCACTGATGAGTTTCTCCAAACTCTGAGCTAGCTGTCTAAAAGTCAGGTACCCACTTTTGGAGATGAGGAGGCAGGCACCGCTCCCTCCCCACCCCCACCCCCCCATCTCTGAATGCAAGCCCTTGCTTTTCTTCCTGGGAAATGGTTGCAGTCTGGAGAGCTCTCCAGGGGGAAGCTCTTGTTCTACAGCTGGAATGGTGGGGGGGGTTGCTATTTAAAGACATCGGCTGCCTTCGCTGTTAATGTTTTCACAAACTCCTTCCAAGTTGTTTGGATAATACAGTCATCCAGGAGACAGATCCACAGGCCTAAGCATGCAAAATTTTGTGCCCATCTCACAGCAGTCTGATGCGCTGTGAGAAACAACTTCTGTGCATGTTTTCCTGTAGCACCTGTGTTCCACACCTCCAACGAGGTCATTTCCTGCTGAGTGGAGTTCTAACACCATTAGGCTAGCCACCAACATTATCAGCCTGTGCTTGCTCAGTTTGTTCAGTGACCATCCTTTCAGTCCCGTCTCAATCCACTGAGCAGCTCCCAGACCATTATCTGTCTGACTATAAAAGCCCAAAGAACCAGCATGCACTGTGGTCTCATTGTCCCCGTGATAACCATGCTTACCTTTGAAAATACAATGCACGTACTTCTATGTGGAGTTCTCTCTGGGTATAGGCTTACTCTGCACAACTTTTCCTTTTAGTCAGAGTGAGCTCTTCCAGCCCGGAACATTCTATGTTCTCAGATATATTGCCTATTTCCTGCCCCATGACCCTGACTACTACTCATGAACCTGGTAACAAGTGTGTTAGTGCATGCAGTCTAGAGGATGAGGTAGGAAGATCATGAATGCAAGGCCAGCCTGGACTACACAGTAAGGTCTCAAAGGAACTGCCACTACTACAATATTGAAGTAGTTATCATAGGAGAGGGTCACAAACTCTCTCATTCTTCCTACTTTATCAGAAGGTCCTGTATAGTTAAGCGTGTATGTTTAAACACATACCAGGGAGGAGGCTGGGAAGGTGTACCATGGTGCCCCTGTGCTCACAGCACTGGTTCCCATCAGGATTGTTAGGAGGCTGAGCTGCCTGGGCTCTGGGATAGACAACAGAAGTTGTCTATTTACCAGATCCCCAAGTGCTGCTGACAATAGTAGTCCAGGACTCTCACTCTGAACACACCTGCAAAGGTCATACAAATAGATTTGCCTGGGCTCATCTTTCAACAATTACACAGGATCCCTGGGGACAGGCCCGGGCACCATTAGGCTAGGATTCCTGGTGCTTTTGTTACGAGCCAGTGTTGAACACACGTAGAAATCATAGTATTAAGTGAGGTTCCCTTCTCCTGGAACACCCTCTCCCTTAGCTTGTTAATGTCTCACCTATCCTTATATGTCAGCTCACTTGCAATGTTCTCCCTGATTGAATAGCCCTGACAACACACGTAAAATTAAAATCTACATCCACTAGTTACCTAAAACAAATGAAAACCCATGTTTACATAAGATTCTCTAGTAATTTTATTTGAAATTAGGGCCAATATCCAGAAAATTTTAGTCCGTTTTTTTAGTACATTAACACAGCGAAGTACTACTTGCCAAATAAAAAGAATGGTCCCCTTCTACATGACGTCATGTGCTTACTCACACTGTACGAACGGTGCTGCACTAAAAGAAGGAGCCCTAACTTGAAGGGGACAGAAAACAAATTAGTAGTGTCGAGGGCACCACAGGAGGGAATGGGGTAGAAGGAAGAAGGAGAAACTCAGTGAGCTGTTAGGCACACACTAGCATGATTGCAGCACGGCTACACAGCCGTATGTAATCCTCATGGAACGCTGCAATGCTGAGCTTCACCACGTGTGAATTATGCCTCAGAAAAACCCACTTAAAATCTTTCACATAGCTGAAATGGAAAACTGACCAAGGCAGTTTCGATAGTCCTTCTAACTATATGGGATAATTTCTAAGAGAATTCCAAAGTGAAATACCAGTTTTTTCGCAGATACTAAGCAATGAAATTTAAGATTTAAACAATAAGAAAAAAATGGCATTAGTAAAAGTTTAAAAATCTGTAATATTGGCCCTAATTGCAAATGTAATTTAGTCCCATTATTAACATACATTTTACCCTGGCCTAATAAAAGCAACTACAAATAATGGTACCCCAGTAGGAATAAGTTGAGTTATCTTAAATATTTACTTCTAAACAACATTCTATAATAAAAAATGACATGTCTGTTTCAGTTTCTAGATAAATAAAATAAGCTCTCAATACATTATCAATGAAAGTGGTATGTGTAGGTCTACATGAAAAAGAACTCAGAAGCTGCTAAACCAAACCCAGTGCTTAAGGCATCATCTTTGATTGAATCCTGAGTTAGAATCAAACAAAAGAGAAAGCTGGGATGTCACTTGAAAAGACATAAAGATCATTGATTTGGTAATGTGGTTATCTCCTTATGTTCAAGAGATGTGGGTTATGATAGATACATGGAGGTGAAATGCCAGTGTCTGAAACTTATCTATAAATGGTTCATCAAAAACATACAAATAAATGAGTAAATAATAGAATATGCAATATGAACAAACCCATCAAGCTAGATTGGAGCATATTATATTTAGTGTTGTGCTGGTCTTCACTTTGTATATAAAGTTGAAAATTTTCAAATTAAAGGTTAAGAGGAAAACAACCGAGGGGGATAACTGTTGCCTGGCCTGGTTGGTGTAGAGTAAGGCCTACTCAATGCTCATGGCCGGGTTGGCATGAAACAAGGCCTACCCCAACATACATGACCTGGTTGGTGTGGAGCAAGGCTTACCTAACACACATGGCCTGGTTGGCTGCCGTGGAGCAAGGTCTCCCAACACACAATGGTACCACAAGAAACAATACACTTACCAGAGTTTGAAATAAGCAGTTAGCTGTTTGAGCTGCTGAGCTGGGGTCGGATGTGTGTGTGTGTGGGGGGGTGCTCAAAAGTTGTTAGAACACCTAAGGCATGAATTTCTATTGTTATAGGTTCGAGGACAGGCTACAGTTTTTTTTTAACTGAGAATCTGCAAGACGCATGCAGCCCTAAAATATTTTAGTTTCTAAAAAAGCAACAAGCCATAAAGTTATTAATTCTAATTCTAGCTAAACAATTGGCAAAAATGGGTGTTTCCCCTCAAATTCCTTCAGATGAGATGGAAAAGCCCAGTCTTTCTTGGAAACCTGCAGAAAGGTTTCAAGGGGATTGCTTTTGGAAGCTACAGTAATACCACTAACCAACTTAATAATTAACAACCATTTTCCATCACACATGCTTACTGAGAATCACAAGTAATCAAGTTTAAATGCAAGGGGCACAAAGTCTTCATAGGAAATACTTCAGTCTTGTTATTCATTGACAGGCATTTGGGAAAGCATGGATGTCTTTCACCAGCTAGATGTTTTATGGCAAGTTAAATGTTATTCAAAGAATACTATGTGGTCTAGCAGACTAGTTTACTTGAAAGGAGAAATGAGTATTGAGGAAAGAAATAGACAAACAAACAAACAAACAAAAAATGGAAAATAGAGATGGGAGGGCATCCAGGGAATACTGCCCACGTTTATTATTCAAAGTTCTTATATACTACATTCAAAAAAGGGAAGAATGCAAAAGACTTCCTTACAAATAACACAAGGAACAAACAGATGCTATTATCTCTTCAGTACCCAAAACATCAAGTAACCACACCCTGAACTAAAGAATTATGTTTAGGCAATGCAACCAGTGACCATACCTTAGTCCAAACATCCTCCAGTAACTACACCTTAGGCCAGCCATTCTGTCATTTAATCTTGAAAGTAGGCTTAAACTCTCTGACCTTCAGTCAAGATGGAACAGAGTCAATTCTGTGGGCTTCCACAGAATTCTGTGGGGAGAGAGGCCATGCGGGGTAAGAGATGGCAGCAGGAGCTCCTGTTAAACAGTAGCGCTCTCCAAGCCCTGTAGAAACTGAGTGGGCATCCCAATAAAGGGTTTTCTATTTTTGAGAGTGTCATTTCAATATTGAATTTTAATAAAATTCAAACCAGGCTTTTTGTTTTTTAGTCTTTTTAGCCAGGTGTCAAAGATCTGACCAGATGTATGGCAGCAGAGTCCTCTTCTGTGAATGACCACAGGCACTTTGATGTTCACAATAAGTAAAAGGAATTTAGGCTGATTATTCTCTCACTTTCTCTCTTCCAAAAGGTCATCCTAGTGAAGAGCATTCTCCCTGATTTATGCAGTTTGGAAGGAGGCCATGAATTTGGTTTTCCAAACCCACTCATTAAATCACACCTCTCACCAGGAGATGGTGGTGCCCACTTTTAATCCCAGAACTCCAGAGGTAGGGACAGGCAGATCTCTATAAGTTTGAAGCCAGCTTGGTTTATAAAGCAAGTTTCAGCATAGCCAGGGCTACACAGAGACACCCTGTCTTAAAAAATAAAATAAAAGGAGGAGAAATCCTTTCTCTCTGGGTTTTTCCTTTCATTTTTTCTTTTGTTCCATCTTGCTTTTGTAATCTTGAGAAACACAGAGCATGTCACACACCAGTCATTGATTTGAACTTTGTTCTTCTGTCCAAAGCATTACTTTTAAGAGATCTCCTGTAGACAGAATTTCTTTCCTGCCAGGTCCCACCACCCTTTAGCTTCAAATAAACACACTGATGCTTATATTAATTATAGCCTGTCTTATTGGCTAGCTCTCTTTATTATTAACCCATTTCTATTAATCTAATTATTTCCACGTGGTCTTATCTTACCAGAGAATGCTCCAGCATGTTACTCTTTCATTGGCTACATGGTGTCTCCCTGGCCACTCCTCTCTGTCTCCTCTCCCCAGAATTCTCCTCATCTGGTAACCCCACCTACACTTCCTGCCTGGCTACTGGCCAATCAGTGTTTTATTCATCAACCAATAAGTGAAACATATATACAAAAAGACATCCCCAAGTTTACCATACATTGGCAGGGTCAGCATATTAATTTTCCCTTTGCAAATCAACAAAATTTTCAGAATTTAAAAAGTCAATGTGCCTACTTCTGCACAACCAGCCTAGAGTTTTCTCTGATGATCATCCAGTGTCCTGCCTGCTGATGGTAGGGCTTAAAGGCAAAACCTAAAACCCCACCAAGATTCCTAGGGAAACCTATAGCAACATATTGTGAAGGTCAGGATGTAAAGCCAGCCACAGCCACAGAAACTGGATAGTGGTAGCATACATCTTTAACTCCAGGACTCAGGAGACAGAGGCAGATGGATCTCTGTGAGTTCAAGGCCACTTAGGGCTACATGAGAATGAATCAGTCTAACAGAGCTTATGCCTTTAATCTCAGCACTAGAGAGAGTATTCAAGCCTGTATTGTTGAGCACAAAGCAAACAAGAACTTTGTACGCAACAGTTTTATCACTATCATATTTCAAAGCAAATAACTAAACAGTGCTTTTATCATTTTATACATGAAAACAATATCCTCTGACTACAAACACCCTACAGAGTTTCTTTTAAAAGGAGGCAGCATATGAATTTCAGAATGCATGTAGAGGAGCAGCCTAGGACATGTGGTGTGGCTACTCCTCCATTAATTATCATTACTCTATTGCCGGATCTCACCATGGAACATTTGGGCAGAGAGACCATCTTACATAGTGAATGATAATAGATCACTTACTGTTCCTATGGCCTTAAGCAAGTGCTTTATCATCTGGCTGCCTTAACGCTTCCTTCATCTTCTCTTGGGTAGAAACAAAGGATTTGAATGGTAAACTATTTTTAAAAAATCATTAGCACAGCTCAGCCCCTAGCACATAGAGAACAACTATTACTAGTTATCCTTCTTAATTTCTTCCTAATTCTAGACATTCTATATCCCATTTGCTTCACAGCGTAAACACACTGCCCTATTTCACCATCCAAGTTTCCCCAAGAAACTGTGGTACTTTGGGTGTTCACTGGGCACTGTTCTAGGAAAAGAGATGTGATTTGCCTGCTTAAGCCTTCCTATTCCACAGATGAGAAAAGCATTATTTGCACTCCAGGCATGCTACTTCTGGTAATGCTTTCCCATAATAATCACCCTTCCTAGGAACCATAATTGATTTTACTCTACAAAGGAAAAAACACCGAGGCTAAGGATAACCCTGAGATTTCATAAGCAGCTAGTAGTAGAGGCTGCATTCAAATCTGTGAACTCTGACCTTAGATGATTCTATACTTTCCAATGTAGTATCCGTCAGGCCCCATAATAAGGTGCTTACATTACATGGTAAAGGAAGGAATATACAAACAGTAGAGAGATGCCATGTATCCTGGACTCAAACAATAGAGAGGGGAAAGGGTGAACTCAGGGCCATTTGTGCGTGTGTCTTGAAGGGCAAACTTGAGTCTGCTGACTCAGGACTCTGCACACAACCACGGCTCTACACATCGCACAAGCGCTCTTACTAATCTGATACCATTCTTTCCTTGGAAACAAAAACGAGGTCCAGGTAGATAGATCTGATCTATTTCTTCCCAAGTTCAGAGGGATGATAACTAGCAGAGTAGGGTTAGACATGGATTGCAACAAACTGAAGGACCACGAAAATGTTAAGGTTACACAATATCTGTACTTTTATGATGAGGGAAACCAGGTCAGGAAGACCTTGAACAACCTCTCCTACATCACACAATCAATGCTGGATGTGGAAACAGAAGCTGCCATGTGGAGATTGACAACCTGGTAGAACCACAGCACTAATGAGAGAGACACACACAGAGAGAGAGAGAGAGAGAGAGAGAGAGAGAGAGAGAGAGAGAGAGACAGAGACAGAGACAGAGACAGAGACAGAGACAGAGACACAGAGAGACACACAGAGAGAAACAGAGAGAGACAGAGGGGGGAGATATTATTGACTGTGGGTTTAGACAGTTTTAGAATTAAAAAGAAAGGTGGCTGTCAGAGGGTGAGAGTTGGTCGTAACAGGGAGTCACTGTCGGAGAGAAGTTTGCATTAAGTTTGACAATGTTCTAGGTGGTATAATGGTCACACAACAGTATATAAGTCTTCAGTGCCCACCTAATTGCACATCTAGATGTGGTATAAGTGGAAAAAATATATATCTCTTATCACAACATCAAAAATAGCAGCTAAAGGAGAGAAGTGTTAGAGTTATCCAATCCAAAGGGTCTACTGTGCTGCAGCAAAGTCAGAGTGACAATCTTTGACCTCATTGTACATTGCCTCTAATTTTAGACCTTACACAAGACAATATATCCTCTGCTCTTTCCTACGGAGAATACAAGGCAGAGGCTTATTGAGATCCTGGGAAAGTCAGGAGCCATGTAGGAAGAGGTTGGCTTCTGATAGTCCATGGCTTGGGATGCAGCTGAATAATGACACTCATTCTCCAAAGTGGCCACTGACAGAAGAGGCCTTGACCTCATGATCAGTGAAAGAATGATCAGGCCCAGTATGGTCTTGGCTGGATCACTCAGAAATACAGAACAACCTTCAAGCGTGAACAGATTTCCAGATTTGGTAGGTAACTTTTGCTTTCTTACACGTAATATGGAAAAAGAGAACAGAATCTTGGGAAATAAAAACCTACAGTTGAGGCAGCTGAGACTTACCTCAGTCCTATCCTTTCTCTCCGTGAGTTGCAATCTTACCTGTACAGGGAGAGGCTTTCATATTGACAAAGACAAATGCAAGTATTAATGTTTAGGGTGTCTGTTAGGAACATGAGGCCCTCATATCTGCTGGGTTTTAATTTTAAGCTCATTCAGAAAATGGAAAATAAAATATCCTACCACACCATTGCTTACAGCTGTCACTGGCAAAGCTGCTAACTGCCTTCTGAGGTTTCAAGCATGACCTGGGGCTAGTTTTCCTTCAAAATGTATTCCCCACCCTCCAGATTTTATGAAGCTTTCTAAGTGGAATTGCATGCAGTCCTGTGAAGGTCAAACTTAATTATTTTTATTTTGATATTTTTTAATCTTAACTTAGTAATTTTCCAGAAATGAAGAGTTGTTTACACTATGATATGAACCTTATGTTGTAACACTTACCCTCACCATAGCTTTATGACCCAGAGTCTGGGACTCCAACTGAATCCTTCGTCCCTATTGACCCCACACAGGAACCTAAGCCCTGGTGCTTCCACTGATGACAACCATAATAGAGAAATGTAAGAACTAATATTGGCATAATATTCTATGAAAGAAATGTCTACTGCTGTGTCTAACCCATGGTGTGTGGAATGCATCCCGTGGTGCAGAAATATCAGATGAGGTCAACAAGCTAAGAGAGAGGAATACTGGGTTTGACCAAATAAATCAGGAGACAGAGGAGAACTGTGTGTCAGGAAGATTGAGCCATCAGTGTGACACAAAATAGGTGGGTCTAGTGGAGGGCAAAGCTTGCTATAAACCAGATTAAGGAGGGACTTACATCCCATGCTGAGGAGTTGGACCTGTATTTAATAGGCGCTACAGTTGAAATAGGCCCAGTATTAAAAACGTAATCCCCAGCCTAGTGAAGTTTTGTGGTTTGCAAAAAAAACTTTTAGGGGTGGGTCCTAGTGGAAGGAAGTCAGGCCACAGGAAGCACACTATTGCAGGGTATATCCAGACATCTACCCCTCCTCTTTTTGCTTCTCAGCCTCCATGAGGTTAGTGGACACTTTCCCCCCTACACTTTCTTCCCAACATGGTGTTCTCCTCACCAGAAGCCCCAGAGTGATGAAGTCAAGTGACTGGGAACTGATAAAACAGACTGGGAACTGAAAACCCTGACTCCGTGAGATAATATAGACATTCTTTCTTTTTAAGCTATTTATCATGGGCATTTTGTTACAGCGGAAGACCACTGACAGAATATGGCAGTATTTCTAGAAACGTGACCCTTCAGAATTAGATTCTTCTGAGGATACCTGAATGCACCCTAGAACTAGTGAGTTTCAGTTTAGGTTTGGAGAATTAGAACCAGCTCCCACGTGGTTCTTTCTGTAGACGAGGTTGTGCTACAGAGAACCAAGGGAGCTTGTTCTAACAGATTTAGAACACAGAGCTTTGTCTTATTGGAGGGATTTCCACAGCCATGCTGTTTGAGAAAACCAAGAAACTTCACTTCCAGTAGAAAATTATGTATACAAAAATGGGAATTTCCCCTAAGAAAAGAAATCATTCTAAGATGCTTGTTGACTGAATGTGTTAAGCTAAGGGGGAAAAAATCTTGAAGCAAATACATGGTTGTCCACCTACAAGTTGTATTTCCTCACTGATGGGTGAAGTCCTTCTGTGTATATGTTTTTCATATTGATTGATGAATAAAGCACTGTTGGCCAATAGGGAGGCAAGATAAATGGGGCTAGGAGTCAAGGAGGATTCTGGGAAACAGAGACACAGGAGTCACCAGTCACCATGTAGGACACGAGAGAAGTAAGAGGTCTGGACCCTTTCTCTGGTAAGAGAAGACCATGTGGAAATACTCAGATTAGCAGTTATGGGTTAATAATTAAGTCAGAGCTAGCCTATGAAAAACCATAGCAAAAGGCCAACAGCTTCATAATTAATATAGTGTCCTGCGTGTTCATTTGGGACTGATGCGGCTCAGGGACCATGCTGGCGTGAAGAATGCATGTTACACCTCACTGTTCCTGAACATTCTGACACATCCAAGGGGAAAAGGACATTTTACTCTACAGCCCCCATAGGGCAGCTTGGTTCTGCAGTTCTGAAACAGTTTGCTGCTCAACTCTAGCAGAGTTTTCTTTTGTGTTCCTATCAGTTTCTGCCTTCTCTCATTCCTCTTGGGACTCTTTACCTTGGCCATGCCTCTTTAACCTTGGAGTCATTCTGTTAGACACACACACACACACACACACACACACAATATGTATTACTACCAAATATGTAATATGTAAGAATTAACAGTAGTTAAGACTGGAATAAAATAACTCATTTTGCCAGTGATTAACTGTCACTGGGAATTGGAACTACTCAGAAAATTGCAGTCAAAGACACTAAGGTGGTATGTGAACTTTGTTAGTCAATAAATTCTGATGTTATGGGAAAATACAAATGTATCCATCTGTTTCTGACATTTTGTGCTTCCTGACTTTATCTCCACCCCCATCAGTGAGATCTGCCTCTTCTAGTCAACAAGGAGTTCCTAGAGGTCAGGCACTGCATGTAACTGGACTTGGGCCATCAGATGGAAAAGCATTTTAGACATGTGACAGTCGCTAATCCTTCAGAAACTACCACAGTTAAAAAGTCTAGCAGCCAGGATTCCCAGGGCTCTGGATTCTGCTGTGGAGGGCTACCATCTTCCCTTAAGCTCAACAGAATAAGGAGAAAGGTCCCATTCCATGGAAGAAAGACTAACTTAGCCAACAGGTGTTGCCATCTAAAAAGAGAGAGCTCCCTGTTCTAAATATCCTGCTTCCTGGTGTTTTACTGTCATAACTTCATTCCTTAGGGTCTAAATTCTTGCAACAGTCCCCTATTAAAATGCAAGTGCCAAGGGCCTTGTCAGCAAACACCTTACTTATTAGCTCACATCCAGCTGACTGCCGGTGCAGCCTGTTGGGAAATCAGTTCCCAGGGGAGTGGAGAAATGATTACGAGGCAGGTTGAGGGCAGCTGAGAGTCTCTAGGATGGCTAGGCTCAGAATGTCACAGAGTTTCCAAACCTGAAGCTGCTGTGGAAGTAGGGGTGAGTACCCTTAGTTGCCAGTGCACACTGGGATCAGGGTAGAGAGCTCAAAGTTTCTCAGCCTGGTAGTCAACATGGAGGTCTGAGTGGGGCGTGGAGTGGATGGCTCCACCCATTGGCCTCAGCACCAGGCCATCCAAACAACATCACTTTCTAATCCAGACCTGTTATTGGGGCTCACTCTGGACTCCTGTCTGCTTCCTATGCCTTATGTTCTCGGGTGAGATACACACAGTCACATGGGGCGTGGACAGTTTATTACAGACTAACGTGAAAGAAGACAGTGGCTACCTTCTAAAGAAGACCACCCACTTCCTGAGGGACATCTTCCTGCCTAGCTGATTGACAGACATTTGGGTTTAGTTTTCAGAGAAAGGATAGGGCATGTCCTTATTCTTAGCAGGAAGCAAGCTCCCAGATGGATAGAAATTTTACACAGTTCATACATTTTTCTGTAATGACCCTTTAAGCAGTTCATAACTCCACACTCCTACTCAGGAATAGAGATGCAGCAGATCCCAATTCTCCTGACCAGAAAACAGGACCTGGAATTTGGGATCTTCATTTTACCAGCTGGTCATTCTAAGGGAGGTGTACACCTCATTGGCTTCCAAGCCTGCTAATATCTAACTAGCAACCTGACAGAGCTAGTTCACATAGGTATGACATTAGAAAAGAGATTACAATTTTTTCATTGTAGTGCATCTTTTAAATTAATATAGGTTCTGAGTTTTTGAGGCTCAGCCGTGTATCTCATTATTAAATTAAAAAGTAAGGAACTTGAGGCTAGAAAGACAACTCAATTAGTGAAATACATACCTAATGAGTACAGGACCTGAATTCAATCCCAGAACTCACGAAGAAAAGTTGGGTGTGATGTCCTGTGTTTGTAATCCCAAGGCAGAAGAAGAGTAAACAGGTGGATCCTGGGATTTGTTGGTCAGCCATTCTAGTTTACCCAATGAGCTCCAAGTTTGTGAGTTTATAGTATCTCAAAAGATAAGGGTTTTGACCCCTGGCCTACACACACACACACACACACACACACACACACACACACACACACACACCAATGACAACAGCAACAGCAATGGCATGCAACTGGAGTTTCTTGTCCCGCCAGGTTCAGCTGCTTTTCAGCCTCAAATAAACACTGTGTTAGCTATAAAACTGTTGTCTAATAGCTAGGACTTCTTATTTGCTAGCTCTGTCTCAATTATTAATCCATTTCTATAAATCTATGTATTTCTACGTGGTTTTATCTTACTGGAGAAGGTCCGGACCTGTTACTTCTTTGGCTACATGGCATCTCCCCGAGGTCTCTCTCTGCCTACCTTTCCCAGAATTCTGCTTGTCTCCTAGTCCCACCTATCTTCCTGCCTCTATTGGCCAAACAGTGTTTTATTCATCAACCAATAAGAGAAACATATATACAGAAGGATACCCCCATCAACAGCATGGTCTACCATTTAAGCCACACATAACTACCCCTTCCTTTTCTCTCCAAAAGCCAAAGGCTTTGGGCTGAAGCTGGAGGAACAAAGCCTCTAAGAGCCGCTCCAGAGGCTGAAGAGGGAGGACAACAGGTCCAAGATGTGCCTGGGCTACAAGATGAGTGCAGGGCCAGCCCAGGGAACTTAACAAGACCTTGCCTCAAATTTAAACAGTGAGCTAGGGTTATAACTTCACATGCGGAAGGTCCTGCACTTAATCCCTGACAACTATCAGAAAAGGAAAATATCCTTTGGGACTAGAGGTGTAGTTTTGTGGCCAAGCATGAGGCCCTGGTTAGACACCAGCACCACAAAAGTAAAAATAAATGAATCAGAACCTCTACTCCTTGAGGATTTCAAAAACTGTTTCCTGAAATCCTTGCTGTTGGTCTTTGCCTTTCTGGAATGCCACAGCTACAGAAAGATGCTGAATCTCCTGTTTGTATGCGTAATCTCCATCACCGTGGGAGAGATAAATGGCACTCTGAATTGAGCAAGATTGCCTGAACAGATTTCAAATACTTGGGGTTCAAAAAATGTTCTGCCAAACATTTGCTTTCTTCTCCATTTTTCTTAAACCTGTGTTTATTTCAAGGAGCATTAAACCCATGTGTTTGTAACGCATTTACACTCAGCTCACTAAAGTGCCACTTGTCCATCAGATCTTTAGCATCCAAGGGGCACAGCAGGCCCTTGGACTTTGAACCAGAAAGTGTGTTTGCAGTCAACCAAAACAGCGCTGTCTAGAGTGGCCCATGCTCAGCCCCGTCCCACAGTCTGTAAAGAAAGAACATCCATGGCCTAGCATGGTAAACCCATAACTTGCCAGCCAATTAGAAGTCTGGAAAGTCCTTGACATTTTAGCATTCTGGTCAGAACTGTTAAGTAGGAAGTTTTCGGTAGAGCAATCCCAATGTGTCTACATATTACATTCGTCAACACTTTATTTTTTCCATACATGAAGCAGACACTTATGTGCTGACACTGTTCAATAGCATGGACAGTTCACTCAGGGCCACAAGAAGACTAGAAGCAGAAGCACAGCCTGGTGGCTCTGCTTTCATTTCCTCTCTGCCTCCTTGGCGTCGGCTGAAGACACAGAGAGATGAGACCTTGTCCTTCATCTCTCCTCTCAAACCACTGAAAGCGCTTGTGCTCACCCCTCAAAACAGAGCACATCCCATATGAGGACAATTGTCTATGAAAGCAAGGCCTCACTGGAGAAAAGGCGAGCATCTTGATCAAACTAGATTAATCCCCTCAAGGAAAGATTTCTTCAGGATGCCTTACAGAACCAGAGGAGGATCACCCAGACCACACCTTCACCAGGACTGCTGAGTTGCACATACCTCTTGTCCTCTGCCCCATTAATTCTTCAACCTTAGCCTAAGGCTCATATCAGCATCATAATGGCAAGCTTCAACTCACCAGGCCCTTTATTTGTTCCTCTTCTCATAGGGACAACAAATGGTTTGTTGAGGTGGCTATAGTCAGAATTTCTTCTGATAAACTCTGGTGGCATACCCTGAAGTTGCAAGCTGACCTCCTTGGGAAACAGACTGTAACCTACTCTGCTAACCAAGAGCTGAAGTGCCCAGGTTCAAATAAGTGAACAGGTTCAAATAAGATAGACAGGAGCTCTGGATAGGTCACATCAGATTTTATAGGTGATACCCTTTTCTCTAGCTATGAATAAAACTTGCCCACATGGTGGGTGGTATCCTTTGAACTCTTCCTGGTTCATGGGGCTGTCCAATTTAAAAATCATCCTGCTCAGTTAAGCTGCTAAACTTCAGTGTCAAGTCTTTCCACTGAATAGTATTAACCTACTTACAACTCCATCTCTGCCTTTGCAAATGTTGATAATGTAAGTTCAAAAGGTTTTGCTAAAATATCAATACCAAGACTGGCTAATAATGTCTCTTGATCTCTAATTTTGCAAGGTACGTAGTGGGGAGGAGGTGTATGGACCAAATCCTTAAAGAAGTTAATAAATGCCTTAGCAAGAAGCAAAGTATACTCATGACCCACTGTTGTTTGTTGATTTACTCTTTGCTCTTTTGACTCTTTGTGGGACCCACCACCCAGCTCCCAAATAAATCACACAGAGTCTTATTCTTATTTATGAATGCCTGGCCTTGGCTTGGCTTGTTTCTTGCCAGATTTTCTTAACTTATATTAGACTGTGTACCTTTTGCCTCTGGGCTTTTCTCTTTCTCTGTTTCTGTAGATCTTTTCTTTACTTCTTATTCCATGTCTGGCTGAGTGACTGGCCTCTGGAGTCCTCCCCTGCTTCTCCTCTCACTCCCTGATCTTTCCCCCTACTTATTCTCTCTGCCTGCCAGCCCTGCCTATCCCTTCTCCTGCCTTGATATTGACCATTCAGTTCCTTATTAAACCAATCAGGTGCTTTAGACGAGCTATGTAACACCGCTTCACAGAATTAAACAAATGTAACATAAAAGAATACAACATACCTTTGCATCATTAAAACAAATGTTTCACAGCATAAATGAATATAACACATCTTAAAATAATATTCTGTGAGAACCCACCACTTGCCAGGTTTTTTTTCTGTATCTTTTTACCCGCTGGATATGACTAATTCTAGAAGGGTTGGGATGAAGAAGCAATTGTAAGAAACAAGTTGGCTATTGGTAGACTAGCTTAGGGCACACTTTTCAAAACGAATCTTTCTCTCTGCTTGTTTCCAGTAGTTATCCACTACATTGGGATTATATTGGGTTAAACTCCAAATCAACATCATCTTGTTTAATTCTCACTGAAATCTTAAAATACTCCTGTTCATCTCTACGTCAGTCAGTGGGAAGGTGGTGTTTCTGTAGGTTTACAGATACAGAGGTGCACCAGGAGCTGCTCAGCATTAAGGAAGGATAGAGATCATTTGGTCCAACTTCAGTCAACACTACCAGGCAAAACAATGTGTTCCAGTTTCTCCAAGTGTGATCACAGATGGAGCACAATGCCCAGACATGGTCTAAGCAATCACTGGTGGCTGGCCTGTCTGTCCTCTTCTTTCAAGCCCTCTCTGACAAAGCCCTGATTTTACCATATCCCAGGCTCACTCATTATGTGGTTACCCCATTGTGCTGTTGCCTCATGTTGAGCTCTCAGATGATAAACATACTTACCTCATTTACTTGTTTGCCCGTTTCTTAAACCCCAGCTGGACCCAGAGCAGCCTCTCTGTGTCTTCTGGCTCCTCAGTCACCTGATGAGATGCAGCTCTTATCTCCATAGGATCTGGTTGCCATTTTTTTCTCATGTGGTGGCAGGAGATAATTATTCTCTCCATTCTGCTGCTGTGCTATGTGGCATTGTCAAAGGCCATGCCATGAGCATTGCATGCTGAACTGAGGGAACATTTTTCACTTTTGATATAAGACTCTTGTTCCAAAAAAGCACTCTTGGAAGACATGCTGCTTTCTTGAGGTTTTTCTCTGTGTGTGTGTCTCATACACACACACACACACACACACACACACACACACACACACACACACACACATTTTAAGTTTCCTGGTCAAAAATGTGCCAATGTGGAAACCTACATTATTCAGTTAGAGTTTCTGACTGTTACAGAGCCTTTTCCAAATGTTTCTGATCTGATCTCCCAAATCCCAGGTATGTCTGGTGTGTAACATTTATTTTTTGAAAGAATTATTTAGCGATAACCTGGCCACCCTTTCTGCAGTTTCTATTATTTCCAGATCTGACTCTCCTTGTCATTCAAAATTACAAACAAGAATCAATTCTCTTTCTCTGTTGTTTCCAGTTGTATTCTCCTATGCCTCTAAGCTGGAGTTTCCAGCTGGCCCCATCTTGTGGAGATCTTGTTGAAGAAGCCACCACTGCTTGTGAGTTCAAGTGTGCAATAGCTGTGTCAGGGCCAGAGGGGAGCATTTCACAGCGCAAGTCCCCATTCTCCACCTATTACATTTGTTCTGCCTTCTCTTCTTCCATGTTCCTGAGCCTTGAGGAAGGGGTTGATGCAGATGTTTTATCTATGGCTGACCACTCTGTCACTTGTTCTCAGCACTTTGAACAACACTACATCTCCGGGTAACTGTTACTCATGCAATAAGAAGTGTCTCAGACTGAGGTTGGGAGAAGCACATACCTATGGATACAAATAAGCATAGCTATTTAGAAGGCAGTTTGGCAAGATGGCACTTAGAAAAACATCAAAATAGGCTCTCCCCCTAAAGTCTATGATTTCTCTAGCCACAGGTATTATGCCCTTTAGGTGGGTGATAAGGTGATAGCAGTGGGTTATAAGGTAATCTGGAGAGTGGGGAGTGATTTAAATGTTTGTAATTATCATTCCTGAGTTATTATTATGCAATTTCTTCAATGAAACATATACAACGAATCATCTCCTTTACAAGGGTCCAGGAATACAGAACCCAGATGTACTCTACAAATACTGTAAAACTGTCTTTGCCTTCCTACATTAGATTGGCAAAGTCCCGCAATTGGTTAGACTTAATTAAATGTTTTAGACAACAAATAAAGAGGGCATCCTTTATCCAGGAACACCATGCATCAGATAGCTGCACCAGGTGGTTAATGGATCTAACCTTATCCTATTTACTCTTTACTCTTTTAGCCTGGCTTTAGGAATTGTTTGCCATCTTATAGGACAGATGGCATTTATCTTATTATCAACCAACAAAGAAAAAAACAGGAAAAAAATTAAAACATTGTCTTGTGTTGAGCTTAGAGTTCGAAACTTAAAAACATAACCATGTGTTTATTATTAATAGAAAATGACTTAGCCTGGTAGTTTCAGGATCTGGTTGCCATTGCTCTGAATAACCTCTCTCACGTGTACGGCATTAGAAATTGGGCAAGGGATGGGAGGTCCTGGTTTTTCCATCTGTTCCCTTTTGTCATGATCTTATTCTGAGCTATCTTATTCGCAGATGTGTACAGCTGTCACTACCATAGAAATTTCCCATATTTTTATCACTCAAAAGGAAACCTCGGGCTCATTAGCACCAGTAGTCACACCCAGTTTCCCCTTGACGTCCCAATTACATCATTCTAGTCAACCACAAATGGACTTCCTATAGACATAGATCTTTATAGTTTAGATAGTTCTTACTAATGGAATTGAGCAATGTGTGGATATTCAAGATTCATCCGTATCGTACATTTGCTGGTGCTTCCATCCTCTTCATTTCAGGGTAATATAGCACTGAAAGGACATACCACATTTTGTTTATCTCTTAATCAGCTTAGAGTGGGCATCAACTTCACAGCATTATTGCAAATGCTGCTATAAATCACTCATGCACACAATTATATGGAGATGGATGTTTTATTTCTCCTTGGCACATACTTAGTAATAAAACTAGTAGGTCACATGGTAATTCCTTTTAATACTATGAGTAACTGACAACTAATTTCCAAATAACATGTTGTATTCAAACTTACAATGATTTTAATATCTATACATTCTGATAATGTATGCTACTGTCTTTTCTACCTCATCTGTTCTAAATGGTGTACAGTGGTATATAATGACACTCTCATGTTCATATAGTCACTGATGATGTTGAACATTTTTCTGTGTTTATTATCCATACATTGCCTTAACATCTCCTATGGAACAAAGAAATTCACATATACAATATTGATTGCAGAAAGTCACAGATTGAAAAAGTTTTAAATTATTTTTGCGTCTATTCCTTTATTTCTATTTATCATTTTTGAGACTCACTCAGAAGCAACTCAGGTTCCAGTGACTGTTGCTTTCCTTTGGATAATTGAGAATTCCTCTACGTGAGCTCAGACCTCTTAGTACTGTGCATTGACTTTCATCACATTGTTTGAAAGTCTAGGCTTGCACCAGACCCATGACACGGATTTAAGCCCATATCCATTGCTGTTAAGTTAGATGGAAGAAAAGTCTGTGTTTCTTCTAGACCTAGATGAGCTGTCTGAGAGGTCCCTTCTGGTCATAAATACTTATGAAAGGAGAAGGATGTTCTTGCCCTTTTGCTGCATTAAAAGAACAAAGTGCACACTAAACTTAACGGAACAGAGAAAGCAAACAAGCTTCCCTGTCTTTAAACACAGCACTAAGTGCTAGAAGAACGCCCTCCCCGTTGCAGGACCGTAAATCCAGTTTCCCAGCAGCTCCGTTCCGGCAGCTGCACGGGATCTGCTTGTTCCCAGCTGCTTCTACCCTTCAGTCACCTGTGGAGGGAGTCTCCGGACTGACTCCACCGGGGTTCAACCTCCTCGCCTAATTTACTCTTTGTCCCAGATGATTGAATGTTTCCTTCGGGTTTCTGGGCTGGGACTTGCAATCTGTTCTTTAAAGAAGTCTCCAAGGGAGGCTGAAAAGCTGCACTTGGGGACCCTGTCCTCTGACCACCCTGTTCCATCTTTAGTGCTGAGGGGTCTTTGGAACTGAAAATCAAGTTTGCTTTGCAAATTAGGATAGAAATGTCATGACCTGAGAGGGGCTTCCCTCTTGGCACGTTTTCCCATTATGGGATGGCAGTCTAGAGCACCTCCCAGCTCTCCTCCTCCAGCCCTGTCATCCTAAACTTCTCCTGCTGTGGTGCAACACACTTTGACAGGTCTGCACTGCTTGTCTCGCGTGACCTGGGATTGGAGGAAGGGCTTTTCTTCCTGCTCTGTCATGGAGATAGTTCAGTCAGTTGGACTCAGCCTGATGGGCAGCTACTCTTCTATTCCAGGACCTCCCCACTAACTTATCCATTTCGGAAAGTCAGGCTGGATTCTGCCCACACATCTCTAGAGTCTCCATAGCTCTGTCTAGATTGTCTTCCCCTAGTTGCACTATTTTCAAAAGGTTTCTCGCTCATACTTACTATGGTTTCAAAGTATTCTCCAAAGATCATGTGTCAGAAACATATTCTCCAGTGCAGTGCCATTGGATGTGGCACCTTGAAGAGGAAAGTACGTTCCAAAGAGAGAGCAGAACAGACAGACAGAACAAGTTATTGTTATTATCATGGGGTAGGTTAATGATACGAATGTGCTCGTTAAAAACCACCTTAGGTTCTGGAAAGAAATCTCAGTGGGTAAAAATGCTTCCTGTACAATCATGAGGACCTAAGTTTGAATTCCCCAAACCCACACAAGCCCGCACCTGTAGAGCAGGTGTCTGTAAACATGGAACTCCTGCAGAAGACGGGAGGCAAAGGCAGGTAAAGCCCAAGAAGATCTTGGGCAGCTAGCCTGGGGTTCAGGGAGGAACCATAGCAACATAGCAGGGGACCCTTGCCTCAAGCAAGACTGATACCTACAGGTGTGATCTGATCTTCACACGCACATGATGGCACCTTCACATTAACACTATAAAACACACGTGTGCGCGCGCACGCACACACACACACACAGAGAGAGAGAGAGAGAGAGAGAGAGAGAGAGAGATACAGACACCACAGAATAAAAATTTTAAAAATAGATGGCAGCCCCTTCTCATTCGCCTGCTCTTGCTTACCCATTTATCTTCCATCGTGAAGGAACCCTGCTAGGTGCCTTCATCTTGTCCTACACACCCTAATGTCCAGAACTGTGAGAAATACGTGCTGTCCTTTTAAAATTAAACCACCTTTGGTGGTCTGGGATTGCAACACTCTCTCCCAGAATAAATTTTAACCTAATTTTGGTCATTGACAAGCTTGCCAAAACAAAAAATCTAGTGTTAAAGTTGAACATTGCTGGGAATGCTGATTCGCATATTCAACCCTCTGGGGTAGAACAGTGACCATTTTGAGTAAGAAACCCAGAGTCAAGTCGGTTCCTTCAGCTGAGTTGATGACCTCACTGCCCAAGCCAAAGTGTGCTGTTGATATTAACTTTAAACGGACCCCCACCCTGTTGTAAAGAGAAGGCAAGCAGAAGGGAAGCTGGGCAGGTGGGTGTGCACTAACTGATAGGTTTCACCTTGGTGAGCCTTCTCAAGTCTGCCAATCCTCAAAGATAGCTCACCGGTTTCTTCCCTGAGTCCATGAGGTCAGGGACCTCATGACACAGAAAGCCAGATACCTGTGATAGAGAGGCCAGGACTGAGACAGCCACAGACATTGAAACCAAGTAGCTTTCTGCTATGCCTACTCAGGAGAGATGGCCTTAAGCCTCCAAGTCACAGCAAGGGACTAGAAGACCCAGGAATATCCCTGCCAGAGACACAAGACACAAGACAGTGTCCTGTGACAATTTAAATACTTAGAAAAAATAATATAAAACCTCAGAAAGAAAAGCATGGGCAAACGTAAATCTTACGAGAGAAAACTTTCTACAGTTGCAGAGCAACATATTTGCCAAAGAGACTTCCTTCACCTACTGACAAATTTCTTTTAGAAATGTGATTTTTTTCTCTAATATTTTCCTTGACAGGTTGCCTCTTCCATGGGAATCTTTTAGGTATTGCCTGTCTCTGAGGATTTTTTGTTATTATTTTGTGTTAGACCATTTGCTTGACTGTCTTTTCATAGAAGTCTACCAAACTTTTTCATTGCCCTAATTAGCCTGATCCTCCTAAAAATCCCTTCTGGCTCTTCCCCTCCTCAGCCACCATGTAGTCAACCTCAGGCTGGTCATGGTCAAATGTAAGTGGGCTATTTTAATGGAGGTTATTATCATTAATGTGTGATGTGGCTGCTATATCCATTAACCAGGCAGCTCAGCAGTACTTATTTCTCACAGTCCTGGTAACTTGGTAGTTCGAGACTTGAGTATCAGTAAAGTTGTCTTCTAGTGAAGAACTGCTTCCATCTTCATAACAAAATATTCCTCATATCCTCAAATGGCAGGAAAGGGAGAAGGTCCCTTTGGAGTCTCTTCCTATAATGGCACCCATCTCCCTCATGACCTGATTGTGGTGGTTTGAATAGGAATGATTCCATAGACTCATGTGTTTGAATGTTTGGTCCATAGGGAGCAATACTATTAGGAGTTGTGATCTTATTGGAGTAGGTGTGGTCTTGTTTGCAGAGGAGTGTCACTGTGGAGGCCTACTTTGAGGTCTCATATATGCTCAAGCCACACCAAGTGTCCAAGGCATTTGACTACTCGTCCAACACCATGTCTGCCTGCATGATGCCATTGCCATGCCCCACCATGATAATAACAGACTAAACCTCTAATACTATAAGCCACCTCATTAAATGTTTCCCTTTATAAGAGTTGACGTGATCATGGTGCCTCTTCACAGCGATATAAACCCTCACTAAGACACTGATCATATAATCTCCTCATCTCATCCCACTGGAGATAGAGGGAAGAAAAGGAAGAAGGAAGGGAGGGAAGAAGGTAAAGACAGAGGGGGAATATCTAAGAGAAATAGAAGAACAGCTATTTCAGATAAATAAATGAAAGAATTTTCTGATTTTAATTGTTTAAAATGTTTTATTATTAATAGATAAATTTTGTATTTCATTATCCAAGTAATTGTCAAACTGAAGTAGCACCTCAAGGACAAATAGAAACAATGGTTAGATCAGGAGGGCATTTCAGCCTGGCAAAGAGCAACAGGGATCAAGAGAGGAGTCCTGGAGGCCACAGTCACAGCAGACACTGAGCTCACTTGGAGAGGAGGCTAGGCACTGCAGACTAACTGGGCAGTGAGGAGGAATATGAAATTTCTCAAGATACTGGAACTCACTAGCAAAACTAGAATGGCTAGAGCAATATTGGGATGACCATGATATTTGCATAGACTAGAAAAACGAGAGTTTTCTGTGCTTCAGAAGTGTCACCTAAAGGCTCAAGGGTTAACACTTCTAGCTTCAGTGAATTTGGAACCAGCCTGTGGAGGTGGTCAAGCCCTCAAGTGCTGGGCCCAGTGGAAGAAAGGTGGGTTGTAGAATACATGACCCCAGTACCTTCCTCTCTGCCTTTGCTTCTTGATGCCATCAGGTGAACGTGCCTCTTCCTGAGTGCACACCCACCATGATGGGCTGCCCAAAGCAACAGAGTCAAGTGAGTGATACCAGAAACCTCTGAGACTGTGAGCCATGATAAACTTTCCTTTCCAGCTGCTTGCCTTTGGCATTTTTCACAGTGATGAAAGCTAAGGTGGAGTTCACTTGGATCATAGCATCTTGCTGGTAATCACACGCAACAGAAAGACCTAGGTTCTTCAGCCGCATTGACTTGAATTCATTTCTCAGACTTGACTAGGTTGTATTAAACTATATAATTGCCATTGCGCTTTTTAAACTAGGCTTTAGTGCCCATTACTACAGGCTGAGGAATGGTGAAGCCTAAGTGAGGAAGAGGAAAGAGGCAGAAACTGTGGTCTGGATCTTCTGAAGACTGTCAAGAAACAGATTTGAATTTAGCATTAAAAGCAGCTATGGGGATTATCAGGTAGCAGCAATTGCCCTGTGCACCTTGTGACTTCAGTTCAATCCCAAGAACCCACATGAAAGGAGAAAGCTGACTACTGAAATTCTGATTTCTACCACACATGCACATCACTCACACACACACACACACACACACACACACACACACACACACACACACACACGAATCAATATCACACATACAATCACACATGCACATCACACATTAACATCACACATATGAACACACATTCATACTTGCAACACACACATGCATGCACACATGCACAAATTCAAGATATATATATATATATATATATATATCCTACTGAACTTGAAATTTGAAGATTTGTTCTAAACTGACTAACTAGCAAGCTGTGGAGATATGCCCGTCTCTGCCTCCTCACCTGTGGGCTTACAGGAGTGAGCCCCTGCACCCAATTTTTCCATGTTTGCTGAGAGTCTGAATTCATGTCTTCATGCTTGCCCAGCTCCCTATCACAGCCTTTCACTCTGGACAGAACACCAACGGTATGAAAAGCACAAGACAAGTGAACCTGGAGGACAAGCTGCCTCACAGCTCAGGCCGAGTCAGAGGCTCACTGAGAAGATAATGCAATACTTCCTGTATGCTCCACGGCAAAGAGCACTTACAGAATTTAAATAAATACATGCACAGCATTTGAAGTGCTAGTATTTTATTACAGTGAGAATAGCGATGAGGATGAATTGTATTCATGCGATGTTTTAGAAATAATAACTCACTTTTATGGAGTTGTGTTCATATTTGTTACCACAATCCGATGAAGTAGTTACTGTTAGTTCCTTCCATAGGCCAGAGAAACAAGAAGAGATTAGAAAGCTGATTCCAAAGCCAGGGACCCTTTCTAGTCCAGGAAGCTTCTGTGGAAGTATGCCTAGCCTCGGGCTGGCACCGGGAAGTGATATGATTCCAAATTAGCCCAGTCAGAATGGCTACACTGACTGGCATTGTGCAATAGATCCCCAAACCTTCTATTTAAAGATTATTATGATTCTGTTATGCTATTATTCTGTTATGATTTTAAAACCAGCTGGATTTCTCATTTGGAGCCATCATAACCAACGCTGTAGTCTCTTGAGCATTTTCAAATATAAACATCACAAGATCTTCCTGCCTTTGAGGGCATCATTGCTATTTCAAGCACAGAAAGATGCATTTCATATGTGCACTAGCTGAGAACCAATAGTCTTTACAATGTTCTGTCCATGTTAAATGATATTGAGTGGTTATCTGTGACGATTTTAGGTTTCCCATTTTATTATTGTAAAAGTATTTAGAACAAGATAAATTCTACCAAGGGGACTCATAGAATAAATTATGGAGCATATGTACAATGGAATACAGATATTGACTTCTAAGAGACACGGAGGTCCTTGTGCTCACAGACAAACAGTAGGGGAACTTGGACTGTTAGCACACAAGGTCATTTACCTGTTATCTTCTCAAGGCTGGAAGGGGACATGCATTCTAGGCTGGTGACCTTTGCACTGTCCATGTGGCCACAGAACACAAAGAATCTTCTCCCAGCCCCATACTATGAACTTGTTTATCTGTCAATCTATAGAAGGTGTAACATAGACTTTACAGAGAGATTCGATATAGTCACATCCGATCTTTATTTAGCTTACTTTGTTTCTCAAGGAGATTTATGTAGGGTTTATTGTGCACACAGGGCTGAGCTAATTACACCAGAAAGTTTTCATTAAATTGTACTGTGCTGTAAAATGCTTAAAATAAACCACTCTGGGTCAGACTCCCAAAGTTTGAATCAACACTTAGTAGTGTTGAATGGAACTACGCTTGCCTCCTGAGGATTGTCACTCATGGAGGTCACAGAAACTCCTGGACTGCCTCACAATCATATTGTGATGATTGTAAGGTAGTTATATAGAAGTTATTTATTTGCATGGAAAGATATTAATAATAACAACATAAATGATATTTGCTATCAGCAATGTAAAGAAAAGTATATGTGGTATGTATGAGTGTTGATCCATTTTTTGATGCCATAAACATAATATCTGGGATTGTGGCTTTCAGAGAACAGAAACGTGCTGTGGAATAATCCTGTTGTACACTGTGAAAATTTGTCACTTGGATTGGTTTAATAGAGGGCTAAGTGGCCAATAGCCAGGCAAGTAGACGTTAGGCAGGATTTGCAGGAAAGGAGAGAGTTTGGGGAAGAAGGAGGTGGGGTCACCAGCCAGATGCAGGGAAAACAGGAGATGAATGTGCCATGTTGAAAAAGGGTACCGCCACTTCCTAGAGTGCAGATGGGAAATATGGGTTAACTTAAGATGTAAGAGCTAGTTACTAACAAGCCTAAGCTATCAACTACGAATTTATAATTAATAAGAAATCCCAGTGTGGTTATTTGGGAAGCAGTTCCAATAAAAACCCCACCTACAGAAATGTATTTCTTAAAGTTCTGGAAGTGGAAAAATTCAAGTTCATAACCTGGCATCTAGTAATGACCTCTGTCTATGTCATCATGTGAAGAAAGTAGAATGGGAAAGAGAACCAATCGCCTCAATCAAAGGGTGCCTAACCCCATTCATAAGAGAGACTCCCTTATGGTCTCGTCACCTTAGGGAGTCCCCTTTCCACTTACTATCTCACACAGGTGTTACCTGAGTTCTGATGAGGAGACATCAAAACCCTAGCAGTGTGCCTGCCAGAGAAAGGTCTGACAAGCTATAACCAGAGTCTATTGCCTCATAGTTAGATTATGAGAATTCTTTTCTTTTTGTCTCTTTGCTGTGCGTCTTAAGGTTTCTACATTGAAGACATTTTAATCTTGTAACACAAGGTTTAAACTACAAAACCAACAACTTTGGGTCAAGCAGGTCCATTTACAAAGATCTCAGCTGGGGCCCAGGCAAGCAGCCTGGCCCACAGTGAGTCGGTATTGACACCAGAGGCACAGTCCAGACCTCCCTGTGGGCCTCTCCAGTGCCACTGAGCCACTGGATGTCCCCTCTCCCCCCTAATGTCTCCACAGAATCTCAAGACCTTTCTACCACCAAATAACACTTAGCTACAAGTTAAAGCTTCCACGGAACAAATGTATTCCTTCAACTTTACATCATTAATCCTCATTAAGATGAACTGCACATGAGAAAATAGAGGACGAAGACATTTAAACATGCCGTGGCTTTAAAATGATGCAGTATTTGTACGTGGGTGAGAAAAAGTTGGGAACTTGAATTATCCACAAAACTGTTTCTTCTCACGGTGAGTGAATCAACCACACTCTAGCGCTGAGCTCAGTGTAAAGCACCATGGCTTTTACAAGGCCATAAACTTAAGGAGTGCAAAGAAATACTTTTAAATTTTGGGAAGTTTCAATTTTTAATAATTCTTTTTAAAATCCCTTGTAATAGCAACACCATCCTGTGAACCCATAACTTAAACAATCAGCTTCAGTAAAATAAAATAGATTTCCTTATTCTGCATAACTTAGAACACAGATTGCAAAGACAGACTCTCTTTAGAAATCATTATGAATGGGTCTTAACTCTGGGAAAGAAAATCTGTGGTGTGGCTCTCTAATTTTTTTCTAGGGCTGGGGTAGTTCAAGAATTGTCACACTAAATCTCATGTTCCAATCTGTCACATTTTCTCCGCTGATGAGAACAAGGGCTTCCATTCTGGCAGGTCTACCTCTGTTAAGACTTTATGATGCTCATCATTCAAGTGATAAAAAGTTACAACGTCCCTTTAAAAGAAACATTTTGGAGATGGTCTATTAAACACTTAATATATATCAAATCTCTTCTTGCCTCCATAAAAAGCCTGTAAGTCTCCCAGGAATGGCAATTTCATTCTAGAATATTCTACAGATTGTCTCCAAGGCTGAGTAAAAACATTTCACATTTCTTTCATCCCCCTTTTCATTCTTTTTTCAAAGCTCTGAAGAATTTAGTAGTAGTCACAAATTTCCATCCTTTAAGGTGTGGAAGGGATAGATCCTAGAGATGGTGCTGAGAGCCTAGCAGCAGGCCCAGACTAGTAGGAACCCCAGTCCTGCAGCCAGTGAATGTTGAACCTCTCAAAGCAGAAACCACCTGCATTTCTCATTGTCCAGACTGGTTCCTCAAGAACTTGGAGAAAGCCAGCTTTGAATGTGAATGTGACTCAATGCCATCTGTGAAACAATTAAACAATTCATCCTTGCTTTAAATGCTCTCCCTGACACAAAACAGCTCCGTCAGTGAGCTTCTTAGGAATTAGAGTGGATGGGTGTCTGTCTGCCTATGACTTAATGGGAGTGTTAAAGTTTTCCCAAGCTAGAAATATATTCCAAGCCCCAGGAACTTTATAAAGCTTAGGAAAGACCAAAATCCAAGTGTCTCCCATATGGCTCTTTTGGAAGTTAAATGTAGTTAATGGGAGAGACTATCCAACTCTGGAAGGATGATGCTTAATAATAAATGCCAAGAGAATGTTTAAACATGAAGAATTATTGAGAAGAAATTTAAACTCATGCAAAATCTCACCACCCAGAGAGAAAGGAAAGATACGTCCATGTTTTTCGTTTGCATTGCTCAATAAGCATCCATCCATGGACATATCTCTTTGATTTGATTTGCCTCCCAACTTCAGGTGGAACTTCAAACACCTTCTTTACATTTCAGGAATAAGTCATCGATACAGAACTAAAGCCCAGTGCTTCCCTTTTGGTTTATCCAAGAACCCTGTTTCTCTGAGTCAGCACAGCTCAATCTGGAGACAGACCTTAGACAGAGTCATCATTCATTGGCCACTGACATGGGATCACATCTGAACACTGTCTAGTTTTCTTTCAGATTGATGGACTACATCAAGCCATTGGTGCTAATGTATACCTGGGAGCTTAGATCCCTAGGTAGGCAGCAGTGGTGACTATACTTGGGCAGGTATCCATGCTTTTAGACCTTCCTTGGGTACCAGGCTTTTAGACCTTCCTCAGGTATCTGTGCTTCTATACCTTCCTCACAAACTTACTCATTCTTCCCTGCTCCAAGATCACAGGCTCTGACACACTCTGAGCAGATTCAGGTTTCAGTCATGAATCCCTGGGATCTGCTTTGAGTCTCATTTGCTTAATAGTAGGCCATTATGTTTAGATTATATTTAGACTAATTCTATTCATTTAGATATCTCACGCATTTTAAAACTTCCACTTCTATTTTCCATAATATTATAATAATTATAATGAACACCATTATTCCTATGTCTTTAAATACATTTTGCATTGCTTTCTAAAATTAGAATTACTAAATCACAACTTCTGGGATCTCCTGACCTGGGAACTGCAGCCAGGTAAGCTCGCCCCCTGAGGACCAAGCAACCAGGAGTCTGCTGAGAGTGCCAGTTCACTCCCACCCGCATTCAGGGCAGAGGTGAGCTCTCATCCCCTTAGTCCTGACTTTCTTTCCCTTGCCCTCTCTGGGATATCCTGGCCAAGGGACTGTAGGCCCCAGCTCACAAAGCAACCTGATAGCACTGTGTTAATGCAGCTCCCACCCACCAGGAGACAGAGTGCCTCAGACCCACCTGCACCCACCATCAGACCCATCACATTATTGAACCTGCTTGTACACACTGGAAGAGAACCTTGGAGCCGTACCCACCAGGAAAGGAAGAGACACTTCCTATACCCACTGGAAGAAAGGATGGGAAGACGACAATATAAGAACACATTCAACAACAGAAAAACCAATATGATGCCAGCAGAGTCTGGTACAACAGCAAGACCTGAACATCCCAACACAGATGAAGCAGAAGAAAACAACCTTAAAAACAACTTCATGAAGATGATAGAGACCCTAAAAAAGGAAATGAGAAAATCCTTTAAAGAAATGGAAGAAAAGACAAACCAAAAATTGCAAGAAACAATTCAAACAGTGCAAGGTTTGAAAGCTGAAATAGAGACAATTTTAAAAAAACAGTCTGAAGGAATGCTGGAATTAAAAAAGGTGAGTAAATGATCAGGAACTACATATGTAAGGATAACCAACAGAAAACAAGAGTTGGAAGAAAGAATCTCAGGTGTTAAAAATCAATAGGAAAAATAGATTCATCGACCAAAGAAAATCTTAAGTACAACAAATCCCTAACACAAAACAGCCAGGAAATGTGGGACACCATGAAAAGGCCAAATCTAAAAATAATAGGTATAGAAGAAGGTAAAAAATACCCAACTCAAAGGTGCAGAAAACATATTCAACCAAATCATAAAAGAAAACTTTCCCAACCTAAAGAAAGACATACCAATGAAAGCAAAAGAAGCCTACAGAACACCAAATAGAGTTGACGACAAAAAACAAAATTGCCCTCACCATATAATAATCAAAACCCAAAACATACAGAATAAAGAAAGAATATTAAGAGCATCAAAGGAAAAAGGTCAAGTAACATATAAAGACAAACCCATCACAATCACACCTGACTTCTCCATGGGAACTCTGAAAGCCAGAAGGTCATGGATAGATATTCTACCAACACTAAGAGACCATGGATGCCAGCCCAGACTACTATACCCAGCAAAGCTTTCAATCACTATAGATGGAGAAAACAGAATATTCAATGACAAAACCAGATTTAAACAATACATATCCACTAATCCAGCTCTACAGAAAGTACTGGAAAAGTAAAACTTCAACTTAAGGAAGGTAACTATGCTCACAAAAACATAGACAATAGATAATCCAACTTTACCAAAAGCCAAAAGAAAAAGAGGGGGTAAATCCACAAACAATGACACCACCACCAACAAATCAAAAACCAGCAAGAATTAACACTCAGTGGTTCTTAATATCCCTCAATATTAATGGTCTTAATTTGCCTATAAAAAGACACAGGCTAACAGAACAGATATGAAGACAGAATCCATCCTTTTTCTGCATAAAAAAACACACCTAAACTTCAAAGGCAGACATTACCTCAGAGTAAATGGTTGAAATAAGATTTTCCAATAAAATGGTCCCAAGAAACAAGCTGGTGTAGCTATCCCAGTATCGACTTCAAACTAAAATCAATCAAAAGAGATGAAGAAGGTCATTTCATATTCATCACAGGAAAAACCCATCAGGAAGAAGTCTCAATTCTGAACATCTATGCCCCAAATACGAAGGCACCCACGTTCATAAAAGAAACATTACTAAAACTCAAATCACACATTAATACCTCATACAGTTATAGTGGGAGACCTCACACCCCACTCTCACCACCAGACAGAAACTTAACAAAGAAACTAACAGGAAGTCATGACCCAATTGGGTTTAACAGACATTTATAAAACATCCCATCCAAACATTAAAGAACATACCTGTGAGAGACCTGTATAGCAAGAACTTTTCATGTTTAAAGAAAGAAATTCAAGAAGACACCAGAAAATGGAAAGATCTCCCACGCTCTTGGATTGGTAGAACCAACATAGTAAAAATGGCAATCTTGCCAAAAGCAATCTACAGATTCAATGCAATCCCCATCAAAATACCAACACAATTCTTCACTGATCTTGAAGGAACAATAATCAACTTTATATGGAAAAACAAAAGACCCAGGATAGCCCTCCCCCTCAAAAAAAAACCCTGTACAATAAAGGAACTTCAGGAGGCATCACCATCCCTGACACCAGGCTCTATTACAGAGCTGTAGTCCTGAACACAGCTTGGTATTGGCTCAAAAATAGACAGACCAATGGAATTGAAGACCAGGATATTAACCCACACACCTATGAACACTTGATCTTTGACAAAGCTAAAACTATACAATGGAAAACAGAAAGCATCTTCAACAAATGGTGCTGGCATAACTAGATGCTGGTATGTAGAAGACTGCAGATAGATCCTTATCTATCACCATGCACAAAACTGTACAAATGGACCAAAGACTTCAACATAAATCCAGCCACAGTGAAACTCTTAGAAGAGAAAATGGGAGGTACCCTTGAACTAACTGGTACTGGAAACTGCTTCCTGAACATAACACCAGTAGCACTGATACTGAGATCAACAATTAATAAATGGGACCTCCTGAAACTGAGAAGCATCTGCACGTCAAAGGACAGAGTTAACAAGACAAAAAGGCAGCACATAGAATGGGAAAAGACACCCACTAACCCCACATCTGACAGAGGGCTGATCTCCAAAATTTACAAAGAACTCAAGAAACTAGTCTCCAAAACGCCAAAGGATCCAATTAAAAAAATAGTAGGATACAGAACTAAATAGAGAATTCTCAATAGAAGAGTCTAATATGGCTGAGAGACACATAAGAAACTGCTCAACATCCTTAGCCATCCAGGAAATACAAATCAAAACAATTCTGAGATACCATCTCATTCCCGTCATAATGGATAAAATAAAAAACACCAATGATAGTTTATGCTGTAGAGGATGTGGAATGAGGGAACACTTCTCCACTGCTGGTAGGAGTGCCAACTTGTACAACCACTTTGGAAATCAATATGGAGATTCCTCAGGAAAATGGGAATCAGTCTACCACAAGACCCAGCAATTCTACTCTTAGGTACATACCCAAAAGATAAACATTCATACAACAAGGATGTCTGTTCCACTATGTTCATAGCAGCATTATTTGTAATAGCCAGAACCTGGAAGCAACCTAGATGCCCCTCAACTGAAGAGTGAATAGAGAAAATGTGGTACATTTACACAATGGAGTACTATTCAGCAGAAAAAAAGCAATGGAATCTTGAAATTTGCAGGCAAATGGGTGGCACTAGAAGAAACCATCCTGAGTGAGGTAACCCAGTCACAAAACGCAAACATGGTATATACTCACGCATATATGGATTGTAGACATGGATCAGGATAGTGCCAGTCTGCACTTCCACTGACAGAGAGTCTGGGATCAGGTAGGACCCTAAGAGGGATATGCATGGTACCCCAGAGAAGGGGAATGTGACAGGACCTCCTGAGTGGACTGGAAACATGGGGGGAGGTGAGAGGAGGAAGAGGAGGGGAGAGAAGAGCATGGGGGAGCAAGAAGGTTGAGTCTGGGTACAATAAAGGAGATCAGGATGAGAGATACCATAATAGCAGGAGCCATTATATGTTTGAAGAGAGATCTGGCACTAGTAAGATTTCCAGAGATCTACAAGGATGACACCAACTGGCAATCTAAGCAATAGCGGAGAGGCTACATTAAATGCCCTTCCCCAATAATGAGATTGACAACAACCTTGTATGACATTCTAGAACCTTCATACAGTGGCTGATGGAAGCAGAGGCAGATACCCACAGCTAAACACTGAATTGAAATCCTGGAAACCAACTCTTTTCTTTTAAAAATCTCATTATGTTTCTTCATTTTTTAAAAGCTTTTTAATAAGACAAAGGGCAGGTATTACTGGCCACCCAATGGGTTAAGCTTTATCAATTCACACAGGGAATCAGAAATTCCACCTTTTAAATTTTGGAGCCTTTGCTGTTTTAACAAGTTCTGTGACAGAGAAAGCAAAACTCTGCTCAGAACCATTTGGATAATTCCCGTCTACCCATGAGTGTGGGCATTCCAGTCTTCTTGTCAATGCTTATTTATTGTAGTGTAGATGTGGAAATCTCCCAATGGCTCATGTTCTAAAGACTTGGTCCTCTGTCGTATGCTATTTGAAGGTGGTAGAAACTACAAAGGGTAGAGACTATGTTGCTAAAGGTGTAGCCTAGGGACATAGTGAAAGAATTTAAGTCAAAGGGAGAACTGTGGGACACTAAATTTTTTCTTTCGTCCCCAGACATGAAGTGAGAGGATTCCCTCCACTGTGTTCACAACATGTTATGCTGTCTTAGCACAGCGCAAAAGCTGCAGGGCTGACTGACATGGACTGAAACCTTCAAAACTGAGAGACAAATAGGCCTTTCTTATTCTGTATTAGTTACATTTGTATTGCTTTGAGCAGAAGCAACTTGGAGGAGGGAGAGATTATTTGGGCTTACTGTTCTAGAAGGATAAGGGTCCATCATGTCTGGGAGGCATGGCAGCTGAAACAGTTGATAGCATGAGTCTTACATTGCAAATAAGAAACAGAAAGGCAACTTTAAATGACATGAGCCCTTAAACCCTCAAATCCTTCCTCCAGCAAGGCCACACTTCTAAAAGTTCCCAAACAGTAACACCAACTAGGGACCAAGTATTCAAATTCTTGAGATTATGGAGGATATTTCTCATTGGAACCACCATACTTCACACCATGTCTCCCATATGCTGGTGGCCACATCATAATGAAAAATGCATTTAGACCAACTTTAGAAGTCCCCATAGTCTTTCACAGTCACACACTGTTTACAGGTCCAAAATTTGAAGTTGAGACTCAAGGAAATCTCTTAATTGTAGCTTCCTATCACGTCAAAAAGCAAATTACATACTTCCAATACACAATGTCACAGAGTATGCATTGCCATTCCAAAAGGGAGGAAGGAGAGCATAATGAGGAAATACTGGTTCAAAGCAAGACCAAAACTCAGCAAGGCAAACTCTAAATCTTATAGTTTCAAGTGTGATGTCAAAAGGCTTAGCTGACCTGCCTCTCCAGCTTTTGTGCCTGCAACACACACATCTCTTTTGGGCTGAGGTCTCATCCTGTGTGCACCTCTCCTTGACAGATTTCTCACAACTCTGGTGTAGAGGGAGACTTTTCTCCAGCTAGTCTGTGTCCTACTGGTTCAGTTTTCTCTCCGCACACCAGGTTCCACAGCCTCTTAATGAAATACCCACTCTGACACTTAATATCATTTACAATTGTTTAGCCAATGGCTTAGGCCTCTTACGGGCTAGCTCTTTCTTAATTATTAACCATTTCTATTAATCTGTGTATCTTCACATGACCTTGGTTTACCAGTGATGTCCTGTTATCTTGACTCCCTGGCTGCTACATGCTGTCTTCCTTTTATCTTTATTTATTCCCTGTCTCTTTGGAATTCCTGCCTAGCTAAATTCTGCCTGTTGATTGGCTGAAACAACTTAATTCATCAACTAATAAGAGAAACACATAGTCAAAGCATAAAAAAGACATTCCCCATCACTTTCCCTCTTCTGTCTAAATAAAAAGGAAGGTTTTAATTTTAACATAGTAAATTTATATATAACAAAACAGTTATCAAGCAAGAATTGTGATTACAATGTTTAGTCCATTTACATTTGGCAAAATTTAAAAGAAAATATTCTATCATCTATTCTATTTTTGTGAGTCTAAAGTTTTATCTGTAATTTGCCTTTTATTATAACAAAGAAAAACAACTATAACTATCTGTCTTCAACTCCATCAAAGATCCCAGAAGAATATAATATAAACTCTAGAATTAACAGAGATATCTTGTTGCCTGGACAGTCATCTGAAGTTTCTCTGTAATGGGGTATCCATTTTCAACCTTTAGACCGGGAGAGTCTGACAGACTTTTCTGTGAAGCAAGAACTTTGAAGGTTCATCCTGTCTCTTGGCAAGTTCAGCAGTCACTTTTCTTTGTAAACTGCTTGTCTACTTTGAACAGCACGCTGTCAAGCAGTCCAGGCAAGAGTAGTTTCTTGTCCAAGTGGCCATCCCTGCCACATTGAAGGTAAACTCCTTAACGAGTTTCTTCAATGCCAATCTTCCTCTCTGACATATGCACATTGCCAGGTGCATATGTGTTTCATTGTCATGAGAAGCCCTAAGTTAACAAAGCATTTTAAATGTCATATTCTGTAGGTCTTTGAAAGGTTTTGAAGAATACCTATCCATCTGAAATATATCTCTGTATATCTAGAAAAACCTAACTAACATGACTGTAAGTTTTGACTATTATAGATGACTACCTATTAATATGTACTTTTAATTACACATTTTAAAATGGGCTGTATAAACATAATACCTAAACAAGAGTAGGAATATACATATTACAAAATTGACTTTAAATTTGTATCAATAAGCCAAAATCTATACCAATGCAAAGTATTCATTTCTATATTATATTCCCTTTTTTTCTTTAGAAAGAGATTGGCTGTGATCATCAACCATTTATAATCATCCCTGTTTAAATGATAACAAACATTTATAAACAGTATTTGGGAATTTGGGCATAGGTTCCTTCAAACTGTTTTCTGCTGTTTGGGGGTACTGTCAATTCTATAGGGATCCTGAGAAAACCCAGAACCATGAGCAAATCGTGGTTGTAGTAGTCTGTGAGGCTGCATTGTCTCAGCTGTTTTGGATGTTGGATCACCTGGGCTACTACTTCAGGGGGTCCTGTTTGATCAAACCATAACCTAGAAGGAATTCATAAGTTCCCATCCTCGGTGGAAACAAAAAGCAGAATCTCTTTTCCAAAGAAATACATTCTTAGACTCAAAATTTGAAGTTAAGGGATCTTTAGTGTGTGTGTGTGTGTGTGTGTGTGTGTGTGTGTGTGTGTGTGTGTGTGTGTGTTGGTTTAGCTTAGCAGTGCCCAAAATCAAATGTCTCTCTGCAGCCAAAAAAATTCAAAGAAAACACAATAATATTCATAATCCTGACTGGTTCTTTGTGTATTTTTTGTATCTTTATGGCTTATATTACTCTATAACTTTTTAATATAATTTTTATTTAAATTAGAAACAAACTTGCTTCACATGTCAATCCCACCACTCTATAACTTTTTTAAGGCATCTAGAAGCTTTGGGATCTCCAAAGCAACTCAGGCTTCATTGCTACATCTTAGTGCAGGGACAGCTCAGAGTCTGTGACTCTTTCAGAGCCTTCATGCAGTGTCTTGCCCTGAGGACATCCTTCCCCTTGTTCCAAAGCAGATCCCATCTATCCTTATCGCCTTACCTCTTCCAGCACCATCCCTGGCTGCAGCATTAAGTTTCTTGGTGCTCTTTTCCTCTTCAAGCTGTCTATTTTGTATCTCTTTTGCCCCCACTTGCTCATTTTTTTCATTGTAGACCCAAATCAGAGTGATTACTAATAACTATATGATAGAGTCAATATTATACTATCTTAAAATCTCTCTGCCAAAGAAGTTGTCCATTACTTTTACATTTTAACCTCAGGCAATTATTAGGAGTAGGCAGATGGCAGTCACATCTCTTATCTAAATATCCCAAGAACGGTCTCTAGCCACATTGCTCATATTGTTCTCCTCTGAAACCTTCTGTGAGCCTCTTAAAGTCCATACGGTTCTTAGCACTGTCTTATACACTCCTACCAGGATGGTCCATTAATCACTGTCTATAGTATTTAACTGCTTTCTCTAGTCCGAAGTCTTTCATATTCCTCCCAAAGCCGTCATGGACAACAGCTTCAAAGTACCAATTTCTGTCTTAGTAAGGTTTCTATTTTTATGATAAATCACCATGACCAAAGCAGCTAATAGAAGGAAGAGTTTAAAGCTTACAGTTTCAGAGAGATAAGAGTTCATTATTTTCACAGTGGAGAATAATGATGGGAGTCACACAACTTATGGAATAAATCTCTCAATCTCTCTCTCTCTCTCTCTCTCTCTCTCTCTCTCTCTCTCTCTCTCTCTCTCCTGTCTCTTGCTCTCTCTCCATATTTATGAATGTGTATGTATTGGAATGACTTGCAGGCTGCAATCCAACAATGACTAGCTGTGAATGGAAATTCCAAGAATCTAGAATTGCTCAATTCCACGAGTCTGGGTGCCTCAGCTGGTCTTCTGTATGTACTGGAATCCCAAAGAAGTAGGCTACAATGACAGTGAAGTGCTATCAAGGTGAAGGCAAGCAGGTGAAAAATGAAAAATCTCTTCCTTCTTCCATTGTCCTTGTATAGACTTCCAGTAGAAGGCATGGCCTAGATTAAAGGTGTGTCTTCCAGCCTCAAGGTCTGGATCACAGGTGTGCCCTCCATTTCTGGATTCCAGAATATAGTCAAATGGACATCCAGGAACAGCCATCAAAGACAGCTAACTGGAAATAGCATGAGCCTTTAAAACCTCAAAGCTCACTCTCCTCTGAGAAGGCCACACCTCCCAGCAAGGTAACCAACAGAAGTCAAGTGTTCAAATTCCCAATGCTGTGAGGAACATCTTATCCAAACCACCACATTTCTTCAAATAGATTATCATGAATATCATGTTACAATATTAGGCTAACACACATGATAGATAGATAGATAGATAGATAGATAGATAGATAGATAGATAGATTCTTCTAGGGTCTTGCTTAGTATAAATCATGAATATAACAATTTGTAATGTTTTTATTAGAAAAATTGACAGAAACTAGTTAAAAAGACAAAAAAGATCTTAGAAATTTTGGTTTAGAATAAATGCAATTTCTATGCCCTGAAGCATTTTCCTCTTGTATTACCAGGCCCACATGAAAAAAGTCTGTACTCCAAATTAAAAAAATACAAAACACCATCTTGTACCACCATTATAAGAGTGTTTCAATATTGAACCTACATTTTATCTTGTACCCATGTTTTTTTCATGATGTCTTAAGGCCATATAAAATGAAGAGTCATTAGCACCATAGAAACACATGCAATGAAAGATGGCTACTTTTAAAAAGTAAGATTCATCACTTGAACTTTTCATTTTTAGTTCCATTAGGCTTTCCATGTATAAACTTCACACTCATTTCATGTGCTGTTTTACTATTTACTGACACCGTCTCTTCGACCATATATAATATGTATGAACATTACATTATACACAATTCAATTCCAAGAATTCTCTGTCAAAGGTACTTACTAAAACCAACAAACCCACCATCAGGATAAAGAGTTAGAAGGGGCCACTCTTAGAAGCAAAGTCCCAAGCCCTATAAACCACATGGAAACAGATCACAGGAGCCTGTCAAATATCCCAAGTTACATTTATGTGGTCAACAATGTAATTCTTTCCATCTCCATAAGAAACTTCACCACACTCCTGTTGACTATATAGTTTGAGGGCGGTTTCTCCTCTAGCCACACTCTCCTATTAAAATGTAACACACGTCTGTAGCAAGTGTTTATCCAGAGGAAGGTACTGGAAATGTTTTCATGCATTGCCTGGAGCTTAAAAGGATGGATGAGGGGAACATTTGCAGTTAATGCTGTCTTACTACTTTCTGGTTCAGTAAAAAACTGAACTGAACTCCTGGAATCCAGTGTCAGAAAGGGAGAACTGATGGGCAAAGGAGTTAAGACTGGGCTGGTTTAACCCAGAGGAACAGTTGACCTGAACAAGGGGGAGCTCTTGGACCCTAGATTGATGGCTGTGTGGAAAGCATGGGACTGGCCCAGACCCCCTGAATGTGGGTGTCAGTGAGGAGGCCTACGTAATCTATGGGGCCTTGGGTAGTAGATCAATATTTATCCCTGGTGTACAAATAGACTTGAGTGCTCATCCCACAATGAGGGATGCTCTCTCAGCCTGGACTCTTGAAGGAGGGCCTGGACCCTACACTGGATGACATGACAGACTCTGGAGATCCTCCATGGAGGGCCTCACCCTCCCTGGGGATCCTAGTGGAGATTGGGTGGGGGACTGGGGGACCTGGTGGGGTGGGTGGGGGAAGATGGGAGGGAGAGGGAGCTGGGATTGACATGTGAACCAAGCTTGTTTCTAACTTAAATTTTAGAAAAGGCAAAACAAACCATACATAAAAAAAACTGAAAAAAAGGTTTACCTGTGTCACAGCAAAAAAAAAAAAAGAATAGTTTAAAAATGATAAACTCTTTAAAGAGAGAGTAATGTAAAAGGAGAGGCCAGCATGGGACTGACCCAGACCCCTTGAATGTGGGTGTCAGTGAGGAGGCCTAGATAATCTATGGGGCTTTGGGTAGTAGAACAGTATTTATCCTTGCCACACAAATGGACTTTGGGTGCCCATCCCACAATGAGGGATGCTCTCTCAATCTGGACTCTTGGGGGAGGGCCTGGGCCCTCCCTGGAATGAAATGACAGACTCACGAGATCCCCCATGGAGGGCCTTACCCTCCCTGGGGAATGGAGTGGGGATTGGGTGAGGGGCTGAGGGGCTGGTGGGGGGAGTGGGAATGGAGGGCAGAGAGAGGGAGCTGGGACTGACATGGGAAGCAAGCTTGTTTCTAATTTAAATATATAATAAAAAAGTGTTTCAAAAAAAGGAAAAGCAAAACTCTGTCCTGTGATCTGGCTCAGCAGGTAAGGCAGCCTGCTGCCAAGCCTGATGACCCAAGTTCAGTCCATGGAACTCACATGGTGGGAGGAAAGAACCAACTTGCTCTGACTCCCACATGCTCACTGGGTCACGTGTAGACATGCATGCACACGCACATATACACTCATGCACACATCTGCACCCACAGAGGCACTACATAAATAGATGCTAAACACATAAGGAGTTTTAAAAGGAAAAGAAAGAAAAGCCAAACTCCCGCTTACTGACACCGCCCATGAGTTGAAAAGTAGGTCGGCTTTGTCCATGTATAAAGTGTAATCTGATGTCCCTCTCCCAGGACGAACATATATAACTAATTTGAATCACACAGAAGCCCCTTTGTTTGCCCAATGGCTGCATTATAGAAAGTATTCTCAAATTTGATTGTTTATAAGAGGAAGGGAAGGTGATTTTTATAAAAGCAGCTGCTATCCGCAGGTTTTGGCAACAGGCAGCGTCACGGTTCTAATGATGTCCATACCTCTCTTTATATCCATGAAGATGTGTACATTGCAAGTTTACAGGAGGAAAACATCCGTACCGTAAGTCAAGGGATGATCTATGGGGGAGTTTCTCGAGCTGCCGCAACAAATTACCATAGAGTGGGCAGCTTATACAGCAGGCATTGAGTCTTCCAGTCCTGAAGGCTACAAGTGGAAAGTTAAGTTGTTGGCAGGCTGGTCCCTTTGGGAGCTTCTGAGGAAGAATCTATTTCTCATTTCTCTCCTGCTTCTGGGGATGACCAGCAAACATCAGAATTGCTTGAACCCTCACATCCTCCAAGCTGTTTCTGTTTTCCTCTGGTGTCTGCCCCTATGCATGACTATGCCTTTCTGAACCCACCACCCCATTTTCAAGGACAAGAACCACTGATTAGGGCCCACCTCAACTTGGTATGCTCTCACTTTATCCTGATTGGATATACAATTGCCATACTTCTAGCTACTATCCCAAGCTGTTTGGACCTTAATTGATCTTTTTGAGAGATATCATGGTAACTACCCATCCCCCAAAGAGGGTATTTTATTTAGCAAAGAAGGATAAAATTACTTTTATAAGTGAATGTGAGAGTTGTGAAAACTTTGTTTTGTCTCTGCCAGGACATTAAAATATGTACCCACTTAATCTCAGTAGCATGACTATTTTATTATCAAGTAAAAGTATTTGCATATATGACTATTGTTTGTCGGGTATATAGGCACCCCTATGCCTCTCACTATACAATCTTTTTTATACTACACAGGTGCATGCATGAGAGAATAATGAAGTTTTACCAGTCCAGCTAGTCATTACACATGTGTACAAGTTAAGCAGATCTCAAGCATATTCAGCAATCTTTGAACACAATGGGAAAACCAGTATCTGGCATTAAAGATACTGCCAGAGAGTCAGAGCTCAAGTTTATTTAAAGGTAGATAAGCAGGGTCATCATTTGCTAGATATACTATTTATCTCTTTCATTGTTTCCCGAGTTACACATTAAGTATCCTTGTTACAAATGGACACCCTGCTTGGGTGTTTTCGGTAAGAGTTCATTAATATTTTTGTACATGATAGAGTGTCTCACAGGCAGCCCAGGCTTGCCTTAAACATGTGTCTTCCTTCCTCAGCCTCCTGAGTGCTGATATTACAGGCATGAGCTTGTGCACTCAAATCTCACTCACTAAGCCTAGTTCTTCTTCATCCTGTACATACGCCTAGATGACATTTCTTAGTCAGATAGATATAGACACAGCCTGATTGTTTATTGGCACATGAGCACAACAGGTATGCACCATTTTCAGGCTTGGTCTATACAAACTTGCCATGTGTGATGTCTGTTCCCTCCCATGGATCAATTCACACAAGCAACATATTCTTGTTTTGAAGATGACAAAGCTAAGGGAAGGAGGGAGGGAGGGAGGGAAGTCAGTCTAGATTTCTTCTTGGGGATCATGAGCAGTCGTTCTGCTTTTGATTATGTTTAATCCATTTTACAATGAGTTTTTGAGTTACAGTACCTAGCAAGAGCCTAGTTTAAGTATCCTTGTTACAAATGGACACCTCTGCTTGGATGTTTCATGATGCAGGAATGTGGGAATGGCTGACTGAATGCTTCCAGACAGGCATGCTCTCCCTTCCCATGAACACCCTGAAGTCTACATGCTCAATCACTCCTTAAATGACACCCATCAAACTGCTGAACCATGTGTGATGTTACAGGGCCACAGGCATTTCTCTTTTGTTTACATCTTAGTCATCTCATTAACTAGTAAATTCGAAGAACTCTGCTTTTCCCACTAACAGCTCCTAATTTATAATTCAGGACTATCTAAAAAAAAAAAAAAACAAAAAAAAACCCGATGTTTGTCTTTGGGTGGAATGACTCCTTAAGTGATGGTAAGGGCAAATTTTAGCAGTGAAATGGTTTTTCATGTACTTAATAAATTTCAAAACTAATGTCTCTAGGCATGGTGTCAGACACATTTAATCCTAGCACTTGGAAGGCAGAAGCAGGCAGATCTCTGGGGTTGAGGCTACCCTGGTATATATAATAAGTTCTAGGCCAGATAGGGCTATACAGTGAGACCCTGTCTCAAAAATAAACAACAACAACCACAATTGTAGGTCACAGATGAATAAAGAACTATAAGGTATCCGTCTATTAATAAACATCTGAAACTATAAACATTAAGTCTATAAATACTATTAAAGTAGCGTCAGCCTCTTCATTTAAAGAGATAAAAGGAATTTGAATTTTTTATGTATTCAGAGAGAAGGCAGGGTGTGTGTTTGTGTGTATGCCTGTGGGGGCAGACTCATTACATAGTCCAGGTTGTATTCAAATTCACCATCCTTTGCCTCTGCCTCCTGAGAGATGGGGTTGAAGTAGCACCACACCCTGTCCTAGGACATTTTAGATACAAACTCATTTCAAACTGAGTCTTCCTGCTACATGAGTTAAAATTGCATTAAAGGGGGGAAACACACTATTCCTCACCTTCTGAAACAGGTTCAGAACCAAAGTCAGACCAGTTATTTCTTATTCCTGGGTAAATTCTGTCTCATATATCATTATAATGCTGATAAAGATGTAATTCCAATGCAGGTCAGGATAGCCTCCAGTGAACTGGCCAGTATGAGCGTTGTGAGCAACATGTGCATCCAGAAATGAATGGAGAAACAAAGATGTGAGAGGTGAAGCTTTGTCCCTGGGTGAATTTTAGCTTTTCTTGCCCAGAGTTGCTCTGTTTTTCTGGCAATGTATCACCCTTGCCTAGTGAGTCTGCAGAAGACTCAGACTAATTTGTGGAAGGAGGCCGAGGGGACAAGCGATGGCCAGGTGTCCCAAATGAAGATTTTTCTTCAATTATTTTTCCTTTAATGATTGATGGGATAGGACTTCTTTGCTTTGGGTATTGCAGAACAGTTGGGTTAATTGAAAGAGAACTTGTGCATCATGTGAAGAAACACCTCATAGAGCAGTAGTTCTCAACCTTCCTACAGCTGAGACCCTTAACACACTTCCTCATGTTGTGGGTGACCCGAAACCATAAAATTATTTTCATTGTTACTTCATAACTATAGGTTTTCTACTGTTATAAGTCATAATGTAAATATCTGATATTCAGGACATCTGCAATTTCTGTGGAAGGGTCATTCAACCCCCAAACAGGATGCAACCCTTAGGTTTAGAACCACTGATATACATAGACTCAAGGGAAACAGCCAGATTATTTCCTTTTTTTTAAAATTTAAGTTAGAAACATGCAACATGCATGCTTCAAATGTCAATCCCAGCTCCCCCCCCTTCTCCCTCCCAGCCCCACCCCCAACCCCCTACCCCCAGCCCAATCCCCACATATTTCCCCAGGGAGGGTGAGGCCCTCCTTGGGGGGATCTCCAGAGTCTGTCATTTCATCCAGGGCAGGACCTAGGCCCTTCCCCATGTGTCCAGGCTGAAAGAGCATTCCTCCATGTGGAATAGGCTCCTAAAGTTCAGTTGTATACCATGGTGAACACTAATCTACTACCCAAGGCCCCAGAGATTTCTGAGGCCTCCTCACTGACACTACATTCATGGAGTTTGGATCAGTCCCCTGTTGGACTCTTAGTCATCAGTGTGGGGTTCAAGGGCTCCCCCCTTGTCCAGTCAGCTGTCTTTGTGGATTTCACCAGCATGGTCTTGACCCCTTTGTTCATCACTCCTCCATCTCTGTCACTGGGTTCCTGTGGGTCAGTTGAATGTTTAGCTGTGAGTATCTGTCTCTGCTTCCATCAGTCACTGGATGAAGGTTCTAGGATGTCATATAAGGAAGTCATCAACCTTATCATTAGGTAGGGGCTATTAAATAGTCTCTCCACTATTGTTTAGTTTGCCAGTTGGTGTTATCCTTGTAGATCTCTGGAAATCTCATTGGTGTCAGCTCTCTCCTCAAAGCTATAATGACTCCAACTATTATGGTATCTCTCATCGTGGCCTCCTCTATTCTTACCCTGACTCAACCTTCCTGCTCCCCCATGCCTTCTTCTACCCTCCTCTTATCGCCCTCTCTTTTTCCTGGTTCCCTGTCCTCTCCCCCCATGTTCCCAATCTGCTCAAGAGATCTTGCCTCTTTCCACTTCTCTGGAGTATAATGCATCTCTCTTGGGAACCTTCCTGTTTCCCAGACTCACTGGCCCTGGGATTGTAGGCTGACACTCCCCTGATCCATGTCTAAAATCCATATATAAGTGAGTATATACCATGTTTGTCTTTTTGTGACTGGATTACCTCACTCAGGATGGTTTCTCCTAGTGCCTTACATTTGCCTGCAAATTTCAATATTCCATTGTTTTAACAGTCAGATTTAAAAAATCGTCAAGCAGAAAGGAAACCAGCTAGCCTCTGCAGCACTCAAGGACCGCACCCAGTCACTCCTGAGGCTATGCTGTCAGTTGTCCTCAGTTTGGTTTTGTGAAATGATAAACACATCATGGGAAAGCTAGCATGCATTCTATTCTTGTACCTCAGAATTAAAAGACAGCTCCTGCATCAGCAGTCCCCAAAGCTCATGCTTTCTTCCTAACCTAGCAGGCAAGGGGACATTGATCCTGTTAATCTGATATCCTTCTGCCCTCAGTAATCTCACTCTCATTATTAGTTTGCCTCCGTTAGTTTTATTCCACACATACTTAATAAATGTTCAGCAAGAACAGTGATACTATATCTTTGCATCATGAAAATATCAAGAATGTTCATACATAATCTACCAAAGCTTTTGTGCCTTCTACTTCTGGCACACTTTCTAACATGCTAGCAAGCAGCTTGCCGGGGATACTCAGTGTATTACTACTCCAAATGACACCTTTATTGTTTTGCCAAAAATCATCTTAATTTGGCACATAAAACAGTGTTTTGTTTGTTTGTTTATTCATGACACAGACTTAACTTGAAGAAAAATCTGTTGCTAACTGAAATGACAAAGTTCAGACATTTACATGATGCCATAGATTAGATATGAGTATATTTTTGTGTTACATATTTTCCCAATATATGTTTTTATTTAAATTAGAAATGTGAATGTTTCACATGTCAGTCCCAGCTCCCTCTCCCACCCCACCTCCCTTGTCCCTCCACCAGCCCTCCAGGCCCCCACCCAATCCCCACATTATTCCCCAGGGAGGGTGAGGCCCTCCTTGGGGGGGAATCTCTAAAGTCTGTCATTTCATCCTGGGCAGGACCTAGTCCCTTCCCCATGTGTCCAGGCTGAGAGAGCATCTCTCTATTTGGAATGGGCTCCCAAAGCTCATTCATAAACCAAGGCCCCAGTGATTTCGGTGACCTCCTCCCTGGCACTATATTATGGAGTCTGGATCAGTCCCCTGTTGGCCTCTCAGGCATCAGTCTGGGATTCGAGAGCTCCCCCTTACCTGGTCAGCTGTCTTTGTGGGTTTCATCATCATGGTCTTGACCCCTTTGCTCATCACTCCTCCATCTCTGTCACTAGGTTCCAGGAGTTCAGCTCAATGTTTAGCTGTGGGTATCTGTCTCTGCTTCCATCAGTCACTGGATGAAGGTTCTAGGATGGCATATAGGGTAGTCATCAACCCTATCATCAAGGAGGGGTATTAGTGTAGTCTCTCCACTATTGTTTAGTTTGCCAGTTGGTATTATCCTTGTAGATCTCTGGAGATCTCACTAGTGTCAGCTCTCTCCTCAAGCCTATAATGACTCGATCTATTATGGTATCTCTCAGCCTGGTCTCCTCTATTCTTACCTCGACTCAACCTTCCTGTTACCCCATGCCTTCTTCTCCCCTCCTCTTATCCCTCTCTCTTTTTCTTGGTTCCCCCTCCCCAATGTTCCCAATCTGCTCAGGAGATGAGGGGAGTGTCAGCCTATAATCCCAGTGCCAGTAGTATGGGAAACAAGGAGGTTCCCAAGAGAGATGCCTGATACCCCAGAGAAGTGGAATGAGGCAAAACAGTGTTTTAAAGTCGAACATTCTTTTTTTTTTAACCTGGTTAGAATTTATCTAAAAAGATTGTGGGTTCAGTGTTGTCTCTTTTTAATTTTTTTATCATTTTTTAAAAATTTTTAAATAGCTTGTTTTACATGTCAATCCCAGTTCCCTCTCCCTCCCCTCCTCCCGCACTCCCCTTCCCCCCCACCCTCCCACCCTATTGCCAAATCCTTCCACATAGGGGATATCAGAGTCTGTCATTTTACTCTGGGTAGGGTCCAGGCACTCCCCTAAGAGTCCAGGCTGAGAGAGCATCCCTCTTTGTGCTATAGGCACACGAAGACTGTTTGTATATCAGGGATAGACACTGAGCCACAGCTCAGGGCCCCATAGGTTGCCCAGGCCTTCTCACTGACACTCACATTTGGGGGGTCCAGATCAGTCCCATGCTGGCCTCCCCACTGTCAGTCTGGGGTCCAAGAGCTCTCCCCTGTTCAGATCAGCTGTCTCTGCTGGTTTTGCTAGCCCATTCTTTGCCAATTTGCTCATCACTCCTCTCTCTCTGTCACTGGGTTCCTTGGGGTCAGTTCAGTGATTAATTGTGTGTTTGCCTCTGCTTCCATCAGTCACAGGATGAAGGCTCCCGGATGGTTATAGACATCAAGTTCATTATCAGGAATGGGCATTCGAGATGGTCTCTCCACTATTGCTTAGCTTGTCAATTGTGTACAGCCTCTTTGGAAATCAGTGTGGAGATTCCTCAGGAAAATGGGAATTAAAGTACCACTAGACCCAGCAATTCCACTCTTAGGCATATATCCAAATGAGGCAAGTTCATGCAACAAGGGCATCTGCTCCACTATGTTCATAGCAGCATTATTTGTAATAGCCAGAACCTGGAAGCAACCTAGATGCCCCTCAACTGAAGAGTGGATAGAGAAAACGTGGTACATTTACACAATGGAGTATTATTCAGCAGAAAAAAACAATGGAATCTTGAAATTCGCAGGGAAATGGATAGCACTGGAAGAAACCATCCTGAGTGAGGTAACCCAGTCGCAAAAAGACAAACATGGTATGTACTCACTCATATATGGATTTTAGACATGGATCAGGATAGTGCCAGTTTGCACTTCCACTGATAGAGAGTCTGGGAAACAGGAAAGAACCTAAAAGATATGCATATATGCATAGTACCCAAGAGAAGAGGATGGAGACAAGATCCCCTGAATGGATGGGGAACACAGCGAGGGGTGGGGGGGAGTGGGACCTGGGAAGAAGAGAGGGGGTGAAGAGGAAGAGAGTTGGTCATGGGGGAAAAGGAAGTTGAGGGGGTGGGGGTAGAACAGGGGGAAGAGGGAATCATAGGATCGAATACAGATCAGGCACCAGAGCGACCTCGAGTGATCTAAAGGGATAACACCAATTGACAAGTCTAACATTCTTAATTCCAAGGAACTATAAGGACTGAGAGTTAAGAAAAATAAGACAACAAGAGTCCTTAAAACAGCATCATCCAGGAATGATGGCAGTTGGAAGCCAGGGTATGATGAATGCTTGCTGAATTTAGAATTAGAAAATCTCACAGACTCATTGGATTAGAAGTCAGAAACAGATTCCCCAAATCTCAAATGTGTAATGCTCAATCTTCTTATTGGCTTTTCTAGTCTCAGTGAGAAGATACCTTACAAGAACAGGAAGATTTATCTTTGCCCATGGTATGGAGATAAAGTCCATTGTGGTGGAGAAGCAATGGTCGCAGCAGCATCTCCTGGCAAGGGTAGCTGATTGCTTGCCTCTCAGTGAGACAAGATGCAGAGAGAAAAGTGCTGTCACTCACCCGGCTTTCCCCTTTTCCCTTTCTTACTGAGCCACACACCAGTCAATGGTAAAATGATGCCCACATTTAGGGAGGGTCATCCTCTATCAGTTCTCTCTGGAAATGTTCTCAAAAATACACCCAAAGGCATGTCTCATCAATACCCTAGAAGTTTCTCCATCCAACAAGGCTGGACATGAAGATTAACCATTATGTCACTAGTCTGTTTGCAGCTAATGTTAATCATATCGATTGGTAAGTCATACTCACTGAGAAAGTGACCATGGGAATCAGTCTTGGGAGCACAGCCAACTCCTACTAATATTTTTAAAGGCTGTTTTATTCTAGCCCCTTCTGAATCTTTGTTTCATCTATTTCATGAGATACTGCAATGGAGTGATGTTTTTATTTTATTTTTTTGGTTTTTCAAGATAGGGTTTCTCAGCCGGGCGGTGGTGGCGCACGCCTTTAATCCCAGCACTCAGGAGGCAGACGCAGGCGGATCGCTGTGAGTTCGAGGCCAGGCTGCACAGACAGCCTCCAAAACAATACAGAGAAACCCTGTCTCGTAAAAACCAAAAAAAAAAAAAAAAAAAAAAAAAAAAGATAGGGTTTCTCTTTGTAGCTTTGGAGCCTGTCCTTGAACTCTCTCTCTGTAGACTAGGCCGGCCTCAAGCTCACATAGTTCTAAAGGGCAACAGAGAAACTCTGTCTCAAAGAGCCTGAGAAAAAGGAAAGAAAGTGCAGTTCTCTGATGTATTTAAAACACAGGTGGTCTGGAGAGATACTTCAATAATTAAGAGTGCTTTCTGCTCTTCCAGAGAGCCACACTTTGGTTCCCAGCATCCATGTAGAGTGACTCACAACTGTCTACAACTACAGCTCCAGGAGGTCTGATACCCTCTTCTGGCATCCTCTGGCACTGGCACACAAGTAGCATATACATACACACACAAAAAATAAAAGCAAAACATAAATCATAACAGATACACACACGCATTCCCAACATATCTAAAATACCTATTATTTGCAAAATCATTCTTTGTCACTCACAAGGACCAAGTCTTAGCAACCAATGAGCTCATACTGAGACTAGCAACACATGCTTGGACTAGTGTGGTGCAGGTTCTAGGAACCAGAACTGCTGGTGTGCTGTGAGAAATGCCTTGGCTGGTCCATACCATCACTGTAAGCCACAGGACAGCAAGTGAGCATGGTAGCAGAATGTTCTCCACACTCAGCCCATGATTACAGGCGTGATTCCGATTCACTTAATGGAAAGTAACCTTAAACAGGTCCCTCTCTTCGTGGCCTGGAAGCCCACACCTCACACAAAACATACTAAATCCATCAGTGCAAATAGGCCTCTGGTATACAGGGAGGACAGGCTCTGCTGCTGCCTGGATATTGGAAAGTTATCCCTAGAGATTGGAAGTGAATTTGTGCAGATTCAAAACGGTCCAATTAAAATATATTGATTCAGTGACCTCAAGGATGATATAATACACCTGAAAAAAAGGACCCACAAAGGGCTTTGGGAGCTTTGAGCAAGCATTTGTAACAGGCTTCCCTGGGGTTCTGGGCAGGGATCAAGGAAGACTGCATTTTGAGGCCAAAGTTAATGTGAATGCTTTGTCTAACCACTTGCTATAGAGAATGATGAGAGGTAATGCCAGCCATTCAATATACTGATCACCTTGTATACGCCAGGTAGACTTTTATTCACAGAACTATCAATGTGTCTCAAAAATACTCCAACGGTTAGCAAATAGGGTAGATAGTTCAGAATACCATCTAGATAGGGCCTGGACATAAGTGAGTATACCAAACTCCCTGACTTCAAAGGTGACAGAAGGTCAGAACACAGTTCATAAAATCTTCTATATCTAGCTTTGTTGGGCAAGTTCATCCTCAATGTGTGAATCTAACGGTGGCTATGGATCAAGCATTGTAACGACTTTTATACCCCTTGAGACAAGGCCTTTGCAAGGTGCAAAATTCAACAGAAGTCATTGGATTGCAGTTTTCACAGGATTTTGGAAAAGACACATTTTCTAGATGAGGAGCTTACCTGGCATGGTATGAACAAGTCCCAAACTGTTCCCTTTTCTAAGGCTGCCGCTAATTGTATAATTGGAAGCTGTACAGTGTATCTATTCACATATTTAAATTATCTGTAAAGCCTTCTTTTTAAAAAGTAATTGTGAATTGCCTTACAGAAAATTCAATGAACAAAAATATTAGTAGAACATAAATGCTGATTAGGAAACAGTAAGACTAAAAGACCTTTAGATGATTTTACTGTTTCATGAGTATAATCCACACAGTGCTTAAGATCAGACATGGATGGCTTTCTGGCTGGATGGGACAGATGATTGGTTGCTTTTCTCCCTTGGCAGCTCGAACGACACCTTCAAAGGCTTGAGACTCAGTCCTCGGGGAGGAGGCTTTCAGGTCATTTCCAGGTGGAGTCCTCAAGTCTAAGTTGTGAGTCCTACCTTCAAGTTCCATGCAGGCCACTGTGTTTTTGTTGTTATTGTTGTTGTTAGATCATTTATGGCATTTTGGGATAGCATTATCATCCCAATGTGGCATAATTTCATGTAAATTATTTGTTTATAAATATATACAAATACATATTATATGTGTGTTTTAGGTATATATAAAACAATATTTTCTCTATGGCCTGTTTGATCATCTTTAGTGGTCTTTATCCCTGTTCCTTCCCTCTCCATCAGTATTGGCCTCCTCCACCACTCCAGGTAAAGTGTGGTCTCCCCACCCTAATGTTTACCCATTTTCCTCTTCATGGTCTCTGCCTCCTACCATAACCCTCTCTAGATCCCCTCGCAATGCACACAGCCACCATAGTTCCTGTTACTTTGCTGGTTTCTGAGGTTATTGTACTGATATCTAAAGATCTGGAGCTAGGAAGATGTGCAGAGAACACGCAGTGTTTTCTTCCTGGTCTAGGTTACCACATTTAGTATAACATTTTCTTGTTCCATCCAATCAACCTGCTAACCTCATGAATTTCTTTACAGATAAATGAAACTCTATAGCATAGACGTGATACATTTCATGACCCATTCATCAGTTGAAGGACATTTAGGTTGTTTCCATTTCCTAACTACTGTGAACAGAGTGGCAGTAAAGATGGTTGAGTGGGATTTTGAATCCTTTGGACATAGGCCAAAGAATGGCATAGCAAAAAGTTCATGTAATTGCTGCAAAAAGTTTGACAAATTTCAGTATATTCCCATTTGTGATCATGATTCTTGATAAACTAAACACAAGGGAAAAACTCCTAAACCCTAGAGGGTTTCATTCAAAAATGTGTTTTCTGGTTCAGTCAATCATAAAGCTGTTGATCCAATTTATTACCCATGTGTCTTTTAAACTCTGTGATTATTCAGTTCTGTACGTAGGGGAATGAAATACATTAAGCCAAGGAAAAGAAACAAAGCTACATGAACTGGAAATGGATAATTATTCATTTCCTCTCTGCTATTCCAAGTTTCCTTCACTCCTCCAGCTTCTCCAATATGTACTCTTATTTCTCCTGAACAATCAAGTCCCCACTCCCTCTGCTTTGTCAAAGACATTGCCCATTCTAATTGTCACAAACACAGAGAAAAGGTCATAATTTGAAGCTGCTTGGAATTGGACGAGGAAGCTTACCAAAGGGTTTTCTGCTGTATTAATGGATGCAGAACTGAGTACAACCTAAGTCATAAAAGATATCCTAAATTTCAGCTTAGTGCTTCGTTTTTCTCTGAGGCTAAACCACCCTGGTACTCTCCATATGAAAATGAGCTTACTAGCATCCATCATTACATCCACAAATGACTTTCTCTGATGACGCAACTTCATCCTTAGCATCACTTGGCTTTTCTGGACTTGGGGTTATGAGACAAACCTGGTGAACCCTTGGTCCTGTGTCTTAGGATTTTCTCCTGCCAGGTAGACCAAAGCTATTCTCTTCAACCACAATTATCTCCACATACCAGTCCTCATGACATGTAGCTATAAAGTCATCTAGGAATCATACCCTTTGGAGTTTATTCCAAGAAAACGTCAGATATACAATGATGTCTTTCCTGGTGTTATTTATAATAGTTAAGTTTCATAAAGCAATCTTTTTATCAGGATGGAAATGATAAATAAACTGCAGGTCATTAATCTATTTTGATATTCTTCAAGCATTTAAAAATACTCATATTCTGGGAAAATATTTGACTGCATGAGAATGTTTTCAAAGTCTTAGTGGGAGGAAAAAAAATCAAGCTACAAAGCCTTGTCATAATTACTGTTACTTTGATGATAGGTACATGCCTGAGGAAAATACGGAAAAGATTTTTCACAAAGATTTTAATTTGCTCATATCAGAATGGTGTGGTTACAAGGTATATGTCGTTTATTTGATGTTTGGGACTTTTGTGTTTTTTCACATGCACTGAGTAAAAAAGACAAAATAGTCTTGACAGCTGTCATCTGGAAACTGCACTGGCTTAACTGAACCAAAATGTTGTCGTGATGAACACAAACAATTTCACGCTGCACTGACCAAGTGTGACCTTCATCTGTGACCGTGATGAAGCAAGACAAACACAGGCCACTCAGTAAACTTGTCTGATCCCAGACAAAAATAAAAACATGGTGGAAACCACGACCGCCAGACTGGAGTGACTTCAGCATCTTTGTCAATTATAGAATAGCCCATTTTTCTACCTCTTAAAACAAAAATAATTAAGTCATCTAACCAAAGAATGTCCTTCTCACACTTCCTAGGCCTTCCAGCCCATACATCCTATGTAAAAATACTGGAACACAAGCTAGTTCTGTAATATGTCCCATACACTCTTACTCCTCAGCTTCCCAGAAGGCCCCTTGCCACATCTATATTAGCAAACGAGTTTTATTACAGATTTGTCTCTGGTGGCCTTGTCCAAAGGTGGCTCTTGATAACTTGAGTGTATGGAGCATATATTCCTCTTGTTGTATAAGAGAGAAATACTTGGTGTAAATTTTATTCATCCATTAATACGTCAAGTGATGTACAACTTCTGGATAAAGAGCTCTCAACAACCACTGCGATCTTGCATTTCTAGTGAACCAATTCCCCAGCAGCCACAGGGCCTTAACTGCACAGGTGTCACTTGCTCTGGGGACCATCAAAGGTTTTCCAGGCACATGTGGAGCAGGGCTTTTCTGTGGCAATACTTACAATTTTTTGGAGCAGATAACTTTTTTATGTGGGGCTTCTCTGGGCTATTATAGCATGTTTCTTGGCAAGCATTGGTTCTATCATTTGATATCCACAGACTGTGTGATGATAACAACAATGAAAATGTCTGTAGAGAATTTTTCCTGGAAGGTGTGAAGGGGTAAATTTTTTTCTATTGAGGATCACAGATATGGAGAGCAATGAATGAATAAAGAGACGATCTTAGCCACAGGGCCTTAGTCAGATCTTCATTTCTTTGAGTCATGAATTCATCAGCAGAGATAGCCATTGCTGTCCTTCCTGTGTTACAACTAATAATAACTTACCAAATATCTAAGTAATCTTAGATACATAAAGCATTGTAACACTCACATAGTTCTAACTGAAAAGGCACCAAGACCCTAATAGTGGTAATTTAGACATTAAATTATAAAGAGGAGTTGATATGGGTGATTTAAAAGCATCAAATAGCTAGGAATGGCTGCACATGACTGTAATCCTAGCATTCAGGAAGGTGAGGCAGGAGAATTGCAAGTTCAAAACCAGACTGCCCCGGATAACAGGGCCCTGCCTGGGTCAATCAAATAAAATGAAAACATAGCAAAACATAAAATAATTATTTAATTAAAGTAAACTGTAAATTACATTTTTCAAATATAGCTTAGTAAGGAAAATCCATTTTCAACTAAGAACTGCTCTGAGGATTATTGTCCATTGGATCTGATATGAGGGAATAATATAAGCAAAGAGAAATTGAAACATAATATATTAATGTGTGCTTATATGATGGGAATTATCTTTAACTGGAGTTGCTGAATGAATGAATGAATGGACATTAAAAAGTTGGGTCACAAAACAATAATTTGAATAGATTTTAAGTAATAACAGCACATGTCCAAAATTGAGAGAAATACAGATGACTTCTAATGTGTGTCATGAGTTCCTGTATAAGCTCCTGAGAACATGTTTAAACGGTATTCTAGTCAAATTGAGGATTTTCTCATAATGTTTTCTTTCTAAACACAAAGCCTTTTATTTTGCCTTTCTGTCATCTGAAACATGGAAATCAGCTGTTTTCACTTATAAATGTCGTAATGAAATGTGTTACAAAGGCCTTTTAAACCAGCTCTCCAACAACCAAATGGAATACTTGCCCTCCTTTGCAAAGGATCAGATATTTCTTATCTCACTTACTGAGATTCAAAAATGGGTCTGAGCTGGGATTATAAGTAAGACTTAAAGAACCAAGATGCCAAGATTGAAATCTTTCTCATGCATGGTTATTGGAAGCAGTAATTGCTACAGGAAAACGAGATAGCTTATGAATGGGTTCAAATGTTTCAAAGACTGGACTTTGGCCAGTACTTAAAGTTATACTTCAGGGGTCACCTGAACCTAGCAGGTCACTGAATTCCACTTGCACAAATAGCAAGTTTGAGGAATGTGTAGGTGGCTTCACAGCCGTGTCATGTAGCCTCTGCCAGGGCTCCAAGCATCACTGCCTGGATCTTACAAGAACCCTATCTATCACTAGCTTTAACTGCCCCCACACTCTGTATCTCATAAAGTTTTTCCTAAAATAGGAGCCAAAATTTCTCACTATTTTTAGTGTCCATATTGAAAAAAATGAAGTTTTAAATTTGGGGAAAATTATAAATATAAATTAAATAGAAAAATATTGGTGATGTTTGATGAAAAGGAAAAAGACAGGTGGCACAAAATGGTTAAGAAAGAGTATCCCATCATCGAGTTTTACATCTAAAAACCTTAATATGATAACCCAATCCTGTTTTAAAAAGATTTGTTTATTTTTATTTCATGTATATGAAGGTTTCCTATGTGTGTGTGTGTGTGTGTGTGTGTGTGTGTGTGTGTGTGTGTGTGTGTGTGGTGTGAATGTCTGATGTTCATGGAGGCCAAAAGAAGACATCAGTTCTCCTTGAACTGGAGTTACAGACAGCTGTGAGCTACCATGTGGATGCTGGGAACTGAAGTCAAGAGCAGTAAGCTCTGTTAACCACTGAGCCATCTCTCCAGCTCCTCAAAATTCTCTAAGAAAGCAAGTCTCTATCTGTAAATAAGTCGAGAGTAAGTGATTTCTATCCACTTTTAGCAGGTTGTTCTTGACACGTCTAACTCCTGGATACATAAATTTGGAATTCTCTTCAGAGCAGATACACACCTTTCTGTGTCCTTCTATTGCCAGCCAGAGCTAACACAGAGTAAGGGGAAGCACCAATACCTTTGAATCTCTGGGCTAATCCTTCTCGAGTCGGTTTTTTACATTAAGACAGAATCTGAACCAGTAAGTAGCCAAATGGGAATGGCATATCGTTGTCTTCTGTGGCTATACTGGGCACAGAGATTTAAGGAATATCTGAAAAATGGATCTCTGCTCTTGAGGATGACTGAATACTGAAGAAGGAAATTTAGAAAAAAAGGGGTTGGCAGAGGTGTGTATATTTAGAGATGCTTTCTGGGTCATTCTACAACCTGGAAACTTGCATCAGACCTTGGAAATACATTAGCACTCTATGTGAGTGAGGCCAAAGCATCTAATTACTAAGTTTAAGACCTGGAGACCATATGCAAGATATGAATTTAACTGATCCCAATAGCATGGAGTTCACTGCAAGGGTAGGCCATCCAGCTACATGAACATTAGGATATCCTAGAGAATTTGTTTAGACACCTAGGCTTGTTCCCAGACTTAATTAGCCCAGCTCTATGGCATCTGTGTGCATTAGGAGCATGTCAGGTGATTCTCAGGTTAACCAAAGACGGAGACTCTTTGGATTAGACTCTGGATCTGCTTGGTGTCTAGGAGAAAGTCCTTGGCAGTCTCTGTTTGTCAATACTCTCAGACATCTGGCACCAGTAAAGAATCCCCAGGTTTTGTTAGGTTCTCACTAGAACCCCATGCAGTAGGCAGTGAAGATGCTTCCTCTCTTATGCAGTTGATGAGTCTGAGGCTCAGAGAGGCCAATTGCTCATCCAAGTTCACCTGGTTAGCAACAATGCTCTCTACCCTCAGAGTCTGGTACCCAAATGCTGCTTAACATAGGTGGCCATCAACTATAACCTGTATTAGGGGTTTCTATGTCCTTAGGAATACTTCACTCTCAACTATACTTTCAAATCTTTCTTGGCAGATGGTATATAGTTCCTTTGGTCCAATTAGTACCATGTGTATTCTGGATATTACTTTGTATTTATCTTAGTTTGCTTTCAATTGCTGTGATAAGACATTGACCAAAACCAACTTTGGGAGGAAAGGGTTTATTTGGCTTACACTTCCACATCACATTCCATTATTTAGAGAAGGCAGGTCAGGAAATCAATCATGATGAAAAACTTAGAGACAGGGGCTGAAGCAAAGACTATGGAGGATGCTGATTATTGGCTTGCTACTCATGGCCCTCACAGCTTGCATTTTTATACAATACAGAACTGCTTACCCAGGGGTGGCACTACCCAGTGAGGGTTGGACTTCCTCATATCAATAATTGATCAACTGCCCCACAGATTTGCCAACATCCAGTCAGGTGGAGGCACTTCTCAATCAACGCTCCCTCTTCCCAGATGATGCTAGCATGTAATGAGTCGACACAAAACTAACCAGCACAGCCCTCATTGCACTTTCCCCTCTGCCTTGCATAGAATACTATTTTTTTCACTGCTGTTTACACGGCCTCTGATTCTACAAATGCCTTCACTGCCAATGATGACCACTACATTGTTTATATTCTCACCACTGTTACAAGACATGCAATAGAAGCAACTTCAGGTAGAGAATTTGTCCATCATACAAGGGAAGTCATGGCAGAGCTCATAGTAGTGGGAGATCATAGCTAGAATTCCTCACAGCTCTATAGACCAGGGATCAGGGTGTTCAGGTGGGAATTATATTAAGGATATACCCCTCAGGGTTCACTCCCTGGTGACCCACTTTCTGCAGTTTGCACCCTCTTCTAAAGTTTCCACAAACTCCCAAATTACCACCACAAGCTGGAGCCCAGGTCTGCACATGAGTCTATGGCAGATATTTATACTCAAACCATGAACTTATCCTCTAGGGTCTGGGGAGGAAATAGAGAATAACAAGTAACCATCTCTAGTGTAGAGACCAATAGTAAATTCAAACCATGCTGTGGAAATAGCCTGGGCTTCTCTCCCTAAGTCTGGAGCTCAGGAAGCTCTGCTTGGGGAAGGTCATTCAGTGCTTCTTGAGGACAATTGTAGAAAACTTGACTACTGTGGGACAGTAGCCACAGTCTGTGACCAACAGCCATGATATTGCTCTTACTGTGCATACACAATTGTAGACATGGCCATGGGGCAACATAGAACAGTTCCTACATTTTGATTCATCTGATTTACTAGTTGTCTATAGCACTGGGAATTTTGATGTGTTGATTATTGCTCCATTCCCTGATCCTAGAGTAGGGCTCAGGAAACAGCTTTTGAATGAATAGATATTCAAAATACTGAACTTTCTTTCTTATCAAGATAGCAGGCTATAGCTAAACCTTCAAGTTCTTCAAGGTGCCTGGACTCTCATATCTCCTAAACTAACTGGTGGTCAATCTGGCTTAGTTCCCAGTCCTATATTTTGATGTGTCCAACTTATTTTCTTCTGCAGCTGAACTAGATATTGAGTTTTATGGTGAATACAGAACCACATGGAACAGTATCTTGTTTTACTTCATGAAAGAGAACCAATGAGACTTTTCCCTTAAAAGGTTGCAAACAAAACAAAACAAAAAGTGACCAGCCCTTTCTTACTATATAATTACACCAGGATTCCCCTTTCCCCTAACATTTATGGAGTGGGTCCTGAAAACCACCTTCTACAGAGACCCTGGACAGGAGCTCCGTTCACCACAGCTTGGTAACATTATGAGGAGAGTAGATGTGCCTCTGGCCTGGGAGGGCTTATGCATTCCAAACGTGTGGTTCTGTTTTATGAAAAGGCAGGGCTGCTACTGCTTAGGAAAGTGGTTTATTTTCTCTAGAGGTTAAACTGAAAATTTTTCTGGCATTTCACTTAATGATAATGAAAATGGCAAAATAAGTGTGCATTATACTATTTTTTTGAAACAGGATCAAAGATTTCCCTGACGTGCTGGGCACACCATGCACTTACCAATAGAAACAGTGAATGGCTAAATAAGAATCTGAAACAAATCAGTGCTTGGAATCGGGGTTCCAAGAATAAAGTTTCCAGTCCTCTAACTCTACTGTGCACCATTAAGGGTGAATATGGCCAGACTAAAGAAGAAATCTAAGGTGAACCATCCACCCTGAACTTTGAACACATCCTCAAATATCTGTTTTTATTCCATGAGCAATAAAACATTCTCAGAGCACCTGGGGACCAGAATTTTTGAGGACAACGCTTAATAATGATAGATTATTTTATAATAGATTTTCCAAGCTACCTGGGTGAATTTCCTTACCGCAAATATGACTCAAAAGCTAGCCAGTCCTCCTGAGTCACCCCACATGACTATTCTCGTCTGCACTCTGTACTTTTTTGGCTGATAGTATCTCACTGGTTTTTCTAATTCCCTCCATTAGCGTAGATATGACTACATTCCATAGGTGCTTACCCACCCTGTCTTGGACTCTGGGTGATGCAGCACTCTGGGTGTGCCTGTAAGGACTAGAACTCTTTTCTATAACTTTCTATTCTGGAATCTCTAGATCATCTCCATACAGTAGGAGCACAATAACTATGGTTCCTGTCCTAGGGTGGCTCTCTTTGCTGGGATTGCTTTTTAATATCACTGAATCCTCTGAAGAGGATCTGGATCCACGCTTTTTTCCAGTGTTGTATGATAGACATAGATGATGATTAAGAAATTTTGCAGAACAAGAAGGCAGTAGGGAGTAGGGGGCAGTGAACACAAAATCCCACCCCTACTCAAGAATCTATTGACAGTTAACAGTTCTTTGAAGAGAGAAATTTAGTTTTCTACAAGGGAGCGACACTAGGTATATCAACAACACTCCAGGGCAGATCTCACACTCAAATAGTTGACCAATAAACCTCCCCATAGCGACTGCAGATCTTCCTCCCAAAAAAACTCCCAAATTGCCTCTTGTACAGCAGTAACATATTCCCTGGTAAATGACTTGAGAAACAACAATCCAACCAATCCCATTAATAGTTAAGACTAAGGTAGTAACTGGATACTGGTTATGTAAATGATGTAGGATGCAGCACCAATCCTAAATTGCTATTTTCAGTCCCTGGGCTTCCCTCCTTATCTTGCTGCCCAAGGATGAGGAACAGATTCTATCCAGCCTGCTACAAGCAGCTAAGAGATCAGAACTTTTTCCTTTTTCTTTTGGATAGCTCTTTGTTTGTTTGTTTTAAGATGAAGTCTTGCTATACATCCTAGACTGTCCCACACTTCAGATTCTTCCTCTACCTCACAAATGGTGGGTCTCTGACACCACATCTGGCTAAGAAAAGTGGCTATTTTTGTTGTTGTTGTTGTTGTTCTTTAAGAGAATGTATAACATACACTGGAGTTTTTCACTAATTATGTTTGCCTGCTGGTCTATAAATATATAACAGGGGTTAGTTTATGCCTCACCATCAAAATTCACATGCTGGCATCTTAACTGCTATGTGCCTTGTGGCAGGATCACTCTAGATGTCATTACTGAAGATGAGGTTATACATAGTTAGGTAGACTCTGGTCCGTCTCACTGATTTTCTTAGTCAGTGAAACTGGGACACAAGCCAAAATGTCCCACTGAGAAGGCAGAGACCACTGTGAAGTATTTACCAACCTCAGAGCATTAATTACTGTGAGCAACCTTCAGAAGGGGCGAGGTACAAGGTCTTCAAAGGGACCAACATTTCCCAGAACTGAGAGACAAAATATGCCTGTTTATGCCCCCAGGATTGCGGTTCTCTGTAAAGACAGCTACAACAAATGAATACAGTTGGACACCTGGTGCTTCAAGTGTGTCTGAAGGAGAATCCTGGCCATCAATCCTTGTCTGAGTCTCACACAGGAATGACCTCCTTCTCATCAGGAAAGCAGGCTTTCCCAGGCTGACTTTCCAGAAAGCCATACAGAGGAAATTTCTAGACTTCAACGGCCCCATCTAAAGAAATACAAGGATCTATGGCGAGAGACACCTGCCAATGTTTTAAAACACACCTCTGAAAAAGGATAAAATGCGGATACTCAGGTGCCTTTAAAAATCGTGATGGTGTTTGTTTTTACTTGTCTTTTTTTCTTAGCATTTATTGGGGGAAGGAGTGGTGTGCATGCCAAGGTCCATATGTGGATGTCAGAGGTCAGCTTAGAGTTGGTTATCTCCTTCTACTATGTCTGTCTCTGGAGTCAAACTTTAAACCAACAAACAAGCTTGGCAGCAAGAAACATTTTCTCCCGAGCCATCTCACTAGACTCCAAAAATCAGTGTTACTTAAAATCTTAGCTGCTGGTGCTCATTTATAGAAACCTTTGGTTTAAAACACACCTGTAAGTCAGGCAACCACACAACTCTTAAGGCCCAAATGGTTTTCTGGGACCTTGCTTAGTAGAAGAATTCTCTAACCAGCACTTTTACCTATTATCTTCTTTTATGGCATCTTAACTCTAAATCAATTATCCGGGATAGTTAACAACCATAGACTCTAACTTTAATGACCCTTCTCAAATAATGCTCATAAAACTGACTGCGTTTCTAAATGCTTACATACATGTGATTTAAACCATATTCTTGTTCTTGAGAAAACAGGTCCGCACACATATTTACCTGTGTTATGGGGAGATAAGGAAGAAGTGTACAGATGACAGTGCCTAGCAGGAAGGAGGAACATGGGAGGAGGCTGGAATGTACAAAAAAAAAGAATAGTAGTAGTGGTAGTAATAGTAGCAAAACAAACAAACAAACAAAGGGCGGGTTAAGATCAAGTAATCAAAACCAAGAAGACAAGATGTGTTGTAACATAGCCTAGCTTAGATGGCTGAATTCATGTCAAATGTTACTTCTACCTCCCAAGAAGCTCCCCTATTAAATAGATTAGGACAACTGCATTTGGGCAGAGCAGCATGGGGTCAACAAAAAGCACACAAATTACAGAAACCTTCCACTGCTTCCTAGACAATATTGTAAATTCTCCCCTAGTTCTCTGCTAAATTCTACATTTCATTTCTCTTGGACCCCATACATGCAGAATTCCACGAAAATGGTTACATGGTTGTTATGGAAAACACATTCAACCTAAATGATGCTAGGGTAGATTTGAAGAGATCATCCTTCAAGCCTCTTTGCCCAACTCTTCAGAAGAGAGCTGCCGCCTGGCTCGCAGTGTGAGGCCAGATGAAACCAGTGAGGGCGCTGGCAGGTGATCAGTCAGGCTCGTTCAGAATATTCCAAATAACTGCCGGAATACTGCTTTATAAGCTTCTGCAGTTTGGGCTTAATAGATGTCGAATATTTTAAACACATTTAAAGTCCACATGCTTTTAGTTTTCACACAGAGGCTCAAAGTTCTCTCTCTGTGTGTGTATGTGTGTGTGTGTGTGTATGTGTATGTGTGTGTGTGTGTCCTGTCCTGTTATTACAATGAGAATTTGTTGGATATGATTTCAGTTCCTACTGAAGAGCAATGCCTATAACCCATCACCCAGGCAGGCCTTACTAGCTGTCCCAGGGGATTGCCTGCTGTCCAACTGTTGAAGGCTACGTAATGGGCTAATATACAACTTCTGACCCAAACCCAAGAGACTTGATATCCTACTTCCCCTTTGTAAGCAAAAAAAGACCATCTATGCCCTTCTTGAATTCTGAACTCTATTAATGGACATACAACACTAACACTGTAAACTAACAGTGAATTATGCAACTTTATCTAATATTGTCTACTGTCTATCTAAAAAAGAATGTATCATTTAGTAAATTTTTTCTTTTTATTACATTTTTAATTAGAAACAAGCTTGCTTCACTTGTCAATCCCAGCTCCCTCTCTCTTCCCTCCTCCCACACCCCCTGCAAGCCCCCACCTATCCCCACTCCCTTAAACTTTTAAGTACTTACAAGAAGATTAGATGTCAATATAATTGACTTTCTATTATCAGAAATACCCAGAAGTCACTCTGAGTTTTGTGTCATAGCATAATTAAAGATGCTTTAGTTTGAGTTTTGTGTGTGTGTGTGTGTGTGTGTGTGTGTGTGTGTGTGTAAGCTGAACTGAGCCCAACTAGTGTTGCCCTTATGAATAGAGGTATGGGATCATCCATTAGGGCATGGGTAGCCTACCAGTGCCACACCTCGGAAGAAAATGACTCCTCCCAAGCAGCCGTCAACTGCCAATAGCTCCTCCCCAATCTGTGCTGGGAATTTAAGCTGTCTTGGTCTTATGTAGGCAACCTCAACTGCTATGAGTTTATGTACAGAATAGCCATAACATATCCAGAAGACAGCATGTCACTATTGTTTTATAGCCCTCGCTATGTAGCACAAGCTAGCCTTGAGCGTTTAATCTACCGTGCCTTACTTGTTTGTCAGTAGAAAGGTTAGTTTACATTTGGAATTTAAGTAATGAAATATGTTAGAGATTTAGTAATTAGTAACTGTTTTTCCTCTGACTTTCACCATAGCTCAATTTTAGCTCTTCAATGTTCCATTTCAATAGTTCCTTCCCTGAAGGGATACGATGAATATTCAGGAACCCCTAAGAAATATGCAAAGCCATGGGACAGTGAAGATCTCCCACCCACATTGAGATATCTTTGCACCACCACTGAATCCCAGTGTTTCAAGACCTATGACCGATGCAATCCTTGATACCACCTTAAGGAATCTTACATGATTCGTTAAAGGAAGAGCTGTTTAGGAGTAGAACTGGTTGTGGGGAATTTGTTGCAATCATAACTTAGAGACTTTTGTTGTTCAAAGGCATTCTGGAGGCAAGCTGTCCTCTTCGTGAAGACTTGGGTTAGGAGAATGGGAAATAGGATACCAACCCGCCCCCATCTGTTCTCTGCAGGTTGGTTGCCATGCTACCTGCCTCTCATATTATCAGTTACACCAGCTCTAAATTACCCACCTTAGGAATGTTCTGTGGCAAACTGGCTTTGTAGAATCTTCAGGGCCTCCCCCACTTCCAGCCTTCTTCTCTCCTCTTGTCTCTCTATAACACTGAACACACCTCCGTTCTCCCATGTACCCTTCTTCCTCCTGCCCGCCCTGTGGCTCCATCCTGGACCACTCTTCCAAGCTTCTCCACCCAGGCATGAATTCCATAAAGCCTGATTCTTGGTCACCTCCAAACTTTTGGCACTTGTGCTCAGGACCAGACAAGGAAGCATCCTGTCTGGTTTTTTTTTTTCCTTTTTCATGAACATGTAAAAGAATCCTCATCATAAATGATGTTTTCTCGGCCTTTCATCAACTGTGTGTACCTTATACAGTTTATTCTCCTGCAGCAAACAGAAGCATTAGATTAGTCGTAACAAAGCATTGCAGGCAGAGAGCAAAGGGCGTGAAGGAGACGGTAGGAAAGGCAGTAGCTCTCCAGTCATGTGTTGCTGAATCTCATTCTCCTGGGGAAAACACGCAGATATTTAACTAGAGGGGTTTGGAATAAAAAAAGACTCCACATGGCTTTACTAACAAGCATTTATATTCTGTTTTAAGTATTTGATGTTCCATGAATTTTCTGAGAATCAATTATACTTACACAAACCAAACTAAAAAGCCCAAATGAAACTGAAATAGGTATTTTGAGACTCTGAAATGTCACCACATTTCTACAATGGTGACATGTGAGACACTCGGTAAATACGGATTGCCTAGATGGAATATTTTAATTCTTTTTTGTCTTTGTCTGAAGTGTTGTGTTAACCTGGAAAACAACAATAAAATTGATGTTTGAGGTTGATAAATCCTACATATTTTTCTGAAAATTAAGAGAATGCCAGATATCCTACAGAAAAACAAATAAATCAATAAACATGCTAAACAGAGTCAAACAAATTATTAATAAATAAATAATAAATAATATCCAAAGCAGAAAACTGAAAATGAACGGAAATCCACCATTGGCAAAAATAGCAAGTATAATGTGAAAGAAAACTATAGGAATTTAGAGTAAATGAATTGAACATAATCCATTTTTCTCAAAATTAATGTACTTTTCAGTATAACTTAAAGGATAAATTGGAAGGGTTTTGGATGAAATCATCCTCTGATGTTCTATACATCCTCTTAGGCAGTATAAATCCTGTGGATAAACACATGATTTCTACAAGCTGTGGGCAAGACATCCTTTCTAGCTAATGAAGAGTGGTTGTCCTATCTCCAGGTGTCAGAATGTCTCAACTGGGAGCCACCACTCTGGGAGAATACCTTTATTTTGCAGATTGAATCCTCAAGTTAAACGTCATAGGTACTCTCACACACTAATGATGGGAAGGGCCTACCAGTCCCCACTTCCTTGATCACTTAACTGATCACTGTGAACTCGTCATCACCATCATCATCACCTTTGTCCTGTTCAAAGCCCTCAGTCCTGTGAGATGGGCATCTTTGCACCAGTGGCATCTTAAAAAATGTCTGAACAGAAGACCCTTGAGAAGAACAAGCGAGTCCTCGAAGACAGCCTCTGGCTTTCCCCATACTCTCTCCTAAGAGTGTGTTTGTACTCTGAGGCCCTGGGCCACAGTCTGCCAGTTTGATCAAAAATTTAAAATAACAATCCTGATCTATGTTGAACACCTGGGTGTCTTTTCCCTTGGATGATGTCATCTGTTTTCTTTTGCTGTAATAAACCATAACCATGGACAGAATATTTTTTTCTTAGTCCCGTGAGTTCTTCTAGTAGATCATTAAGCACAAGGGTGGTTTGGGAGACAGCACCCACAGTTCCCTACTGCCATTCTAATAAACTTAGTGGTGTTAAACAAACACGGGGATGTTAAACAATACAAGCTTATTCCCTTACAGTTCTCAACACCAGAAATCAAAAAGAGACTAGAGGAAACTGCATTCCCCCTGGGGGTTTAAGGGAAAAGCTATTTCACTGACTCTCTAAGTTTCCAGATGATCTGTATTCCCCTGGCTCATGGCTCTTCAAATCGAGCAGCATAAACGCCCCTCTCTGATTCTCTATACTCCTCCATTGGTCATTACATTAACTTATAACTTCCTAACCCTTCTGTCCTTCTGCTTAACCCCTGTATCATAAAGACCCTAGTGATCACTTTGAACCCACCCAGATAATCCGGGATATTGCCCCCAACTCAAAAAACTTTGGCTTTTTTTTTTTTGGTTTTTCGAGACAGTGCTTCTCTGTATTGTTGTGGAGGCTGTCCTGTAACTCACTCTGTAGACCAGGCTAGCCTCGAACTCAGAGATCCGCCTGCCTCTGCCTCCCAAATGCTGGGATTAAAGTTGTGGGCCACCAACACCCAGCAATCATTGGCTTCTAATGTCCTCCTTACCATTCAGTGTGAGATTTTCACAGTTTCCAGGAATCAGGACATAGACTTACCCAGATAGCAGGAAGGGGCTTGATTCAGCCTGTTAGAGCACCAATAGCTTCACACCCCACAAGGCAGGAATCACAGTGGCTATCCTTTCATCTACTTCCTGGATGACTTTAGAACATACCTCACTGCTACCCCATAAGCTCACTCAGATATTTCTTTGACTCCCTAGAGGTAGCCTTCATATTTCCACCCCTAATGTCTACCCTTGGGGAATGGGAAAAAGACCAAGTGGAAAGGCTTCCTGTGTCTAAGAACACTGTAGCTGGCATCTGCTTGGAGAACACTGACTCCTACTTACTCTCACTTTGAAGGTGTTTAGAAGCAGCAGTGTTTAAAGATATTATCCCCAACTATGATGACCACTGCCAACAGGATCACTTAGAAAATCTGTCAGATGAGGCATTCTTAACTGCATCCTCATACTTTCATAATGTTTGTGGTTCTTTGGCTTAAATAAAAAAATGTTGATTTTAGGAAGAAGGAAAAAAACTTTTCTTTTCAATTCCTGAAATCATTACTTCACTTCCACCTTCTTCTGCATCCTTTCAGAAGATGTCCATTTCCACAAACACCCCAGAGCCTCAGTTAAGCAGAAAATTCTAAACCTAGACATTATTACCATCATATACCATCCTTACTTATGTCAGATACTCCCAAACTATGGTTACTTCTCTTGGAAACCCTTCTTCTTCAAAGCACTCTGGGATATATATTTATCATTCCAAAAGACTGAATAAAAGTAGTTTTTTTTCTTTTTTATTATTTTAATTTTAAATAGCTTGTTTTACATGTCAATCCCAGTTCCCTCTCCCTCCCCTCCTCCCACAACCCCCCCTGTCATACTCCCCCCCAGCCTCCCACCCTATTGCCAATTCCTTCCACATAGGGGATATCTAGAATCTGTCATTTCACTCAGGGAAGGGTCCAGGCACTCCCCTAAGAGTCCAGGCTGAGAGAGCATCCCTCTTTGTGCTATGGACACATGATGTCTGTTTGTATTCCAGGGATAAACACTGATCCACTGCTCAGGGCCCCATAGGTTGCCCAGGCCTCCTCACTGACACTCACATTCAGGGGTCCGGATCAGTCCCATCCTGGCCTTCCAGCTGTTGGTCTGGGGTCCAAGAGCTCCCCCTGTTCAGATCAGCTGTCTCTGCTGGTTTTACCAGCCCATTCTTTGCCAATTTGCTCATCGCTCCTCTCTCTCTGTCACTGGGTTCCTTGGGGTCAGTTCAGTGTTTAACTGTGGGTGTTTGCCTCTGCTTCCATCAGTCACTGGATGAAGGCTCCAGAATGGTTATAGACATCAAGTTCATTATCAGGAATGGGCATTCGAGGTGTTCTCTCCACTATTGCTTAGCTTGCCAATTGATGTCATCCCTTTAGATCAATTGAGGTCACACTGGTGCCTGATCTGTCTTCTAACCTATGATTCCCTCTTTCCCCTATTCTGCCCCCCCCACTCAACCTTCCTGTTGTCCCATGACCTACTCTCTCTTCCTCTTCTCCCTCTCTCTTCTTCCCAGCTCCTACTCCCCCCCCACCCCTCGCCGTGTTCCCCATCTGTTCAGAGGATCTTGCCTCATTCCTCTTCTCTTGGGTACTATGCATATCTTTTAGGTTCTTTCCTGTTTCCCAGACTCTCTGTCAGTGGAAGTGCAGACTGGCACTATCCTGATCCATGTCTGAAATCCATATATGAGTGAGTACATACCATGTTTGTCTTTTTGTGACTGGGTTACCTCACTCAGGATGGTTTCTTCCAGTGCTATCTATTTACCTGTGAATTTCAAGATTCCATTGTTTTTTCTGCTGAGTAATACTCCATTGTGTAAATGTACCACATTTTCTCTCTCCACTCTTCAGTTGAGGGGCATCTAAGTTGCTTCCAGGTTCTGGCTATTACAAATAATGCTGCTATGAACATAGTGGAGCAGATGCCCTTGTTGTATGAATTCGCCTCTTTTGGATATATGCCTAAGAGTGGAATTGCTGGATCTTCCATTTTCCTGATGAATCTCCATACTGATTTCCAACGTGGCTGTACGAGTAGGCACTCCCACCAGCAGTGGAGGAATGTTCCCCTCTCCCCACATCCTCTCCAGCATAAATTGTCTTCGGTGTTTTTGATTTTAGCCATTCTGACAGGAGTAAGATGGTATCTCAATGCTGTTTTGATTTGCATTTCCCTGATGGCTAAGGATGTTGAGCACTTTCTTAAGTGTCTCTTGGCCATTTTAGCCTCCTCTATTGAGAATTCTCTATTTAGTTCTGTACCCCACCTTTTAATTGGACCCATTGGTGTTCAGGATTCTCACTGCCAAACTCTTTTTAAGAGGCTACAATTACCTTGATATCCAAACCACACAAAGACACAAATAAGAAAGAGAACTATAGACCAATTTCCCTCATGAACATCGATGCAAAAATACTCAATAAAATACTAGCAAACCGGATTCAAGAACACATCAGAAAAATCATCCACCATGATCAAGTAGGCTTCATCCCAGGAATGCAGGGATGGTTCCAACATAAGAAAATCTATCAATGTAATCCACCATATAAACAAACTGCGAAAGAAAAAACACATGATCATTTCACTAGGTGCTGAAAAAGCCTTTGATAAAATCCAGCACCCCTTCATGATAAAGGTCCTAGAGAGATCAGGGATAACAGGAACATACCTGAGTATAATAAAAGCAATATACAGTAAACCAACAGCTAACATCAAACTAAATGGAGAGAAACTCAAAGCAATTCCTCTAAAATCAGGAACAAGACAAGGCTGTCCACTCTCTCCATATCTATTCAATATTGTACTTGAAGTTCTAGCTACAGCAATAAGACAACAAAAGGAGATCAAGGGGATACAAATAGGAAAAGAAGAAGTCAAACTTTCACTATTTGCAGATGATATGATAGTTTACATAAGTGACCCAAAAAACTCCGCAAGGTTACTCCTAGAGCTGATAAACACCTTCAGCAAAGTGGCAGGATACAAGGTAAACTCAAAAAAATCAGTGGCCCTACTATATACAAATGATGAAGTGACTGAGAAAGAAATCAGAGAAACATTACCCTTTACAATAGCCATAAACAGCATCAAATATCTGGGGATAATGTTAACCAAGGAAGTGAAAGACCTGTATATCAAGAACTTTGAGTCTTTAAAGAAAGAAATCAAAGAGGACACCAGAAAATGGAAAGATCCCCCATGCTCTTGGACTGGTAGGATCAACATAATAAAAATGGCAATCTTGCCAAAAGCAGTCTACAGATTCAATGCAATCCCTATCAAAATTCCAGCACAATTCTTCACAGACCTGGAAAGAACAATAATCAACTTTATATGGAAAAACAAAAGGCCCGGGATAGCCGAAACAACCCTATACAATAAAGGAACTTCAGGAGGCATCGCCATACCTGACTTCAAGCTCTATTATAGAGCTATAGTCCTGAAAACAGCTTGGTATTGGCACAAAAATAGGCAGGTAGACCAATGGAACAGAATTGAAAACCCTGTTTTAACCCACACACCTATGAACACTTGATTTTTGACAAAAGCTAAAACTATACAATGGAAAAAAGAAAGCATCTTCAACAAATGGTGCTGGCATAACTAGGTACTGGTATGCAGAAGACTGCAGATAGATCCATGTTTATCACCTTGTACAAAACTTAAGTCCAAATAGATCAAAGATCTCAACATAAATCCAGCCACACTGAAACTTTTAGAAGAGTTGGTACAGGAGACCACTTCCTGAACATAACACCAGTGGCACAAACACTGAGATCGACAATTAACAAATGGGACCTCCTGAAACTAAAAAGCTTCTGTAAGGCAAAGGACACAGTCAACAAGACAAAAAGGCAGTCCACAGAATGGGAAAAGATATTCACTAACCCCACATCTGACAGAGGGCTAATCTCCAAAATTTACAAAGAATTCAAGAAATAAAAATAGTTCTAAAATGTCCAACTCTGGGGTAGCTGGTGGGAGCACAGTATGCCTTAAGACCAAGGCCAGGATTTCTGGCTGATTCAATGTATTGCAAATGTGGATAGGTTCGTGTGTAGATACAAAGAGCCAATATTTTGGAGGGCTATGAACCTAATTAATCACTGCCTGGCACATTAGAAAAGACCAAAATACACAGTCTCCTAATTGCCCTCATTTGTCTGGTTATTTATCTGCACGCAGCAAAAGAAATGTGGGAGTCAGGGTTCTGCCATCCAAAGCCCTTGAGGACAATCAGTCTTTGGGGAAAGGGCTGATGAAGTTTTGAGCCTTTTGGGGTTGTTTCCCTGTAACCCACTCAGAGCACATTTGATTGAATGTTTTGGGTCATTTAAATTGTACCGCTGGGTCACCACATGCTTAATCCTGGAAAGAAGAAAAGTTGGCCCCAAATGCATGTGGCTCGCAGCCAAGTTTTGAACTGCTGAAGGTATAGCCATGATCCAATGCCCAAGTTAAAACATGCAAACAAAATTGGTATATGCTCCTTTGATTTGTTCTGCTTTCCCAAAGGAGGCAGGCAAGGCTTGCCACAGTATCCAGTTTTGCTTTTGTGAGTGACCTTCTAACCACTCAATTCCTGTGATGGGGCACCACCTCCAAATTACCGGGCCATCCCCTTGGATAATTTGGCCCCATTTTTAAACCTTACAGAATTGTGCTTGTCAGTGTATGAGTCTTTGCACAGGGAAAAACTCTATGAATTGAAAGATTTGCCTTCAGGATTTTCAAAAGGATGGCAAATGTAGCCAAATTGGGCAAAGTGAATCAAGTTTCACAAATTTAAGAATGTTTATATAAATCTTTAAAACATATGTTGCCACAGCTGTGTTTAGCATAAAATTATGATGAAAATAATTCTAATGAAAATGATGGCGTATTTATATAATGCCTGCCATGCACAAGCACCAAACCTGCTACACCACCGATCTCATTAGCCTGACTAACCCTCTTTGAGCTGCAACATAAATATTAGCTCCAATTTGCAGACGAGGAAAGTGGGGTGCAGACAAGGCTGCTCACAGCTAAGCAGGTCAGGTTGTAACTGACTCTCCCACCTATGTAGTAAATTATACTCTCTAAGCAGACTCTGTGATAGGGTCCTGTGCTGCACACTCCAACAGGGACTTCCCTGACCTGAGGATGGGAGAAGGAAGGACTGGAGCGCATCTACTTCTGGCCATCACTCAATTGTCTTCCTAAGAATCAACTGTATATACACGGGCAGATTCCACCTTCTCAAAGTCTGCAGTTGATCATGAGAGTTGAGAGGATGGCAAAAGTTTGTAGTTTTGTTTTGTTGATGTGAAACTGAAGACACAATAAAGGGATAATTCAGAGCCCAACACAGACAAGACAGTCAGATCTGCATCTCATCTGTTCCTTCTCACCATCATCTTTGTCTCGGCCCCTGTTCTGCTGCTGTAATAGGCCAAGTGAATGATGAAACAGAACTTCATTTGGGTCCCCTGTGTTATTGGAGGTAATGCCAATAACAAGGAACCATATTATGGCATGGGACAGAGACAGAGACAGAAATAAACATATTAACATTGGTCCAACTATTTGTTCCAGAGCACGAGAACCAGGGGGATTCCACTGGGTACTCCCATCCACACCTATCAGAACATCAGGTGATGGTCTTCTTGTTTGTCAACTAAAGAGGGGCCAGACAAGGGGCAGAGTGGAAAATCAGGAGATAATCCTGTATCCTAATCTCCTAAAGGCCTTACACCTTAATGATCTTTTCAATGATAATTGGGTCTTCAGGTAAGTTTTAGAGGAGATACTCAAGCCATGAAGCCATGGAAATAACTGAACACTCTCTTTGTAAAATGGGAAAGGATGAAAAGAACTTTTGCAGAATGACCTTCTGGACTCTGCTCCTTCAGTTTGGCCTACTGGGTACTGTTCTTTCCTAAAGCTGGATTCTCTGTGTTTAGCCAAACATTCATGTATATAGAAGTTCAATTCCTATGAGTCCCCATGGGCTTCTGCCAATGAATTACCAGTTTCTCTATGTCTCATGCTCCAGTTCACACTCTTTCAAGGTCTCCATGCACTCATTTCCTTGGCGTGTGAGACTCAACTGCCGGATGTAAGAGCCTGCAGAGCTCCCGGACACTGGAGACTTACCAAAGTACTGCCGTGACTCCACTTTGAGCCATGCATTTTGAGTTACAATGCTAAAGTAAAAGAGAAGTTTTGCTTAATCTCTGCCAGTCGGTGTTGATGTTAAGTGTGTTCTTTCCAAATTCAATAAAAAAAAATCACCTTCCTTCCATTCAGGAAAAAAAATCAGGCAGTCTTTTCTTGCCAAAATTTAAGTGTGCCCAGAGAAAGGTATTCTCTAGAAATGCAAGGCTCTGATAGTCTTTATCTGTATTTGAATTCTCAGAGTCCCACATAGATTTAAATTTAGTAAAAGCAAATTGACCTATTTGGGAAGTACAGGTCTGACTGCCAGACAGATTTTCTCAATGACTGGGATGGAAACTGTGGTGGGAGGAGGGAATCTGGGCTCTTCTGCAGGCAGATCTGAGCTCGATGGTCCCTAGGAAACACCACTCATTCCTCCCAGATAGTAGTTTATCATAGAGAAGATGCCCTCACCACCTCCTCTGTAGACATTTCTCCTAAATATGTAAATGTCAGCAAAATCAGTAGAATTTTTTCTATGTGTAGTGTGTGTGTGTGTGTGTGTGTGTGTGTGTGTGTGTGTGTGTGTGTGTTTGGGTGCACGCTGTGCATGTCTTGGACAGATATATCAAGATATCAGGAACAGTTTTCTCTTATAAGCAGGATAATGAACAATTTTCATCTCTGTCCTTTTCCAGATTTACCATCCTTCGTAATGAGGGGTTTGAACTTCTTTTCCCTAATGCAGGGAATTGAAGTTCTGCCATCCTGCACGCTAAGCCAATGCCTTACCACTTAGCTCCATCCCTTGTTTCTTCACTATGAGAACAGGTACTCCCTAAATTGCCCAAGTTGGCCTGGAACTACTCCCTAGCTGAGACAGGCCTTGAACTTATGACTCTACTACATTAACACTCCAAGCCTATGACAGTAAGCCCAGATGGTGTACATTTTTAAAGAAACTTCAAAAAATTCACTGTGTAGATCTATCTTTGTGTAAAACAACATCAAATCATAAATACTTAGCATCCTAGGAAAAATAACAACTAGTAACAGCTAATCAATTGTCTTTAATTGTATAAAGTAAGGTCCAGATAGAATTCTGTCTAGGGCTCTAGCTGAATTGTGGCTGGGGCCCAGTTCCTGATAAACTGAGTCACCTCTAGCAGTTACTGTGGAAGTCATGGCATATGACCCGTGTGTTGCTCAAGACACATCCTTGCTTGTCTTCCTGAAGGTCTCAACTCCTTGATTACTTCTTGTGAAGCCAACAGTTAAACATCTACTTTGAGGTGAGTCCACTGATAAGTATAGATGTTTACACTGGTATCCCCCTAATACTGGACACTCAGTGAAGTAGTATGGGTTTCATGCATTTGGAGGGTCTTGCAAGTACCCCTATCATCTGAGACTTAAAGGTCCCAACAATGAGAGTCTGAGAAGCAGGAATGGGACTAAACAGAGGCCGATAAGACACTTGGTCTCAGGTATCAAGTTTAAGGGATGTCCCCAAACTCAATAACCAAAATACATTCTAAAGTACTATCTTTAAAAATTAAAGTTAGTGGGGGAAACTCTACTTAAAATTGTCAAGTCCTTAAGTGAAAAAGTTTGCTACACTGGATAACATACATTTCCTCTTTGTTCCTGCTCCTGGTAGAAAGCTCTTAGGCAGGGGCTCCTTTTGGTAGTTGTAATAAATCATTTCAATCATACTTGAGTTTATGCTAATCAAGTGAGTCCCTAAATAGCTTCTGGACTGGGGGACAGGCAGCAGAGGAAACAATAGTGTGACTAGAGTTTCATTTAGAGAGGAGGAAGAGCCTACAGATTGAATTTAATCACCAGTGGCCAGTGATGTAATCAAGCATGCCTATATCACGAGATGCCCGTAAGAACATCTAAATGATGCCATAGGAGGACTCTGTACCCATCCCACTCACTGACAGCACTCATCTCTTCTATTTGGCTCTTCCTCTGTGGAATCTTCTATGATAAACTAGGAACAGTCTGTAAAGGGCACTCTTAAGTCCCGCAGATCATTCTGGAGTGAAGAAGGAAACTGAAGAGGCAGGCTAAGGACTCTTGAATTGTTTGCTGGTGGGCAGTAGTGTGAGGAGCTATGGCCTTCCTTTTGCAGCTAGCATCTGAAATGAGGGAGGGCCCTGTGGGACTCAAATTTGCCTTCCCTGGGTCGCTACTAACTCCAGCAGCTGGTGTCAGAGTGAAATTATACAGTCACTCAGTTGGTGTTGGAGGATTGTTAAAGCAAAACTACATGGATTAGGTGTCAGATGAGAAAATACACATTGGATGCCAGAAGCAACTAAAAGAAACCCCCTTGGGCAGAAACAGCAGCACTTCTGACACTAGGTCATGCAAGAGTCAGTGGGACAGAAGACAGTGGCACTAACGCCAGACATGATCTTAATTAGAACTTCAGCCATTTTACTGGGTAATGGGGGATACTCACTTTTGTTTTTCAAAAATATCATATTAAAATTTCTCTTAGTTGTGAATTTACTTGGTTGCATGAAGGAAAGAATAGACTTAAGATGACCAGAAAGTCAGTGACTGAAGCAAAGTCTGGTACTGGAATTCTTATCTAAAAGAACAGTCACAGAGAATGAACTGCTCCACACTTGAGCAAATCCCTCTTCCAGATTCGTGGGCTTTGCTTGTCTGCAGGCTGTCCCTACCCTTGAAGAATTAGAACAAAGACTTGCAAATCTGAACCAGCAAAACTGCTAAAAATGGGAAGGACTTGGACCCAGGGAAGGTCAGGGGCCTGTTGATGAGTAGGTCCTGGCTCCTGGATCCCTGTGCAAAGGAAACAGCCACCTGGAAGAAAAGAACAGAAATGGAGGTTGGAGCAGGGTTCTGAGACAGTCAGCCAGCTGGTGCCAGGTTTCTGCAACAAGAGGCAGACACCAGCAGCTGATGGTTTGAGTGATGGCAGCCATGTTTTAATTGCTCGTTAGATCCAGAAATAAACCAGCTTAGAGGAATAAGTGATTCAGATTCTGTCACAAACATACATGTTTTAGCATCAACTTTTAGCCAGAAACAAATTTTAAGACACATTTCTTCAAGCAGCTTCATGTAAGACCTACACAGCCTTAGACGCTTCGACTTCTATACAACCTCATCATCTCTTGGCAGCAATGTTTGGAAACTGTAGCTTTTGCTAACACCCAGAGCACCGTGCTTCGATGTGTTAGTTTAACTGAGCTGTGTGAAACCACTGTCTCAGGGCGGTTTGGAGCAATGAATGACAGCAAAATAACTGCAGAAGCCAAACGCTGAGGCTCAAAAAAAAAAAAAAAAAAGAAAGAAAGAAAGAAAGAAAGAAAGAAAGAAAGAAAGAAAGAAAGAAATCACATTTTCTGCTAAAAGCCAACATTTCCCCCAAGCAAAGAAATTTGAATTTTGCCACTTGAGAAAGATTTTTCATATTCTATGCTAAAGACAAGTTCCTTTGAAAAGGCTCCCCCAGTTTTCACAGCCATGTTGCATACTCATATAGCATCGTAAGTACTATAAGAAACTAGGACCAGTAAGCAGGCTCTGCAGGGTAAGGGAGCTTGCTGTCAAGACTGATGGCTTGTGTTCAATCCCTAGAACCCACAGAACGGAAGGAAAGAACTGACTCCTAAATGTTGTTCTCTAGCTTACACATACACACGTGCACGCACCACACATACACACACGCACACACAGGTACAAAAATAAAAATTAAGATATAACCAGGTGTAGTGGCACACTCCTTTAATCCTAACACTCAGGAGAAAAAGGCAAATGGATCTCTGTGAGTTTGAGACTAGCCTGGTTTATAAAGTGAATTCTAGGCTATCATAAGGCTCCATAGAGAGAACTGTTCTCAAATTAAAAAATGAAAATTACAATATCCTGGATGCAATGGCTATTAGAAGCAACTTTATGAAATGACCTGTTTTTCTAAGCTATCCTTATGTGATTTGATTTTAATCTCATGGTACTTCCGGGATAATTCTACAAGTTTAAATAGCCTCTTTTTTGTCTGGTAAATGCTACTGTTTGTACACTTCATTTGATTTTGCTTTAGTTTGGGAGTAGACTGAAGGAAAAACAGATTTCACAGAAGTCTTCCACTTAGCTCAAAGTTTTGCTTCTCCCCCGCTGCCTCTCTCCAGTAAGGGCAGAGGAAGGAGGCCACTGAGGCTAGCCCTAAACAAGTCTTACCCACAGTTTGTAACTGAGCTAGCGACGGGACTTGGCATCTGACTGTGTCACAATTGTCTAGAGGCCAAATTTATGTGCATGGCCTGAACTGAGACAGAACTATCACAGATAGCAAACCCCTTCCTAGAATAAATACTGTGAGAACACTGACTTTTGTGACCTTATGAACAAAAGAACCCCTCTTAAACCATGACCATCTCTGAAGGAAGAGGTTGAAGACACTCCTCCTCGGCCATCATTACTGCTCTGGATGACTTCTGAGACATCTTCCCCCACATCCTCTCTGGACCAATGTGGGTCCTGTAGAGCATCTGTATCCTTTAAATATCCTTCATCTGAAAAGACACCAAGCATGGGAAGCAGAGCCATCCTTCTCCCTTCTGGTCTATAGGAAGATATCCTTTTGTCCTGCCAAACATTAGCCATCCTTGTGAGATGGGAGACTATTTTGCTGCTTCCACATCAAAGGACCAGGAATGAAGAAGAAATTTCTTTATTTCCCATGCATTGTATAAGGCAAGACCAGCAACATGGGTCTAAGTGAAGTAAATAAATAAATAAATAAATAAATACATAAATAAATAAATAAATGATAACCACCATGTGGTTTGAATGGGAAGTGCTGTATTGGACTTCGTTCCCAGGTAGTGGTGCTATTGAGACATGATCTAATCAGGAAAGCACTGACTTTATCAGTCTGTTCATCCATTGATGAGTTCATACTGAATGGGCTGTTAGGAGAGGAGGCCTGGCTGGAGGAAGCAGGCCATGGAGATGAGCCTCTAGAGCAGAAGTTCTCAGCCTGTGGGTCACACATCAGATATCGTGCATATTGAATATTTACGATTCATAACAGTAGCAAAATTACAGCTGTGAAGTAGCAATGAAAATGATTATATGGTTGGGGGTCACTACAACATGAGGAACTGTATTAAAGAGTCGTAGCATTAGGAAGGTTGAGAACCACTGCTCTAGAGGACGTATCTTGATCCTGTCTTCTCAGCCCCTACCTGCTGTGAGGTGAACACTTTTGTCCAGTGCATGCTCCCCTCATAGTATTCTGCCTCACCACACATAGGCCCAGAAATAACAGAGCCCAGTGACTGTAGATGAATCCATAGGCCAAGATAAACCCTTCCTCCATTCAGTCGTTTCCTCGGGACACTATGAAAAGCACACACTGTTTTGGTCTGCTTTTCATCTCTACAAGTGAATATCACAGTCAAGGTGAGTTATGAAGACAGAGGTTTATTTAGTCCACAGTTCTGAAGATGGAAGTCTACAAGTGCATAGCCAGCCTCTGCCCCTGAAGGCTTCTCACTACATCACATGATGAAGAGATGGAGAAAGCTGGGGTGTCCTCCACATCTTGTAAAGCCACCGATGGGAGCACAAGATTTTACCCTCCTAATAAACTCCCATAAGCCTCACCTCTAAATATTACCATATGAGTTTGATATTTGATTTCCACATCATAAGCCTTGAATGGGGGCACAAACTGTAACACTACCCTAGTCTTTTGGTTCTTCTACATCTCATTCCCCCAGCCTGCAAGGATCTCCCTGTTTATGTGTTACTCACTGGGAGTTTCTCCAGCCCCCTTCTCTCTACCCACAATCCTTCCAATCCCCTCTCCCCTCTGTGTTACCTGTCAGGAGACTTCTTCAGCTCTGACCTGCAATGACCTGTGCTGTGAACAATACCAAGGTTGAAAATGACGCTGTCCTGACCAGCCACAGGGAACAAGAACAACAGCAGGAAGGGTAAACACACCAACACCTGCTTAAGACACCCAGTTATGTCTGGGTAAAATGTTTACAGGAAACAGATTTTTATGTACTAAGGGGACCTGAAAGTTTTAAGCAAGATATTTAAAAAATCCTTCATATTAAATGTTTAAAAGGTATATGTTCAAGTCAAAAAGTGGGTATAATGATGGGCATTTTTATAATTGCATTAAAATAAGACTTTTTTAAGTTCTGCTTTTACTACTACATCAGCAGCTATGCTATATCTGCTCCATTCTATCTTATGCCAGTTTCTTCTGGGTTTTGTAATTAATAGCCATTAACTTGATCGCTGACACGTGATGAAGGTCAGAACTCAAATGCCAAGGCGTTCACAAGGCTGCCCTCTCTTCGGGGCACCACCTCAGCAGGGCTTTGTCTCCTTGCTTCCCACCCACTGGAAGCTGTGTACTCTCCGGCTGCTGGTCTCTCCTGATGCCCTTGCCTCCCCGTTTCAATCTTCACCCTCCTCCACTGATGTCCTCATCTCCTTTCTTTCACACAGGCGCTATCATTGGACCCACTCTGACAGCTCAGGCTCTCATCTCAAGATCCTTAGCCACATCTTCACAGGCCTTCTTGTCATGAATGTAGGACATCCAGGTACTCTAGAGGTTAAGATGGAGACATCTCTATGTTCTGTTCTTGGCTAATATACCCCGTAGCCTCTTTGACCTCTCTACCTCCTTGGCCTCTCTTGCACCACCGTAGCTTCTGACTCCCCTAGCACATGCTATGCTGTGCAGCCATTTTCCTTGCTATCCTGTCAGGCAGCCTGTCCCCGGTGTACAGTGCTATTCCTACACCAGCTATGGCCTTCACTCAATCACCCTCCTTCTCAAGGAGTACCTTGCTGATCACCTTGTTAGACTGCTCAGTTCCCTCCCTAATCTAAATGCACACTCTCCCCGTCCTTAAGCTATTTTTCTCCACAGTGATTATAATCATGTGTTATGTTCACTACATTTTACATTAATTTTCTTTATTCCTGAGAACTTTGTACATGTATACAACTTCTGACTTCCCCCAAGTATCCTCTAATATGAGACATTCTCAACTTCTTGGTTGTTTTTGAAGTTTTTCTGTTTGTTTGTTTGTGTTTTTAATAATCCACCAAGTCCAGTTATTGTTGCCTGTTTGTGAATGGGTGTGGAGTCATCCACTGGAACATGGAAAATTGGCCACACATTCAAAAGAAAAACGAGGCTTCCTTCCCTAGCAGCTATCAACTGTCAATAGCTCATCAGTGAGGTGTGGACTCTGGACAGCACTTCCCACAGCTATATTAAAAGGCTGGTTAAAGTGTCTTAGAGCCTTGTGTAGGTAGGTATAGCTACTGTGTCAAGTCCAAAATATAGCACTTCACAGAACCCTTGCCACACTCCAGTTCTTACATTCTTCCTGTTTCCTTCTCTATGTGGCTCCCTGGGCCTTGGTATGGTTGAGGAAGATGTCCCATTAGGAATAAGCCCTCAGTATCTTACACTCAGCACGTCAGCCAGTTATGCACATCAGCATTGACTGGAACCAGCCATGAAAAAGGAGCTTCCCAGGGGAGTTTACATCCTACTACAAGCATACCCTGTTCACAGCCACCCTGTTCAGGTAGGATATGGAATCAACAATGTATCCATCCACAGATGGATGCATTAGAAAAAAATGTGGTAATACACATAATGGAATATTACTAGGCTATAAAGAAAAAAGGAATCCCAATATTTGCAGGTGAGTGGATGGAGCTGGTAAAACACTATACTTAGGGAGGTAACGAGCTCAGAAAGACAAACTGCATAGCCTCTCACATGTGCCGATACCGGATTCAAGTCCCTTGTTCTATTCGTATAACTAGGAGTGCAGTAGAAACCAGACGACTAGGGAGACACCTTTGGGTGGAGTACCTCAAGGAAGAAGGGATCATATCTGATAAGTACAGCCAACTTAGAATGGTGGGTCACTGGGGTGGATAGATCGGCTTAGACAGGGACGGGCATGGGAGTTTAGAGGGGTTAGAGAGTTAGAAAGGGAGGGCTAACTCAAAGGAAGGGCTATGGAAAGCCATATACAGGCCTACTAACTCAGAACCCAACTGAAAGAAAATACAGTTGTGGGGCTAGTAGGGTACCGGTGAAAGGAAAGAGAGGAGAGAAGAACCCAGGCTTTAAGGATGAAGCGGGGATGGGACAGAGGACACAGTGGATGGATTAACTACAACCAAGGTCTCGAAAATGCCTCACAGAAAGTTATGGCTAGTGATCCAACTCATACACATATGGAGAGAGAGACAGAGAGACAGAGGGGGGTGGACAGAGACAGAGAAAAAGAGAGAGACAGAGAGAGGCAGAGGGACAGAGAGAGAGGGGGTACAGAGACAGAGACAGAGAGAGAGAGAGGGGGGGGACAGAGGACACAGTGAATGGGTTAACTACAACTAAGGCTTCGTGAAAATGCCTCACAGAAAGTCATGGCTAGTGATCTAACTCATACACATATGGAGAGAGAGAGAGACAGAGACAGAGAGAGAGGCAGAGGGACAGAGAGAGAGAGAGAGAGACAGACAGACAGACAGACAGACAGAGACAGAGGGACAGAGAGAGGGGGACAGAGACAAAGAGACAGAGGGACAGAGAGAGAGGGGGGACAGAGACAAAGAGACAGAGAGAGAGAGACAGAGGGACAAAGAGAGAGGGGGGACAGAGACAGGACAGAGACAAAGAGACAGAGACACAGAAGACAGGGAGAGAAAGGACAGAGACAAAGAGACAGAGACACAGAAGACAGGGAGAGAAAGGACAGAGACACAGACAGAGACAGAGAGACAGAAAGACAGAGAGACAGAGAGAAAGAAAGAGAGGAGAGAGAGAGAGAGAGAGAGAGAGAGAGAGAGAGAGAGAGAGAGAGAGAGAGAGAGATGCCTTACGTCTCTTATGCCAAGTGTCTGGCACCATATAGACTTATTAGCATGCATGAGTCCTGTGGTTGAGCCTCCTGTACTTCAATTAGTCAAATGTTGGTGAAATGGATATAGCTGTGTCATTTATGGGGAACCTCTAAAGTCAGGTTCTATAGGTTTTGCATCTGGAACTGGTTAGACTCATGATAAAACACTTGCCCTAGCTCATGAAAGGGGGTGAAGGGTGATTGACTTTAAATAACCACACAATCAACCCTCCACACTTTGGAGGTTCTCAGCCTCACATGCAGAGCCATGTGCTACCCATTCCTGTGACTCTGGAGGGCTCTGCAAAGCACGTTTTGTAAATTCCCAGGTTTGTCCTGTGCCTGTTACTGTTCATTTGGCTTTTAGCCTCTGCTGCTCAGTCACTGCATGACTTTCCACACTCAAGTTTACTGCTTTTTCCAATTGCTCCACTTCCCTTTCCTGTGGGCCCATGCCTTAACACATCCTGACACTGATTTCCTATGGATACTCCAAGATGGAGTGCAAGACGATTGTGACAACCTCACTATCTTTACTGTATACAACCCAGGATCGCCTATCTTCCTGGTAATCAGTTTGATCTATTTTGTGTTTTCTGCATGTTTGCTGGATGAATTTGAATTTTAAGAGAAATTGTGCTTCAAATCATATTCACATTATGACTAGACACATTTCAATCTCTGAGCAGCACATCATGGTTAAACATCGCTTTGAGTTTCGTGGAGCAGATTTGGATCCATCTAGTGCAATCCTGTGTGGTAGACAAAGCTCTGCGACTCGGGATAACGAAGTCCTGCCTGCCTGAAATCTGCGCAGCCAGTATTTGGTGGGCCCAGTTCTCAAACAAGTCTTCTGGCTTCTGACTATACCATGTAGATGTGGTCTTTCTCTTTGTCATTTCGCCTTTCTTTTTTACAAAGACGACAAATTAGGAAAATGTGTTTCTTTTCATAAATGTGACACAGTACAGAAAGCTTGCTGAAAAAAGAATCACATTCCTGAATGCTGATCCTGGAAGCCTCCCCAAACTGGCCCTGTGCGGGGAAGATGCTTCATGATCAGCAGCCCAGCTGCATCCGTCAGGGTTTGAAGGGGTAGAACGCGTTGTTGGCGCGGCCCACCCCACACGGCGCCCAATTGATGACTGGAATTGAGTTGGGAGTCAGTTCCCTCCACCTCTGCAGTGGAGACTTCTGAAATCTCAGAGAAGGCATCTGTCTCTCTCCGGTCCCCACGACGGTCTCACATCTTTGTTCCCTTAAGGAGATCTGCACATCTGTTGCCCATGACTGTGAGCTAGGAGATGTTGTCAGGGCCTTTCAATCAGTCTAACGGCCTTTAAAAGCTTGCTATATTTTCAGTTTTACTAAATATTTCTATAATTCAAAAATTATGGAAATGGGTCATGTTTCTGTTCTTGGGGAATATATTTAACAGCTGTGTGTGCACCAGATGCAAATGAATATATAGAAATAAATTGTGCGTTTTATAGACTATGCTGTGTGTGAACTGCCTCTCTTCAGCTGCCTCAAAACTCTGAAGATGTTGCAGCACCAGGTGACAATTTGTTCTCTGCCAAGAGAACTGTGCTTCTGCCCGTGCATTCTGTGCTTGATACTGCAACTTAGAACCAAGCCAGTGATTCGTTCCAGAGAAAAGCAACTCATTCAAGGTGATTCTGGAATTAGCAGTACTGTTAAACTGGGTGAGTTACTAAATCTCTCTGTCTGGTTTCAACAGCTACAAATGGAGCTATCTACCGGGCAGTAATCACCAAGAATCAAATGTGGTCCAGACATAAGGTGTAAAAATGTGCGTATGATTCAAAAGGCAAGGGTGACTGCAAGATTCCCTGTGATGGAGCAGTGACCTCCAGGGTCTTCCTAGCCTTGGAATGAGGTCTGGTGTCTTCCAGGAGCCTGTATGACACCCAGAAACCACCCATAATAAATGTGTCCACATTTCCACTGCAGTTCTGTAAGACAGGAGGTTTTCAAATTTTTCATTTTGTAGGTGAAGATACTGAGGTTTAGAGATGACTAAGGTAACTTCTCCAGGGTCATTTGTCCCAAAAAGGAAAAGTGATTGGGAGAGGCTTATAGCTGGATGGTATAGCATTTCCCTCATATGGAAAGGCAGCCCAGGATATATTCTTGGGTCTGAGAAAGAAAGAAAGAAAGAAAGAAAGAAAGAAAGAAAGAAAGAAAGAAAGAAAGAAAGAAAGAAAGAAAGAAAGGAGGGAGGGAAGGAGGGAGGCAGGGAGGGAGGAAGGGAGGAGGACTGAGGGGAAGGTAGGAAGAGCAAAGAGAGGAATGGAGAGGAGAAGAGGGGAGGGGAAGAAAGGAGAGGGAGGGAAGGAGAGAGGGAATGGGAAAAGGAAGGGAAAGGAAAGGCAAACTGGGTAGATCCTGCAAAGACTTGTACTCTGTCCCCAGAGAAACATCCAGTCCTGATACAAATCTCAGCCTACATGACATTGTCATTTTCAGAACAAGCTGTCTTCCAATGATACACACACTTCTAGGCTCCAGCCATATTTCCTCTGTCTGTCTCCATTTAATTCTTAGTCAGATGACGCTAACACATAGAGTGGGTTCCTTGGGACTTTGAGAGCAGAAATGACTCTATAGCATTCCAGACAAAGAGAGACACCCTTCACACCAAACTGCATCTTGTCAAATTTGGGCAATTATTTTCGTTCTCATGCCTAGGAGACCATGAGTCTCTTGGCTTCTGAAGGCTTTGATTGTGTTCTCTGGCCACCCACTCCTTTACTTTAAACAGTATCCATCGTTTGGGGCATGAGAACTTGGAAAGAGTCAATTTCAAATCCTTATATTCAAGACGGAGAGATTCCATTCTCTTCCACCCACCGGGAAGAATGCTCTTTCTCCAAGCCTTGTTTTCTTGTACTTCATCTCTGCTCTTTGTCTGAATATATTTGACAGAAAAATTATTTGAATATGTCATGTGCCTGTCATCTCAAGCCAACACACTGACGGTTTAATGAAAAATGACAAGGCAGTCCAGGAATCTCATACGGAGACCTACCTCACTCCACAGTTTCAGGGACAGGGCATCTCAGCAGGGAATTTTAAGTAACTCTTTGGCATTGCCTTCATTTCCTGGCCATTGATTTCACAGTGAAGACTTAGTCATGAACAACGGACAGTATCAGGAAATATGCTGTGGTCTCAGGTCTCCAAAAATGAGGCTTTTCCCACCGAGGAAGAATCTTCCCATCGTCTCAATTACAAACAGCTCTCCCTCCCTTCTTCCCTCCCTCCCTCCATCAATTCATCCCTGCCACTCCCCCACAGTGTGTGTGTGTGTGACCCTTCCCTTTGCACTCTTCATCTCTCCATGAAAATTGTCAAAAAAGAATATACTGAGAGTCAACTGATTCCACTTTTAGATTCACTTCCTTGCCAAGTGAAATTGCCCAATGTTCTTTGATGGTTGGACTTGAGGTTATTGAAGATGGGGAAAGAGATTCATATGACCATTCAGAGTGATATTTTAAAAAAAACAGATAGTTGCGGGGCAGGGGTGGCACATGCCTTTAATCTCAGCACTCAGGAATTGACATGAGAAACAAACTTGTTTCTAACTTAAATTTTTAAAAAAAGGAAAAAAATAAAGCAGGCTGAGCAAGCCAGGAGGAGGAAGCCAGTAAGCAGCATCCTTCCATGGCCTCTGCTTCAGTTCTTACTTCTAGGTCCCTGCCTTCAGTTTCTGCTCTTATTTCCTTCAGGGATGGGCTGTAAGCTATAAGAAGAAATAAACTCCATCCTCTCCAAATTACCTTTGTCATAGTTTTTATCACAGCAATAGAAGAAATGTAGTAAGATTTTTAACAGATGGTTTTCTGTAACTGTAGGGAGACACAAACATTCTTTTGACACACTTAAGATGAGTTAGGTGACAACTCTGTGATGTATGCTAGGCTAAGGATAATCAATTCAACCTAGCACTGTCTTCAGCTTACGGACTTCATGGTGAGGAAACACAATCTAACCATAAGAAGTTTAATTACACTACAGTGGGTGTGGCTTATGCCATTAGGTGAGTTCAGGCAGGTCCTTTGACTTTTCCGGGCCTAGGTTTCTTCACAACAGGAGGTAGCATGAGAAGCACTGGGAAATTTAATATCTAGTGAGGCTCATGCTCCCCCCCTTCCACAGTTCAGGAGATTTGGGCTGAACTCTGAGAACAAACAGCGAGCATGACACTGTTCTATCATGTTCCTCAGGAATACTGAGGTTTATACAAAGAGACTACACTGAACTAGAGATCTATGTTCACTACAACTGAGAGAATGAGAAAATAAATACAATTCAAAGGTTAGGATTGTAGGAGCCAGCAGGGTCAAGGACACCACAAGAAAACTCATAGAATCAACTAACCAGGGCTCATAGGGGCTCACAGAGACTGAACCAACAACCAGGGAGCTTGGATGGGACTGACCTAGGCTCTCTGCACATACGTTACTCTTGTGCAGCTTGATCCTCTTGTGGGACTCTTATCAGAGGGAGTAGGAGCTGCCTCTGACTCTTTTCCCGGCTTTTGGAACCCTCTCCTTATACAGGTTGCCTTGCCCAGCATTAATACATCGGAAGGTCCTTAGTCTCACTACAACTTGATATGCCATGTTTTGTACACACTTAAGGGAGGCACACCCTTTTCTAAACAGAAACAGAAGTGGAGCATATTGGGGGTGGGTGGGAACAGAGGCATATGAAGGGACTGGGAAGAAAGGAGAGAGGGGAAACTGACCATGTATAAAACAAATAAACTAATCTTAAAAATATCAATTGTCTATCTGACATAATCTGCAATTATGTAGGAGGCAATCCTCCAAGGCATGCCTGGGAGAAATGATCTAGATTGGGCTTGCCTCTAGTCATGTCTGTGATTAATTGGCTGCATAAGGCTAATTGAAGAGGGAAGCCTCACCTTTACTGCGGGCAGCATGGTTGCATGGACTGTGATTCTTAACTGAATAAAAAGGAGAAGGCAAGCTGAGCACTAGCATTCATCTCCTTCTGCTTCTTGATGGCAGATATAATGTGACCAGATGCCTCTCTCTTGCTGCAATATTTTCATCACCAGGTCAGATTGTATCTTCAAGTTGTGGGCCAAAACAAACACTTCCTTCCAAAAAACAAACAATTTTTGTATGTCACAGCATACAAAGGACAGTCCCCCATCACCATCCTAGGAAAAATTATTAAATAATTAACATCAAAAGTAAGACAATTATCATTTACAAGCTGCTAAGGCAGAGTAAGATGTACCAGGGAGGCTGGAGGAAGAGTAACAGAGCTAGAGCAAACCTAGTAGAAGTGGAGAGTCAGGAGATAGAAAGAAAGATTGGTGTGACGAGCAGAAACAGGTCCAGACTCCTGTCAGGATTTGTTCAAAATAAAAGAGACGATCTAGTAAGGTACAGGTTATATTGAGTGATGAGGAGATAGGAGGTGAGCAGAAAGCCAGCAGGAAAAGCCATCATAAATTCAGATTTCAATCTTAGTTACACCGTTGCTTGACACTTGGTGAACTCAGAATATACTCAAACCCTTCGATCTTAGTATTCAGATGAAATGGTGGTGATGAAATATAGTACTAATGTCCCTCATTGAGGAGTTGCAAAGATTAAAAATATCAGAATTATCTCTATATAGTAGGGCTACTGATTTTTTAGTTAATCTTGTATCCTGCCACATTGCTGAAGGTGTTTATAAGATGCTGGAGTTCCCTGGTAGAGTTTTTTGGGTCACTTATGCAAAATATCATATCATCAGAAAATAGTAAAAGCTTGACTTCTTTTCCAATTTGTATCCCCTTGATCTCCTTTTGTTGTCCTATTGCTCTAGCTAGAACTTCAAGTACAATATTGAAGAGGTATGGAGAGTGGACAGCCTTGTCTTGTTCCTGATTTTAGAGGAATCAAGTTGAGTTTCTCTCCATTTAGTTTGATGTTAGCTTTTAGTTTGCTGTACATAGTTTTTATTATGTTTAGGTATGTTCCTGTTATCCCTGATCTCTCTAAGACCTTTATAAAGAAGGGGTGTTGAATTTTGTGAGAGACTTTTTCAGAATCTAGTGAGATGATCATGTGGTTTTTCATTTTCAGTTTGCTTATATGAAGGATTACATAGAGGGATTTTCATATGTTGAACCATCCCTGCATCCCTGGGATGAAGCCTACTTAATCATGGTGGATGATTTTTCTGATGTGTTCTTGATTCTATTTACCAGTATTTTATTGAGTATTTTTGCATCAATGTTCATGAGGGATATTGGTCTGTAGTTCTCTTTCTTAGTTGTGTCTTTGTATGGCTTGGGTACCCAGGTAATTGTAGCCTCGTAAAAAGAGTTTGGCAATGACCCTTCTGTTTCTATTGCATGGAACACTTTGAGGAGAATTGGTATTAATTTGAATTTCTGGTAGAATTCTGCACTGGAGCCATCTGGGTCTTGGCTTTTTGTTGTTGTTGTTGTTGTTGTTAGGAGACTTTTGATGACTGCTTCTGTTTCATTAGCTTTATAGATCTATTTAAATTGCTTATCTGTTCTTGATTTAATTTTGGTAAGTGATATCTATACAGAAAATTGTACATTTCCTTTAAATGTTCAAATTTTGTGGAGTACAGGTTTTCAAATATGACCTGATGATTCCCTGAATTTCCTCAGTGTCCACTGTTATGCCCCACTTTTCATATCTGATTTTGTTAATTTGCATATTCTCTCTCTCTGCCTTTTGGTTAGTTTGGATAAAGATTTGACTACCTTGTTGATTTTCTCCAAGAACCAACTCTTTGTTACATTGATTCTTTGTATTGTTTTCTTTGTTTCTACTTTATTGATTTCAACCCACAATTTGATTATTTCCTGGCATCTGTTCCTCCCAGGTGAGTTTGCTTCTTTTTGTTCTAGAGCTTTCAGTTCTGCTGTTAATTCTTTAGTGTGACTATTCTCCAGTTTCTTCATGTGGGCCCTTAGCACTGCTTTTAAAGTGTCCCATAAGTTTGGATATGTTGTGTCTTCATTTTCATTGAATTCTAGGAAGTCTTTAATTTCTTTTTTTTTCTTCCTTGACCTAAGAATGGTGCAATTGCACATTTGTTGGATTTCCATGAGAGTGAAGGGTTTCCATAATTTGTGTTGTTGTTGAATTCTAACTTAAAAGCATGGTGGTGTGATAGGATACAGGGGGTTATTATAATTTTTTGATACCTATTGAGGTTTGTTATATTGCTGAGTATGTGGTCAATTTTAGAGTAGGTTCCATGTCGTGCTGAGAAGAAGATATATTCTTTTGTGTTTGGATGGAATGTTCTATAGCTGTATGTTAAACACAATTAGGCCATAACTTCTGTTAGTTCCTTTATTTCTTTGTTAAGTTTCTGTCTGGTGGTCCTGTCTAGTGGTGAGAGTGAGGTGTTGAAGTCTCCCACTGTAAGTGTGTGAGGTTTTATGTGTGATTTGAGTTTTAGTAATGTTTCGTTTATGAATGTGGATCCCTTTTTATTTGGGGCATAGATGTTCAAAATTGAGAATTCATCTTGATGGATTTCTCTTGTGATGGATAATATATAAATGGGCTGAGAAAGAAGTCAGAGAATCATCATCCTTTATATAGCCACAAACAACATAAAATATCTTGGGGGTAACACTAACTCAACAAGTGAAAGATCTATATAACAAGAATTTTAAGTCATTAAAGAAAGAAATTAAAGCAGATGCCAGAAAATGGAAAGATCTCCCATGCTCTTGCATAGGTAGGATCAACATAGTAAAAATGGCAATCTTGCCGAAAGTAATCTACAGATTAGATTCAATGCAGTCTCCATCAAAATCCCAGCCCAATTCTTCACAGACCTTGAAAAAATAATACTCAAGTTTATATGGAAAAACAAAAGACCCAGGATAGCCAAAACAACCCTGTACAATAAAGGAACTTCCTGAGGCATCATCATCCCTGACTTCAAGCTCTATTATAGAGCTATAGTCCTGAAACTGTTTGGTACTGGCACAAAAATAGGCAGGTAGACCAATGGAATCAAGTTGAAAACCCTGATAGTAAGTCGCACACATATGAACACTTGGTTTTTGACAAAGAAGCCAAGATTATACAATGGAAAAAAGAAAGCATCTTCAACAGATGGTGCTGGCATAACTGGACGCTGGCATGTAGAAGACTGCAGATAGATCCATATCTATGGCCATGCACAAAACTTAAGTTCAAATGGATCAAAGACCTCAACATATCCAGTCACACTGAACCTCTTAGAAGAGAAAGTAGGAGGTACCCTTGAAAGAATTGGTACAGGAGTCCACTTCCTGAACATAACACCAGTCCTGCAGACATTGAGATCAACAATTAAAAAATGGGACCTCCTGAAACTGAGAAGCTTCTGTAAGGCAAAGAACACAGTCAAGAAGACAAAACAGTAGCCCACACAATGGGAGAAGATCTTTGCCAACCATACATCTGACAGAGTGCTGATTTCCAAAGAACTCAAGAAGCTAATCACCAAAACACCAAATAATACATTTAAAAAGTGGGGTACAGGACTAAATAGAGAACTCTCAATAGAGAAATCTAAAATGGCTGAAAGACACTTTAGAAAATGCTCAATATCCGTAGCCTCAGGCAAATAAAAATCAAAACAACTCTGAAATACCATCTAACTCCTGTCAGAATGGTTAAAATCAAAAACATCAATGACAGTTTATGCTGGAGACTATGCAGAGAAAGGGGAACACTCCTCCACTGCTGGTGGGAGTGCAAACTTGTACAGCCACTTTGGACATCAGTATGGCAGTTCCTCAGGAAAATGGAAATCAGTCTACCACAAGATCTAGCAATTCCACTCTTAGGCATATACCCAAAAGATGCACCCTCATACAATTAGGACATCTGCTCAACTATGTTCATAGCAGCATTATTTGTAATAGACAGAACCTGGAAGCAATCTAGATGCCCCTCAGCTGAAGAATGGATACAGAAAATTTGGTACATTTATATTTACTCAGTGGAAATAAACAATGGAATCTTAAAATTCGCAGGCAAATGGATGGAACTAGAAGAAACCATCCTGGGTGAGGTAACCCAGTCACAGAAAGACAAGCATGGTATGTACTCATTCATATATGGATTTTAGACATAGAGCAAAGGACTACCAGCCTACAATCCACACTGCCAGAGAAGCTAGGGAACAAGAGAGACATACATGGTCCCCCAGAGAAGGGAAAAGGGACACTGTCTCCTGAGCTAATTGGGAGCATGGGGAGAGGGGAGAGGGAGTTAGGAGAAAGGTAAGGGGAGAAGAGGAGGGGAAAGGGGGACATGAGGGAGCAGGAAGATTGAGTCAGGGGAAGAATAGAGGACAACAAGAAAAGAGATACCATATTAGAGGGAGCCATTATAGGTTTAAAGAAAAATCTGGCACAAGGGAAATATCCAGAGATCTACAAGAATGACCCCAACTAAGAATCTAAGCAATAGTGGAGAGGCTACCTTAAATGCCCTTCCCCAATAATGAGATTGATGACTACCTTATATGCCATCCTAGAGCCTTCATCTGGTAGCTGATGGAAGCAGAAGCAGACACTCACAGCTAAACACTGAGTCAAACTCCTGAAATCCAGTTGCAGAGAGAGAGTGATGAGCAAAGGGGTCAAGACCAGGCTGGAGAGACCCCCAGAAACAGCTGACCTGAACAAGGGGGAGCTCATTGACTCCAGACTGGTAGCTTGGAAACCAGCATAGAACCAATGCAGACCCCCTGACCGTGGGTGTCAGATAGGAGGCCTGGGCAATCTATGCGGCCTCTGATAGTGGATCAGTATTTCTCCCTAGTACACGAATGGACTTTGGGAGCCCATTCCACATAGAGTGATACTCCCTCAGTCTAGACACACCTAGGAGGGCCTAGGACCTGCTCCAAATGATATGACAATCTTTGGAGATCCCCCATGGAAAATCTCACCCTTACTGGGGAGCAGAAATGGGATGGGATAGGGGGTCAGTAGGGGGCAGGGGAGGAGGGGAGGGAGAGAGAACTGGGATAGACATGTAAAACAAGCTTGTTTCTAACTTAAATAAAAACAATAATTGAAACAAAAAATCAGAATTAACTTAGCAGAGATATTTCTTGGCATATGAAGACTCATGAGAGTGACTACGTTCTAAGGCATATAGTAGTGCTGTGCACATAGTTCTTTCCTTAATTATTGAGACAGGTTTTGGCTCAAAAGGAACGTGTCTTAAATAGTGTGGTGGTTTAAATAACAGTACCCGCCAGTCCCCTCCAGGTCAGGTATTTGAACACTGGGTCCCCAGTTGGTGGCACTTCTGGGGGAGGTGATGCAGTCATGCTGGAGGAAATGCATCCCTGGGGATGGCTTTTGAAGCTCAGAGGCTCATCCTACTTCCCATTTTCTCTTTCTGCTTCCTGCTTGCCTTTGTAGATGTGACTCTCAGCTTCTCAATCCCGCCATCATGCCTGCTGCTTGCTGCCACGCCTCCTCACCATGAGGGGCTTGTATCCCTCTCCAACCATCAACCAACATAAACAATTCCTTCCAGGAAAAAAAAGTTCACTTAGAGTGGAAAGGGATTGCAAATTGTATCTGTGCATCTGCTCATTCTGAGAGATGGGGCCTTAAGTCCAAAGAGGTGAGGGAATTGTACCCACAGAATCTTGATGGTAGTCCTCAGTACTTCCCATGGATGGATCTGACCTTATCCTTTCTTCCCAGAATGCTCAGCTCCTGAACTATTGTTTCATTGACTTGTTTACAAATGAACTGAATGATGGATGATGAATCCCAATGCTCAACTCTGAGACAGAACCCTCTTGTGTGCATTTGTGCAGAGGGAGAAGTGAGAAGGAGAAACAACTGGACACGTTTACTAGAGAAACAGCCCCAGTAGAGTCATGACTCTTAAGAGAGACGGGTCTTCACAAATAATCTGTTCACTATATTTACTAGGGCTTTTCTCATCTATATGGAGCATCTACCCCTTGAAGTTCAAGGCTAGGGGACTTGTCTTATATCATGTTATTTAATAAGTATGTCTCTCTTTGCAAGCAAAATTAATAAGGTCAGACCTGAATCCACCAATCATTCCAGCTGCTGGCCTAACCTAATTCTGTCTTCTGCTCTGAGTGTGTCCAAAGTTTATGATGTTATCATACATCAACATAACTGGCTTCAAGTACATTTTACACATAATTGAATTGTTTGTTTATATAACCGGTGGGTGTATTGCTCTCTAGGGCTGCTTATTTTAAAATGAATTAAAAGTCGGCAGATAACTGTAGAAGTAAAACAGCAACATACATACAAAGTAGGTCTGGCACAGGGCACATGGCAGCCCCAACATTGCCTGGAGCCATCAGTTAAATAACCCAACTGTCCCACACTGACAGGCAATAAAGAAAAGGAAAGTTCTACCGCATTTGGTGAAAGAAAAACATCAGTCTCACAGCCAAGACCACGAGGAAGCTAGAAAGTGAAGTGTGTTAATTACTCTAGCAACTAACCCTGCTTCTCCCGTGGGGTTGGACGGGAGCCAAACTGTCAGCTAAATAAATCATGAACAACATATTTCAGTCATGTAAACTTTTAGACTGCATAATTATCTAAGAAAATATTTGTGTAGATAAAGATTCAATCCTTCATTGTTCTAGCAGATGGATATGAGGTTTTAATTCTAACCCTCTTGGTACACCATTTTAATAAATGACTGAATTTATCTAAGTACCTTGCTTTAAAAATGTGGTTACGTGTATTTTGAAAACCAAGCCAAGAAATACAAGACCCATAAAATCCTGAAGCATATTAAATGACGGTTCCTTTTTCCTTAATCCACCACCACAAATATCAATTAAATGTAATTATATTAAATAGGTTCCCCTGAGAGCAAATAAAGATTTGCCAGAACACAAATTGCTACCCAGGTGAACAATATATAATTTTCTTGAGTACACAGACAAATGCAGATGGTATATTCCCAACTGTAATACAACAAATGTGTGTTGACTGTAAAATATACATTTTTTTCCTTAGCTACCAAAGTGGCGGAGGGCCAAGGATTACAAATAAACTATGTGAATATGTGAGTTTGTCTTTCTCTTTTCTCAGATGAGTGGATAAATGCTGCACTTCATACTAATAACTGTTAATCAAAGAGCTATTAATCTGAGGCAAGCATGAATAAATGAACTATCCTAGAAGTAAATGTCAAAAACGAACTTGGATGCTGGGGGCAGGGGAGCACCTTATGTAAGCAACTTTAGAAAATTAAAAACAAATGTTTTACTGAGTTTACTGTAAGGGGAAGAACTGAGTCTGTGCACAGGAAGGTAAAACAAGTATGATGAACTGGAGTTACACTGTTTTAAAAACTGGCTATCCTTCCATATTAAGTGATGTCATAGACTCAGAAATGAGACACACACACACACACACATACACTATGTCACTGAGCAGATATAGCACTGAATTCAAAGACCTCAGGGAATAGTTGAAGACAGTGATCTATTTTCTGGGGAAAGGCTGTGGACTTGGCTCTTTTTCTGATATGTGGGGCAGGCTTGCTCCCTTGCTTTCCTTTTCTTTCTTCTTTTTCATGTCATTACATGATAAGTAAGGTATGAATTTCATTTGTCAGATGTTTCTGAGATGGAAATCTAATTCATTCTTACTGTGCCTTGAAAAATAATCAATTTAAGATAGAATGTGCTGATATGTCAGTATTTTTAGTCTCTGCCCTTTCTAAAGTCATCAAAATAATTATCTAAAAACAGAATCTTGGAAACAGAGATATTTTTCTTTTCTTATTGCTCCCACCCTTCAGATTGGAATCTCTCTGCCCCGCCCGCCCCCAATACTGGCTTTTGTAAGAATATTTCAGTTTCATGTCTGGGAAGCAAGAAAGTGAGCAAAGGAAAGATTTGAAACCCCCTGGTCCCCAGTGTTCTTGGCTAGGAAATGTCATGAGAAACCACTAAGAATCATCCTGTTAGTGATTCTACTTCTCATTAAAAACCTCAGACTCAAGGCAGAACTCATCTATGGCATTAACATTGCTGTGTGGTTAGCATCCCCTACAACCCACCCTAGGTTCTGGGTCCATGGAGAGTCCTGGAATGAAGTGACTGGGCACTTGGCTCAGGAGCTCACCTGTCAGAGATGCTTGGGAAGCCCCTGCACAGCTAAGCATCAGTGGTTCTATACAGCTAATGCTTGGGGGAGGGGAGGTACCATCCCCAAAGGTATGAGCAAGTGAATTCTCTTGGACAGATGCCCCCTCTCTCTGTCTCTCTCTGTCTCTCTGTCTCTGTCTCTGTCTGTGTGTGTGTGTGTGTGTGTGTCTGTCTGTCTGTCTGTCTGCCTGTCTCTATCTCTATCTCATCTTGCTTAGAAGCTTTGATGATTTTCATGGCTTTCTTCTGTAGTCTGGTGGGCTTGTGGGCAGGGAATGTCCACCCAGAATGGCACTTCATCCTTCTTTTCTACCCTATCTTTCCTATCTTCCTCTCTCCCTACATTCCTTCCATCTTTTTATAGAGGACCTCAGATAGGCAGATCCTATTCCTCAGTCCATGGCACTTTATCTATTCTAGTCTAAAGAAGGCTGAGAGTTCTGAGAGTTCTTTGGTTGGTTGGTTGGTTGGTTGGTTGGTTGGTTGGTTGGTTGGTCACACCTGTCTCCCACTCTTTCCTGCTTCTCCTCTACCTACCAGAGGGCAATCATTCTGTTTAATACAATTTGTCTTGTTTATGTAAATTCCTATGAAATTTATAAACTACTCATTCATATGAGTCTTTTCATTTATCCTTGTGCTATTGTGTTCTATTATATGCTATATTAGTTTTATTATATGCTATATTAGTGTCTTTTATCATTTTTGCTCAGTATCTCATTTGCAACAGCTCACAGGTTGCTGTTACCAGATACACAGTACTTCATGGTTTTTTTTATCTATCTCATGCCATCTAGATGGTGAATGAATGTGAGTGCCACTACCAACCTTTCAATGCAAATACCACTACATTGAGAATCCTTGAAATCCTTGAATGCATCTCTTTATGGCCACTTGCTCTCCAAGACGTTGCCAAGCAACACTCCCACCTGTGGCACACTGGCGTCCTTCTAGCTTCTCCCACTGTAGAATCTGGTATGTGAGGGTCACGTGCTTCAGAACAGTGCCATATTTTAAACATAGAAGAAACTTTACACTCTCTAGCCTACAGCTTTCAAAATTCTTTCCAAGTTTCATAAACAAATGATGTTATATATTTCTGTATACAGCAGTGAGTCATTTTAGAAAGAATGTGATAATGTGACTGTTAGATTACAGTAGTGATGGAGTACAGTTTGGACCATTGAATTAATTAGTCTCCAAGTGTGCTAGACTAGGAAGAAGGAAATGATGGTTATAGTGTCTGGGTCAACTGGGAGATCCAGTGAGAAGATGGCTTTGTGCAGCCCCCTTCTTATCCTTTAGACCCTCACCTGCTTCCTTCCTCCAGGCTCTGCCTGCCTCTCCTTTGTCACTGCTGTGCTTCCCACAGGCTAGAACTTCCTGGAGGCTCTTCTCTCACCTAGACTCCATGGAGTTCCATGAGGGCAACCCCTCCTGCCTGCTTGTGTTGGCTGAGTGAATTTCAAGAGCTGGAACACATTTTATTCATTTATCAAATATTTGTTAAATGAATAAATCACAAATACATGAAATTAGGATTGCCACAGGCTAACTCAGGTCTCATGTAGACCTTCCCTGATGTAAGAAAGAGATGAGTCAGCAGATTTCACCCCTTTCTCTCTCTGCCCTGTCTGCGCTCCTCCATCAACTTTCCCACCTTTAATTTCGCCATATTCCAGACAAGAGGACAGGGCTACCCCATCTCTTGATTTAACTTGATTTATATCATTGATTGCCACTTCGCCACTTCTAGGATGGGAAAGCTAAAAAGAGCTCTCCCTCACTGCAAAGCTTTGCATCCCAGGGAAGGAGTGAAAAGATCTAGCAGAGAGTCAATAATCATGAGAGTGTTTCTGCAGGGCAGCTGGCCTAAGTACACACACACACCTACCTCCCCTACCCCTTCCCTACCCCTTCCCCTCTGGGTTTTATCCTTCATGACAGTCTAATGAAGGACTGGCTTGGGAGTGGAGGTCCCTGGTTACACACAGAGCTATACGTGCACATACCAAAGAGAAAACGCATATAATCATATTAAGGCAGTTTGTTTTCATATCTATGTAGTTTATAGTGATATAAAGTTGACAGTTTCTAGGCATAGCTTTCCCTAAATAAGCCCTCCATGTTTTTCCTGGATGTGAAAGACAGTTTTCACAGCCAGAAAAGAGCACTTGAGAAATTCTTGGGGACTGAGCGGTGCTTCGGGCCATCTTTCTTGCTTAGCAATCAATGAATAACTCATCAAAAAGTGTGATTCCACCTAATTCAAATCAGCGAGGGAGTCTTTGGAATCAAAGCCAGGCAGAGCAAGCTATTTGGACCACAGAGCTTAGACATCTGATAGCTCCAGCCGAAGGCAGTTGCTTTCCAAATGGAGCAGCACAATCGCTCACACTGTGGCGCTGGCTCAGTGTTTCCCTGAAGCTCACACCTCCCTGTGTCAAGCCTGTGTTCACACGGGTTTGCAGTGGACACTGGCGCAGCATAAAGTTAGGGGCCTGGTGCACCGTTCACTTGAAGATCCCTCCAAACAAGAGAGCATTTGTGCTTGATGTACAATCGCTAAGGACAGTGTCTCCACCCCATGGCGTTAGTGCAAGATCTTACCCAAACATTATCACATTGAGGTTGATCCTCAGTTTGACAAGTTTTTTTTTTTTAATGTGTGTGTGTGGAGTCAGCTCTGTTGCTACTTCTGATGCCTCCTTGGGTTGAGCACAGTGGTCCAGACCTGGCTGTGACTCTCTTTTGCCTTACCTCTGACATTGTTCAAAATCCCCCACCAACCCTGTCATGACTTCACCTTCCCGAACCTTTGAGTTTCTTAGAAGAAAGGAGATAACTTAAGGGCAAAGTCAGGACAGGACTCTTCCGAATAAAATTATCTCTGTTTTCAATCACTAACTTATTCAGACTAGCTGAGAAAATTGTATTTAAAAAAATTAGACAACTCAAGAAGCAGAGGCAAGACCTTCCCTGTGAGGTTCGAGGCCAGCCTGGTCTACAAAGCAAGTTCCAGCACAGCCAGGACTGCATGGAAAAAGTCTGTCTATAAAAACCAAAAAAACCAACAACAAAGAAACATGGTCTCTTTGCTGTCTAGTGTTGTGTTGTCAGGATAGCTGTTCTACAGGCATCCAGGAAACCTCCTGTCACTGTCTCAAATCTAGTAACAGAAACACTGGGGCTACAGGCGTGTGTGACTGTGCCTGGATTTATATGTGTTCTGTGTAATCGAGCTCAGGTCCTCATGCTTGCCCACAAGTGCTTTGCTCTCAGAGCCCTCTCCCTGGCCCCCATCTTACTCTACATTCAGTTAAGATTTTTCCTCTCTCCAGAGAAGCATTTATTGTGTGTTTACTGCGTACTCCTACCTGGGGGCCCAACTAAAACCCATGTAAGACTAATATAATGTTGAATAATACTTGAATTCTATAAGTACTTGGGATCCCATCACTCCGTTGTTCTACGGTAAACACACAAGCTTACTAGTGCTCCTCAAATTACACAACTGAGCTGGAATAAATTTGCATCTGATTCATGGTTTCAATCCATAGAGACATATGGACTCCAAAGAGGAACACCAGACCTGATGGCTACTTTGTGTGACTTCACACAGCCTCCCGTGATGCCGGTGAGTGGTGAACAGTGTGACTTCACACAGCCTCCTTCCTGTGATGCCGGTGAGTGGTGAACAATGTGACTTCACAAAGCTTCCTGTGATGCTGGTGAGTGGTGAACAGTGTGACTTCACACAGCCTCCCGTGATGCCGGTGAGTGGTGAACAGTGTGACTTCACACAGCCTCCTGTGATGCCGGTGAGTGGTGAACAGTGTCACTTCACACAGCCTCCTGTGATGCCGGTGAGTGGTGAACAGTGTGACTTCACACAGCCTCCTGTGATGCCGGTGAGTGGTGAACAGTGTCACTTCACACAGCTTCCTGTGATGCCGGTGAGTAGTGAACAGTGTCACTTCACACAGCCTCCTGTGATGCCGGTGAGTGGTGAACAGTGTCACTTCACACAGCCTCCTGTGATGCCGGTGAGTGGTGAACAGTGTCACTTCACACAGCCTCCTGTGATGCGGGTGAGTGGTGAACAGTGTGACGTCACACAGCTTCCTGTGATGCCGGTGAGTGGTGAACAGTGTCACTTCACACAGCTTCCTGTGATGCTGGTGAGTGGTGAACAGTGTGATGTCACACAGCTTCCTGTGATGCCAGTGAGTGGCCCTCACTCTGACTCACAGGTGGAGGAGGATGTACACACTTTCCCAAGAAAAGTATAATATCTGACTCTGACTATATCACAACCTTCTCTCCCAGAGGGTACATTAAATGTCCCTCCATTTTACAATTAAAAACAGCTGCATCTTTTACACAAGATGTTCCTAAGAATGTTGACTGATCTCTTCCTACAGTCACTTCCAGTCAGGAAGTCATTTGATTTGGTATGAACAGGGTTAAAAATGAATTACCTGTTTTGGTTTAATTGTTTTCTTTTGTCATGCCTTCTCTGAGGCCACGAAATAATAGATCACCATTGGTCATCATCGCCGTTCATCATCATTGGTTGGAATTAGATATGACTAAAGCAGCTACATGTCATCCCTGCTGCATCAGGTCCACCAGCCAGGATCAGGTTCCTGCCCTTGTTCTAGGATGTTCTGAGATCTAAGCTCCTACCTCCCAGCCTCTCCTCCTGTTTCCCTCTGCAGCTCTGCCAGAAGAGTCTTAACAAAGGGGGAGACTCTTCCTGCTGGCTGGCAGAATAGACAGGATATGCAAGTACTACATGCATGATTCGGTATTTCATGTGTCTCTTTCCACTGACTACATTTAATGTCCTTAAGTAATTCTCACTTAATGTTTTCAGTCTCTGTAATGGGGTTTAATGGGAATTATGTATTCCCAGTCTCAAGCAGATCGCAGATCGTGTGCAACCAGAATTCAATAAACGGATGCTAAATGGTTTGGATGGGAATGAACACAAGTATTTTTTCACCAACATTAAGAAAGCAATTACTCCAAAGATGAGCACCATTGCTGTTCTGTCTAGGCACATATGTGGCCTCACCATCTCACCTGCTTAACACACACTTTGGAAGATTACATCCGATGCCCTGAGGACTTTCTCATACCCACATGAGGAGTCTTAGAAGAAGAGTCTGATTCAAGTGTTTCCTCACCTACAAACGTTAAAGTGAGCAAAGCCAGTGTGGTAGTCCACACTCACGTAGTAAAAATAAAAAGGGGCTGGGGATGTAGGTAAGTGGCCAAATGTTCGTCTAACATAGGTAAGGCCTTGGGTTCAATGACCAGTACTGCTGGGTGCAGTGTGTGTGTGTGTGTGTGTGTGTGTGTGTGTGTGTGTGTGTGTGTGTAGGGGCATGATTGTTAGGTAAAAGATGACTTAAAATATGTACATGCTATAATTGCTTTTCAATATTCTCCTAGGCAGAATTTTCCTGATTCCTTTGTTATGGAGAATTTATTAAAAGGAAATGGAACCACAGGTCCAAAATTTTCTAGGTGGTTATAAAATAGCTATGAATCTTAAAAAGTTAACCCAAGATTCCCCATTCCTTCTCAGGACTAATAAAGCAAACAGGGTTTTAATTAATTACATGTCTCTTACTACTAATATGTTCTTTTTAAGTGTGACATGTTTGAAGTACATTAAACCTTCCAACTCCTCATTTATCTATATTGCTTTGCACATGCTGCAGCCTCTGGGTAGGGTCAGACTGTGCCTAGGTTTCTGCTCATTTGAAAAGGAAGGCCATGAAGGCCAGGGCCTCTGCCTTAACTCCAGAACCCATTGACCCAGTTATCCCAACTTCCAATTGGAAGGATTGGTGAACCTCCCCAGAGTCTCAGAGTGAGGGTAGCTATTGAAAGGGGCACACATGTAACCAAGGCAGCTCCCTTTTAATTTGAGCTCATACTAATTATTCTATAAGATGTTCTTGAATCAAAATGACTTAATATGAAATAGTACACAAACACAGGGATTAACTCAATAACAGTGGAAGGGTCAAATCCAGCTCAGTATGGTGATGCAAACTTTGGTTTGTTTTATAAGAAGGTAATAGCTTCTCTAAAGAGAGTGCAATAAATAATATGATCCCATCTCTCCTGACAATTTCTCTGGAGTTTGGAGTCCATACCGAAGGCCTGCAATAAAGTAATGATAGACCCATTTTTAATATTTGAAGGACCAGCCCATACCGTTTTTTCTCTACATACTCACCAATACTCCTTTTCATTTTATACCATCCATCTGATCACCTTTGAGTGACAATTACAGTTTGATTTGTATCTGCTGGATGCAGCCTCTTGCCAGCCTGCAAGAGGCATGGCACTCTCTCTTCATTGTCTCTTCTCCCAGCAGCTGCCAAAACTTCCAGCTCCCTGCCTTGTTTTCTCCAAGGTTTTAATAAAATTGTCCTCAAGCTTCCTTTTAAGTCTGTTTCTGAATTATTTTATTAGCAAGACCAAAGCTCAAACTGTAAACCCTGATTTCCCTAGTGACAACTGCAGCTCATCTTAAATACTTTTCCTGTTGCTAAATATACAAGAAAAGCTTATGAGAGAAAAGGTATTTTTCCTGGAAGTGGGACCGTCACAGCAGCAGGAGCCTGAGGCAGCTGGTCACACTGCATCCCTGTCAAGAAGCTGAATACTTGTGCTCAGTGAATACCTGTGTATGTAGTCTAGGATTCCGGCCCACATGATGATGCCATCCCCATAGACCGATCTTCCCACTTCAATTAGTTGAACCAAGGTAATCTCCCATGGGCATTTGCAGAGGCCCTTCTCCCTGGACATTCTAGATTTCAAGCTGACAGTTGAGTTAGCATCACATGTCTGCCCTTAATAAAATAATATCCTACACACACAAAGTTAAGGGGCACATGGGAAACTTTTCGAGGAGACGTGAGGACAGATCCATTTATTACCTCAGTTGTGGGGATGGTATGGCTGGACGCATACATCTGATCATCAAAGGGCATGCGTTAAACATGGGATGTTTTGTATAGCAGATTAACTCAATAAAGATTTTTCTGGTAGTAGAATCATGGGAGATACAGCGCTGTCACCTCTGTGGCTAAGGGGGAGGTTGTTAAGAGCTGTAAGGGTGGGAAAAGACCATCAAGTGGATCTCCATGAGAGAGGCTTGGGAGGGGTGGAACTGGAAAGGAAGGAGCAGATGTGTGCAGAGGCAAAAGGCCATGAAGTGACTGCTGCATACCTCTGAAGGGGAGGGGCCAAGCTCTGCAGGAGGAGGGGGCTGTTTAAAAAAAGGAGAAGGTGGGTGGGGAGTAGCAGAAGAAACAGGGGAGGGGATGATAATACTTGACTGCTTTGAGTCCAAAGCATGGCTGCCAGCTGGAAAGAAAACATGAAGACCAGAAGATCAAGATGAACCAAATACACAAGTTTCTCAACAAAAAGGGGGGCCAAGAGGAACAAAAACAGAGATAAAGAGGGAAAATGAGGAGCCATGTGGAACATGGAGATTTTGGCCAAGGGGGAAGTCATTGCTAGCCATGTCTGGGAGAAAGGAGAGCGTCTTTGGTGGGAGTGAAGATTAAAGATGACGACGGAGAAAAAGCTCCAGCGTCCAGCTATCACTGAGGCCTCTCATAGCTGCCTCATAACTGGCCATATTAATCTCACGGCTCTCAAAGGGCTCAGAGCACATTCTCACAACATCCCGGAGCTAAGCTCCAAGCACTGACTGCAAGCAGCTTAGCCTCCCAGAGAACCCCCCCACCCTCCGCCCCTGCCTCACCATCTGCTCAGCACCGCTTCCCCTTGGCTTTCTCCAGTTTTCGCAGAGCCTCAGCCCTGACTCCCCTCTCTCTCCACTGGGTTTCTGTGAATAGCTTCCTAAGTCACTGAGGGAAACGAGGAAAAGGCAGATTTCTATAGAGATGAAAAAATAAAATAAAAGTGAAGAAAGCTGTGGAGAGTAAGTGACTCTGGGGTGTGTGGAGCATGCTCTGCAGGTCTGAACTATTAGGTGCCTCAGCAGTCTGACAGCTTGTCCCGGGTAAAAGAAAACAGGCCTCCTTTGCCTCGTACTCACCACGAACCCTTCACATTCACCACAACAGACATGGTGAGAATCTGGAGCGGATGAAACCAAACAGATTAATGTCCTTTCGAGGTCTGAATTTTTCCATGAGCTTCTGTGGACTCTGTCACAAAATGTGTCACTGTTTCTCTTCCATTTATTCATAATAATAGTGATTAATTATTATTCTTTTTTGCTTTTGCCAAAGATCTTTCTGGTGATGGAGAAAAATGCTGTCTCACGCCTCTTGGGCAGGGCTACCCACTTAGCAGACAGAGAAGCATATCCAGAGCCCTGTTCTGTAGCCAGCTGGGGTGGGGAGCTGAGTGATTTCCTGAAGGAAGACATGAGAGCCATCAGGGTTCCTTTGTGGAAAATGAACTGATTTCGATGACTTTGGAACGTTCTCTACAGAAATCCCTCTTTGTGGGCAAGACTCTTCCTCTCTCCAGTGTAATAAAGGAGGAAAATAAAAACAGCAATGGCAAGCACTGCTGGAGGACAGTGCTGGGAGGCACTAGGAAACTGGCAGCAGAGAGAAGTGTGATGTTCCTCCAGTGGTCAGAGTCAAGGGTACCGTATGTTCTCTGCCTCTCTGGTTCTTGGGGAAGAGACAGGAAACTAGCATGATGGCCCCTCCCCCGGGCCCTGACTTCTCCTGTGGCAACAGTCCTTCCTCTGAGTCCACGCACTTTCCTGGTGCTAGCCCTACCCATTGGCTTAGCCAGCATTCTCCACGCCAACAGGATGACTAAGTCCTCTCGGAGCCTTCTCACCTCTGCCCTGCCTGTAGGGAAAAGGGACCAGTCAAAGAAACACACCCAGAGCAGAGCCAAAGAAACACACTTTCTCCCTGGAATCAGAGTCAGTGAAAGAAATATACCCTGGCCCTAAAATTGGAGCCAAAAGGCTAAAAAGGACCAGGGGAAAAAAAAACACACGTTGGCCCTGAAACCAGAGCCAAATCTGGCCCTAACCCTGTGCAGAAAACTAACCAATCCTCGAGCAGGAACTCTAGCGAATGTGAGCTCAGCATGAAAATCTGACCAGTCCCCATCCTGGAAGCCCTATATAAACCCTGTGTCTGTTCAGCTTGTGGCTGTTCTTGCTACACTCTCCTGGATTCTTCCCTCCCAATAAACCTCTTCAATGAGCTTTGGGTGAAGATCTTCTTTTGCAGCAGCGGCAGAGTAGAGCGAGCAGGCCTGTAACAGTTCTGCTGGGGAAACCTTCCCTTGGCAGAGCAGAGTTGTTACACTCCCGGGAGCAGAGCTGAACTGTATAGCAACTTCACTCAGAAACATCCTGCCCAGGAAACCTCCTGTTGTAGCAAAACTGCTACACTGGGCAAACATCCCCAGCTGGAAGACCCTCTCCTGCCGGAGCAGAGCTAATACACTGGGGAAGCCTTTCCCTAAGGCTGGGCTGTAAGCTGCTAAGCTTACTACAACCTGTGGTAGTCCTTGGCTCCCGAGCTCCTGAGCTGTGTAATACTCAGTATCCTTGGCTCCCAAGCTCCAGGATACCTTTCCACCTGAGCTGTGTAACACTCAGTATTCTGTGACTTCTGAGTGCCAGAATTCCTGTCCCATCCAGTTCCACCCGAAATGCCTACACTGCCTTCCCAGGACAGCTCACATGTCACCTCTACTCTTCAACCTTTTACTGTCACCATATACTCACATCTCCCCCCCTGAATTCCTTACACATCCAGAACCCCATCGGAGGACCCAAGGTTAAATCTCCTGTGCATTCATGTTTCGCCTAACAAAAAGTACGCACATCACTGTTCCACTTGAGTGGTAAACTAGAAAGTCAGGTAGATAAGGCACAGCTGTTGCTTGCCTCCTCAGAGGGCTTCTCTTGAGTGGGACTGAATGGAGCTGGACAATGCAGACGCAGTAAACAAAAGCAAATACCTTCCCATACAGCCATCCCAGGTCTACAGCTGAGCCTACAAAGGAGGTTGGCAGCTTTCCTGCCAAAGTTTCCATTCTGCTCCTACTTGGGGTCAAACAGCAGTGCACATCTGGTTTACTTTACCCTTATCAAATGGCGGATTTTTCTCTTTGATACGTCCTGGTATTAAAATTTGTTTATGATTTTGAAGGAAAACAATACAATGGGTGGCATATCCCAGCCAGTATTCTAGGTCTTAGAAGCCTGTTATGTTCCTATTCATCCATTATTCACCAGAAATACATAGTTACCAAGTGATAGCCCTGTGTGCTGTGGTAGCCCTGGCTGTGCATGGACACAAAGGAGTCTATAGTTACTAAATGAGATGTTTTAAAGCAAGTAAACAAAACATTGTTTTCAAAGCCAACACAAGTGGGTACACTGTGTCATACAAATTCTAGTGTCAAGAAAATAGTAAGTCTATCCAGGGGCTTTCTAAGTCAGGTAGGTAAGGGCGCCCATTTCTGTGCAAGTGCGGTGACTGCCTGTATATGTCACATAATTGTGTACCACTAGGCATTCTCACAACACCTATGGCTGCGGTGAAATGTCCCCAGCCAAGGTGGAATTTTCTTTATCAATCCTAGTGAATACAAGGAAACAGTTAGCTCCCACTCCGTGTCACCAATGTTCTGACCAGATAGGCTCTTCCCAGCCCCATGCCTTTCATCCTGGTTAGGGGTAACTAGTCTCAGACTGCTTCACTTTCCACTTGGGTGAGTCACCCAGCCAGGCAATGGAGAATATAAGTCATTACTTCCTTCGTCTTTGCAGATAATTTGATACCGTACATGGCCCTTTCAAATGTTTCTTTTTGGCAAAGGCAGACGACATTGTTTGCAATTCTTCTATTGTATTGCCAGCTTTTTTTTTCTGGAAAAATCAAAGAAAGTAAGATGCAGGACGCATCAAGCCACAACTACTTGGCTCTCAAGCTGTATAGTTTTTCTCATTCCCCCACCCCATTTCACTGGCCGCTCCACCCCCCAAACCTCTACAGCTTCAGCTTCTGGAGACACTCCCTGGAGACATTCCCAGGGCACAGAATCGGCCCCCTAGGCTGCTTGAGAACAAGCTAATCCTCTTTTCTTTCACACCCCCAAAATTAAACATTCCTGGAAAAGATTTCTTCAAGGTGAGACTGACCAGCTTAATCTCTGACAGGTTTTTCACTTGTGTTGACACAAGAGCAGAGAAAAATTAGGTGTCCTGCAATTGGCCCTCTACGAATGCAAGGAAAGGAACCTATAATCTAAACCAGCCCAGAATTCCAGTGTTTTGGGCATGCCCTCCACTCTACAAATTGCTAGAGCTAACCCCTTCAGTAACAAGAGCGAACTGTAGGAATTCTAAATGATAAAATAAGTTATGCCAAATGCAGCATTTACGGCAACACCAAGGCAATCGATGAAGGCTTGAAAATGCCCCATTGGTAAATGCAGATGAAAACAAAGGTATTTACCGTTCAAGGATAGCTACATTTGAATGCAAGCCACAGCCTTTGAGTCAGAGAGAAATTTGGTTTGAATGTTTCCAATATCGTAAACATAACTACCGTAAAATATTGATACTGTATTTACCTGCTTCATGTTAGTCATATACCTGAAACATTTCCTCCAAATTAATAGGGTGACTGAGATTTATGTGGGTGGCACTGGATGTGTATCTTCCCATCGCTCTGGTGACCTGTGGTGTAGGAAAGAACCACGTGGAGAGTTTGAACCACCCTCTGAGGAGAGATGCAAACAACCAGTTTAAGGATGTCTTCCACTGCCTTCCACTGACCTGCAGAAAGGTTTGCACCAGCAGGGAAGTCACAGGGTTGGCAATGAACTTGAAAATGATAATTCTTTAAAAATAGTAACAAAAGTTTCATTTTTACTGTGTGGGGGAGATTTATGCCACATATGTGTAAACATTAAGAACAGAAAAGGGTGTCAGATCCCCTGGAAGTGGAGTTAAAATACAATTTTGAGCTGCCTGTGGGTGCTGGGGATCCAACTTGAATCCTCTGGAAGAGCAGTCAGTGTTTGTAAGCTAAGCCATCTCTCCAACTCCATGGTCAGTTCTTTTATGACACATACATAGAAAGAGGATTTGGTTTTTGTCAGCATCGATTTCAGAACATGCGATAGATACGTTTAATATCAATATAAGCATAGGAGAGGGCTATATTGGGGCTTGAGTACCTGAATGGGTTTTCTTCTTCCTGTTTGTGGAGAGCTGCGACGTGCTGCGCCTTAAAGATGGTGCCGGCTTGCGCCTACCACCCTCCCAACGGTGAGCACTCTCGGAGTAAACAACTCCATATTTGGTCAAGGCTTGGGTCCACGGCTTGCTCCCATGTGTGTGGACCTATCTGCTATCGCCAAGTGGCGTGCTAGGATTGGCTATGCCTAGGCCATATAAACTGTGGGCTGGCTTTCCCCGAAAAAGAAGAAGACTGTTTCAAGGTTCCTGAATAAACCGCTTGGAGAAGAGTTCCCGAGTCTTTGCTGGTCAAGGCGGTCTCGACACTGTTGATTTTGAAATTGGCAGAACAGATAATCTAGAGGATTAGATCAATTAGACAGATACCACCTTTTCTGTTCTTTACAAACTCAGTCCCCTCAAAATGTCACCACTCTGTATAATAGCTAAGGGATACATAATTTGTTGCCTAAATGCAAATTTTTTTGGAAACAAAAATGTGTAACTAGTAGTGACGAATGAGCCAACACAATCAGAAAGATGAAAGTGTCAGAAATAACACAATCACTCCTATAACCCTAGCAGGAGAAAAAGTGATCAAATCTAGGAAGGTGTAAAAGAGGTACTCCTATATGCGATTGCAAGAGTAACTAATGCAAGGCTCTGTCAGAACCACAAGTCAGTAGAGAACCTCACATGAACTTCATACAACCCGACACAAACAGCAGTTCTGTAAGGACATCTGCTTGGCAGCCACGTGACAGCGCAGGGTGACTGCAGCAGGAAGTGTTGAGGGGGACCCTTCGCTGGCACCCTCAGGATAGATGAGTGGATTTGGCAATACTGTGCAGAGCCGCCTGCCACCTCTCCCCTGGTGACCTTCCCTGTATGTGACTTCCAGAAGGGAGCCCTGAGCGTTCACACAGGGAAGAGCTGGTGGACTGACAGGCAGGGTCTCTAGGCTTGAGACCTCCACATAAAGCAATCTTATCTCTTAGGGTTGCAGAAGACAAAAGAGAACAGCGAGTTATATATTAAGGGTTCCATACGAAGAAAATGTTATTTACTTACTGCAAAAATAATCTGTGTGTTTAAGACTTTTGATTTCCTTATGAAAGGGGGCAAACTTTGAAAAAATTGATGAGGTATATCTGAAGGGACAAGTTACTTTCTCCAGAACACTCAAAAACCTCTTGATACTCTGTACCCTGTCTATGAACCTACGCCACTCCCCCTTCTCCTACTAAGTACCCACATTGTTCTTCCTGTCTCACAGGGATACTCTCAGTCTTAGTTGATGACCTGTTAACAACGACCTGGACCATGAGTGCTGTGTCTGCCTAACAAGAACAAGTAATTCAGAAAATCTACCATTGCAGGCGCACCAACCCAACATTTTAGCTATGTACATTCTTTTTGATCACCATGTTAATTCTGACACCTACAGGGTTTAGATTTTAAGAAAGATAATGTGATTTTGTGAAAATAACTTTCTGAAATCAAGGTGCAATTTCTATGATTGAGTGGAACTTGTTCACAGAAAACATCTTCAGGGACTGACGGATCCTGTGGCCATTATGTGGCTTCTATTGATGCTGTTCCCACTTGCCAAGACAGCCTCCTCCATCCAGCTAGCACTGTGAATAGTGGCTCCTTGAACTGCTGTTCTTGCTAGGTCTCCCCACTGGGTGTAGATAGGTTCATACTTCTCAGGGACCCATAGAACATATGAGGGTGTCTATTACTTCCAGCCTAGTATCCCCATGCCACACCCAGTCGGAATGGCAGGCCTCCTGTCTCTCCCTTGCCTGAGATGAGGGCCTTCTTCTCTTCCTTCCTGCTGGGATCTTTCTTCACTTGTGATTGTGATAGTACGACCTCTGCGTGACACCATAGTTAGAGGAAAGCACTGCACCTGGATACAATTGCCAAGCACAGCACTAAGAGACCAGACAGCACGGTCCGGCAGAAATCACGCGAGGTGCTGTTCCCAGATTGTCTGGAAACATCATGGTTATCATTGACCATTTTTTTCTAATTGTGTTTTACTGTACTCTAATGTCAAATTTAGAGGGAAGTCACTATACCAGATATATTCTTGGGATTCACCACACTTAACAATTCTATATAAGTTATTAATTACTTTATCCAGTTTGTATTATTATAATTCTCTGTCTCTCCTCCCCTGTGTGTGTGTGTGTATGTGTGTATGTTTATGTGTGTGTATGTGTAGTCACCCTTACATATCTGTGGACTCAAGCAATGTCAGATCCAAGGTAGTCCTTACAAAAGCATAACTATTAAACATTCACAGACCTTTTATAACCTTGCTATTATTCTCTGTATGAAACCTTTCTGTTGTACTTACACTGTATGCAACCTAATACATTACAAAGGTGATTTAAATTATAAGGAAAAAATGTGTCCTGTGAAAATACTATACTGTTTCATATAATGGATGTGAGCATCCCAGGTTTGGGTACTAACAGGGATGGGGTGAGGTGTATAACCAATCTCCATGGATATTGAGGGAATATTGTATAAATTTATCTGTATTTATACATGTGTATGTCTATGATATGCATATATACACATGTACATGCATGTAAATATTATTTTTTAATTATTTGAGAGTGACTATGCTTTTCAAGACCAACATGAGCATTTATGCTACTCTGTAATATTGCTGTGTGTGTCCCTTAGAAATAAAAAACATTCTCTGACTCGGTCTGAACCATAGTTTACTTCATTTAATGTGTTATAATGCATTGCTGCCATTAGTTACTATTATACGTAACCAAATTAGCCAGTAGGAACTCCTTCATGATGATTTCCCCATCCTTTTTATGTCCCCATTAATCTTCGAACATTTCTTTACTTCTAGCACAATAAGAGGCCTGTGAGTCCTTTTAACAAAACTATCACATATTTTAAAGAACACTGGCCATGAAAATGAATCCTGAAATCAGTATCTCCTTTGTATGCTCCTGTCCTGGATGACTGGGGCATGGGAGGGAATGAGATGGACCAGGAAGGGCCGCTAACATCACTGCCTTGTTTCTAACAGAGGTGAAGATGTTCCCTTGGAGACAGGGCCTCTGCACAGGCTTAAAGACTGGAGGTCAGTGAGCAGAAGAGAACCATGCCTTTGTTGGTTTGTCTTTTTCACAAATTCCTCGGTAAAGCATCTTTGGATGTTCTCTTTCATGGTTTTATGATATTTTCTGTATTCCTGCTGTTCAGAGTAGAGTGGGAAAGGAAAGTTCATATCAAGGAAGAGTCAAGATAAACGAGGTGCCCACCTCAACCATCAGTGTTCGCAACAACATTTACACCCAGATTCTCCACAACAGGAAGCAGGAGGAAGAGAGTCGGCAATGCAGTCCAAAGGTGGGCTTCGACGACTGGTCATGTGGCCTGGGAGATTCTCCATCAACTCATGCATTATGGGATAGGGAAGATTCAAGCCCCCGAAGGAAATGTGGAAAGAAGGTGACACTTCACACTTCTTAAAACCTAAATTCCCATTCTCCTCTGGAAGCATTAAGCTGGGGGGATTTCTCTCCACTCATTGAAAAAAGAAGAAGGAGAAAGAGAAGAATTTTAAGCTTCTCCTTAGACCTTAAAAGAAGGTTGATTTTGTGAATGGAGATCTACTTTTTTTGCAATTCTTTTGTCTCAGGATCACATCACTTAGGAGCTTGAGTGATTGCAGTGTATTATTAATCATAACACAGATGAATTAGACTTTCATTATGTGTAGGCCTCAATGCAATTAGGAGTTTGGTCCTGCAAAAGGAAGCCATCTGTAATAAGATGAAAAGGGAATATACAGTCGGACCCAGATTCAACAAGAGAATCCCAACCCACGACAGTGTAAATAAATTGCCTTGGGGACTCCACAGATGGCCTTAAATCTGACCCTGCCATGTACAGGTCTTCCCTCTGAAAGTGGGAAAGCACAGCATTCACACACATGTTGACAGACTTGAAAGGGAAATAAATTACACCCATAATCACCTGGTTTAATCTTGGGGGCATGGTTAGACTGAACAAATGAAGGAGGCCAAACATTTCCACACCTGCCTGGGAACAAAGCAAGCCCTTTCATTTTTACAAAAGACATTATTTTTATGCTTTGGCTAAGCACCATCTCCCACACCTCACCACTTACTAAAGAATTTCCCTTCAACTAAAATCAGAGTAGGATGGAGGGTGTGGGGGTAAGCAGAAGGCTACACAAATTATGTGATCCAAACTCTCCATAAATTACCTTCTGCTATTTGGAAATGTGGTGACTTTGAGAGTAACTCAGAAATAAATGTATTAGTGTGTGGAAATTTAGCCTTCATAGAACATACCTTAAAGGGTCTCCTGGCACACACAGGGAGTCTGATAAAGTGTGTTCCAGACCAAAGCTTTAAATTGCCTGAGAATGTCATCCAAAGAAAAGAAATGAAGCCAAGTAGTTGACAAAAACACAGCAGAATGATGAGACCATACACCGGCTGCCAAGTCTCAAAGAGTACTCTCAGGTGCAATTTACTAAATCAACTAAATAAGGGGCAGTCATAAATTACAAATGAATGCAGATGTTGGTGGACCCCAGAGTCACCTCTGAGGTTATTAAAACTTTAAATGCTTCGACATCTGATAACCTGTGAAGTTGAAAACACAGTGGCAGCAACCAACTTGCAGAAGACAAGTGTGAGTGAGTGTTGGTAGGGAGAGGGTTCCTACTGCTGCTCGGTACCTACTCCATCCTTCTGGCCCTACAGCAGCACCAAAAACAAAATAAAATGCCCTTGGAAGTCATCGCATAGTGCCAATGGAAAATGGAAACCTCCACGAGGCCAAAGGTGCCAACAGGGCATTAAAGACTCACAGCTTCCCTTGGTATGTAGAAGCACAGAGCCTGTCTTGGCAGCTTCCTTTAAATACAAGCCCTTTAAGCCAACATACATTTAACCTTTGGCTGAAGAACATAGACTCTGAAGTCAGACAGAATCCCAACTCCACCACTTACTGGCACTTACAATGACCTTGAACAAACTGGCTAACCTCTGGACTTGGTTGTCACACCAGTAAAATGAGAAAATCATGAAATACCAACCTGCATTGGTCAAGTTTCTTCACAGAAACAGAACCAGTAATTTAAAAACAATGATGTGAGGAGTTAGGGGCCGGAGAGATGGCTCCCTGGTTAAGAGCACTTGCTGCTCTTGAAGAGGACACAGTTCAGTTCCTGACACCCATGTGACAACTAGCAACCATTCCATTTCCAGGGACTCTGGCACCCTTCTCTGGCTTTCATGGGTACTGCATACACATGACACTTGAATACATGCAGGCAAAACACTCATACGCTTAAAAAAACTTTAAAATAAAAGAGAATTGGCTTTGGTAATAATAGTTGAAGAACACAGAAGAACCAATGGTGCAGGTCAAGTTCAAAGGACGCCCTTAGAATTCCCTCTTGTTTGGGAGAAATTAGATTTGTGTTTTGTTGAAGCCTTAGCTAGTAGATAAAATTCATCTATCCAAGGGAGTGTATTCTGCTTTCTTTGTCTACCAATTTAAATGTTAATCTATTTAAAAACATCCTCATAGAGACATCCAGAATTGTGACCCAATCAACTAGACATAAAACTATTACATGACTACAAAGGATTTCAGTAGGATTAAAATTAGTCGTCTCATGTCGAATACATAGAGCTGTGTCTGTTGCATCATAACCACTCATTACAGACATGATTGTCATCATTCTTACTAAAGAAGGCGTGAGGAGAAGCAAAGGGTCCCCGTTGGCTGCCATCCAGAAGAGGGGACTAGGTCTCATCATGAAGAACTTTGGAAGAGCTCTGGAAGGTGTGGTGGTGAGGAGAGAGTAACCACCATTTCTGGAACACCAGAAATGAGAGTACAACCTAAAGCACAGGATTGCAGAGTTACAAGGAAAAAGTTAGTCTGTCGAGTAGGAGATGAGGCCAAGAATGGTCAAGCAATTTACAGGATGTTTAAGAAGAGAACATTATGGAAGAGGAGGGTGGGAATATTGTAAGAGCCAGGATATCTGTTGTGAGATTGTATCTATAGGAACTCTGCACACATGAAATTGCAACAATATGGCTCCCTGAATAAGACTTGAGCAATGAATGACATCACTGGTTGACATGCCAGCATGGGTGAAGGAAATCTCACAAAACCCCACCCCTACAAGAGCTGTAAGTAATTAATGACTACTGAGAGAGGGAGGAAAATCAATCTTCCCCAGGGATGAGCCCTGTAATTGGTCAACCAATACCAAGTGATCAGTCTACAATCATACATATACAAGTAGCACCAAATGGACTCAGCTGCTTGTATTTATATATTTAAATGCATGTATAAATGTAGCAATACAGGTTAAACAAAAAGAAAAATAGAACTATAAAAAAGAAGATTAAATAACAAAACAAGAAGACTGCAGCAAACAGAGGAGAGCCAAGTAGTGAACAGAAGAGAGACATTTTGCCCACCCCCCCTAAAGATGACAGAAATAGAGGAGAATCTGCAATAAGTTGAGCACATGATAGGCTTTTACTTATGGTGGTGACAAATGCTTGCTTGCAGGGAAATCCATGGAAAGGAAAGAATTGGATCAATGGAAAAAAAGACAGACAATTAGGGAACATTTTCTACAAGTAGCCTTTTCATTCAATTTTTCACATTTCTGTGGAGCTTATCTCTCACTTTAAATAAATCCACTGTTCTGGGTTTGTACCATTAATAAATCAGGACAGTAATTTATTCTGCTCAGTCAAAAGGCTCAAACATAACACTGCATGTTAGACAGTGACAAATTATGTTATTGCAACCTAACTCTAGTAGACATTCATAATCCAAAAGAAAAAAAGGAGGAAAATTAAGTTATGAGGTCAGGGCACCATTAAATCCTCCCACATGGTGTAGGTTAAGAGGGGCACTGAGAATGAGGGACTGGAGTGGGTTGCAAAAGCACTGTGGGTCAAGACCAGAAACCTCCTATGAAGGATGCTGAATAAACTCCTGCTTCTATAGTGTGTGTGTGTTATTCAAGTTAAGATTTTCTTCCTTGTGAAAGCCATGTAATGGACTTCAGTACAAAACAGAGAATTCATCTTACATAAATTTAGTTTAGATTTTACTTTGTTTGAGTTCATGTTTTATTAATTTTCTCATCTCGACATCCTAAGTATTCCAGTATTGGATGTTGGTGACCTGGCCTCAGTTCCTGAGACCCACACAGTAGAAAGAGAGAACTTACCTACATGATTCCTTTGACCCCATACAGATGTTATAGCATGTTCGTACTCATATTCATTTCCACAACCACCCCACCCAATAAATAGTAAGTACAATCTTAGTAATTTTTAATGTTCTAGTCATAGGAAGAAATGAATTTCTATTTTGAGACCACCAAGACACAGAAAGAAGAGAATTAGAAGTGAAAAAAAAACTAGTGACTTAGCATCCTGAGTGGCAGATTTTAATCCAATAATGGTTACTATAGCTTGTTCTGTGTTGCTCTTGAAATGTTTCTATCAAGCTGCCTTGGAGATTCTAATATATCCCAGTAAAAGAGCAAAACTATAAACAGAGCTTGTCCATATTTCCTAAAAACAAGCAATAGCAAGGTCAAGTTGCTTCTATTATATAGGGTACTTCTCAAATCCATGGATACTTATACATTCCATGGGTACTTATGTATTATGCAAAGCTACTTGGCTTGCACAATCTGCTCAGTGAGTGCTTTCAATGGGCTATCCAGTTTTTCTTTACTAACATAAGAGAAAATTGGGTCATCTTCCTAAAAAAAATTACATAAAGAGACTAGATTTTCCCCCACATGGTTAAGAATAGTAACACATATAGGTAGTCAGAGATTAGGCAATAGAGGGGTGAGATAAGGTATATGAATGTTGCAAGATCAGAAAAAAGAACAGACTAGCTTTTCAGTGACCTTCCAGACTTGAGTGGCTCTGGGTTGGCATAGAAGAAGATATCCTCAGTCATGGTGATGGGAGGTAACATGGCAGTTTGGGTGGCAATGGTGAGCGTGATGTGTTGGAATCATTCTAGACTAACTGACTGAATATTAGTCTACCTGAGTAGTGCATGGTGGTAGAGAACAACAATTGCTGAGGTAACAAGGTCATAATATATCAGATGCCTCTCTCAGAACCCCGTACTTGCTTTTCTTGCCGATATGAGTTCATTTGAGTCACTGACGGCCTAGAAGAACTGACCCGCTGCCAACAAGTATTTCTTGAATGAATGATCCACCTACTTTGATCACATCCATTTTTCCTGTCTTGAAGCCCCATTCAACAGCTATTCATTCTGATAGCAAACACAGATGTCCAAAAAGCAACTTTCCCTGGATACCACAGTGGAGTACAGGAGATGTCCAAATTGCAAGTATATGCAATTTTTTGTAATACATGATAGTGTTGGTCAATTTTTCTATCACTGTGACAAAATATCTGAGATAAATGACTTACATGGAGGAAATGTTGATTTGGTTCATTTTATTTTTCTTTCTTTTTTAAGGTTTCTGTATATCACAGTAGTTCTCAGTCTCCCTAATGCTGTGGTACTTTAATTTAGTTATTCATGAAGAATGCTGGTTGTGTGTCCTTTCTGGGTCAAACTCACAACCACCATTTGTGGCCTCACCCATTGCCTTATCAGACTTTCTTACATTTCCACTTGTAAACTGCTCTGAGCCAAATATTACTACCATCCCTAGTTTCTCCTACATCTCTCTCTTCTGTATGGCAGACTACTTTAACTCCTCAGGAACATACCTGGTGGGTACTCTGGATTCTGCAGACTGCAATAATAGCACAACACTTAGTACTACCACACAGCCTCTGTGTCTAAACATTCACAGTGCTTTTCAATTCTCTGTGGCATACAAGTATACCACTGCCCACCTGCTAGGTGGTCAGGAACCTACACCCTGGTGTTCCTTTTTCCTAAATTATGGGGTGCCTATTGAAGAGCCCTAGCCAGTTCCCATCACTGAATTTATATCAGCATGACAAATGAACAATCCAGGTCATGCCTCAGGCAGACCTTCAAAATCATAAGGAACATCTTGATAGCTCTAGTCAGTAGATCCCTGATAGTCCAATATGGAACTAGGCACTACCTTTCTTAACCCCTCTTCTCTCTCTTTTCTTAATCTTACTAGTGGCATCATACCTTATAAACTTCTTGTCTAGATTCCTTCAACAAGTTCAAAGGCTTTCTAACCAAACTTTCAACCAGTTGCTGTTGCAGGATTACCAGTCCCCAGCTAAGGAACTAGATATCTATGACGCCTGAACACAACCGGACAATAATGATGGAGATTGTCCCGTGAACCTCGATGCCCCAGTTCAGCAGGAAGTAGTCTAATGATAATGCCACCCCTTTCCAAACCCCATTTGTTTTATTAAAAAACAAAAAAGGGGGGAATGTAGGGGGAAAAGGCCAGCCAAAGAAAGACACTTTGTCCCTGGAATCAGAGCCAGTGAAAGAAATACACCATGACCCTAAAATTAGAGCCAAAAGGCTAAAAAGGACCAGTGAAAGAAATACACTTTGGCCCTGAAACCAGAGCCAAATCTGACCCTAAACCTGTGCAGAAAACTAACCAATCCCTGAGCAGGAGATCTAGCCAACCTAAGCGCTAGGGTAGGGATTGAAATCTGACCAATCCCTACCCTAGAAATCTCCCTGGAAAAATTCTGCCCCCTAAGAATCCCTAAATAAATCCTGTGTCTGTTCAGTTTGTGGCTGTTTGGGCTGCCTGGATGTCCTCTGTCACCCTGGCAGAGGACAGCCACTCTCTTGGATTCTTCCCTCCCAATAAATCTCTGGAGTGAGGTTTGGGTAAGACCTTCTTTTGCAACAGAGCGGAGATGACCCTGTGCAGAGCAGAGTGGAGCATGGCTGTAACACTTTCACTAGGGAAACCTTCCCTTGGCAGAGCAGAGTTGTTACACTTCTCTCTCCACTCTCCTAGGGAGCAGAGCTGGACTATAACAACTTTGCTGGGGAAGCCCTTTCATGCTGGAGCAGAGCTGATACAGTGGGAAAACCTTCCCTGAAGTAAGGTAGTAAGCTAACACTTACTGTGACCTGTTGTATTCCTTGGCTCCCGAGCTCCAGGATACCTTTCCATCTTAGCTGTGTAACACTCAGTATCCTTGGCTCCCAAACTCCAGGATACCTTTCCATCTGAACTGTGTAACACTCAGTATTTTGTGACTCCTGAGTGCCAGAATACCTGTCCCACCCGATCCACCCTGAAATGCTTACAGTGACTCCTAACCATAAAATTATATTTGTTGCTACTTCATAACTGGAATTTTGCTACTTTATGAATCATAATATAAATATCTGTACTTTCCAATGGTCTTAGGTGACCCCTGTAAAAAGGGTCATTTCATTCCCGAAAGGGCTCATGATTCACCGCTTGAGAATCACTGATCTATTGGGTCCAGAGCCCAGAGAAGACAGGAGTTCATAGTAGAGGAGTGGCTTCATTGCATGAGAGCCAGGACGCACCACAGGCTGAACACTGATGGAGAATCTTTTTATTTAAATTAGAAACAAGGTTGCTTCACATGTCAATTCCAGGTCCCTCTCCCTTCCCCTCCCCTGCTTCTGCACCCTGCCAATATCCCCTCATTTCCCCAGAGAGGGTGAGGCCCTCCATGGGGGTGTCCATAGTCTGTCATTTCATCCAGGGCAGGGCGTAGACCCTCGCCCAAGAGTCCAGGGTGAGAGTGCAGAGTGCATCTCTCATTGTTGGATGGGAGTCCAAAGTCCATTTGTATACCCTGGATAAATACTGATCTACTACCCAAGGCTCAATAGATTACCTAGGCCTCCTTACTGACACCCACATTCAGGGGGTCTTGATCAGTTCCATGCTGGATTCCCAGCCATAAGTCTAGGATTCAGGAGCTAACCCTTGTCAGGTCAGCTGTTTCTGGATGTTAAACCAGCCAAGTCTTAACCTCTTTGCTCATCAGTCCTACCTCTCTGTCACTGGATTTCTTGAGTTCAGCTCAGTGTTTAGCTGTGGGAGTCTGCCTCTGAATGAAGGTTCTGTTTCCCAGACTCTCTGGCCATGGGATTGTAGGCTGGCACTCCCCAGATCTATGTCTAAAATCCATATATGAGAGAATACATGCCGTGTTTCTCTTTTTTGTGACTGGGTTACCTCACTCAGGATGGTTTCTTCTAGTGCCATCCATTTGCCTGCAAATTTCAGGATTCCATTGTTTTTTTCTGCTGAATAGTACTCCATTGTGTAAATGTACCACATTTTCTCTAACCACTCTTCAGTTGAGGGGCATCTAGGTTGCTTCCAGGTTCTGGCTATTACAAAGAATGCTGCTATGAACATAGTGGAACAGATGTCCTTGTTATATGAATGGGCATCTTTAGGGTATATGCCTAAGAGTGGGATTGCTGGGTCTTGTGGTAGACTGATTCCCATTTTCCTGAGGAATCTCCATACTGATTTCCAATGTGGCTGTACAAATTGGCACTCCCACCAGGAGTGAAGGAGTGTTCCCCTTTCTCCTCATCCTCTTCAGCATAAATTGTCATTGGAGTTTTTTTTAACCACATCTAAAACATCTCAGAGTTGTTTTGATTTGCATTTCCAGGATGGCTAGGGATGTTGAGCCCTTTCAATATTGTCCTTGAAGTTCTAGCTAAAGCAATAAGACAACAAAGGGAGATCAAGGGGATACAAATTAGAAAGGAAGAGGTCAAACTTTCACTATTTGTAGATGATATGATAGTTTACATAAGTGACCCAAAAAACTCTACCAGGGAACTTCTACAGCTGATAAATACCTTCAGCAATGTGGCAGGATACAAGATCAACTCAAGAAAATCAGTAGCCCTACTATATACAGATTATAAAAGGGCTGAAAAAGAAATCAGAGAAGCATCACCTTTTATAATAGCCACAAACAAAATAAAATACCTTGGGGTATTCACTAACCCCACATCTAACAGAGGGTTGTTCTCCAAAATTTACAAAGAACTCAAGAAGCAAGTGTCCAAAACACCAAAGGATCCAATAAAAAAAAGTGGGATAGAGAACTAAATAGAGAATTCTCAGTAGAGGAGTCCAAAATGGCTGAGAGACGCTATTTTTCTATGACTGTTTATACCTATTTTCTTCAGTTTGAACCTGCCATTTTGCTCTTTTGTAGTGATTTTTTTGGCCTTGTTATCTGAACCTTATCTCGCTAGTCTCTCTGCCTAACAGCTAGCTTAACTCATGGCCTGGTGGCTGGCTCCGCCCTCTTCAGGTCTGTGAGAGCAGAGTCCCATGCCTGTGGGCCCCAGCCTGGAGTCGATCTAACTGCTGCAGCTCTGGGAAGTTAATAAGTCCACACTGCAGTAGGCATTTCTACCCAGACTCCTGCCACCAGATAGTGAGCAGCCTGGTGCTCATAAATCCCATTCAAGTGCTCAGTAGCAGGGCCCTTAAAGAGCCCCAGCTCTGTACGCTTAAGCATCAAGCCTACCTGAGAAACCATGGTTGCCAGAGAGCTTTCTCAGGCCTTATGCATATTTATTTGCTCCACATTGGGTGCCAAACACGACAAGCTTTCTTGTCCCACTATCTTTGGATCACCCACCCACAAATAATGACCTTGAGACTTATTATTAGTTATGAAAGCTTGCCTTTGCTTAGGATCTTTCCCAAGTATCTCTTATAGCTTAATTAAGCCATTTTTAATCTATATTCTGGCACGTGTCTCAATTACCTCTTCTTCATATGGCACATGCAACTTTCTCGAAGTCTGCTAGCAAAATTGCATGCCTAGATCCTCCTCCCAGTTTCTCTCTCTGCTGGAAAGGCCCACCTATTCTCTTCTGCCTAGTTATTGGATATTTATCTCTTTATTAAACCAATCAGAAGGCACCTTAGGCATAGACACATCTTTACAGTGTAAGCAAATACTCCATGACACTCTACCTCCTATTCCTGCCCAGACGGAACAGCCTACCAGGGTGTGCTAAACTCCTCCAAGTCTGTGAGCTGGAATAAAATGTCCCTCCATTTTCATAAGCACATACTTTGTCACAGTGACAAGAAAAGTAGATAATGCCTAAGTTAGTCATACATGAGAGAAAATTCTTCTCTGTATACTCCACCAGCCCATGGAGCCCATTAGCCACTAGAACTCATAGAGACTGAGCTACCTCCCCGAAGACACACACCTGTTGAGTGACAGAATTGAGATGAATAAAGGGTGTGGCTCAGACTTCACTGGAAAAGCAATATTCTCTTCTGAATCTCCGTTTATCCAAACTTAAGAAATGCTACATGATTTTACAGGTCACAAAACCACAAAGTTTAGAAACAACCAAGATCTTAATCTTCTGTCTCCATGGCTCTGCTCCATCCCAGCCACCCCCTGGATCTTTAGCTCCATTCTGCAATAATCACCTTGCTCTACGCCCATCCAGGATTCCTGTCAGTATTTGGAAAGAAGTATGCTTTATCAGGGTACTATCAAATGCTGACTGCTTGAGAAGCTGGCTCCCCTAGTCAGGCATCTGCAGACTCCTGGACTGCTCTTTTGCTTGTGATTTAGGCAGACTATGATGCTATAGTTTCCCAGTGCTTCTGATGGATGCTCACAATAGGGGACACCATCCCCACCCCCAAGAAGGTAAACACTAAGAAGGAAAAGCTAGAACTTCCAATTGGCTGCACTCTGTCCAGTGTGGAGCCTATACCTATGCCACCAGATGAGAGGGATGAGGCTTGCCTTTACTGAAGAGAGGTCAGGTTGTCACGGCAGAAGCAGAGGGCTGTCTCTGGCCTTATCCTGCCCTCACATTCTTGTTGCTTTATATCCTTTTAGACTGGGATAGAAGTTGAAGTGTGTAAAGGGGGAAGATTAAAAACATACTTCCTTCTGTTCATTAAAGAACTATGGAGCCCTGAGAAGGCTAGGAAGGGACATTGTGGCTCCCATAGCTCTCTGATCGTACAGCCATCCAGCCCAAGCCTGGATGGATTTCTGCGTGGTCCTCCCTACAGAGTTCTGCTGTGGCAAGGAAATCCTGATTTCCCCACAGGGAAGAAGCAAGATGGCAGCCATTGGCCTCAGGGGACTGATGGAGACTTTACAAGCTGTTTTCAAAATGAGAGCTAAATTCCTGACATTGATCTGGGAGGAACTGGTGAGGGTAAGAAAAAATGGGTAGAAACCAGCATAGCTTCATTCCCTGTCTTCAGATTTATGGGCCAGCCACCCTGTGATTCCCAGCACATGGCCCCTTTGCTACCTCTCTCTCTCTCTCTCTCTCTCTCTCTCTCTCTCTCCCTCCCTCCCTCCCTCCCTCCCTCCCTCCCTCCCTCCCTCCCTCCCTCCGTCGCTACTTCCCTCCTGTCCTCCTTCTAAAAGCTTGTGTATCTGAGCCAAGTCTTCCCTCTTCTTTCCCTGGAGAGAACAGGAAAAAGGGCCTGTGTCCTGCATTTGAAAACATCTGGTGAGGCCATCAGGAAAGAAATGCAAAAGCTATAATTTAACTTACCTTTTGGGATAGGTTTTATTGCATTTACTTTCTTGGATGCAAAAAAAAAAAACTTTGGCATTTTCCCATTAGTTAATGGGTTCGGAATTTTATTAATCAATGTCGAAATGTTCATAAACTAACGCCACCTTTTATAAGCAGGGGCAAGAACCATTTCCAAATGCTTCCAGTCAGAAGGAATAATATTAAAATGCAGGTTGCTTATGTGCTAAAACCAGTCTTTGGGGAGTGGAGCATAAGCTCTCAATTATCTCAATCACATCCAGAATCACAAATCAGGGCCAGAAATGCAGCACAGAACAAAGAATATACCTACCCAGGATTCAACTTACAGTATTCCCACTGTAGCCCAAGCTGAACCCTTCAGCTCCCTCCATCCCATAGTTCCATCAGCAGACCCCTGCCCCAGCCTTCATGGCTGCCCTAAAAACAGAGAAGATGACTATGAATTACACATCTCCAGGCAGTAGGTTCTCAGGCCCACAGTGGCTCCCCATGGAAGTTGCATGTTGTGTTGTTGTCACCTGGATCTCACTCTGGACTTCCCTGGGATTGACAGGTGTTGTAATCTCCCTTAAAGTAATTCATGCAAGGTGAACAGAAGAGGTATGGGAGACAGGTAGTGTGTCGCAGAGGAGAGTACACTCTACAGAAGTAACAGTGGGCAATTGCCAAAAAGACCATTGTGGTAATTGACGTTTTGGCAGGTCTTATGCTATTTCTAAAACTTTTGAAACACAGTACAAAGAACAATTGTTCCTGAGGCACATTTCTCTGTCCAGGTGATTGATGGAACCATTTGGATTGATTTAGGACAAGGAACAATGATCTGTCCTTGTTCTCAATCAGAAAGTCTCTGCTAGATATCAACCCTACAAGGTGTAGACAGTTATCTTTTCCTGACTTCCTGAGCAGTTTGGAAACTCAAATCTCTATTCTTGGTCACAGATGTGATTCAAATATGAGTCTTTTAATAATAATCCAATCCTGAGGTTTCTTTTCTTGCTTTTTAGTTTGTAATCCATTGTTAGCCTTTTTTTTTGGTTTTTGTTGTTGTTGTTGTTTTGGGTTTTTTTTGTTTTTTGTTTTGTTTTGTTTTTTGCTTCCCGGTATACTAAAACCTAAGCAAATGACCTCATATTCCTGCTTCAATAACTAAGAATGATTCTGGCTATTCTACTGCCAAAATTTCACTTCTATGGCAAACTATATACCCTTAACCCATGAGGTAAAGTGAACCCTTCCTCCCTTAGGCCACTTCTTGTCAGTATTTGGACACAGACATGAGAGGAATAACCAACATACTTAGCCATTCCACCACCAGGCAAACACCTAAGAGAAATGAGTGTATTCTCACTTCATAAATAAAATAATCACAAGTTTCATATGGGATTTGTTCATCACAGCTCCAAACTATAAAAACAAAAATGTTCATCAGAACAGAGCAGATAAACAAAATATGTTTTGTTTGTGTAGTGGAGTGCTAGACAGAAAAAATGTGAAAGCCACACCCCCCTTAAACAGAGTATTAAGCAAGAAGGCTGTCCCCTAAGAGTGTGACTGCATTCATGTGAAAGTCTAGAATAGACAGAACAAATTCACAACAGCATGACTTCTCTAGGGAGATGGGTGGTGGTGACTGGGGAGCAGACCCCAGGGTGCTGATTGGTGTGGGGACAAAACCGCTGTGTAGAGAACCTATCCTCTGGGCTAGAATGGAGCAGTTGCAAAATTGTTCCCCCGAGCGACCAGGACAGGAAGGCTAGAACTGAGGTCCCGCTAAGTGTCCCATAGGAAGACAGTCCCTTGACAGCAATGACTGGTCCTTTTCCACTCTGAACTCCAGGGCCCACCACAAAGGAAAAGATGGTTCTGAATGAGCTCCCCAGCAGCACTTCTGCTCTCATTCCTTCGCCCTTAGACTTGATGGGCCTAGGTAACAGGCCTCCAGACCTCAGCACAACTGATGCCGTTGTTAGAGGTACCATTCTGCCCTTAAAACCCAGCACGAAGGCCCCAACACCTGGCAAACAGGAACAAAGACCTGCCTCATCAAAAGCCTGGTCCGTAGTCCCAGAATGCAGGAAAGACCCTAAATGCACTAACCTTGATTTTCAGCTTCCGTAGTTCTGCTTCTTACTAGCTGGTCTTGATGACTAAAGTGCATCAACCAGGATGTGGGTCTTGTGCATGAAAGACAAAGGACTGGGTTGTATGATTTGCATAATTTGAGCAAGTTCCCTGTGTAGCCACTTGCGGCAATAAAGACTCTCTTTTCAGCTTCAGGAGTTGTGTGTTCTCTGGTGGGCTTACCTGGTAACACCAGGAGGATACCTGCTGCCTTCCGAATGACTCATCTCCTACTCCACCCTCCCCCACAACCAGCTCATTCTCCCCACTCTCCCAATTCCAGGGGACTTGACATTTCAGCCATGTTTAACATCTTCCTTTTCTACAGCTTCTCTGGAACCACAAGTTCACCTGTTTCTCCTCATATCACTTCCAAAATATACAAGTGTTTTCCACGGCTGCAAGCACTTCTCCTGCTACCTAACCCTCAGGTTGGCACCTGAAGATTCAGTTTGGTTGACATTGGAGCTCAGGTGTTGGCACAGATCTCGTAGACTGAGGGGTGAGTCCCATCAGAACAGCCTCACTTCAGCCATGAGTCAAAAGTCCCGGGCACTCTGTACTTCAACACACCCTTCCTCTTGTCAATAATTTGCTGGAATGGCCCATAGTTCTCAAGAAAACTTGCGACTCTTGGTTTGTTTTAAAGGACACAGTTCAAGAGGAGCAAACTGGAAGAGATGCACAGGACAAGGTGTGGGAGGCAGGCGTTTGAGCTCCGTATCCCTTCAGGAGCAACACCCTCCAGTACACTGGTGTGTTCACTAATCTTGATGTCTGTAGAATCCTATTATCAGGGCTCACAGAGGTCTGTTCCAAGAGTATTATTGATAAAATCACTGGCCAGTGGAGATTGACTTCTCAGAGACTAAGTCCAAGCCAGCTTTCTGATCGTGCCTTAGTCTTTCCAGTGACTAGTCCCTGTCCTGGAATTGTCTAGAGACCCAAGGCACCCACAATCTTATCCATGAACTCAGATATGGCTGCAGGGACTTTTCAATCTCAGGAGATGCTCATTTCACTCACCACTTAGGAAATCCCAAGGGTTTTAGGAACTGTGTCAGGTAGACAATGAGCGATCACTTCTTATGACATCACAGTTTCAATCCATCTTAGACATCTGTTCTCTCCTTACACTATGTGAGGCAGACTCATACTTGATGTCTGCAGCTTGGAACATCCCCGAGAAACCTTCCATCAATCTTTATTCCTAAAGTTCTTGTTGAGTCGTGACTTGCTCTGATTCTTAAATGACCAAAGGCCCTTCGATCTTCGATCGCCTACCAGAAAAACACTACAGCATACTGGTTGCCCTGGCACTGAGGGTCTTTTAAATAGGCCTCTAAATGATTATTTATATCACCCAACATACATCTTACTTTAAGGTCAAACCAAAGCATGCAAGTTGCCCCAACAATGTACATTCCCCACCCCCTTACTCTTTCCTAGCAATGCTTTCTTCTCTTGTCTCCCTGTGTTCCTGCTATAAATTGTCTGCTAAAGTTCTGACTGTCCTTTCTCAACGCCTCTGTCTATGTGTCACTTTCTACAACTACTAGATAGTGATTTCATTGGATACAACTCAATGAATTAATTCACATTTACATTAAATTACAGTTTAAAAGATTAGCTACATGAATGATTCAATTGTAATTGGGAAAAATCCATCCACCAAAGAATTACTCAACAAATGATGAAAACTCACAAATAACAAGTTGAAGCTTCTTTCTCAAATCAGACTATCAACTGCATTTGGCCCCCATATATGTTGGCTATGTATGCAAGAACTCAAGCAACCACAGATATAAAACATTCAACAACACGTTATATCAGTATTGAGTATGCACAGACTTTCCTCTTACCACCATTCTTTATACTATATGGTACAATAGCTATTGTCCTGGTATTTAGATTCTATCAGAGATTAGAGAGAATCTGTGATTTAAGGCATCTAGAAGATTCATAGGTGGTATGCAAATATTCATGGATGATATGCCATTTGATATAAGGGATTTGAATGCCCGTAGTTGGTGATCCCTTCCGGGTGTCCTGGAACCATCCCCTTGGATTTTGAGGGATTGCTCTATTCTTTGGCTAAAACCAAAGAAGACAAGCCCAAGCATCTCTCCATTCCTAGTACATATCTGCTTCTCCTGCAGCCAGGTACAGCCTTCCAGTTCACTCAGAAACTAACGGTAACAGACTTTATCCCTCATTACCTCTCTGGAGTGCCAGTTCTTTATTAAGTAGGACTGACAGACTTACTCTTCTGTGTTCTTCCTAAGAATGGTGATCAGGAGAGCACAAATAGGAGATGCCAGCTTCAGCATGAAGTTTCTACTGCACTTTCTACCTCCCACCCAGGTGTGCCCGTGGTTTTGCCTGGCTCGAATGGCTTTGGAAGAAATAAGGGGGTCTGTGCCTTTCTTCCTTGCTGGGCACTGATGAGAGACATTCTACTTATTCTCTCCAAGCTTCGTGGGAAGTTCTGACAGGAGGTAGTTTGAGGCAGGCTTTCAAAGCCATATGAATTCCTTCCACCTCTGAGTTAGCTAAGACCAAAGGAGCTTTTCCCAGACAGGAGAGAAACATTCCAGTCTGTTGACATCAAGAGGCCTGTGGGATCATCCAGGGAAGATCATGGTAGAGGAGGAAGACTGCGGATTGCGTGGTAGAGGCTTTGGGAGAACACAAGGTCGTGAGGTCAAGCATGTAAAGTGAGAAAAGGAGCGGGTGTTCTGGCCAGCTCTTTTGGATGGAGACATGCCTTGATCACTAAGAGCAAACAGGCACGCATGGTCTTTTAAAATACCAAAAACAAATGCAGAATTTTCCCTTGGAAAAAATGATAGACACTGGCAGGCAATTTTAAAGGGAGATGTGAGGGACTGGGCCTGCCTGGTCCATTTAAGCTCAGACACTGCCTCTTTACACACCAGAGCTACTGTTCATTGTGAGGCCAAGCCTTCTGATCTCTTTTGCTTTCCAGAAGGATGACCAACTCACAGCCAGCTGGCAGTGAATCTGAACAAACTGGCAGGGTCCCACCTGCTTTAAATGAGTGCATGTGTATCTCTCAGACTCAAGGCAGATATTCATTGGCCTGCATAATGAGGAAGCTTAAGATGGCCTGCTCACTCCCAGCAATGGAGCCTAAGTCTCAAAACCAGACCCTCTGAGAGGACCAAGTAAAAGGACTTCACCTCCACCCAAGACCTCTGTAGAAAGACTCTACCAAAAGGATTGAATGCATTTTGTGGAGAGAAGCTAGTAAGCCTGAAAACCACCTCTTTCTCCAAAATCAACAACTGAACTAAACTAATCAACAACTAAAGAACATGGCCCTCTGTAAATTGTTAATTAAATCTCAGAGGAAAAGGAAATCTAATGATAGTCATCTCCAGCCAAAAGTGAATCTGGCTAAGGGATAAGGAAGATTCATCCTGTGTCATGGCAGCCAGAGTCTTGTCACTATCCCAGTACATGGGGGCAGGATGGGAGAGTTACCATGCACTTTCTGCTCAAGAGCCCCTGAACCATAAGAAGCAAGTCAAACCCAGATGGAAAGACTGAGGCATTGGGGGATTCTACTTTCTTTTTCCTCGTCTCCCATTTTCTCTCCTTTAATAATGTCTCCCTTTATCACATTCCCTCCCCCTGATTCCACATCACATAAACTCTTCAAAATAATGGGTCTTCTGTTTGGTAACATTTGTCTCTGCAAACCATTCGAGATGTGATCCACTGCTAATGGCTATGTGAATATGTAAAGGTTGGACCAGTAATTGGCAGTTCAGCAAGAGATTAACAAATGCCAACAGACAAAGGAGCATCTTGGAAACCTTTCTGTAGCGACGGGAAGTGACAGCACATAGAAGCCAGCCTGATTGTGCCCAGTGCTCATGAAACGTCACCATGGAAAGAAAATTGCTCTGGGGACTGTGGATCTTTCACCAGCTAACGACTACATATAAACAGAGAAAGCACGTATGATTGAGGCTGAATTGGAGACTCAAGGCACAATGGGGCAAAAGAGCCACGCAGGGCCCATCAGTTCCGTGTCAGTTAAGTCTGAAGAGGAAAGCAAATTCAGGAGGTGTTGGGAGGGAAACACAAGGGTCAGGAAACAGGATAGTCTGTAAGTCCCAATTCAGATCCCACTTCCTTCATGAGAGCCCTGAACAGAACCACTCAATGCAATCTGATAAGGCCATGGAGCCCAGAAGCCTTGGCTCTGGTCATGCTCGACTCTAGCTTCCTAGACATTCCCCATTAACATAATCCGCTCAGCTTCTGCTCTATGATCCACAAACTCTCTGTTTACTCTATCCAGACATAGAGTCATAGGGAAGAAGAAAGTGACAGTTGGCACGGCTTGGAAGGCCCTGGAAGGCAGCTAGTGCAAGACCAGCTGTGGGTACCTTTCTAAATTCCTTAGGATGACTCTTCTGATGAGAGAGGCAGGTACAGCAGCAGGCTGATGCCCATTAATTATAACTCAGGCCACCAGGTGAGAACCACAGGGGGCCAGTGAGGCAGCCAGAAAGACACCTTCATCTCTCTTTTGATCTGGAAGAAAGGAGAGGAAGATGCAGAGTGAGGTAGGCACCCAGGCTCCGTTCTCTACAGCTGCCGCATTGGGCAACAATGGCTGATCTTCCTACCAATCACCCTATGGCCCTGTGGAGACAATAATCTCTGCAGAGTGGGACAAGGTCAAGGTAGGTGGTAGCCAATCCATGCCCCTCACAGAACCTTTTTAAAGGTAAAACAAAAAAGAGCATGTCTTTGTTTTTACTTTCTCCTTGTATTCAATTTTGAAGAGAAGTACACTTCCCATCTGTATAGATTCTCAGCCAGTTAGTTACACTCTAGAGTCACGTGCGCTCCATTTCTAATCTAAACTTGCCAGACAATGAACCAAAACGTGCACCTTGATAGCTTCTTGGGGGTAAAAGTGCTAAACCAAACAATTACATATGACATCCAATCACCAAAAGCTGTTTATAGTATCTGATTAAAAACAAGATGGTCCCATTTTGGTGAAATAAAATTGAAGGGGAAGAAAATAAAAATGGAAGGAAATAAAGGGAAGAGAGCCTAAGAATATATTCTTAACATGATTCTCTGCACAGTGGCTTTACTTTGCTTCATGATTTTAGCATGGTCTGAGATTTCCTTATCCCAAGTGGACACACCCCACCACCCAGAATCTTGAAAAATATCTTTGTGGATCTTGACCACAGTCTCAGAAAGTCATCAGCACTCAGTAGGGACAAAAAGGAGAACCATGAGGGGCAAGACAGGAATATGTCTCTTTCTGTAAGTCCTCCTATTATGTGTCCAACCAATGAATCAAACTAGATCTCTTGTTACACAATAGTTTTGCTTCCTGAGCCACAAATGAAGAATCTACAGGAAAAGGGGAAATGCCCAAAGGTCTATGCTGCTCTAAGGGGGTTATTTCGATTCATTGCAGTCATTCCCAATGTAGAGGAGCTTAAATGTTTTCTTCCTGTGGAGCAACAGCGAGCATGTACAGCCCAAATGGTGGCAGTGTCCTTTAAGTATACGCGAGACCTGTAGTCTAGCCCAGCACCAACTCCACCACTGAATTCCCCAGGCCTGTTTCCTCATCTATAACGTGGGTAAGACGCATATAGTCACGGCCTGCATCCCACTCCATGCTTTCCATGTGTCACTGGGGTGCCTCATGGCTCATGCCAGGGGTACCAGAAGGCACAGAATAGGAGGCAAGGGAAATACCAAATGAGCCCTGCCTTGCATCTTCACCCCAAGATATCAGAAGGAGCCCACATCTACCTCTTCTGTATACTGAATTTCAGCAGAGGCATTGTCTGGAAAATAGGCTTATACAGTTAGAAAGTTGGGTACCAGCAGACTGACCCGGGCTCCAGTATTCTCTGTAACACCCATATTATGTCTGGGCATAGAAGACCTTTCCTACTTTTGATGTTGTTGTTGTTGTTTCAGTTGAGGCAGGCATAGATGACTGTCCGGGCCCAGAGAAATGGCGCTGCTTCATCTTCTCTTCATCAGAGTGGGTTTTTTGTTTTTTTGTTTTTTGTTTTTTTTTTTGGTTTTTTTGTTTTTTTGTTTTTTTGGGTTTTTTTTGGTTTTTCGAGGCAGGGTTTCTCTGTATTGTTTTGGAGGCTTTCCTGGAACTCGCTTTGTCATCAGAGTGTTTTTGCCTGCCTTTGCTCTTCCAAGGTGAAACAGAATGTCTGGCCTAAGATGTGGATGCAACAGGATGCCTGAGTAAGAGAATACTTAACTGAGATAGTTACTGGGTATGGTTGCTTCATGTCCTGCCTAAACAACAGAATACTTAACTCAGGAGATAGTAACTTGATGTTTCGGGTAATGAGAAGGTAATTATACTTGCTCGTTCTTTGTGTCTTGGTAAAGAAGTCTTTTGTCTACCCCCCCCATTTTGATGGGAGTATAAAAAGATTGTTCACAATAAACATGGGTGGTTCAGTACTCACTGGATGCCCTCAAAGGTCTATCTCTTGTCTCCTGCCTTTCCTCAATCCACACTCTCTCTCTCAGGTATGAACATGGGCAACGACAGATGACCTAGATCCTTTTTCTATTTTTCACTTTGACTATCTTTGACTTACACAGAGAAAAGTTGCTGTCCCATATTGTCTCAGACATGTTATTAAGTCACCCTTCCACAAAAAGAATGAGAGATCCATGGAATTGGCCTGTCTACAAGGCACCTGGCACCAATTAGTCCTGGCTCTGTCTGAGTAGCTCTACATAAGAGTGCTTGAAGTGAAGGGCAGCTATTTAGGGCTCTTTGCTCGGTTTTCTTGGGTATTTTTTTCCATATGAGGAAATGGTTCATTGCTGTTCTTAGTGGTGCTTGCTATACAACAATGTGAAGCTGATACTCATACATCTGTGTCATACAAGCAATACCTTTCTGGTAGACACCTGCATTTAGAAATATGTGTGTGCTATGCTCTTTCTTAAAATAATAGCACTAATGAGGAATTTTTCAAAACTGATGTTGATTTCTAACATTTTTACAACTCAAAATTGATAAACTAGGGAGGTGATAGACATGTTGGTAAGCCTAAATGACTCTTATATTCCATATATATATATATATACACATATATATATGTGTGTGTGTATACATATATATGTATATATATAATTATAGTGTGTCAAAAATATTAAAAACAAAAATGTAATAGGACCAGGGCATTTCCCCCAGCCTATAGGGGACTCGTATTGTTATTAAATTGACTTGTTTGCATATTGCCAATGAGAACCTGAAATTCTCTGGTTGGGAAACATTTCATTATGCCTACAGAAAGGCTTTGCAGGCTTGTGAATGTTCTAGCTCCTACCAGAGTTTACAGCTCCATTTTTAAAAGTGAAGAGGTGATTTGGGAGCAGGCTGTACTTTTATTTCAACAAATATGAGGAGAGAATGTGTCTAGATTGCACAGGTACCTGATGTTGGTGACCATAAGCTGTGACATACTGATGAGCAGCTTCCCAGAATTGTGGGTCCTGTCTTTACAGTCATTTGATCTAGGGGGTGGGGTGGATTGCCCAAGCACTCAGATAGGAAGTGGTAATCAGTGAACATAAAACTGTGGCATTAGCACTTAGGACTGCAGCCGCTACACGTCAAGGTCATATATATATGCATATTTTTAAAGAATGCTACAGTTTGAAGAAGCACATGATCAGTTGGGGCATGGAAGGAATGCACCTACTCAGTTATGCAACTAGGGCAGTGTCCCTGCTGCATAGCTCCGGGGAGAAGAGCAGAGTCATGGTTCTGAATGGAGCTGTCCCCACTGTAAGGAACAAGGTGAAGAACAGAATGTGTGCACATTTAGTTCTTGGAACTGAACTATTTCACATGGCTCTTATCTAATTGCTATATATCACCAATAAAACATTCAATCTCCTCCTATCACTGCACCCAAACTTGACTTGTCTGTCTCATAAGTAAGTGCTCCACCATAGGAGCTGTTCATCAGAGAACATCTATAAAATGAACATCTTTCCCCTACTTGGATTTCCCTTAACCAAGACTGCTCCTATCCCCTGTGTTTGTAGCTGTCTGTATGATACTGGTAGCTGTCTGATGTATACTTTAGTGTTACACCTTCTTCATTGATAGTCCAGTCCGCTGTAGAGATTGGCACAGTGTTTCATCTCAGCGACATCCATTGCCTCTTTACCAGACTGGGATGCTGAAAAAAGCAGAGATCAACTTAGAGTGGAGAACCTCTGAGTTGAAGGGGAACTGAGACAGTTAGTGGGGAGGAGAGGTGTGGGAAACCTGAAAACAGGATGGGCAAAGGAGACCTAAGAAACAGGGAAAGTTTGTGGTACCCATTCATAGAACAGAGTGGGCAGAGGAGGCCTAAGAAACAGGGAAAGTTTGTGGTACCCATTCAGCTGGTGACATGGGTGTGGCCGCTTCTCTTCAGGAGCAGTGACAACAAACTGTGAGCAGATGTGTGTGCCCTTGATGGGCTGTAGGTTTTTTTTTTTCTACTGGAAATATGTTCGCTATAAACAACAAATGAACTAAGAAGATGGTGGTTTCATTACAAAATCCCATTAGAAGAATTTCAAGCTGCCACAGTGGTTTATACCTAGGAGAAAAGATTAACAAGTGATCACAGGATTAAGGTGGCAAGTTTTAGTTTCCATTGTCTAGCAAGGACAATGTGAATCTGAATTATATGGCAGAGTAAATCTGGACCTCTATGAGTCATGGCAGACTGTAACAGAATATGCAACCATGACCTTGGCTGAAGACGTAGAGACAAGGTTAGAATTTATTGAATAACAATAAACTCATAAGGTACAATGGTTCCAGCATGACCATTTTCCAGACAATCCCATATGACTTGGTAATCTAGCTAAATTGAGTGCAGGTGTTCTTAAAGCTCAATTATTAATATTAACTCTCTCACACATCACATAACAGCTCTCCATACACATCTACACATGTGTATATATTTATGTACGTGTGTGTATGTGCATGTGTGTGGTTTACAGAATGAATGCAAGTTAAAGAAGCTGCAGTAGATTCAAGAAGTTATAGCAGTGGGACGACAGAAATGTGTTGATAAAATCAGAAACCAAATCAGCCATAGGAAAGTAGCTATTAAAGCAGCGCTGTCAGGAGCCCCGGAGACAGCACAGTAAATGTGCTGTGTCTATTTAGTACAACACAGCACTGATAGGCAGATGAAGGTTGCTTTGCAAGCACATTAAGAGCCTAGGAAATAAAATATCACAGCTATAAGGGCCTTTTTCTGAGGACCAAGAGGACTGCCAGCTACACACTGGCAGTTTGGGAAGTATCCCTCAAAGTTTCTAGTGTTAGATGCTTGGTCATCAACCTGTCAGGCTATTGGTAAATGGTGAGACATTTAGGAAGTAGGGACTTGAGGGAGAAGTAAGGCCACTGCCACGGGGAACTTTTGAAGGAGACACTAGGGTTCTGATTCTTTCACATCCTTCTCTTGGCTTCCCCGATGCCGTGGACAGCAGACTCCCTGGGCAATTCACTTCTGCTGTGATACAATATGCCACCTGTGGCTCAAACAACACGGGCCAGGACACTAACAAACGCAAGGCTCTTGGCCACCATCACCAGAGACCACAAGACAATAAATGCTTACTTAATAGTAGCCACTCTATGAAAGGGGAAATTAAGAAGAATGTTTCAGACATTTAAATGACAGGATACTTCTACAATGAGAAACTACATCTCAAAGAAAAGGCTACAGATTGGTCCTGCCCAACATGATGATGGATGTGTGTGCTTGCTCTTCGGAGTCCGCTTAGGTAACCACTAGCCATGTGTGGCTACAGAACACTCAAAATGTGGCTGCAAAGCACTTTGAACAAGCCTGAATTATTTAAATTTAAATGCTTTCACACCCCCAGTGACACCCCAAAGAGACTGTTTAGCTGTGGAGTACCATTTTTTTTAAATCTCGCATTAGTTACTTTTTTGTTGCTGTGATGAAACACCATGACCAAAAGCAACTATGGGTGCACCCACTTGTGTCTACTTACAGTTCCAAAGGGATAGAGTCCACGTGGCAAGAAAGCATGGCATCGGGTGGCATGCGTGGCAGCGCCCGACCCAGAAGCCGAGAGCTCACTTCCTCAGCCCCAAGCACAAAGCAGATTGGTAGTGGCTCGAGGCTTTCAGCTCTCAAAGCCCATTTGTAGGGACGTACCTCCGTCCACCAGACCACACTTTTCAAACCTCCCCAAACTCCATCACTACGTGGCGAGACAAGAGCTCAACTGCCCGAGCCTGTGGAGGACATTTCTCATTTAAATCACCACATATCTCAACAATTCTTAGGAACAAAAGTCTTCACTAAGGAAAGGGTCAGAAAAATTTAGGAACCCATCAAAGGCTAGAGATACAAAGTTTACCAGACAGCCTGCCTGTGGGACTCCCATTGACCATAAACTGATCCAGTCTAAACTCCCTTACTAGGGTTTCTCCCCTGAATCACTTTGGTATTATAACTATCGAGGAACAAAAGAACAAAATCAACAATAGAGCCTAACACTACACAGAGGTTCTTACTTGGAATTTATGTGCTTTAGTGTTCATTGTTAAATGTATACACTTCCTGGGAGGTATCGGATTGAATATTCAACATGACTCTTCTGAGGTCCGATTCCCACACACTGAATGAATGTTTTGGCTCTCTCGGGGGACGGCAGCATGAATACCTGGGTTTTACATCATCGTTGGAAGGTTCAGAAGGGAATCCCGATCCATTCTTGTTTCTTACAACTTCATTCTCCACCTTTGCTTCCCTTAATAGCCGAGGTGGATGAAGGGGACAATGAAAGATAAATGTCAAGCTTCGCGGCAGCATTGAGCTTGACTCCATCTTTGTGCACTTCTCTCAATGGACCCTTCATGGTAAATTGTTCACTTGCAATCAGACAGGCAACACAACTTAGAGATTCATCAGAATGACAAAACTGAGTCTCTAGGGCAGGGGAAAGGTCAGCAGCCTGTGTGGGGTGCTTGGTTTGCCTGCGTCCTTCACAAAAGCTCTGGAGATGGGCATGCCTTTGTCCCCCTCTGCTCTGGTGGAAAAGATTTAGGGAATGCTCTGCACCTTCCTTCCCCTCCAGGGTCACCCCTGACCCCTCACCCCACCCTTTCACGATAGGTCTTTGTGCTTCGCTGGCCTTTCCGGATGAGGAAGAGTCTCACTAGACTAAGAATGGACCTTTTCAGAAGAGGTCAGCCCATCCTGGGGAGTGCTGAGAATGGAGCTGCCCTCTCCATTTTGACCGTTGATTGAGGCGCTATTCACAGGCTCCAGGATGCTAGGGAGGCAGCTCTCTGGGAGCTGCTGAGGGACATCAGGTTCCATTCCCATAACCCATGCCCAGTCACCCCAAAGAATCGGCCACTAGCCATAGCTCCCTCCCACCCAGCTACATGGTAACCCAAACAAGTCCCTTCTGTGTACATTTTCTGTAGCGTGTAATTGCCAACGGGTGACAGAGAAGAATGGGGAGGAAATGCATTAACAGAGCTTTGACAGAATAATTGTCACAAGGGCCCCAATCCTACATGCCAGGAGCAAACTTCATGACATGGCAATGCCTACAGGAAGAACTGTGCCCTGAATTATTCTGTAAAGAACTCAACACTTCACCAATGCCACATACACCACACATACCAGCGTGTGCCTCCTAAAGCCACAGACACTCCGTCACAAGACTGGCAAGTGCCTTGGGGCCATGTCCTTTCTGCCATGAGAATTCCATTTTCAAATTCTCCACAAAAGTCTGCATAGGAATAGGGGCACTGTTAGTTCCCTAGAATGTATCCAAATTAAACCAAATACTGTATGGTGGCTATCATGCTTTCCTTAATTTATCATTGTTCTTCTAGAGTGCCTTCTGTGTTGTGACTCTGGGGTCTTCTCTTATTCTGGTTAGTGTCACAAAAAAAACATGGAAGCTCAACCCTGACCACACAGATACTACCATTGGTCTCAAGCGTTTTGCTTGAGTTTAGCCTAGAATGATCAGGAGAACAGGAAGTGGGGGGTCATAAGAGAGTGTGAGCATGTCCTTGCCCTGAAGCAGAACTGAATGTCTATTGTTAGGGTATGGTTGTGGGAACTACGACAGTATTGTTTGCTGTGAAAGGACTCAATTTTGGAAATAATTGAAAAGTTCAAGAGCCCACCAGAAGCTCCAGCAGGAATTTCACATGCCTTGATCCTTATGAGAAGGTAAGGCTTACCAGTCTCACTATACAATCAGAGAAAAGAGCATCATAGACTTTCAATGATCTGCTGAAAAGTATAGAACTATTAAGTGGAAAACAATTTAAACAGCCAGGACTTTTAAGAGCCTAATGTCCACTACCCAGTACTACATCTTATAATAACACACCATCTCAAACCCTCATGCGTTTCATGTCGACCTTTTAAAGTTTTTCTAGTAAAAGTCATAAGACCTAAAGGCATGGGTTGCTACTGTAGGATGTTTGGTCTTGGGTGTGGATGTCTTTATCTAAATAACAAGAGACTTGGTCTGAGGTGTGGTTACTCTTAACCCTCAAGGCCAAATAAGGAAAGATTTAGTCCAAGGTGTGGTTACCAAATGTCTGGAGAATTAAAGAGGAAAGTCTGTTTCTTCTTTGTGTCTTGATAAAGAAGCTTTTTGCCATTTTCCCCTTTTTGGCTGGGGTATTTCAGAGTGGTGAAGAGTAAACTCGGCAGCAGCGTGCCGTATCCACTGATGGCCCTCCTGACTCTATTCTGGGCCTCTCTCTTCCTTTGGGTCTGTACCGGCCCTTTCTCAATCCATGCTCCCCATCTCAGGTACCAACCAGGCAAGTCAACTGTATCCCACTGAGGCCCCACCAAGATGGGTCACTACAAAACAGCACGCAGTAATCTCCATCTAAAAACGCTGTGAAATATCCAAGTGTTCGCAGTCTATAAAGACAAAGTGATTATGACAATGAACAATGGTGAAAGAGAATACCAATAAACCAGAATACGCAGAGAGTGGGGACCTGAAGTGGATTCAGACAGATTATTCAGCAAAGAAGTGGGAATCAGAGAGATTTGGGGATACAGCCTCCAGGGGATGGCTAAGAGAGGATGTACTGGAGTCTAAAAGTAGAGCTGAAGACTGCTGAGAAAACAGAAGGATTGGGTGAAAGTCCTTAGAGCCCCAGGATCTCCCACCTGTGTTTCTGGGTGAAGGACCCCCAGTTCCAAAGGAAGGAAGGGGTAGAAAAGAAGGCAGGGAAGCACCAACAGACAAAAACCTATGTGAGCCTTAACAACAGATCCAGCCAAATGTGGTAGCCAAGGTCACCACCCAAATCAGGAGAATTACAGGAGCCCGGAAACACAGACATACAGAAAGAACGCCTTGGTCTCTCCCTGCCTTATGCTTCCAAATGCCAAAAGCCCACACACTCCAGAAAAAAATCACTGTAGGGGATTAGTTACTGTTGTTGCTGAGGTGGCGGCATACATGACCAAAGAAACATAAGGAAGGAAGGCTTTGTTTTGACTTCCGGTACAAGGGTGCAGTATATGGAGGCAGAGCATGGCCACAGGAGCATGAGGCAAATTGTCACATTGTATCTGCAGTGGGGAAACAGAAGAGCGAAGGATGCTAGTGTTCAGCTCACCTTTTCCTTTTCAATCAGTCTAGAACCATAGCTCTTATCCCATTGACTGGTGCAGTCTACATTTAGGGTAGGTCTTCCTATCTAATTATCCAAAGCCTAGAAACCTCCTCACAGACTAACCAGAGAATTGTCTTGGTGGTTCCACACCCTGTCAAACTGATAATTGATGGCAACCATCCCAGTCTTAGACCCAGGACTAATGAGCATGCTGTTTGAGGAGGGCACCATGGAGAGCTCTGTGTCAGTCGTTGATTTCTCTTAGCCCAGGTTCACATGAACAGAGCGGGGAGCTATGGATCCAGAAGGAGAGAGGTAAGAATTGCCTAAAGAGAACGAGTATTTAAATAGACTACAATTGCTCTTCTTTTAAGTATCTCAAGCTATCCACTCCCCAAAGGCCTCGAGTTCCAAGCAGTTGCTATAGCTATCATACCATAATAATAAGAAATATCAAATTCATGCATTTTAGCTTTCTAAATGGAAATTTATTTGGAAAACTCCAAAATTTAGTTTCCCATTACGACACACTCAGCTAAGGATGGCCCCTTCAAGGGTGAGTTCAGAGATTCAAACCCCTCCCCTAGGCCTCAGCAAGGTCTCCCTGTGAGACACAATATTTACTGTATGACACAGTCCTGTGCTTAAATAGTAGACTCCAAACGAACATTACCACCATTTGACTGCAGGAACATATCTAAAAATAGATAATGGTTTTTAAAAATTAAGGAATCCCTTGGAACACTTTTTGTCATTTTGTGTCGCCACTTGAATGGTTACCTTTTCTTAAAAATTTGAAGCAGTGATGCAGGGCACCATGGGTAATAATTCAACAGTTCTGTTTGTAATTACAAAATTTACTCTCCACACAAAATAGTTGGCTTAGCTTGAGTGACATTTTAAAAATGAGTTTTACCAATGTTACTGTTTCTGAATCTGAACACTCAAAGAGAATAATTATTACAACTTATTTCATCACTATTGCTTAAAATATTTTGATTCGTATATGCATTATAAGTATGTGTGTTTATGAACATCGATGTGTGTAAGTGGTTCTAATGGGATAGGTTTGCCTCTCATTTGAATCCGACTGCATTCACCCGATATACGAAATGCTATAAAGAGGGCGTGTCGCCAGGAAAATAAAACGGGACAGGTCCTCAGATCGTGTGTCCTGGAGGACATGGAAAGTAATTAATGCTGGGAAGAAATACTGGGCAGATGTTTTAAAAAAGACCATTCCAGAAATGATATGCAAACATAACGGATGGGCAGTGGCATTAGTGTCACCCTAATAACGTAACACCCAGCGTGGGTTTGACAAATAACTGAACACTGGGGAGATGGGCGATAGGAGATGAGCACGCATCACGGGAGCTAAGCCCCATCTTCCACAACTGCACTAATAATCATAAGAAGTGGCACTACCATTGCACTGTTTGGAAGTACGGAGCAATATTCGAAGGAATGAAGCTCAAGTAAATATGGTACTTCTGGGGTATGTGACTCGGTGAGAAAAAAAAAGAACTGCGATTTTATTTTAAGTCTTTCATAATGTTTGGTTTTAAAATTTTTGTACACATAGTGCTTTGGGCAAAATATTTAAAATGGAAAAGGAGGAAACCAGAATTTGTATTGGATGCTCCAACCTTTAATATGAATTGAAAATTAATGTAATATTAAAATATAAAGGGAGGGAAGGACATCTGGGGATTTGAACATGGTACTTTAGTGGTTGGCATCTGTCTGCCAGAGCAGACCTCAGACCACACGCACTGGGCGGATGGATGGGAAGGAATGTTTGCTGGACACCTAGTGTACACCAGCACTGTCATGGCAGATTGACAGAAAATGCTCCCCCAAATCCTAGGGAATAAAGTAAGCTGCACTCCAGACAAACTGAGTCTCTTAAATATGAACAACTTTCTGGCAAGCATTTGTTTGACTTCCAGTGTGGGAGTCCTAAGGACAGTGTGGGTACAGTCTGATTATTCATCCTCATACAACTCAGTGAAACCCAGCAAGCTCAAGTAGCTTGACCTCCTCATTCAACCAGAGTGGGTGAGAGCCACAGCTGCTGTGGCTTCTCCTGAACGCTCCAGCCTGAGCCTTTGGAGAATGGAAGCCACACTGGGACCCTCAGACCTCACCACAACCTGCATGGCAGATAGAAACTGCTTGCTCAGAACTTATAATGCAAAATGATAGAGACTCAGAATAAAGTCTATTTGGTTCATCAAATGGCAGGAGTTCAAGTTCCCTCATCCATCGTCTCTCTACGTGCTATGTAGAAGTCTTGAGACTTCTACAGAGAAATGACTCAGAAGACTCGTGATGATCTGAGTACAGCATGAATGCATGTGTTGAATGCATGGTCTATTTGGGAGGCTTTGGGAATTCTAGGAGGTGGGGCTTAGCTAGAGGAAATGGGTCACTGAAGGTGTGTCTTTGAAAGGTGTACTTGGGCCCTTTCTTTCTGCTTCCCACAACCAGGAGGTTAGGTGAGCAGCAGCCATCAAGGTCTTCCTCTGCTGTGACAGTCTTCCTCATGGGGAGCCCACAATCACAGCACCAAGAGACCACAAGAGGCACCCACAGAAATCATGAGCCAAAATAAGTTTGGGTTGCTTCTGTCAGACATTTTATCCCAGCAAAGCAAGAAGAAGAGACGCTGGTCCTACTTTATGACGAGAGGAAACTACACAGGGCACCCTCACGCGACCTAAGGGACAGTTTATAACTCTGTGTCGGGCCTTCACACTGAAATGCCACACCCTTCAGATAGCAGAACATTAGCAATATTTTTGTCACAAAACAACAAAATTAAACCTCAATGTTACAAAAAAAAGAAAGAAAATTTAAAAAAACACACTGTGGAAACAATTTTGGAGCCCACAGAACTTTTGAAAATGTCATTAGCAAACTGTAAAATCAGGTCGATAAAATCAGACAGCCCAAGGGAAATAACAGTGTCCCCAGCACAGGCCTGAGTCACCAAGAGACCAGTTTCCATGTGCAGGTCCAGGAAACAGGGAGGCTGGTGCATGTCTCTTGCCTGCAATGTCTTTCAAGGTGGGGATGATTTGAGAAAGGAAGGCTTGAAGCTGGATCGACTGAAAATAAAGGGGGGAGCCCCAACAACAGAAGAGGTCTTGAGGACGCAGGGACACCTTCCAAGGATTTCAGGAAAGCAGGCTCCTGCTCCAGGCTTCCCCTGACTGGTTCCATACCTCTGCTCAGCAGTCAGAATAGCAGATGCATCCCCGAGGTTTCTGCAGTGACACCTTTAAAATATCCCACAGGGGAAGCTCTTGCGAGGATCAAGTGTTGTGGGGCACTCAGAACAAGGTAGGACAGAAAACCCTGTCTCAAGGTCATCTGGACTATCATGGAAATGTTAGCAAGATTTGTGTCTGCTCCTGACCGGGAAAATCCAAAGGTGCTTATTGTTCTCAGAGATGCAGGAGCAGACAGAGAGTGAGGCAGTATCTAGAGAAATGTGGCAGGTCTTAACTTGGAGCATGGTGATGAGCCCCGGGATGTGAACATGTGTGAGTGTGAAGGGGCTGCAACCCTGGGGTGCAGCAAACACAGGTCTTAAGCACATATGATCCAGATAGTCCCTTCAGGGATGCTAACATGAAAAATGCCCATTTTTAAAAAAAATTTGTTATAATTGACATTTTTTATTGAAACAATCTTTTTATTTTACATACCAATCCTGGTTCCCCCTCCCTCCCCTTCTCCCACTGCCCTCATCTTTCCCCCACCTCACTCCACAGCATCCACTCCTCAGAGACTGTGAGGTCTCCCATGGGGAGTCAACAAAGTCTGTCCCATCAGGACCAAGGCCCTGCCCACTGTATGTAGGCTAGCAAGGTATCCTTCCATAGGGAATGGGCTCCAAAAAGCCAGTTCGTGTGCTAGGGATAAATCCTGACCCCACTGCTAATATCCCCATAAACTACTCAAGCCACACAACTGTCACCCACCTTCAGGGAGCCTAGTTCGGTCCTATGCAGGTTCCCCTGCTGTCAGTCCAGAGTCAGTGAGCTCCCACTATCTCTAGTCGGCTGTTTTGTGGGTTTCCCTATCATGGTCTTGACCCCTTTGCTCATACTATCGCTCCTACCTCTCGTTGACTGGACTCTGGGAGATCAGCCCAGTGCTTAGCTGTGGATCTCTGCATCTGCTTCCGTCAGTTACTGGATGTCGGTTCTATGGTGACAATTAAGGTAGTCACCAATCTGATTACAGAGGAAGACTGGTTCAGGCACCCTCTCCACTACTCTAAGGTTTCATTGGTTCTCCTTTTGTAGACTTGTCAAAGGAAAGGAAATGGAGATGGAAGCAAGCACCCTGGAGGAGTGCTGGCAGGCCTACCAGTGTGCAGTGCCCAAAGCTAGAATTACAAGAGCATTCCCATTATTAGAGGAATTTTGCAGCTCCATTCTCAGAATGCAGATGCTCCAAAAAGTGATACTCCAGAGGGCTTGTGAAACGTCCTTCTGAAATCCCCAAGAGCCGGTGGCCAGGAGCAAGAAAAGCAGCCTTGCTGAGAGCTAGACCCATGACCTCATGGATGAACTTCCACAAATTACATTCTTTTTCTTTATCTCTGTCTCCTATACTCCTGGAAGCTGGTGTCACTTTTGTGAGAGGATAAGCGAGTTGTGACATCTGTGTTTCCTGGTCTTGAGTATCCTAAGTAAAGGCAAATGCGAGTTTGAGTGGCTGGACAGAAATGTGTTCTAGAGCCTGCGGGGTTTCCCAGAAGATACCAGATCACTCCCTTTTCAAATTTTGGTGACATGGCCATTGCACATCAGGACAGAACCATGGGTTTTTTGGATAGTGGTTTACTTTTAGGCCTTAGCACTGTGTTGGAAGAAGGGGTCACTATACCTGACAGGTACATGATTGGTAGTCCCTGATGCTGTCCACAGGCCAATGGCCCCAGAGTGCATTCTTGCTTCAAATTCAAACAATCTCCAGTACAGATTTCACACCCTCCAAATCAGAAATGCTGACCGAGTATTCAGCCCTTTCTTGGATACTGTTCAACATCATATTAGAACCCTGTTCTCTGCTTCTAGAATCTTCCCATTCAAGGTCTACAGGTATATAAACATCACTGCCTCAGAGATAATGGGATCATAGTTGGCACAACTGTTCTAAATGATGACCCGGTGTTTTTATATTATCATAAATCCTAAAAATGAGTGTTACTGAGTTGGCATTTAATTTTCAGAAATTACCCTTAGATAAGTTAGGATGTTTCTAAGACACGCTGTGTCAGCAACTCTTGCTAGTAGTTTTTATAAAAGGAAAAAAAATGAACTCTACCTGATGTTATACAAATTAGACATTACTTCAAATACTTACTGGGCACACATGTACAGTGTGAAGACCTGTTCTACCACATGGCTGAGGAGATGGTGAAGTTGGAAAAGTACTTGTCACATAAGTGTAATGACATGCGTAACATCCCTAGAACCCACATTTAAAAAGGAAAGAAAAAAGAATCATGTATGTGCTTGAAATCCCAGCACTGGGGAAGTGAAGACAGATGAATCCCTGGGGCTCACTTGCAGCCAGCCTAGCCTACTTTCTGTCTCAAAAGAATGTAGGAGATGGGGATGGTGTTCAAGGAGTCCCCATGAGACTAACCTCTGACCTTCCTGTGTGTCTCCACGTGAATGTTTACTGTACACACAAAAGTACACACAAACATACTTGCACATATGCAAACCCAAAGAATATATTTGTTAGCACAGAATATACACAAATTACTCGTGAGGAGAAAAGTGATCCACAATACAATATGCAGTATGATAAAGTCTATAATCAACATATGTTGCACTGGATAAGTGGAGTCATTCTGTGTCCATACCGCTGTGGCACTGAGGAGCCAAGAACTACCCAGAATTGACAATCTAGAAGGATGGAGGACTAATAAGCAAGTGAGGGATAGGCATCATCAGGTCAAGAAGTAGGCTGTACAGGAGAAGACTATCTTTGGATGTGGTCCAGTATGTGAGAATTCTTTGGGGAGATGTTGGGAAAAGGCTTTGTCTTTTCTCTCCAGTTACTGAATTTAGCCACAAAGGCTGTAACTTTGTCCAAAAGTTTCAACTTGTGTGCACTCACTCACGGAAGTGAGAAGAACAGGGATAATCATGGTGCCGGGCAATGAGTGACTGCAGGGATGTTTGTCACAGACACCTATCTAGTCGTCATACTGACCTTCCCTTAATTAGAGAATGGTGGATTGCTTCCTGCCACGGAGTTCACTGGTTTGAAGTGAATTCTTGCTGCGCTCTGCTGCTGTCTGATATTTTCAAGATGCTTACGTGGAATGGGACTGATCACATCTTATTTAAGATGAAAGGCCAGACTGAGATCGCTACTCATCATATGTCCCTGCTATGCTTGGTGAACTCCCAGTGCTGGAATTACACCAAAGGCAGTACCCGTTCTGTTCCTACAACTCCAAACAAAATATCTATCTTTATTTTCTTTTACAAGTGTAGAGAGGAATTTTATCATAACACGGACTTTATTAAGTGGGATTGTATGTGCCTTGGATCAAGCTGAGTCTTTTGAATCATGAACGTTGGAAATGGAAAGGAATTAGCCATTACATAGTCCAAATTTGCCACTTAATAGATGAGGAAAAAAGATGCTCAGAGAACACAAGGGTTCTGCCCAAGACCACACAGAACTGAGGACCAGAATCCAGCTCCTTAGCCTGAGTACAGAGTTCTTTCCACCCACTGATCATGCCATCTGCCAAGACCATTGCTATAGTCTGGATTGGTCACATGGTAGTCCCAGGAGCCGATTGAGAACAATATGTAGTGTGATACAGTTTATACTAAGTATAAGTTGCATAGGATGTTCACACATCCCTTCATCAGAAAAGTGTGGAGGCATTCTGTGCTCGTACTGTTCTAGGCACCGAGCTGACCTAGCATGGATGTCCCATGCACCCATAGCTCAAGCTGACTTTCCAGAACTAGAGAGACCCAGTTCAGATGAAGAACCTGTATAATGTGCTTCAGGCTAGGATGCATGCCAGCATTCGGCTCATGCTCCCGATTCAAACCTACAGATTGTGAAAGGGAACTTGAAAGGACTAAAAGAAGAAGAAAAAAAGTGGAGGGGAGATCAAAGCATGTTCACAGATATGTACAAAAATAGGCCAGAAGCACTTAAGAATCAAGCCTTTGCCTTTTAGAAGTTATTTTCAATATAGCTGTTATCAGAAACTTCCACTATCTTCACGAATGTTTGCATAAGTTCAAAACAGGATCAAGATTAGAACACAATTTTTAACTGACACCTTCCCTTGAACCTCAGCTGCAGTCCTTTAGCAAATCAGCCATTAATACAACCCCAGCTTGCACTGTAATCAACAGCCAGCTCACTATAGGAGTAATTTTTTAATGCCGTTGGCATCCCAGTCAACTAGTAAACACGAGCCTTTGAGAGTACATCTAAATGTGGAAACACGTCTATACTGGATGCCAACTGTATATAATGGTCTTTCCCTGCCTGTCGCTATTTGCCAATAATCAATCATATGTTTTCATATACATAGCAGGGTACTGTGACTACATTTGGGTTTTCTGTAAGAAAATGCTTTGCCTTCTGTTCTGATGAAAAGTTTGACAATTCCCAGGTAACCAACCTTGGGAAAGCCTCCATCAGAGCAATGAAAAGTAAGAAGTGTTGGCTACCCTGTGATATTTCCAGGTCTAGAGCTCTGCTTCTTGTACATTTTGAATGAATGACAAGTATGTATTTTTAGGGTTTTTTTCTCAGTTGCAATGGCAGAAACCCAGCTCAGGGTGAAGCAAAGGAATTTGGAGATGGATGATTGAAGTTCTATTGGTAAATCTGGTCTTAAAGACCCCCAAAGACCTGAAGAAGTATTATCAATGATGTATCTTTTATTATCCCAATTTCTTGGCTCTGGCTTCCACAGTATATCGGCTTTATTCTGTCCTTTTGATGAAGATGGACTTCCTCCATATATCTTTGGGGGATTATACAAGTGTGTGTGTGTACTCATGCACCACCTGTGCACACATTCAGGTATGTTCAATATTGTATATGTGTAAGTGTACATTGTTGGGATAACTCAGTACATGTCTAGAGGTAAATCCTGGCTTATCCAATTCCAGTTCAGCAACGCAGCCTAGAATCAAGAGGGAACTTTTTGGGGGACATAATACATTAATGCAATTCCTGTGAAAACATGCTAACACTACATTTAAACCAGTATGTGGCAACACAATTGACTGGTATTCCCAAAGAGGCACCATCTCTGGCTGCCCCATGAAGAACCTAGGTTCCTGGTCCTAGCAGAATGCTATGAATCACCCCAGGCTCCAGAATCACAAGCAAGAGAGGAGGGAAGTTTCCCAAGGAAAATGAGATGCAGTAAAAGAAAAGGAGATGAGATTCTGAGCAATCACTCAGCCCACATCAGAGAAGCTTCTCCTTCCAGTAGATGGAGACCCACAACTGGACAGAACGCAAAGACTTCAGAGTACTCCGTCCTACGTGGGATGTCTGGGATGTCTTCATCAAACCCCTGCACTCAAGGCTCAGGGAAAGGAGGTGGAAAGATTGTAAAAGCCAGAGGAGATAAATGACCCCAAGGAAACAGTGCCTTCCAGACACAATCAGACTAAGAACTGATTCACATATACACTCACAGAGGCTGTAGCAGGACACACAAGACCTACACAAGATCTAGCCAGATAGGGCCCCAGAACTGGGACATGGGGTCCTATCTCTAACCAACAAGCTCTCTGAAATTGATATCTACTGTCAAAGGAAAATCTGTTTTCTCCAGTTGCATGTCACTGAGTATATCAACCACCCTCCATACAACCACACAATCAAGGCAGCTCCCTTGTACACAAACAGACTCAATGGTATTTTTATGGAACTTTGTTTTGTTTTGCTTTGTTTTGGCACTTTTTGTCCTGTTGGTCTTTTTCCTGGTTTTATTTTTGTTTTTGTGTTTCTTATTTGTTTGGGGGTTTTGTACTTTGTTTTTGAAAGAGAAAGAATAAAAAATTATTTCAGTAGGGAGGTGAGAAAGATCTGGGAGGAGTTTGAAGAGGGGGTATATATGTCAAAATATATTGTATTAAAATTTAACTAAATTTTTAATTAATTAATTTTAAAAGAACAATAGATGTCAAAGACATTCTGAAGGCTTATTCAGAGGGGGGATGTTTTTAAGAAAACCCAAAACAGATGAAAGGGGAGAGGAATAAGTGACAATGAAGTCATCTTGCAACCCAGTTTCCTGTGGTGGCTGGCAGTCATGGAGAACGGCAGGATTCACCCCAGTGATCATGTTCAGGAACAAGTCCACCTGGGCATGGCTGTGGAGAGGAAAACATCTGTACAGACAGTAGGAACTAGACACAAGTAACAGAAGGCTGTGCCTAAGCCTCGTTCCACCTTTCTTCCACAATGGCATGGACCTCAGCTCATAGCTGAGTGCATAACAACCCATCTTGCAGCTGGAAATAGTCACATGCCTCAGTCCTAGCCAGTGGGGAGAGCAGGAAGGTGCTGTAATGTGCTGTGAAAAGCTTTATTTTTTTCTTTATCATTTCCTTATCCCTGTTAGTTAGAACAGGAACATGCTGCCTCCCTGCTCTATTCTAGCTGGAGCAGAGGAGACAAGGTAGGAAATGAGGTAACTTGAGATCAAAGGCATGTGACAGAGAAGCCATTCAGGACTTGGCTAAGTCACAGGATTCACGAGCAAAAGATGACCTTGACTATATTGCATCAATCTTCTCCTAGAAATAAATTTCCATCTTGCTTAAGTTGTTTAATATTGGGACCCCTAGTACTTAACATTCAAACAAGTCTTAACTGAATCTAAAACAAAGGTGCTATTTAAGCATGCAGGAATCCACAGTGGGACTTAGTAAACATCAAATGATGAGCCTCCTAGCAGCCGGAGCCCAAGTCTGATGTCTGAGGCATGCTGTCTCCTTAATACCACGCACTAACTCTCCAGATACATTAGTTCAGTCACCTACAGCTGGAGGGCAAGAGGGTGGGGTACAGGTTGAGGACTCCTGCACCCCAAACTCAAAACCTGGGAGGATTTCATATTTCACTTATTAATGTATATATGTATTTATTTATTTGTTTGTTTGTTTGTCTAGAGAGAACCAATTCAACAAGGAAACCCAGTTCCAACATTCCAGCATCCATAAGGATTCTGAAACACTTCTGATATCAAGCATTTGAGGTAAAGGGACCTTCATCCTGTGCAAGAAATCTATTCCCCAAGGTCATACTGCTGGAATATGACACAATACATGATCTGGGCCTACGTAGACATATCTCCAAAGCTCTTTATCTATATCCAAGGCCTTACTGTATCCGGACAAAATATGAAAATATCACAGGAAAATACCCTCTTACCAATGGTGAAATACAAAAGTTATCCAAGTACCAGCCTGACCAACCCATTGAAAGCCTTATTTACATTGTTAAATCAATGCATACCCAACTTCCAGAAGGTTCTTAAGAAGCCCCCAGGAGGCTTATCCTCTGCAGAGAACTCGCTAATGGTAAGGCAATCTGTGTTTCCCTTGGTAGAGAAGCAAGCACTGTGACCTTGGGAATTCACCCAAGTGATGATTGAAGTTCGGAGCTGAAAGCCCCTGGCCCTGGACACAGAGCACAAGGCGCCACTACCAGGCTGAAAGTTTTGCATGCCAGAGTTGCTTCTTATAAGACTCACCTCCAGTCTCACAGTCCGCAGGCCCTTCAGAAAACTCCAAGTTCAATGCCAGAACTTGGTCAGCCACTATTATAGAGCTGACAGATCCCTGGCTCATCCGCACTCTTTCTCTTTTCCTCTCAAGTGAATAAGTAGGTCTAGTTTAGTTTATTGCAGGGACAAATGCTCTTCTGCAAAACTAATTCTTCTGAATGGTTGAAATGAAAAGTAATACCCCACTCCACCCTTCAGAGGCCATTTGGACTTAAGCACACGGAAAACACCAGTGTTTCTCAACGCAAGGCTTTGTTTGGGATGAGGAATATAAAGCGCCTCCTCTAGCCATTGTGACAGGGAAAGAATGTTCAGGTCTCTCAAGAGACGACTGCAAGAGTTCGTGCTGAGCTGATTTATGAAGCTTCCACCGGGAATAAAACTCCATACATGCAGCACTTACTCAATGACTATTTGATATTTTACATGTGCTGTACATATTTGGAAAGATTTTTAAATTGAGATTTTAAACTACCTATTAGGAGAAAATACATTCCTTTTCACCATTAACTTCTGGGCAGGGGCATTTAAAAGTACTCCTCCCACACAGAAGGCTATCCCTAGCCATGGGGCAGCACAGTCATGTGACCATCAGCAAGGCTAGGCACAGAGTATCCTGTCAGTCATTGAGTGACTCTGGTACTGAATCTAGCAGTGGCTTTTGGTGTTTGCAACAACGATTTGGAGAAAATTCCTAAGGAGTCAGCTTATTTTGCCCTTCTTTAATCTTCAGTAGACGGTGAGAACAGAACCCTGACTGCCATGTGTGCACACACGTGAGCACACGTGTGTTTAATGGGAAAGAGGACAGGCTTGTGGTGGCAACCAATGACCCGGAAGTTCCCAGTGTTTGGAATATGCTTTGTGAGAGGTGATACCATTAGTACACTTTGCTTTCTAGGGTCTTTGTATTGAGTTTATTTTCCAGGATGTTAACCCATTTAGGACACACACACATACATACAGAGAGAGAGAGAGAGAGAGAGAGAGAGAGAGAGAGAGACAGAGACAGAGACAGAGACAGAGAGAAGGAGGGAGAGGGTAGGAGGGAGGGAGGGAGAAAGAGAGACAGAGACAGAGAGAAGGAGGGAGAGGAAGGAGGGAGGAAGAGGGGGAGAGAGAGAGAGAGAGAGGAAACAAAGCAACTATCCACAAGTGAGAGTCCGTGTCCCATGGGTCTAAAGCAGCCTGCTGTTTATCTGTATTTATTTTCTATGGCTGCGAAACCTTACCACAGACTCAGGGCTTAAAACCAACAGATATGTCCACTCTGGCAAAGCTGGAGACCAGACACTGAAATCAAAGCGTCAGCATGCCTGGCTCCTTCTGGAGACTCTCAAGAGGATTTGAAGCATGCTCTCACTTCAGGACACTGCCCTCAATCTTGGTTTTTCTTGGCTTGTGAACGCAGCGCTCCAGTCTATTCCTTCGGCACACGGCCTCCCCCTCTGAGGCACTGTGTGTCTTTTCCATCTCAGAAGGATGCCTCTCCACAAATTCAGCACCATTCAGGCCCAGGATGATTTAAAATGCTGGGTGCCCTGCTCTGTCTCCTTCCCTTGAGACGGGTCTCTTACTGAGCTTGGAGCTATGCTTGCAGGCAGCAAGTCCTGGCAATCCTCCTGTCTCCCACCACCCTTAACAGCACTGGGTTTGAAAGCATGCACACAGTCACATATGACTTCTAGAATGAGTGCTGAGGATTTGGATTCAGATCGCTGTGACATGAAAGGTAAAAGACCCAGAGACTGATATTGGGCTTCAAATGTCAAGCTGAAGATTAGAAAAGTAAAGCAATGGGCCATAGCTCTTCTCACTACCTCAGGCTGAATGGCTTGAGACTCTCCTCAGCATGGCTATAGACTCCTGACACTGAATGTCTTCCTATCCTCAATGTGGCTGGAGAATGAATGCCTCCTACTAAGACGTTGCTCCTGTCTTATATACCTCCCTAATGCTGGGATTAAAGGCATGTGATCCCAGGTTCTGAGATAATCTCTGTGTGAGTTGTTTCTCTTTAGGACTGGATCAATCTTGTGTAGATCTGGGTAGCCTTAGACTCACAGAGATCTGTCTACCTCTTAATCCTGAAATCTATGATTATAGGTGTGTACCACCACATCCTAGCTTCTGACTGCTGGGATTAAAGGTGTGTGCCTGGCTTGTGGCTGACTTTGCTTTCTGAATCCTCAGGCAAGCTTTAATAAATCGTAAGTAATGTATCACCACAGATCACCACACTTGCAGAATAAGCTCTCTTTTGCCATCTTGCCAGATCCTTGAGACCTTTTTCCCTAATAAAGTTGTATTGACAATTCCATGGGTACAGGCTTTCCAAAGGGCCAGTTTCAACCCACTCTAGTAAAAATGGTGTCACCATAGGTTCATAATCTTCATTTCATTACCAGTCTCTCTCCTTTTGTCACTCTCTTTTTGTTCTGATCTTCTTTCTCTTTTCCTATAGCAGACACATAAACTCTGCGCTTGCAACATGACTACATCTAACCCATTACAACATTGGGCCATCTGGGGCAGAATAAAAACCAACACAGTTAGAATCTTGTTGACTTATGTTCATGCCATTTAAGTAGGCACAGCATAGAACTACTCTTGGCATTCTTCAATATAAGGCTCTCATGCAGTCATAAAACAACCATAAGGATATCCCTACAAGTTAAATGCAACAAAAGCATAAATGCAATAAACTTTGAGTGGGATTTCATTGTACATCTTTTGTGTGACACATTTTATGTAAAAAGTTCTGGGGGACAACGATGAATCAAACGGACAAGTGGCTGGCTTTGTGGTTTGCATTTATATATCTTACATCATTAATTCTAGCGGAAAGGACCACACACAGAGGGACTCTACAGCACTCACTGTTCCTAGGCAATGCTGAGGGATTGGGAGTTAGAGAGAGTCCCTGAGAGGCAGACGGATAGGGAGAAGAGCCATGACTAAATAACAAAGGTGGTGAATTTCCAAGATGACTGCCTTTTTCCTTACCTTCCTGACCTGAGACAAAGGTCTGCTGGCCTTTCCTCCTTCCTGTTGACCCAACTGACAAGTTCAAGGACTGATCACGAACTTGTTTACCCCAAACTGTGGACCTGTCAGCCTCCCTGCCTTTGCCCAAACTGACCATCCCTAAACTGGAGGAAGACCCCTCAAAAACCCTGAAAACCTACAGCCTTCAAGGCAAGCCTAGCCTATGGCTTCCCTACCCCTCCCCATGTTTACAGAGAGTTTTTATTTCCATATGTCTTGGAGTGTGCATGCGTGCGTGCGTGCGTGCGTGCGTGCGTGCGTGTGTGTGTGTGTGTGTGTGTGTGTGTGTGTGTGTGTGTGTGTGTGTTTCCCCACCCTTAGTAAAAGCCTTTCTTCTCAGGCTGATTGTGTCTGCTGTGTCTCAGATCTCCCTACCGCTACCTGACTACCTGTCGTGCTGGAGACTTTCCTTGCATCTTGGTTCTTTAGCTGGCAGAAAAATAATAACCCTATGATGACCCCTCAGGCAGAAACAATAGCACTTGAGCTCAGGGTAGCCATGCCGCTGTTTACATGATTGACTGAACTGACAACTTCTTTCTCTGTTCTAACAACTACAAGCATTTCCCCATCACCATGAGCTCCAAATCATTTGACACTTGCCTCACAGATCAAACTCATTGTTTTTGTTTCTCATTGATCTTAGAAATTAAACAGTTTGGTGGTATAATATCATATTTTCTCGCCTATCAAATAAACATGTCAGTATTGTTCTGAGAAATGTCCTTTTGAGAATAAGCTTCACTACAGACATCTTTGAAAGTGGCTAAAATGATCTGGCATGCACACTGTGAGTGCATGTTTGCCTGCTTGCTCTGTGTCCCAGCATAAGCTAATCCAGGATTCTGCACGTCTCTGTACCCTTAACTCCCACACTGTTCTAGGAGAAAAATGTGGTACCCCAACACTTAATAAATGGACACCCTTGTTTCTTCCTTCCAGTAAGCGTTAATAAATAGCCTATAGAAAAATATATTCTTTATATTTCAATTGACATTTTAATACTGTTAAGGCCAAATTCCAAACATCTCAGAACTAACACAACTCAAACTATTATGAAGAAAGTGGGAGAGATAGGGAGAGATTGAGATCCAAGCCTATCATTATTACCACAAAGATGTTATTTTAAAATCATGTGGTACAGTTTTGTTCCTTGGGAATTTTCAGTGCAGATTCCTGGATCTAGTCCTCTGCTAACAGCAGTGGGTGAAGAATGGTTACTATAATTTTTATATTAGGAGTGGGTGACAGCAGCCGGACACACTTAGCATATTAAAGTTAAGTGCCACCATTTTGGGGATTATGTGGTGCCAATTCTCAACCACAAATACAAAGAAAACACAGCTGGGTTCGTACGGCATGGTTCGGTTACACTGTGGTTGTCCGTATGACCAGAAAGAAAAGGCAGGATAAGGATGGAGCGTCTGTAGTGCATTCGCCTAGCATGTGTGAGGTCCTGCGAGTTTAATCCACAGCATCACTGAAGAATGTAAGAAATAAATGAAAGAATAAAGGAGAGCAGAGGAGAGGAGGCACTTTCAAAGTCTTAGGAAGAACTCACGAGGCTCTGACAATACACACCCCAATCACAGCTCTACGGAACAGATATGGTGATCTATATACAGAAAGCTAGAGCGTGCACCTCAGATATCCTGGGGTTACTACTGCTGTTCCAGTTGTGCTCCTCCCTGGATCTCCCTTCCCTGCCTTAGTCACATCTTTACTCGTTACCTTTGCACCCATTCATCTGACCCATTCACTAATTGGCAGTCTCAGTTCAACCTGAACGTTTTTTGACACACTGTGTGTGTGCCAAGCGCTATGTAAAGTTCTAGGAATATAGAAGCAACAACTAAGTGATTTCTTGTATTATCCATCAGCCTGTAAGCTCCTCTTCTCCTCCTCTCCTGACCCCCCATTCTCTCCTCTTTTCTTATCTTCTCACCTCCTCAAAACATGTATGCTCCTTCATGACTTCCTAGACTCCTTTTTTGGGGTCCCATTCCTAAGAAAGACCTAAGTAACTCAGCTAGCTACAGAGTCGGCTCTGAACTCTCAGAGTCAAGATATAAATTCTCAGGTAGCAAGTATCTTCCCCTATATTCTTCAAAGCCAAATGGAAGGTCTTGGCTGCATGATTCAATCTGTAACTTAAGCCCTATTAGCTTCAAAAGATAAATATCTTTCTCCTGGAGCACACAGCATTCGACACAAGTCTGAGAGAGACCCCGATGACAGTCTGAAATTAGAGGTCATCTACCCTAGACAGCTAAGCAGCCTTTTCTGCGTTCTGCAAACCCTAAATGCTAACTGATAATGAACACCTGGCTCTCGCAGATGTTAAGTGGAAGACACAAGGCCAGTGAACTGTCACCTCCCTCTTATGTTTGCTCAACCTTTCCATGGGACCCCAACCTGAGTCATACTCTTGGTTATCTCCACTCTGGTCCCTACATCCTCTTATATCTACATTTTATCAACTAGTAGGAAAAAGGGCCAAGTCCCATGCAGTTGCCCAATGTGAGTCAAAAGATGTGTTATCATTCATAGTGCATATAAAAGAAAGAGGTCAGGACCATCTGAATTGCCTAACAAGGTAATGCATGAATGACCCATGAACTTCCAGCAAGGGAATGTGCAATGACAAAAAGAAGGTGTCTATAGTTTAGATTTGAGTGTTTCCTATGGCTCCTATGCTCAGTTCTTGGTCTGCATACTATGACACCTATTGAGAGGCACTAGGACTGTTAGAAGGCAGAATCCAGTGGGAAGAAGTTAGGCCACTTGACAAGTGCCTCTGAAGAAGACACTGGGATCTGAACCCTGACCCCTTCCTCTCAACTTCACTACCTAGTTGTTATGAATATGAACATAGCCTGTCTACCACAATCTCCTACCAAACAATATGAAGTGGAGGTAGGAGAACTGGAAGTTCAAAATCATCCTGGTAGTTTAGAAGTTCAAGGCCAACCTAGGTTCCAGAACACTTGGTTATGGTCCCAGCTGACTGGAATAAAAACTTTCAATTGGCTAAACATTTTGTCTGAGTGATCATTTCTGGTGAGCTCCCCATAACACTCATCCCTCCAGGTCCCAAGCAATAAGACCCAGAGGACCATGGGCTGAAGTCTCTGAAACCATGAGTCAGAAACAAAAACAAAACATAAACCCTTTATCCTTTCATCCTTATAAGTTGATTATCTGAATCATGTAGGTACAATGAAGAAATGATGAAAACTGATTGACACAGAGATCTACTTAGTTGACACGTCACATTCTAAAAATCATCATCTGAGTTGCTAGTCCCAGGACAGAAACATTGTGTGTCTGCGCCAGCATTTACTAGCAGAAAGCATTCTAAAAGCCTCCATCCATCCCAATGTTAATAATGGTATGCTAGGTATGACAATGATGATGACAGTGTGATGATGATAATGACTATGACTATGACAGTGACGACGATGGTGGTGGTGATGGTGATGATTACTTCACTAGGATGGTACTTTTGGCGGTCTTGAAAGTTGATCACAGCTTCAGAATGCATTACTCAGGGTCATGCTCTTCCTCCAGGCAGCTCTTCCTCCAGAGGAGGGAATTAGGTAAGATACAGCCTGGCATTGCAACCTGACCCAGGACAGCACGGATGGACAATACCCATTCCAAGGCTCTCTGCTGAGTGAGCTCCACCTTCTGAGTCCCACAGAACCGTCTGAAATCTAGCGTCTTACTTTTACAATGCTGGCCTGCAGTGCCCTCGTTGCACTGGGCGCTCCTGTGTCTGCTTCCCCAGAGCTCAGTCCAGAGCACACATGTTACAGAGGCAGGACATGAAGAGTGCAGCAATGCAGTTGTAAGTGAGCCAGGCTGCCTTCCCCAGGGCTCAAGCTCTTGAGACACTGTGCCATTCTGTCTGGCAGTATGTGAGAGACACCGACCTCTTTCCCTCTAAAACCTCAATAGCCTTTCAAATCCTTCGGTTTTGAGGCTGTGAACAGGCACTAAAAACATCCCTCCTGACCCTTCTATTGTCTCTTTCCATATTATTCTATTCAGATTTATTACTGCATGTCTCTGAGGGTTTTCTTTTAAGAGCCAGCCCAGTCAGACCATCACAAGAAGGAACCTAAAAAAATAAATAAATAAAACTAATTGTGGAGAAATGTCTGGGGGAGTTCTTCAAGCAGAATTATTTTGATTGTCTCATCTTAGAAAATGGAGAAGTTAAAATCCTATCAGTGCACTTAGGTCCAGGTCCTGGATGTATTGTTTGGTGGATTAACTTGGATAAACAGAAAGATAGTGGGTTACAGAAAAATGTTTCATTCATCAGCAATGCTCATTATACTCTTCTGGAAACCAAAAGCAGTTGACACAGTACTACCTCTCCAACCAAAACAAGCCAATTCCGGATAATACATCACTCCCAACACAGCAGTCTTGGTGAGGGAAAGTGACAAGCTGAACTCACTAAATGGGATTGGAACACAAAGCATTTGGGAACATTGCTCACAGTAAACTAAGTCATACTTAGGGAGATGCTATGGTAGAGGCAGGGCAGAGTGTGCCAGTGAGGTGTGGAGACCTCCCCCAGGCACTGAACTTCTCTCAGAAATGGACCGGCTGCCAAATGGACATTGTTCATGTTGTAGTCCAGTCAGCGCTTGCACCCTGGTCTGCTGCCTGCTGTGTGTGTGTACATTTTGTGAATGCAAATTCAAGTATGATAAATGCATATGTGTACATGTAAAAGTCAGAGCTCAGCAACAGACGTCTTTCTCAATAATCCTCCACCTTATTTTCTGAGAGTAAATCTGGATCTCACCAATTTGGCTAAACAGATGGCCAACAAGCTCCAAGATCTACCCTGCTCATCTCACCATCACTAAGAGAACACACACACACACACAGTTCTACCCTGCTCGTCTCACCATCACTAAGAGAACACACACACACACAGTTCTACCCTGCTCGTCTCACCATCACTAAGAGAACACACACACACACACAGTTCTACCCTGCTCGTCTCACCATCACTAAGAGAACACACACACACACAGTTCTACCCTGCTCGTCTCACCATCACTAAGAGAACACACACACACACACAGTTCTGATGCAGGTCTCCCGCTTTCAGGGCAAGCCCTTTACTGACCAGGCCATAGCCCCATTGTTGCCTACCACAGCTATCCTAAAATGCAACTGCCTAACTCAAAACTGAAAATATAGCTAGGAGCCTGGTTAGAAGGCCAAGGGACCGCCACACTAACCTTTTCAAAGATTCCTCAATGAAGCTGTCATTGCTTTCCTTCCCGTTTCCACCTCATATTGTGTGTGTAAGTGTGTATGTGTGAGTGTACGTGAGTGTGCATGTGTGAGTGTGAGACTGTGAGTGTGAAAGTCTGTGAGCACATGTGAGTGTGTGAGTCTGAGTGTGTGTGAGTATGTGAAAGTGTGTGTGAGTGTGTGTGATTGTATGTGAGTGTGTGTGAGTGTATTGAGTGTGAGAGCATTGTGAATGTGTGAGTGTGAGTGTGTTAGAAAGTGTATGTGAGTGTGTGAGAGTGTGTGTGGGTGTGAGAGTATGAGTGTGTGTGTGTGTGTGTGTTCACTCTTCTATGGATAGAATTCAATGAAGGATGAAAAAATTAGCCTTTACTTGTGCTCCACGCAATACTGTTTCTCAAGGCCTTCTGGTCTGACTGCAGAGACAGAACAGACTACACAATAGCCAATTTTACAATGGGCCATCTTTCACAAATGGGGCTTTGTGTTTATAAACAAAAACAAATATCCGTGAATTTTTTGTAAGTCTTCTGAGTTTCGAGATAAGGGGCACACCTTCGTGTGGCTGACTTTAGTAAGCACTGGAGTGGTAAAAATGAGGCTGGCCTGGGCCTCTTTTGTAGCGTTGCCTTAATTAATTTTCTTCCTATTGCCCCTGACTGCAGCACTGTCTCACTTGACCTTTCATGATGCTCTGAAGGACACCCCAAGCTTTACACCCCCATCTAAATTTCTCATAGTGAACAGCATGTGTTCTATTTTTCTGAATCAAGATTTTCATGATGATCATACACTGTCTTCTAGCACAAATCAATTGCATTCCTACAATACATCCTCAACAGCCCAAAATGATAATGATGGCACAGGACACCCTTAACAAAGAGATGGCTAGAAAGTCATAAGCGAGCTTTGCACAGCTCTAAGAACTAAACACAGGCTATGCCTTTGCAGATCTCAAATTCTTGTCGATTGTGTAATCCCAGGCAAGGTACTTAGCTGATCTGCCCATGTTCCTCTCTGCAAAGCGAATGATCACATCAACAGCTAGTTCAGGGTGAGAAGTGCGTTGCCATATTCCAAGTTCTGAGACTTGCCCCTGGCATGGCACACAGCAAAGCACTCAGAATATTATTGTGCTTTCTGGTGATAACAATTAATATTATTTTCATAATACACTGAAGCTGGGAGCTAGAACACTTTGGATAGAGTGGATTCTGAGCCCTGGGCAAGCAGAGAAATGAAAATATTCATTAACAAATTTTCCACCTTCTCAATGGTAATTAATTTTATCAGTAATATTTGCCCTAAAAGCTTACCTATTTTACTTTTGTGCTCAGTTGCTGTGTCCAATCAGCTGTCAGTCATCCCCCCTCCCCTTAGCCTAGCTTCAGTGTACAGACTATTCCTTAGAGAACCTTGGAAAGTGGTTGCATTTGGAGTACCGTTTCCAGCCCTCTCTTCACGGAGTTCTGAGTTGTGGAGGAGAACCCCCCTGAAATCACTGTGACAGGGTTATTTCAGAGCCTTGGAAGTTAGTTTTTCTTTCTTTAAGCCAGGTTTCTCTTTTTTAAAGTTACCCTTACACTCTCTCTATTTATTTACTTTGGCCTTGGTGGACTAGACCACGGCTAAAACTTTATGGACCTAATAAAATTCCCAACATTCTCAGACACGGGTCGTGATGTTTGTGTGCTGGGCAGAAAACAAAGACGTATTATGAGGAGTGTGGACACGCTTGCTCCGAGCGAGCCTTGGGCGACACGCTTGCTCCGAGCGAGCCTTGGGCAGGTCTACGGAGTCAGGCTGCGGCTAACCTGTGTCACAGGCAAGGCATGCAGACTTCACTTTTTGTATGGATCCTCCTCTGCCCTCTTCCTACCACGACACAGCGGATGGCTTGCATCCTGTCCTCGCCCTCCACCTTCAGAAATGCCCTCCACATTTCTCTCTCTTCTCCTCGAAGAACCCATCTTTAGGGAAAACTTCGTTAACTCGATAGAGGAAGTTAGATTGTTACCTCTACTCAGAAGCGGCTCCACGGTTAAGGAAGTGAGCAAAGCTCTTGGCGCCGTTGAAATGATGTCACACTGGTGGCTGCCCAATAGACACGCATATAAGTGCAGCCCACGAACCTGTGAGAGTCCACAATGCTTTACCTCACCGTGGCTCTGCCGGTCAATCCAGCGTCACCATTTCATCTTGCATCTCTGCGCTTATCATTTATCAGTACTGTTTCCTCACTTCATGCTTTTAGCATGGCTTGTTAGCTAAAGGAATGTTCTTTCTCTTTTCCTTCCTCTTCTCTGTAGCAGGCAGAGGGTCTCTTACAGAATAGAGGAAGAGCGGGTCGGACGCTGGCCATGTAAGGTCCTCATCAGTTGAAACATTCTTTAGATGATTGACGTGAAAAACATTGATAAACGTTGCTTCTTGATTCCCTGCAAAGGACTCGTGATTTTTAGTACTTGGAACAGCTGTTCATTAAGGAAAGCATAAATCCTCCAATGGCCATGAGGACGACCTTTTCATTTTCAAAACTCAGTGGGAATATATTACAAGATTAATTATGCCTACAGCAAATAAACACTGCTGCCAATCTTCTGATAAGATTAGGGTTGGCTTTTTTCCTCCAAAAATATTTCATTTATGTACTTTCTATCATGCATGATGTTTTTAGAATCCACTTTTGCACTAACTTCTTGCCACACTTCCTGTCCTGGCATTTCCTCCCTCGCTCCCTAGATCTGCACAAGTTTTCAATTTAGATTGCATTTCCAGCAGATGTTGTACCTTTCCAAGTGTCCCTTCTCTTTCATTAAAACTAATATGTAATTCATTTTAGTGTTGTGAGAGAAAATAGCCTAAATAAACGTGTTCAGAAATCTGAATTATAGGAGGGAATGGGGGTGAGGAGGGGAGGGGAAGGGAGTGGAAAAGGGGAGAGAAGAAGAAAGGAGAGGACAGGAGAGGAGGGGAGGGGAGAGGAGAGGAGAGGAGAGGAGAGGAGAGGAGAGGAGAGGAGAGGAGAGGAGAGGAGAGGAGAGGAGAGGAGAGGAGAGGAGAGGAGAGGAGAGGAGAGGAGAGGAGGAGAGGAGAGGGAATATGAGTGTCTGGGAAGAGTATGAAAGAGAAGAAATGTTTTGTTTGCAAATTCCAAGGGAACCAAGGCTATCCTTCATCAGGTCCTAAAAAGGGAAGATAGATGAGCAGATGAACCCACAGGAGAAGCTCCTACTGCCGAGTGCTTTCTGTGCCCAAAACCATTCCCTGTAGATACAGGGCCGTTTACATTTTCTGAGGCATCCCCTAATGCTCAGTCTAAACAAGGGCTCACAGGCTCACAAATCTAACAAGGGATTCGAAGTATGCATAAAAACCCGCATCTCACTATCTTAACACAAACTTAAACTGCAGTTTTTTTTTAATGGACTTACAGTCCTTGAGCCAAACTAACAGTGCACACCAAACTTCTCCTACCATTTGTTGCTTGCTGAGTAGGAACCGTTCATCTAAACTATCAGTGTCTCTCAGCCCTCATTCCCCTCTTTCCCAAAAGGAACTGACCGTTTCAGTGATTAACACCCCCTTGGAATTTGTGTCTTGCTATCTCTTTAAGATTATTTGGGGTTTATAAGGACACTGAAATATGCAATGACCTCAATCTTCATTTTACAAGTCCTGGGTTGATGGAGAATGTCCTTCTGTATATATGTTTCTCTTATTAGTTTATGAATAAAATGTTTGGCCAGTAGCCAGACAGAAAGTATAGGCAGGACTATGAGACAACGAGAATTCTGGGTAGAGGATGCAAAGAGAGGTCCCAAGAGAGACACTGTGTAGCTACTGGGAAGATAGAACAGGCATTCTCTATGTGTGGAAATACATAGATTAATAGAAATGGGGTAATAATAAAGAGAGAGCTAGCCAATAAGAAGCCTGAGCCATTGCTGAACAGTTTCTAATTATGATAAGCCTCAGTGTGTTTATTTGGGGCTGAAGGGTGGCGGGACCAGGCAGAAAAGAAACTCCATCTACATTGGATGTGTGTAGTCTGGTGGGGAGGTGGGGGCAGGGATGAAGGATATTGCTTCTGAGGTCACCTGTCTGTTGCATGTTTCCCAACAAAGCTGTTAATTCTAACACAAACACAAACAGCAGAGACCACTGAACAATGACTTGTGGCACTGCTATGAAGCTAGTGAAATCGACGCCAATAGTTATCCTTGGCTTCTCAGTTCTGTTGGACAGAAAGGCCATTCTCAATGCATTTTTTATCATGTTGTCTTATGATGGTCTCATAGGTTTTTGAAACTTGTGGAATTTGAGGCTTTACTCATCTTTCGGCACAGTAAGAAGATCTGAGAGTAAGTATCTGATGCTGAGTGAGTGAGTGAGTGAGTGAGTGAGTGAGTGAGTGAGCGAATGAATGTGTGGCAGTTCAGCTGTAAATGGAGGCTGGGACCTCAACTGCAGAAGGCAATGGGAACAGGACTGAATACCTGAAGGCTTTCCCAGAAGTCCTGAGAGTCCACGGATGGCCTTGGAGCTCTGTAGTGAGTCAGCCTCAGTCACCAGACAGTCCTTGAGAACTGTACTGAAGGGCTGGATTTGCTTAACTAACGGAAGAGGTTGACTCAACTTCCCAGTAGATGGTGTCTAGCCTGGTTAGGGGAGCAGATGAAGAGACTGCTCATCCAAAAATGCTACCCTGAGATTCGAGATTTTCTGTTCTACACAGGAAACTTCAATTAGCCAATGACTCAGTGTCCCTAGCAGTTCATCCAGAATGTCACATGCAATTTGTATACAACAGTTTAGATTACATTCTCACTCTGAAATCACCTGAACTAAGTGAACTTTTTCCTTCCACGAATACCTCAGTCAATAGCAAAACTGTATGTGTTCAATAGAACAATTAGTCATAAAACAGAGGAGTCACCCACCGTACATACTTGACAGGAAAAACAAATGTTTGGTAATTGGTCAGCATTTCTCAGCCTGTGAATTGCAATCCCTATGGAGAGGGGTCAAACGCCCTTTGCACAGAGGTTGCCCAAGACCATAGGATAACATAGATATTCACATTATGACTCATAATAACTCATGCAAAATCACAGTTATGAAGTAGCAACAAAAATGATTTTATGATTGGGGGTCACCACAACACGAAGAACTGAATTAAAGGGTCATCAGGAAGTTGACAACCAACATATTAGGAGCTCTCCAGTATCCCATAGAGTATAAGAGGAGATGCCCTACAGACTGAAAATTGAGAAAATAAATATTAAGAAGAGATTGAAGTTGTGCAATACCAAGAGCTCCTGGGCATGGAGAGGAGCCCTGCTCACCACGCAGTAAGCCAGAGAAGCTCCCCAAATTTCTGCCGGCAACCATCACCAGGCACAGCCAGGAGAATGAACAAGAACCAACTGCTGGAAACTCAGCAAGTGATCCAGCCACTGTGTCTGCCTCCACTCAGCAGCTCTGGTCCTACCCAAACCACACCTCTCTATACTGGGATTGCTAGAAGGACTGAGGCTGTAAGTGCTCTCAAAGGAAACCAAGATGGGCTTTGTAAGATGCCTTGAGGTCCTAATCACATCTCTGCTGCCTTTGTTGCTTCTGGTCGCATCCAGTTTCAGGGATCAGAATTCTAAGGATTAGCAAAGAGATATTCTTCTCAAAGCTCTGAACCCAGTTTGGAGGCATGTCACCCCACCTACAGGCTTGAACTTGAAAAATGACTATACTATATGGGCTTGCTGGCCCCTCTGATGCTTCCATGTGCCTACAAAACAGAAACACAGTAAAGATCAGTGGTCACTCTCAAAGAAGACAGGGAAATCTAGTTTTCATAAAGAGTTTGATGGTTGGCTTGATCTGAGAAAAACTACTCTTCATTAGTTTATCTTGAAATTCTTACATTTAAATTGACCATTAATGGACAGAGTAGAAGGCAGCTTTGTTTACTTATATGCTACAACCAATTTACTTAATTAAAAATTAATCTGTTTTGCCGAAAATATCTAAAATATGTATAGCAACATTTTCCCTCGAGACACATCCTTTTGTACAGGAAGGCATCTTACTAACCCCATTGAATCGAAGCATGGCGTGTGCAGATTACCACGGGGTATTCGAATTTGTCTTCATCCATGTTCAAGCATCAGCACTTTGCCTCTGACAAAACACTCAGATCCACGATGGGAAAATGGATCCATAACATTCCAAAAGGAGAAAAGAAAATCTTTAAAGATTAAAACTAACGAGAAAAAAACAGCATGACTTCTAATTATGTAACTATATCTCATTAAAATTCTGACACATGGTCTTTGATTGCCACACAAATGAAATCATCTTTCTATGTTATTTTTCTCCTTTTTTTCTAATGATAGCCACAGTGGGGTATCTCTTTTTCTGCTCCCTGATTTATCTGTGGGTTCTGTGACTTGGTGTTCTCCAACCTCTTCCCACCTCTCAGACCGCAGCGGTCTTCTCCAATGCGAGGCACCAACTGAATTCGTCTCTGTAAAAATGACGTTAACATTCAAATATGGGAGGATGGAGGTGGAGGCAGAACACAAATGGATCCTATTCTTAGGTGGCCTCCTAAAACAGAATTGAGATGTTTGTCTCCCTGGTTTCTCTAATGATAAAAATACTGATTTACATTTCCATAGGAGCCATACATATACATCAAATCCTACACAATTTGCTTAATATGCTGCTAGCTGAATGTTAACTCATGTTTCTGTCCATTGCAAGAGTATGTCCTCTTAGGCACTCTGTGGATACCTTGGTGGGACTGGTCTTTTCTCACCTCCATGCCTTCATTCATTATGCCACAATTGTCTTAGTTAGGGTCTCTACTATGAAGAGACACCGTGACCATGGCAACTCTTACAAAGGAAAACATTTAATTCAGGGTGACTCATTTACAGCTTCAGAGGTTCCACCCATTATGATCACAGTCCGGAGCACGGCAACATGCAGGCAGACATGTTGCTGGAGCTGAGTGCTCTACATCTCGCAGGCAATAGGAAGTCTACTGACAGTCACACTGAAGGAAGCTTGAGCAAAAGGAGATCTGATAGCCCACGCTGACACTTCCTCCAACAAGGCCACACTTCCTAATGATGCCACTCCCTGTGAGATTATGGGAGCCAATTGCGTTCAAACTACCACAATAGCCATAAGGCTTTGCCTTCCTTAGGAAGCTGCTCTGTTTCCTATTAGCACTCCTTAGTGCTGCTACCTGGAGTGTTTTGTAGATCTGAAGCCCAATTGGCACCCAGTTGAGAAGTGGAAAAGGAAGGGGCAAACATGAACAGGGCCTTGGGGACTACCTAGATCTATCTGCATGTGTTTAATCAGTTAAGGACCTAGAAACAGAGAGGGCTAGAGAAGAGAGGAGGGGCATCTCTCAAGAAGTACCAGCCAAGTGTTTCCTACATCTGATAAAAATGCAAACATTTATAAGCTCAGTACTCTGCAGATATCCATACTTGTGTGGCTACAGACAAGGAGAACCAGAAAACAAAAAAGATAGACATGGAAAAAGGAGTTGCAGAGAAGGGAGTGGGGATGATAGGAGAAGGAGGGAGAGGAGAAAGAGAGGAGATTAAAGTAGTCAGAATGTATCTGTGAAATTGCCAAATAAAATATTTGATCAGTAAAACTAAGTGGAATCAGTAGTAACTACTAAGAAAAAATTGGAAGTTTTAAGATAAAAATGTCTCCCTACAAAGGCAGAAAGCACTAAAGAAATGGAGTGTCTGACCTGAGGGAAGGAATACAAGGAATTGGTGCTTCAGCACAGAAACTAGAAATGCCCCAAACCTCAGGGGACTGAAGGATTTCAAAGCAGAAGCTGGCACCTTCAATTAGGGCAACATTGGAGAATTTGCACTGGGAAAGGCTACACAGATTTTGACTATCCCCCAAAGGAAAGTGAAAATGGAGAGAGAGACTCCAGAATCCCAGTTATGGACCAAAAGAATGCCTAAAGTATCTGTGACTAGTTTGATTTGAGAATCAACTGACTAATGTACAGAGACTAGGAGTGGGCTAGTGCAGGCAGATGGGGCTGGGACTGTGTCTCTCTTGAGTGTCAGGCTTAGTAGTCTACAATTGCCATTAGTAACAGGCAGTCCTTGGAGATTTTTAGAGCAAAAATACACATCAAATAGTATATGAGTCAGACCTCACTGAATGATGAGGCTGCTGAGGTAGCAAAGATTCAGACAAGAAGTGGAAATGGCATCAGGGAAACTGAAAAAGAATATTATTTACTAAAAAAGCATTTTGTATAAGCATCTGTTTTAGTTTGGATTCTATGCTAAGGTCTGAGTCCACAGTGGGGAATAAAACAAACAAACCAACCAACAAATCTCACTTGCTGCATAACACAAAAGAGACAAGTCTATTGCCTGTTTGGGGAAGTTGAACTGGACTAAATGAAACATCAAGTAATCACACCATAGGCAACAGAAGAGGGAGGCTGAGTTAAAACATTTTATGGTTCAGTCTTTTGGAAGGGAACAGTGATATTCACTGATGCAGGGTGGCGGGGAAGTGTGCACACTAGAATCTTCAGGTAATTACTGACAAGAATGTGAAATATACACAGAAACTCTAATGTCCACAACTAATCAAAGAATGGACCTGGGGTAGAGAAAACTGGGCCACTCTAATCAGAGTCAGGAAGAAGAGAAGTAATCAAAAAGAAATCAATTCCTAGTTCAGAGAATTTAGGCGAAGGAATTGAGGAGGAAAACACAGGTTATTTCCCAACCTTTCTCAGGAAGGCAAGCCATAGCATCTAAAGCTGCCCTGGTGTCTAACAGAGGTTCAGGCAGTTTCCAAAGGTAAACTGAGGACCACCACAAACCATCCCGGCACAGGAGAGCATGATGGAAAATCTGGAGATGAGAGAAGACAGCTTTCTTTCCTACTAGGAATGAACATACCTACATAAAGTCAACAAATCTCCTGACAGAGATAAAAAATACATCCATGGAGCATATCAAAGGTAAAGTGAAGGAGTTAAAAGAAGAAATGGTTAAAGTAGTGGAGTCTGGGCAGTTAATGAGGAGAGAAGGGAAACTTTTGGCTTTAAATTTTGATTTTGGGCATTTGAAACATTCTGCCGTATGACTGTGTCTCAACAGTGGATGTCTTGTGATGCATGAGATCACCTAGAGCAAGATTTGACGCTTCGACGAAGTGCAGGACTGGGTGCTGGACAGAAGAGGAAGAACCAGGATACCCAGGACAGGGTAGTGCTGTAGAGGCTGGGTGTGTTCAGAGGGTAAGACTGCTTTCAGCACAATCGAACCCTGAGAGGGGCAAAGGTTGGCCAGGGACAGTAGCTTTGAGCTTGGATGACTGGAGGCCGTCAGCGTCTTTGACTTAAAGCACTCCAACAGAGTGGGGAATTGAGGATGGGAAAAAGACATCAGGACATAGAAATGGAGTAAGTAAAAGAGCCAGAAATGGAAGGAGGAGGAGGAGGACGAGGAGAAGAAGAAGAAGAAGAAGAAGAAGAAGAAGAAGAAGAAGAAGAAGAAGAAGAAGAAGAAGAAGAAGAAGAAGATGATGATGATGAAATCAGTGGCAGAATAAAAACGACTTTGAAATTTTAATTTTATTTTATGTATATGAGTGTTTGCCTGCAGATATGTCTGTGCTGCATGCAAACCTGTTTCCCATGGAGGCTAGAGAAGGGCATTGTGTCTCCTGGAACTTGGGTTACACCCATCATGTGGATGTTGGGAACTAAACCCAGCTCCTCTGTAAGAGCAGCAAGGGCTCTTAACTGCTGAGCTATTTGTCCAGCCCCTTCACAAAGATGTTGCACAGAGGACATGAGAAGAAAATTCAGAGGCAGTCCCTTGCCAAAAAAATCCCAGAGAAGTCAGAGTAAGACGTTGAGCAGAAGTTGAAAAGCCAGGGCCATATGGAAGGACATCAATTTCTGTCCCACTTGTTAAACCACTCTACAGTTTCTGTTTGTGAAGTCATTTAGCACAAAACCCTTTAAACTGAAAATACATAGGCACCGGTCCACAGGCGGATCCGAGAGACACATCTGGCTTGGTTTTTATTGCCTGTGCCTTGAACATGGTGTTCGTTAAAGGGTGCTGGGTTCCCAGCCCTCGTCCTGGCAGTAACATTCACACTCAGAACCTGTGGTTGTTCCTGGAGCTCTGAGTTTCAAAACTTTCTCAAAAAGAGACCTTAGAAACCTGCTTTGAATTACAGTGCAGCAAGGCAATATTTTTCTTAGCCAGCGGGGTTTTCTCTTTATTGTGCTTTGGAACACATTGGGAGAGAGAGCCATTGGAACATTGGAAGCGAAGGAGGCCTCTCGTGTTCCCGTCTCCAAGCTGAGTAACTTGAATATATTCTGGTTAAGTCATCTTCAATAACTTGTATCCACTTGAACTGTGATTTTTATTTTCTGTAAAGCCATTTTCCAAATTTCAAACTTCCCATAATGCAGTGACCCTCAGAACAATGAACTTGGGTTTTGGGATAGTCTGCAAGCTTTCATCACCTCCAGGGTCCAGCACCTCCAAGCTAGAACTGTGGATAAAAACGCTGTTCTGGATCCAACACTCAGGAGAACAAGGCAGCAGAGGAAAAGTTCGAAGCCAGCATGGCCTACACAGGAAGACCCTGACTCAGAAAAAAAATAAAGTAATCCTTCTGCAACCTCTTTCCTCCATAGTTGTACAAAAAATCCCGAGTGATAGTAAACAAAGCAAATAAGCAAACTAATGAACATAAGAAGGAGAAAGAGTAAGCAGATGAGTAAGTGATCAATAACATGAAGGACGCCAAGGCAGTCCCCAAAGAGACCCTTACACACAGTGCTAAACATGGCCTCCAGGAGGCAGAGGGCCCATCTACATTTTCACTCCTATGTTCTCAGGCCTAAGATGTGGCCTAGATGATTTACCTGTGTCCTGCTCCTCCATTTCTTACCAGCTTTGTTGAAGTATAAAAGCCAAATAAAATTATATATATATATATATATATGGTACATAATACATTTTATATACTTATATACTCATTATGAAGTAAGTACTATGATTCAGATGAACAGATATGACCACTATTGGGCATAGTCACCTTTCCTTTTTGTCTTAGTGAGGCCATTGAAGATCCATTCTCTTGGTGTATTTCAAGCCCACAATCAGCATGGTTTGCCATAGCTGCAATACAGTCTATTAAAGCTCTAAACTTGCTCATCCTGAAAACCTAAAGCTGTGTGCACTTGCCCACTGTTCCCCGGTGTCCCCTCTATGTCACCATTCTACTCTGTCTCCGTGCTTGCAAAAGTTTTAGATTCCACATATATTTCTTCAAATGTGTAGTGTTTGTCCATCTGTGCATGCATTATCTGACTTAGCACCCCCCAGCTCAACCATGGTGCTTTAAATGACAGGACTTCCGCATTTTCTTTGTCTATCTCTCGGTGGACATTTATATTATTCACATCTCTTATCTGTCATGAATGAGAGTGCAGATCTTTCTGAGACACTGTTTCCTTCCCTGTGGATCTATATGTGTTCCAAACTCACAATTTCCAGTTCATATCCAGTCTGTGTCATACCTCACTAAGACACTTTCCTTGGTTGTCACATCTCAGATGCTTTCATTTAAATGATTTTGTGACCCTGAAGCAAATTACTCAATAGTTAAAATCTGTTCTTGATTTTTTTTGAAAACTCGTACAGAAGATGCTGAATTCCAGCTTCCATACAATCCCACAATTGTTTATACTGTTCAGTTTTATTTTATCTTATGTACATGGCTGTTTTGTTAGCAAATGTGTATGTGTGCTGCATGTATGCCTGGTGTCCCCAGAGGCCAGAAGAGGGTAACAGATCCCCTGAAACTAGAGTAAGATACAGTTTTGATCTTCCATGTGGGTGCTGGGAATCGAACCCAGGTCCTCTGGAAAATCAGGCAATACTCTTAACTTCTGTGTCTTCTCTCCACCCCACCCCACCCCCACTGCTCAATTTGTAATAAAAACACATCAAGGTGCCCACAAGAAACATGATAAAGTTAAAAAGTCCCTTGTGAGAAGAGTTTTGTATTAAACTTGGCCTTCCAAAGAGTTCAAATCAGGAAATTGTGATGTGTATGGGTCTGCCAGATTCCATGTGTCCACACGTGCATTTTCAGTGTGGCTCTGAGGCGATTCTGACAGAGCTCTTGAATGCCGGCATTATTTTCACTGTTCGGGAAAAGCAGACCTTTATCCTGGCATGATAATGATCCCGGGACATGGCTTGCAAGTAAAATATACAAAGGGTTTCTTTGGCAACCTTCTCCCAGCTCAGCTCTCACACCCCCCAGAGTCCTCTGGTTACCCAGCTGACAACAGCTTCGGGCTTTCATATGGAGAGTTCACTGCTGTCACAATTCGGATTTATCATCCCATTGTTTCTTCCTGGGTAATACAGATAATCACTGACATGGAAACACGGGGTGGTACAGAGCCAAATAGTACCATATGGCCCATCAAAACTTATCCTTACCAACGCCAATGAACACAGATCAGCCTGTATCTCATCAGTCTAACTTCACAACCAGCTGATGGCTATAGTTCTGACTTTCTTCATCATATCACATTTCTTCTTGGTTGCTGACATAGGCAGGTTTTCCCAGTGTTTAAGTGTGTGTGTGTGTGTGTGTGTGTGTGTGTGTTTAATAAAATTTCCTTGCCTTCAAGCAGATTTGCATTTCTGTACAAGATCTCTTGAACTTGATGCTTTTCTGAGAAATGTATGGAAAATATAACATTTGCTGAATATCTAATATTTCTACGCTTTTAAGAAATATTGTGGACTCTGTATCTTTAAGAGGCATGATGAGCCGGGAATGGTGTTGCATGCCTGAAGGATCGATGCTGTTACTAGCAAAGCTCAGATGAAGAGAGCAGAAGTTATCTTACGACCTCACTCATACGTGATAACGTAGGGGGAGGAATACGCACCCACCTGAGAACCTCACCCCAGAGCTGTGTCTATCAGAGTCGTACAGAACAGTGAACTTACAGCATACTAAATATCATCCTAAGAGAGGGACCTGCGTATTATCTATGACAAGAATTATCCAAATACTTGTCTGTACTTTCTCTGGGCATATACAGCTTTCTTGATGACTTAACGGTCAAAGGTCTGTTTAAATTAGCAGCCTGTCTATGTGATTAGATGGCGCAGAGATATGACTGTGCAAATTAGTTGGAATTGTGGTTAACAGAACTGAGTGAAAACAACTCAGAATCTCCATTTAGCATCTGTAATTTGCTCAAGTTTCTTGTTATCTACAGTGTCTACAGTTTTTCTGTTTCTAATGTCAGCTGGTAGACACTGGCAATGATGTCCAGATAAGTTATACAATCTTATTGTGGTTGCTGTGAGGCCGTTTGACACCTGAGGGCTGTGATGTGTGAAAACACAAGCCTCAGGCTCATGGAGGTCAGAGCACCATAAGCCAGTGTGTCTCCACTATCTCCTGAAGCAGCCACAGAGGTCACGAGTCCCAGGCGCTCACAGGACAGCATGGCCGAGAAGGTGGCCCAACTGCAAAGACCCTTCTCCTGAATGAGAAAGAAGCCACAGCTGTAGGATGTCACTGCAATTTCAGGGTATAACTGCTGTGGCAGCTCAAGTTATTAACCCAAAGAGTGCAGAGAGATGAAAATGGCTGCCATGCCCCAGTATTATCATTGTGAAACACAAGTAAGAACGCTGAACTAAATACTTGTCCACATAGCTTACACTGACTAATAGACTATCATTTATATGTTTAAATAAATATGATTTATTGCAAGAGTTTACAGTATAAAGATAATTATTTTCAGTGACTTGCAAAAGAAAGGTTGTTTCTGACCCACTAAAAATGTTGTCATCAGTAAAAATAACTGCTTTCTTTACCTTGTGTTCGTTGTTCGTTCTTTGACAAGCTTCCACAGACAACACACATACAGGCTGTGACTACATTTTAGACAAACTAATGCGCACACTCAAGTACTGCTCCCTTAATTAACGAGGCTTCTCCGCAGGTTTCTTCCTAGGAAATGACTCTTTTTCTTGGCAGTGTATGTGGGAGAATGAGGGACAGTTGGTTCACCCACTGGCTTCCATGAAACCAGCAGCCACAGGACAAATGACTGCATATCGAATGGGAGGTGCCTGGCTTTCATCTGGCTATTGTGCCAGAAAAACAAGCCACCAAGACCTGTAAACTCGAATTTAGAGTTGAGGATGAGATGGGAGACAGAGACCATTAGCCACTTTGCAGCGCTATGACAAATCCTGAGTTAATCAGATTTTAGGGAAGAAAGGGGTCATTTCTGCTCAGAGTTCTAGAGGTTTCAGTGCATGTTTGCTTGGCCCCAGGGCCTTTGGGGATGTGGTGAGGCAGTGTACTTGGCAAGGAGCGCCTCACGGAGAGCTAGCTGCTTCTCCTATGGCATCTGGGAAACAAAGGGAGTGTGTGTGTGCCAGGAGTGTGCTCCAGTATCCCCTTCAAAGGGGTATTAGTCACTTTCCCCATTGCTGGCATTAAATACCTACGAAAGTCAACTGAAGAAAGGAAGGGCATATTTGACTCACAGTCTGAGAGTACCATCTGTCATGGCAAGGAAGCCATGGAGGCAGGAGCTTGAGGTGATAGCTATGCTATGTTTACAGTCATGAAGCAGAGAGAGATGAATGCTGGAGCTTGGCTCACTTTCTTCTTTATATCCAGTCTATTACCCCAACCCCATAGTGCTGTCCACAGTTAGAATGGCTCTTTCCACCTCAGTTAGCCTAATCTAGATAATCCCCCAGTGACTAACCTAGTCTAGGTAACCCCTCACAGCCATGCCCAAAGGCCTGTCTTCTAGACAGTTCTGGGTGCTGACAATTGACAACCAAAATTAACTATCATGAAGGGCATTCTCACAGTGACCTGCCTTCCTCCTACGAGGTCTCCATTCCTAAATATCCACTTCTTCCAACAGTACTGCAGGCTGAGAACAAGACCTATAAGTTACGAGCCTTTGAAGAATGCTTATCCACACCATAACATGGTGATGATCTTGATGCGAATACAAACATGACTAACAGTCTTCCTCTGACCCAATTCTCAACTCTGAATTCAAGCTTAACAGCCTGCAACACTTGTTTTTCCAGACTATAGCTGGTAGCATGAAAACCAGACATGCCCCCAGGTATTGTGCACAGAATCATTGTGGCTCTTGGTTTCATGATTTATTAAAGCAGGCTTGTGCCTTTGAGAGGAAAAATAAAAACAAAGAAAGTGAGGACAAAAACATGTGCCAAATGTTCCCTACAGATACTCTCCTCTCGAGAGTTTTCTTCTGTAATTCTAAAGAGAAATCAGTGTTCAGCATGAGGAAGAAGCCCACCTACATGAAGTTTTCTTTTCCATATTTCAGTGATTGGTTCCTACAACAGGCTCATAGGCAGGAGACTCAGGAAAATGGACTGCTGTCCTTATTATTATGCTTGCCCCCCATACTCATGCAGGAATTCAATCTTCAAATTCACGTCAGTGGAAACTTAGTCCAACTGTGGTGTTTAGAGTTTGACCCTACAGGAGGTGATTAAATAGGCATTCCCCTGATTGAACCGTGGTACCTATACAAAGAGAGGAAGGTATACACAACCTCCCAAAGGTAGGATGCAGACAAGGATGACCCTTTCCATAGAAGATAGAATGCTGTTTAGACTACTACATACATATACTAAAGATACCACCTTTTAATAAAAGTAGTGAGTCTCAAGTACCTCGTTGTATTGACTAGTTTTATGTCAATTTGAGAGGAGGGAGCCTCAATTAAGAAAAATATCACTGTAAGACTGGGATGTAGGAAAGCATACAAGGCATTTTCTCAATTAGTGATTGATGGGGAGGACCCAGCCCACTGTGGGGATGCCATGTGCCATTCATGAGCTGGGGGTCCTGGATTCTTTTTTTTAAAAAAGTAGGCTGAGCAAGCCATGAGGAGTAAGACAGTAAGCAGTGCTTCTCCATGGCCTCTGCATCAGCTCCTAGCTCCAGGTTCCTGTCCTGTGTGAGTTCCTGCCCTCACAACTTTTGATGATTAACTGTTATTTGGATCTGAAAGCAGAATAAACCTTTCCTCCCTAAGTTGCATTGGTCTTGGTATTTCACTACGACAATCAAAACCCTAACTAAGACAAGTTAGTGCCAGGGATTCAGGTATTGCTGTCGTAGGTCCATTTGGAGGAATGTGGACTTTGGGATTTTGAATGAGAAAAGCAGTTGAATTTTTAAGTGGGGCTTAATTGACCATACGAGTAAGAGCATGGAAGACAGTGCTGCTGAGGGTGAATTGAGCTGTGGGGGCCTGGTTTCAAAGAAGAATTTTAATAAGTGATCTAGAGACCATTCTTGTGATATTTTGGAAAAGAGTGTGGCTGCTTTCTGCCCTTGTCCAAAAAAATCTGTCTGAGGCTAAATTGAAGAGTTATGGACTAACAGTTTTGGCAGAGAAGAATTCCAGATATCCTAGTATTGATTACATTGTTTGGCTGTTAGTGGCCAGTCTTACACAGATCTATAATGTGAAGGAGAAAGCTAAGCAAGGAAAAACATGAAATTTACAGTTTGAGGAGAAAAGGAGCACCAGGAAATTTAATGGAGCTACGTATTCTGTTCAAGGAGACAAACACGTTAAAGAAAAGCCTCATGCCAAATGGAATAAAGAGACTGGTGACTTCAGGGCAAGACCCCACCCAGCTAAGTTTTCAACTTGTGAAAATGAGTTAAAGAAAAACTTAGGACTAGGTGTGGTGGCACATGACATGCCTTTAATCCCAGCCCTTTGGAGACAGACTCAGGTGTATCTCTGAGTTTAATGTCAGCCTAGTCCATAAAGCAAGTTCCAGGACAGCTTAGTTTAGGCAGTGAAGGAAACCATGAAAACCAGAAAGTTGGTGAAATGTACTTAAATGAGGAGCCATGTTCTAGCCATAGCAAACAGCAGAACTTGACAGCTTTAGTCACATGGTTCTGGCTTTAAAGTCAGTGATACAAGAAATGGGGTTTGACTAATGAGGCTAGGTGTATGTCAAGACATCCCTGTGTAGAGGTCCAGAGAAGTTGTTGCATGAAACTGTGAAGGTGAAGCCTGGGTTGTCTTGGTGACCCTAAGATGTTGGAGATGCCACAGTGGGCGAGTATCTGCCAAGGAGAGCTGCTAATGGGGAGTGTAACCAGCCTGCAAGAGAGAGAAGCGTGTTGCAGTCAACAAGGCTGAAAGGAGCTGGAGATCTGAAGAGCGCTTGATATCAGACGTGGAGATGCAGAGTTCAGAGTTTGCCCAGCTGGTGTTCAGTCTTGTTGCAGTCCAGTGTTTCCTCACTAGGCTCCGTTCCTCCCTTTAGGAACAGTGATATGTATCCCATGCCATCATATGTTAGAAGTATGTGATCGGCATTTTTCCTTAGATTTTATAGAGGATTACAGTTAAGAAACTGACATGAGTCTCATAAGAGTCTTTGGACTTTTAAACATGGTTGGGACTGATAGACTCTGGGAACTTACAAAGTTAGACTAAATGATTTTTGCAATATGATGTGACTATAAGGGCTATAAGCCTATTGGAGCCAAAAAATGGAATGTGGCGTCTTGAATAAAAATGGTCCCCATAGACTCATAGAAAGTGGCACTATTTGGAGGTATGGTCTTGTTGGAGGAAGTGTGTCACTGGGGTGGGAGGGGAGGTTGGGCTTTGAGTTTTCAGAAGCCTAAGCAGGCTTAGTGGCGCTCTCTTTCCTGTTGTTTATAGATCCAGATATAGAACTCTCAGCTCCTTCTCCAGCACCATGTGCACCTGCATGCTGCCACGCTCCCCACATAACAACCATGAACTAAACCTCTGAACCGGCAAACGAGCTCCAACTAAACGTTTTCCTTTATAAGAGTTGATGTGGTAGTGGTGTCTCTTCACAATAATAAAACCCTAACCAAAATACTTGCTATAGTAATAAAAAGCCTTACTAGTATGCAAAGAAAAGCTACTGTATACACTTGTTTTCAATGACTAAAATTGTAATAATATCAAGAAGCATGAAGTCATAATGATAGGCGACCAACAAAGCAGTGGGAACCAAAGGGTGGAGAAGGAGGAGGAGGAGGGAGACAGAAAAGAGGTCCAGGGAGAGGGATGGTGAAATGAGAAGAGAGGTGGCAGAGGAAACAGCTCTGAGCACGTCTGTGGCCATGCGTGGACGGCATTCGCACTAAACACAGACTGAATAGGGAGGCCAGAAGGTGAAAGGTTAGCTGGGGAACATTTTTTGTAATTTTAAAAAATCTCTGATGGCCTGATGGAATCTAGTGTACAAATCTAAGGCATCCAGGATTTTTTTCCTCCTGACTTATTGTGTGTACATAGTTTTATTATTAATATTTTTTGAAAAACAAAGCAAACCATTCAAATTAAAAGGGTGTTAAAAACTTGACAAGAGAAACACTCATTACTATGGTGAAAAAAGTCACTGAGAAGTTTTTTTACAAAGCAGGTGCCAGGGCAGTTGAAAAATGATTTGCAAAGATGCTGGGTTTGTTCTAAACTGGAAGCCATCCCTCGCACCTCCACCTCATCCTGCTGAGCAATGTGCTGGCATAATCAGAGGGAAGAACATGTCCACAGGGACATGCTCATCAAGAGAGGGATCAGGGCAGAGGTTACCAGGCCAGCTTCTCTGGGAATTAGCTAGCACACTAGAGAGAGGAAGAACTTCTTGGTGCTACACACTGGGGCAGCACAGATGGATCCACAATCCCTGCTGCTAGCCCAGGACTGCCCACTCACCTCTACCCAGCTCCTGACTAACACTGTACAATGACACATTCTAACAAAAGATTTAGACAGAGTGGCTCAGGCTGGATTTTAAAAATAACCACCATATTGGAGTTGGCAAGTGTTCTGTTAGCTAATGAAATGCCTGAGTCCCCGATGGGGCTCTGTTTGCCACCTCCTCCCTAGAGAATTTATCTTTGCCCCCTACATCTTTCATAGCCTATGCATGTTCAGATTTAAAGCCTAAGGAACCATTAGCAGTACCTGACCCTACACACACACACACACACACACACACACACACACACACACCCTGCAATAGATTTTCTTCTCAGTGTGCACAGATTCACCCATGCCCACGCCTGCTCCTGTCCTTGTTCTGTAATTCTCCCGAGTCTGTGAGACTGAGGATGGCAAGTGATGTCAATGGATGATGGCCTCACCCTGTGTTACCCTCCCAGCCAGTTATTACAGTGTAGCCTGGAAGCGCAGACATACAGCCTCTTAAAAAATAATTTGCCAGCTGCTGTCTATGCCTACCATCCTTTGCTGGCAAGACACTGAGGACCAGAAAAAGCAGTAGAACTATTAGGAAACAGATGCCTGAAAAGCTTTCTGGATGACTCCTCTGTGCCAACTGGGAGAATCTTTAGGGAATAACCTGGAGGTGTACAGGAGCAGGGATACAACAAGGTGGATGATGGAGGAAAAACACTAATTGCCATAGTGAAGAAAGACAGAGAATTTTGCAAAACAGAAGAGAAAGGGAATTGAGAATATGTTCTGCAAAATACACACCCCAATTAAGTAGCACCCTCCACCCAGTGAAAGTGCTCCTGCTTAAGGTCTGACCAAGGACGTAGAGAGAAAGAGCCAGATAAAATATAGTCTACTCCCACTCATAGACCATTTTAAGGGGAGGAAGAGAGGGAGGGGGCACCCCAGTGGTACTGGGGAAACCCTAAATCTTCTTAGTATTCTACTAGCAGTGTCAAGAGATCCTTTTCAAAAGACACCTGCTGAATCCATGGCTATTACACCACAGAGCAAGGATCACAGGGGTAAAACTTTATTAGGAGCCAAACAGTGCTCTGCGAGGTAAGAATCTGGTCTGAGCCCTGTACTGAAGTGGACCATATAGAGACAGGTTCAGCATTCCCGCCTCCGCTCCACACAGAGGACTGCATAGAAGGTGCCCCAGTACATGAGCCCAGGTGAGGTACCACAGACAGACTCAGCACTTTATTCACTAAGGGTGGTGTGTAAAGGAATGGGTAGCATGGTATGCACTAAGATATTAGTCAGTAGAGAAATGTCATACTGAAAGAGAAGCACTTGACCACACGAAGGTACAATGAAGAAAGCCCCTGACTGGTTGGGACCCTTGTCTTAGCTTTTTAGGAAGATGATTTGACCTCATACACAGAAAACACTAATGATAACTTTACTATTAGAAACTCATCCTGAAGAGATCAGTATGAAAGCACTCAAAGATGTATCTTGTGGGACAGGAAAAATCAAACTTAAATTTAAATGAGTTGAAGATTCAAATCTCTGAAACTTCAAAAATTTAAAGGAATACTGGCTAAGTTATGGAGACTACATACATTAAAGTAACAAATATCCCTTTAAAACTGCATCATACATTAAAGTAACAAATATCCCTTTAAAACTACATCATAATTATAGCTATTTTTAAAATGTGGAGGTATGTTCCCCATATACTTCCTTATGAAAAAAGTATCCAAAAACAATATGCAGAGTGTGGTCCACTTTTGTTTTGAAATATAGAGATGTACCCATATATTACTCTAAAGAGCATACAATCTCTACAATGAGTAGGTATCATCTTTAGGATAAGAACATTAAAATACTACTTGTTTAAAAGACAGTAATGGACAACCTACCCAGAGAAAAACCCAGTATATAACCCTTCTGTTCTATCGCCCCCAAGATGGCCACAGGGTTAATCAAAATTGTATTGCAAAATAAATAGAAAAGGGGGCAAATCTTATAATGTCTAAGATGAAATGTCCAAAGTGTCCCAGAAATGTGTCCATTTCTAAGTGACTGTCTCGGCGCATACTGGCTGATACACAAAGCAGAACCGTTCCCATCTGCTGTCGGCACTGTCTCCTTCCCGTGTCTAACAGTCTGAGGCCAGCACCTCAGCAACCCTGGGAATTACGGCTGTGTTAAGATCACCACTCAGTGACATAATAAAAAATAAAACGGCAGTGACATTGATAAACCTTCACACACACATTCACCCAAAGTGGCCACCCAATCACTCAAACATGAAGAACATAGCTCTGCTTTAAAAGCAACTGAAAGATATCACCATAAAATACAATTTACATTTGCTTGTAATTTGTAGTCCCTGGACTCTAGTTAGCTTTGTGTAGTTCCTACCTCAGCTTCAGCAAGTCTTGTTCCTGAAGCAGGGTGGGAGGGAATTTTCTAGATATCTGTTTTGCCCCCAGAAGATCAGCATAGCTGAGATCATAGCTGAAGCAATGACCTTTGGAAGTCTGTAAATAGTAGGCATCTTTGTGAATCAGAAAATTCTTTTCCTTCCTGTTAAAGTGTGTACAGGGACTATAATAGCAGAGTGGTCCCTTCTAGCATACTGTTAACTCAAAGCCTGGGGAGAATCAACCTGCAAATGCCCATGTCAGTATATGTGCACATTTCTATTAAAGCTGTGTTGGATGTCTGTGGTGTTTGAATGAGAATGCTTTCCATGGGTTCATGTGCTTGATTATTTGATCCCCAGCTGATGGAACTACTTGAAGGATTAGGAGGTGTGGTCTTGCTGGAGGAGGTGTGTCACTGGGACCAGCTTTAAGGTTTCAAACACCCATGCCTTTCCCAGTTAGCTCATCTCTCTCTGCCTTCTACTTGCATTAAGGATGTAAGCTACTGCTCCATCATGCCTGACAGCCCTGTGCCATGCTCCCTTCTGTGATGGCTATAGACTCACACTCTGAAACTGTGAGCCTCCCACAAACACTTCCTTCTATAAGCTGCCTTGGTCATAGTTTCTTGTCATGCAATAGAAGAGTAACTGAACGGTCTTCTTTGAAGGCAACAGAAGTTAGCTTAATCCTTATATTCCCATATGAGGGTGGGAGGCAGTGATACAAATTCCCACTGGACTGATTAGTAGCTAATAAAAGAATTTGACTCTGCAGTTAAAGTGAACAATTGATTGCTTTGTTTTGTTTCTTTTATGTCAAATATCCAGGTAGCCAAAACAAAAGTCAAAAAAGAAAAATCACTTCTATTTCCCTGTAATACTAATTAGCAGGAGAATAAGGGACTTTCCAGACTTAATGAAATAGAACTATTTTAGTCTTCCAAATGGGAACTTAAAATACATAGGGCCAGCTTTGTTTGAAATCAATTGGTTGATGGCAAAATAAAATGCTGTGAAGTGTTTTGTCTTTAAAAATTGTTAAATTAAAGCTGACACTTATCTGAAAGGGATTTCCCAGAGAGAGGAGGAAATTATACCAAAATGAGACCTGATATTGAGCACCCTGACAAGGAATGACCTTCAGGGACCCCACGAAGCCATCCAACTTCTTCCCAGGACCTTAACACACTACACAAGCCCTCACAGTCTTGTCAGGGTTTTGACTGGAAGGAGGTAGTTCTTGGGCATGTTCAAAGTCTTACCTGGGCTAGAATCAGACAGCTTGAACCAACAACTGGAAGGCAACAGGGGGCTACCAAAACCTAAGCTACACCAGGTTATACCCCACGCATAATATTGCAGGCTGTGAGATTTTCAAATCTGTGGCCACATGGATTGCTTTTTAAGAAGGTCTACCTGCATACATATTCATGCTTGGTTCCTGATGTTAAATACAGAAGAAAGTCTAATGAACTGAATGTGCATTGCCTATAGACAGTTCAGCAGTGATTTGTTCAGTCATCTGCCCATTTAATTTTAAAGCAGCAAGGTTAGCTCTGCACTGGAATGTCTCCCGGGAAGCATGTTGACTTCATTGTAGGCTTAGTCACTGTCTCGGCACTGCTGAGACAGACAGAGTGGACATTTAAGAGATGGGTCAAATGGAAGCTCTTCTGGGCACTAGGGGAGGGGAGGAAAAGAGGGGAGAAATTCTTGGACAAGTGTAGCAGTCACAAGGTCCTTGTGCTCACAGATAGTACCAGGGAAAACAGGAGAGTTAAATAAGCATGCTCTTCTCTTCAGTAGAAGGATTTATACTGCTTTTCACCTGGAAAGCTGGGGATGCCTGTAATTAATTACCTGGTTATCTTTGCTATCTGTAGGATAGGATCTTATCCAAATCCCTCAGACTACTATGTTTATCCCAGACTCATGAGTATTGTTTCTCAGTTAATTTTTCCCACTCTTGTGGAAGAGTCACAGGTGCTTTACAAAAGAGTTTCTCCATGTAGTCATGCCTTAAGCTTCGTGAAAATTTCCTAAAGTTGTACTGTGTTTAAGTATGTCAAAAATAAATTTCTCAGGACCAGACTTTAGAAAGTTTAAAGCAACCCTGGTTAACTAAGTCATGTTGAGCTGCATTCCCTTCTTCTGTCGCACAGATCATTGCTCTGGCAGCTGTGGCATTTACAGAGATCCTCATAGCCAGGGTTCGTCAGACGCACTTACCCTGAAGCTCACCTGGAGAATTCACAGAGCAGGTCAGACCATCTGCAGAGTCAAAGTAGAATTCTTACAGTTCTTGAAAAATAGCTAAGCCCATGTTGCTTGGGCATCAGACAGGACGGGGAGTAGTTCTCCACTCCCTGGAAGAACTCAGAGAAGCATATTGGGAGACTCACTTCTTCTAAGCTGAACTCTGCAGAGGAGTACCTGAGCATGACTATGATGAGTGTGCATGGACTGAGAGCCTGCTGTCTCTGAGCAAGAGACTAACCCCCTAAAGTGAACAAATCAGAAGCACAGGTCTTTTCTCTTTGGCAGCCTGATCCCTGACCCTCTTCCTTCTCTCAATCAGAGACTTTTTAACATTTCTTTTCATTTTATTCTGGCTCACTGCTTCTCATTCTCTCTGACTCCAGCTTGGCTGAGCTTTCTTTGAACACAGGGGAGTGGTCCTGGGCTTCAAGGATTATTCCACAGCCTTGCCTTTGTGGGGCAATGCCATCCCAACACTTTTCCCATAAAAGACTTCGTGATTTATTATTTAATTTGTAAACATTGAAAGGTTTTCTAAGGACCCAAAGAAACAGCCCATGAGATACAGTCCAACCATAGAGGAAGATATAGATCCGAACAAATATAGATTGAACAAATCCGTTTATACACACATACACACATATGGGAGCATGAACACAAACACACACACACACACATGCAGTTGCATCGCATCAGAGTGATCTGTTGTCATTAAAGTCATAGAGAGAAAAAAAATCATCATTGTCTTCCCTACTTTCTAACAGAAATTAGTACTTCCCTTAATTACTAGTCTTGTTTGGCTTGATCACTAATATCAAGCTCAAATATTTCCACATTTCTCAAAATGTAATTTTTGCTAGTAACTATGTTGAACTTTGGGTAATTGCTGTATCTTTTGCTAAACATTATCAGATGACTTGACACAAAAGAAAGGTCACAGAAAGCACAAACTTTGTTTTAAAAATATTTGAATAATTCTTTTTCAAAACAACTCGTCCTTTTGTTGATTATCTGAGTTTTAAAAGGTGGCTTGAAAAGGGGTTCACCAGACTGCCAAAGGTCCCAGACCAATGTGCACAAATCAAGAAGCATACACAATCAACATATGACATCAATATACAAAATCAACACATAAAAGCAGCATATAATGTCAACAAACAACATCAGCACACAAAATTAACATATAGTATCAACATATAACACCAAGATATTTGACCCCAGGTTGCTCATGATTTAAACAGATTTTGATAAAGTAGGAGAAGCTGGTTATTGTGACTTTCTATCTTTTTCTTCAAGATCCATGAATGCCTCATTTTCTATTCAAGTCTACAATATTCCTCTTTTTCTGGTGAAACTCAGAAGCAAAGGAAAAATCTTGTTTCAGAGTTGGGAATAAGGAAAGGTTTCCTTAAAGAAAACACTGAGAGCATCCCTGGCAATCACCTTGCACAAGACATTCTTTCTCTGTGCCTTCAGACTTAAAGAGCAGAAGCAGACAGCTCTCACCTAGAGCTAAAGTGTCCTGGGATGCCCTAATTCAGGTCACTGAAGACACTTTCTTGGGTATACAGTCACACAAAGATGGTCACAGGGGAGCAGATTCTCCCTACATGGGCCCAGGCTCACAGTGAGCAGGCATAAACCTCACTTCAGTTCTAGGGTAAAGTAGCTAATCACTCCTTCCTCAGACAGACATAAATGTGGGGAGCATGGAACTTGGAAACCTCAGAGTCAGTTAATCTTCTGAATCAAATGAAATCTGTCTTCACCTCTTGCCCGAGGCTGGTAGCAGTGCCAAGAATTGATATCTACTCTGGAGTCACACTGGGAGCTCTGCTGGGGCAGGAACACTGAGGGCGACAGCTACTGTAAGGTTTCCATCATTCCCAGTGTCCTCTCTCTGCTCTATTCCTCTTCCTCCCAGGAGACCCAGTAATGCCTTCAGGGACCACGACTTTGCCCACAATCTCAGTCAATCTCATCATTATGTTCACGGTTGAAGCCACAAAGTTCATCCTTAACAGAACTCCCTGTCCCCACAGGGGAACTTCTGGGCCCAACATAGACAACCTCCAACTCAGACCTACCCTTGTTCCCATGTCAGCCAATCTAAACTTTGTCTCATTTGTAAGACAAACCTGCTTCCTTAAATTCACTCTCCTCTTTCAGCAACTCCTACATAACGTTTTCTCATGAACCCAGGCTTTTAGAAGCCAGTGGTGGGCTGGGTGGTTGTCTTTGGAATCCTTGGCAATTTCAAAGTTTGGATCTCAATTCCTACACCTAGAACCTGAAGGGACATGAGTGCCTGGATACATTATGGGAATAAAAGTAAAACTTAGAGCCATAGAAATAAAATGCAAATAAGCATTCCCATTGAATGTCCCGTATTTAAAAATAAGTGCATGGGCTAGAGATATCTTTCCAGAGAAAACAAATGATGAGCTAATTTATGCAACAACTGGAAACTAAGTGTGGGGTTTGGGTCGATTAATCCTTCATTATACATACATGCACATGTGTGTGTCACACATGCAAACTCACACACAGACACACAGACACACTGTACAGTTTGTCTAACCTTAGAGTAGAGTTCAATAGAAAGGCAGTTAGCTGTCTGTACCTGCCATTACCTCTCTGCATCTCCTGGAGAGTGTGTGCGAAGCACCAAGATACTACACCAGACAGATTAACGGCTGCTTTGAAATGTAAGGCCACAACCACAACCCACAGGGAGTCACACAAGTGGCATCACACATCCCCACAGCAGTGGCCAGGCCAGGTTGGGTTTCTAAGCCACATCCCATCCACAGAGGAAAAAATATTCAGGCTCTTATGGTCATTACTCACTCTTAAAAGATTAATTTAACAAAAATGAACACCCACCACAGTAATGAATGCCATTCACTGAGACATGGTTTGAGAAAGCTAGCCACACTGGAAAACATTGCTTTTTAAATTAATGGCAGAACTGAAGATTATTTTCAGATTTGGTCAGCATTTTTTGAGAAGTAATAATTACCCAGGGTGGGAAAAATCCAGATTAGTATTAAGCCTTTGCATGTTATGAGGTAGAATTAGCTAAGCCCAAGACCAGGGCTTATTATTCCCCTCCTCACCAACTGCTTTACTAGCCAGCAGGGACACGCAAGGTCGCACTGTGCTGTAAAACTGGGGGGATTAATGGAGCTGCTACATAAGGTCCCAGGTACACAGATCCATCACAAATAAGACTGACTAATGACAGTTTACGTAGTAAGCTGAGAGCGTTCTACACGGAGCCACAGGGGAAAACACTTGGTATGTTTGATTGCATCTGTGTCACAGAGCTCCGCGGGGAGGGGCTACTGTTACAGTATCATTGTTGGTGAGTATTGTTGCTATTAGTCTCTTTATAAATAATGGCATTTAGGAGCAGAGGTCTTTAGTAACTTGCATTGAACACAGCTGGTTCAGAAGGGACCCAAGATTTGACTCTGGGCAATGTGACTACATAACCCATGCATTTAACCACGCTTAATGCTGTGGTAAGGACAAAACACACAACTTTAGATGTGTATATGCAATCAGAATTCCTTGCATTTACCTCAAATGCAATATGACAGATCACTTTCACTAACACTACACTTAGACTCCATATAGGAATGGGCAAGGTCATTATGATAACCACCAACAAAGGCCAACCTCTGCACGGCACTGACAACATGCAGTCCCTGCTCTAACGCCACACATAAACTCATTCACTGAATGCCTGAATCAACTGAAGCAGGCATTCATTATTACCCCCATTTTACATAAAAAGAAACCGAGGCAGGGGAGAAGCTAAATGACTTGTACTTGACCATTAGGAAACAGAAGAACCAGAACTGGAGGCCACTGACTCTTCATACTGATCCAATGATGTAGGAACTGCTGTGCTTAGTCCCTAGTCAAAGCCAGCTGCAATGTGTCTCAGAAAGGCACTGCCAATCTGCAATAGTTATGAACCCTCAAATAAATAATGCACCTTATAACTGTACATACATGTTTAATTCTCTGACTTTGTTGTAAGACCAGTCAATGCCTAAAGGTGTATTCATACACATGCAAACATTTACAGCCATATACTCTGAAACTTCAGCCCCTCCTGGCCTCAACCAAATACTCATCTTTCTTCAAGGCCTGGCTCAAAGTTCCCTCCCTCAGAGAAGCCAGGACTGACTGGAATATGTTCTGGGGATTACTCACCCAACACTGAAAAGCCATTGATGCATGGTGGGTATTAAAATGTTTTTGCCAGCCTCACAAAGGGTGCTTTCAGGGAGTGACAACCTGAATTAGTTTTCATATATCAATGCTGACACCAGAGGTGCTACCCAGAGTCCTAGAAATGGGAGTGGTCTGCAGATAGCATCAAGTACACTGTTCAGTCATCCAGTCGCATATTCAAAAGGCAGGGAGCAAAACTGTTCCCGGTCTCATATTCAGTGGTATTGGTGTAGCTTAACATAATATGCAGCTCAGAAACTGGGTGTTGTGACACACATCGATAATTGCCCCTCTTTGGAAGACAGGTGCAGATGATCAAGGTCAAAGGCAGCCAGGCAAACATAGTGAGATAAGCCCCATCTAAAAACAGAAACAATCTTAGAGAAGAACCACACCATGTGAAGGGTACCTACAGGTGTTGGTCATCTTAATATAATTATAGCAAAATAATTCGAATAAAAAAGAGAACTTTTTTATTATAGTTTTAGATGACTCAGTCCATTATCAATTGATCTCGCTGCTTTTCTGCCTGTGGCAAGCCAGCTATCATGACAAATAGGGCATGATAGAAAGGGATATTCACCTCTTGCTAAGCCAAGAATCAAAGATAAGTCTAGATAATGTACATCTTAACAAATTAGATGGAGATGTTTGACGTTTTCCTTATGGAGTAAACACAAAATAGAATACTGCATCCCAAATGAACATCAGCTTTACTGGCAGCACAAGGAAGAGAGCAGGGTCTGCTTCCTTCTTGCTCTTGCATATTTTAAGGACTAAAATGATGGTGGCAATATCGGCTGGCTCTGGCACATCTGTAAGGGCAAGGAAGCAGGTACTGGCTCTGCCATTTTCATTAGCTACTTAAGAAATCCTTGTGTCCTAGATGGCTTGTATGCTTGCTTCATTTTGTCTGTGTAGTTGCCTGGAATACAGTTCCAATCTTACACAATACTTGTAGTAGTTCTAAGCTCATAGGAAAATATTCTGAAGAGCCAATAGAAGACAAAAGGATTTGACAGACACTCTCCTCAACCATCTGCGATAATGAACTTTGATGAATACTGAAGACATGAGTTTAGCACAGGCTAGTCTTCAACAAAGTCGTGGTGTATAAATTGGGGTTATCTAGTCATCCTGAATCATACGAAGTGTCAAAACTCCAAGAAAAAAGAAAAGTGTAGATTTCTCAACCTTAGTAATGTTGACATAGTAATACTGACAGTATAAAATCCATTGTTAGTGAAAATAGTTTCTGCCTACATTTTAGCGTGTCTGGCAGTTGCCTGACCTCTCTGCTAGAAACCATTCCCAATTCCCAAGGCAGTCAGAAGGTGGTTAGATTCAAAATGGACCCCCTTGTGTCAGACCTTGGAAGGTGAACAGGGGTCTCCACGAAGGGAGGGTTCTAGTGTATGATATACCTGATAACAAAAACAATCACAAGAAGTTCCCAAAGCACAGCTGACACAAGGGTCACACAGGAAAGCTACAAATGAGTGCCTGTCACCCTGATGCAATGAACTGGGGTAGTCTGGTTGAAGGACTGTTCCTAGCCACTGGCCCATAGCACCTGTTAGCTCTCATGGAACACCAAGGGTGGCAAAGAGCTTTATTTCAAGACAGCATATGCACGTCTTTTCCTCCAGCCATACCTCAACCTTACCTTCACTCTCAGACACAGCAGAGACAACCCTCATTTCAATTAAAGGTTGTGACTTTCTGGTGGAAATTATAAAGATGACCCTTATTAAATCTACTCAAGCCTGTGGGGAAGCTGCTAAAGAAAGACCTTGCAAATAACAGCGCAGAGTTACCAATGCATGCTCTGTCATTCTGATTTGCCAAGACTAGAAGCAGCCCCGGACTGTTGCAAAGAAGACAACAGTATTTCCATGGTATGGCTGGACCACAAAGTGTCTTCTATCATAGTGCAGAGGGAATGCCCCCTATTCCTTTATGGCAAGACCATTACTTTGTCATCACTTGGAAAAAGAGTGATGTAGAGGAAGGTATATCTTAGGAGTCTAGATGGAGAAGTATGGAAATAAGATCAGCAATTAAAATGGGATCCAATTCTCCAAACTGCCCTCAAGGAAAATACAGCTTCCTGTGTTATGTGAATAATAATTTGATAAACATCTGGTGACATTTGATTAAGAGGTAAACAGAATGTGTCTGGTAGCATGATATTGCATAGGAGGCAGCAGAGACGATGTGCTCACTGAAGGACCTAGAAGACTCGCACTGGACTTCCTGCTGACCCTGATGAGCCTTTGGCAAGCTGGGCCAATGCTGTTGCAAATGCCTAAGCCATGTGACTATATCCAAATGCATGACTACAATACGCACTTCAGCCAAAGCTGTGAGTTCCTATCTTTCCTTGGAATAAAATCGTAAAATGAGAGCTAAAGAGCTCACTACTTAGATTCCCTGGTAACAGCTGACTGAAGAAAAACATGCAGCCAAGCTAAGGGATGTCAACAGCACTGAACAAAGTTGACCCTGACTTCCACAGACAAGGTTGTTATACCATAATGTCTTAGTGTGCAGTGAGTCCACAACAGACCCTGCAAACAAAGAAACCCAGACCGTCCAGGCTTCTGCAGTGTATGGAGTGGATGAGGGCCCTGCCCTAAAGGATTTTTCCAGAGGTTCAGAACAACTTAAGGTTGCAATAAGATCATACTTTTTCTGCATTTTTACACTCTCTGCACCTGGCCAGCTGTTCCACAGCTTTCAAAACATCCTGATAATATATACTATACATATAAAACCACATATTTTTATTGACCTCTTTCAGTATGCTAGGCTTGGTTCAGAGCTCTTGCGTTTTCATTGTTTGGGTTAAGATTTTATGTTTATGAGGTGTTGGGGCAGAAGAAGGAGTGTGTTATGTTTTCATTTTGTTTTTATTTTAATTGCCACACACTCTTCTAACCCTTCCCCTGGTGTTGACCCCTCCAAAGAGATGATAATCTCATTTCCTGAAACTTAAGGGAAATTCTTAGCAGGTCAAGACTCCCAATGAGATTTGAAAGTTTTTCAAGCTTTGATTTTCCTATCAATGACATTAAAACTTGAGATGAGTCAAATGTGATATCAGTTTAGTTCAGACACACTTTACTTAGACCATGGTTTCTCCTCTTTGTGAAATACACTTTCCAAAGGATGACAGCATTCTGATCTCCTTTTTCCATTTTATTTCTAGGAATTCTACCCATTAAAATTTTTCTTCAATAGTTGTACTTCAAGAAGTAGAAAAAATTGACCTGAAAATAATTGTCTTGAATAGTATCTATGGAATATTGCATCCTTCCCTCTGAGACTACAGGTCACCAGACCAAGAACACAGATAAGATACAATAAATATAATAACCCATATAACAGCAAACAGGTAATAAATACAGATAGCAACATATAGATATAATTATAAAGCCTTTTAAAAGCTACTTGCTTCCTGGCCCAAATGAGCATTTACCTTCTCATTTATTCTGAACCTGCAGCAAAGGACTGATTTAACTGTACAATCTCCTCCTTTGCCCTTGTGGTTGGGTCTGAACCATGTGACATGAGAGAGCTGAACAGTAGTTTTCTTTATTCTTGGAACACCTGTTAAGAGGTTATGGGAGGTTTTATGTACAATGAGTCCTCACTCTAGGAAGAGGGGGGAAAGTCTCATTAAAACATATCCTTTGCTAAAGTTTCATTGCTCAAAAGAGGGAATGTAACATTGAACCCTCAGGCACTCTGCAAATTGTGCTTTCAACCTTTCCAAGAGCCTTCTTGTAAATTCTAAGTTTAAATATATTCCCATCACTTTCTTTGCCCAAATGGTTTCTGAATCAATACACATTTTAACCACAATAGTGATTAAATAAGTTATTTCTAAATTAGCCAATACATTATACACATAGTTTTCCCTCACTGTAGAAATCATAAAATATGCATATATTATGTATATATATATGTTCTAAGTGTAACTGAAAGGTTAGAATAATTAAATGTTCACAAAGTCAATGAGTAATTTGAATATTTAAAATAGCATAAAGATATTACATATTCAGTACTCAGAAACCTACAATCAACATAGAAAGCTAAATGAATACACAAGATACTTCTATTCCAAACCAAAGACAGAGAAACACTGAATATATAAGTAAATGTAAAAGAATAACAATAAGCCAAGAATGAAATAAGAATGGAAAATTTCCAGGTTCCAGAAATAGTGAGAATCAAGAACCACAGAGGTGAACTATAGGCAACTGAATTAAACATTTCTCAGATACAGGGAAAGAGGCTACGTCTGAAAACAAAATATAAGAATTCAGATAGTTCAGCAGGTAAAGGTGTCTGCCACCAAGTCTGAAAACCAGAGTTTAGTCCTCAGAATCCACTTGGTGGAAGGAGAGAGCCCATTCTTGTAAGTTGTCTTCTGTTCAACACATACATACCATAGCACATGCACACAAAAATAAAGATTCAATGCAATCCCTATCAAAATTCCATCACAATTCTTCAAGGACCTGGAAAGAACATTAATCAATTTTATATGGAAAAACAAAAGGCCCAGGATAGCCAAAACATCCCTATACAATAAAGGAACTTCAGGAGGCATCACCATACCTGACTTCAAGCTCTATTATAGAGCTATAGTCCTGAAAACAGCTTGGTATTGGCACAAAAATAGGCAGGTAGACCAATGGAACCGAATCGAAAGCCCTAATTTTAACCCACACACCTATGAACACCTGATTTTTGACAAAGAAGCTAAAACTGTACAGTGGAAAAAAGAAAGCATCTTCAACAAATGGTGCTGGCATAACTGGGTACTGGTATGCAGAAGACTGCAGATAGATCCATGTTTATCGCCTTGTACAAAACTTAAGTCCAAATGGATCAAAGATCTCAACATACATCCAGCCACACTGAAACTTTTAGAAGAGAAAGTGGGAGATACTCTTCAACGAGTTGGTACAGGAGACCACTTCCTAAACATAACACCAGTGGCACAGGCACTGAGATCAACAATTAACAAATGGGACCTTCTGAAACTAAAAAGCTTCTGTAAGGCAAAGGACACAATCAAAAAGACAAAAAGGCAGGCCACAGAATGGGAAAAGATATTCACTAACCCTACATCTGACAGAGGGCTAATCTCCAAAATTTACAAAGAACTCAAGAAACAAGTCTCCAAAACACCAAAGGATCCACTTGAAAGGTGGGGTACAGAGCTAAATAGAGAATTCTCAGTAGAGGAGGCTAAAATGGCCAAGAGACACTTAAGAAAGTGCTCAACATCCTTAGCCATCAGGGAAATGCAAATCAAAACAACTCTGAGATACCACCTTACTCCTGTCAGAATGGCTAGAATCAAAAACACCGAAGACAATTTATGCTGGAGGGGATGTGGAGAGAGAGGAACACTCCTCCACTGCTGGTGGGAATGCCAACTCATACAGCCTCTTTGGAAATCAGTATGGAGATTCCTCAGGAAAATGGGAATTAATCTACCACTAGACCCAGCAATTCCACTCTTAGGCATTTATCCAAATGAGGCAGGTTCATACAACAAGGGCATCTGCTCCACTATGTTCATAGCAGCATTGTTTGTAATAGCCAGAACCTGGAAGCAACCTAGATGCCCCTCAACTGAAGAGTGGATAGAGAAAATGTGGTACATTTACACAATGGAGTATTACTCAGCAGAAAAAAACAATGGAATCTTGAAATTCGCAGGGAAATGGATAGCACTGGAAGAAACCATCCTGAGTGAGGTAACCCAGTCGCAAAAAGACAAACATGGTATGTACTCACTCATATATGGATTTTAGATATGGATCAGGATAGTGCCAGTCTGCACTTCCACAGATAGAGAGTCTGGGAAACAGGAAAGAACCTAAAAGATATGCATATATGCATAATACCCAAGAGAAGAGGATGGAGACAAGATCCTCTGAATGGATGGGGAACAGGGCGAGGGGGTAGTGGGACCTGGGAAGAATAGAGGGGGTAAAGAGGAAGGGAGTTGGTCATGGGGGAACAGGAAGTTGAGGGGGTGGGGGTAGAATAGGGGGAAGAGGGAATCATAGGATCGAAGACAGATCAGGCACCAGAGTGACCTCGAGTGATCTAAAGGTATAACATCAATTGGCAAGCTAAGCAATAGTGGAAGGACCACCTCGAATGCCCATTCCTGATAATGAACTTGATGTCTATAACTATCCGGGAGCCTTCATCCTGGGACTGATGGAAGCAGAGGCAAACACACAACTAAGCACTGAACTGAACCCAAGGAACCCAGTGACAGAGAGAGAGGAATGATGAGCAAATTGGCAAAGAATGGGCTGGCAAAACCAGCAGAGACAGCTGATCTGAACAGGGGAGTGCTCTTGGACCCCAGACCGACAGTGGGGAGGCCAGAATGGGACTGATCTGGACCCCCCAAATGTGAGTGTCAGTGAGAAGGCCTGGACAACCTATGGGGCTCTGAGCTGTGGATCAGTGTCTATCCCTGGTATACAATCTGTCTTCATGTGCCTATAGCACAAAGAGAGATGCTCTCTCAGCCTGGACTCTTAGGGGAGTGCCTTGACCCTACCAAGAGTAAAATGATAGACTCTAGACATCCCCTATGTGGAAGGATTTGGCAATAGGGTGGGAGGGAGGGTGGAAGGGGAGTGCGGGAGGAGGGGAGGGAGAGGGAACTGGGATTGACATGTAAAACAAGCTATTTAAAATTAAAATAAAAAAAATCAAAAAAAAAAGAATCTGAGACCAGAAAAAAAAATAAAGATGTGTAATTTTAAAATGCATGTGTACCCATGTATGCGTATATATATATGTGTGTGTGTGTGTGTGTGTGTGTGTATATGTGTATATGTGTGTATATGTATGTGTGTATATGTGTATGTGTGAGTGTATGTGTTTATGTATGTGTGTATGCATGTGTTTATATATGTGTGTATGTATGCATGTGTATATGTATGTATTGTGTGCCTGTGTGTGTTTGTGGGTACATATGTGTGTGTGTGTGTGTGTGTGTGTGTGTGTGTGTGTGTGTGTGTGTATATGAATTAAGGACCAAGAAACATGGCAAGAATGACCTGAACCTTCATGGGGAGCATCAAGTGCTATCCCATACTCAAGGTAAGCACCAGAAAACTCTTTGCACTTGCCTGCAGGGGTTTCTTGAATCTTTCCTTCTCCCAGGCAGTAGATAAAAATTTCAAGACCCCCCTGAATGTGGGTGTCAGTGAGGAGGCCTAGGCAATCTATGGAGCCTTGGGTAGTAGATCAGTATTTATCCCTGGTACACAAATGGACTTTGGACTCCCATCCAACAATGAGAGATGCTCTCTCAGTCTGAACTCTCGGGGGAGGACCTAGGCCCTGCGCTTGATGAAATGACAGACTATGGACACCCCCATGGAGGGCCTCACCCTCCCTGGGGAAACGAGGGGATATTGGGGGGGCTGGTGGGAGGGCACGGGAGGAGGGGAGGGAAAGGGAGAGGGAGCTGGCATTGACATGTGAAGCAACCTTGTTTCTAATTTAAATTTAAATTTAAAAATAAAAATTAAAAAAAGGAAGTTAAAAAACCTTCACTTCAACTTATTTTCAACCTAACTTCTACTCTGTGAGAAACACAGTAATGTAAAGAACAGGATCAAATATTGAAGGCTGTTCCCAAGTGATGGAAATTCTAGACTGCTGTAGGGATACAATCTCAACTGAAAATGAGTGAAAAAAATAACCAGTCATTTGAGGAAACATGCTACCAGACCACGGGAGAAATGACAACTTGAAAATTAGCTGGGAGGTTATCTTAGTTTATTCTGTTATGGGAGAATATTAAGACCATGGTGTTTATGAAGAATAGGAGCCTATTTAACTCATGGATCTGGAGGCTGGTAAATCCAAAAGCATGACACCAGCATTTTTTCTCTTTTCTAGTGTAATGTTTGTATTGATTATTTGTAAATTTCACATAGTGCACCCCATCACACTCACTTCCCACTTCTCCCAGGTCCACCCCCCACCCTTGGAAACCACCCCTCCAACAAAAAAAAAAGAAGAAAAATGAAAACAATACCAAGTCCAATTGTGTGTATACTCACTGAGCACGATCAAACGCCCGGTGGCCAGCCCCATAAAATTAAAAAAAAAAAAAACACTGACTTCTTCCCCACTCCACCACCCACCAGAAGTCATCAGCTGTGAAGATCTAGACTGAGCACCTTTACCACAACTGTCAAGAGTTCTTTCCAGTGGCTTTATGTCCAGACAGTACACTGGGATTTTATGAAGCACTTTGCCCACATCAGTACATGGCAGAGGGTGTCACATGGTGAGACAAAGCCTGTATGCTAGTTGGATAATCTTTTCCTGGTCTTATAAAGACATTAATACTATCACAGGGACTTCACCCTTAAGACCTATCTCATCAATTCTGATTACTTCCCAAAGGACCCACTCAAAATGCCATTACCATAACATTTGGGGACTAAGTTTCTGACATGTGAGCTTTGTGGAAATACATTGAAACTATCACATAGGTTGTTTGAAAAGAGAAATATTTACGGTATTCAAAAGGAAAAGGAAACCGGGGCTAGAGAGACAGTTCAGTGGTTAGGAACACTGGTTCCTCTTGCAGAGGACCCAGGTTCAATTCCCAGGACCCCCATTGCAGGTCACAAACATCTGTAACTCTAGTTCCAGGAGATTTAATGCCCTTTCCTGGCTTCCAAAGGCAATGCACACATGGTATACAGACAAATGTACAGGCAAAACATTCATATGCATAGAATAGAGCCATGTAATAGCAGCTCCCGCAAATCCCTTGATACAATAAAAGGCAGAAGAGAGTCGCATCCCCAAGCCTGTGTAGCAGACTCCTTGCAGTAGCCTGTCCTCCTTCTCTGCCTCCATTTCCTGCACACTCTGATGAACCTTGCAGATTTCCTCCTTCCTGGGAAACCACCCAGTCCCCACCCAGCCCAAAACAGCTCCTTTGTGTCAGTAACTGGTACCTTTTACCTGGAGTCCCCAGGAGCCACAGTGGACCTGGACTCAGGTAGGTGAACCACACCATCTTTGCGATTCTTCTTTATGATCTTTCCGTTCTCATCCTCAACCCAGTAACGAACTCCTTACAGTGCCCCTCCTCAGTTCCATCCACTGGAGACTCCAAGTGATGGTCCAGACCCAGGATCCCCCTAGCCCTTCCATCCCTGGGTCTCCAGGTAATTTGTTGCCTTACTGCAGGCTACTTGTAGGATCCCCTCTTACCACAATATCTCCAGTTCCTTGTGGACGCATCTCTGGGTGTGAACAGGATCCTTTTAGCTCACTCCTGAAGGCCCTCTCAGTCTTCTCTAAGCCCATCTCCATTCCTCTTGGTCACGCACTAAACTTCAGAATCAATCCCTAGCAGGCAACCCAAAGCTACCACACTTTCCTAAGATCCAGAGATGGCAGCAGAAACCAAGAAACAGAGTGTTTACCTGAAAAAGACTAGGCCAAGTATCAACACCTAGAATTACAATCGTCCCAACCTCACATGCCTAGACACCAGTGCCAAGCACCGGCATTGACAGTCAAGACCATGGGCCTCCATCAGAACCCAGGAACCCTTCTACAGTAGGCCCTGGGGGAGTCAACAAAGCTGAAGCCCAAGACAAGGACTCCCAAACATCTAATGTGAATATGTTCAAAGACCTTTTAAGGAGGATGTGAGTAAATCCCTTGATGAAGTATGTGAAAACACAAAAGCAGTGTAATGAAATAATAAAAGCAACTCATGACCTGAAAGTAGAGTCTCACAAAGAAACGGAATCACTAAAGAAAACTCAAACTGAAAAGGAAAAATTTAGGAAGTTACACAGAAATCAAAAAAGTAAGCCTTGCCAAAAGAGTACAAGACATGGAAGAAAGAATCTAGGGTGTTAAATACAGGGTAGAAAAGTAGACACCTCAATAAAAAAGTATTAAGTCTAAAAAACCTATAGCACAAAACATCCAGGAAACTTGGGATATTACAAAAAGGCCAAATCCTATAAATAATAGGAATAAAGGGAAGAGAAGATACCAAGATCACAGGCTTAGAAAATATTTTCAACAAAACCATAGAAGGAAATTTCCCTACCCTAAAGGAGGTATCAAGGTATAAGAAACATACAGAACACCATATACAGAGGACAGAAAAGAAAGTCTCCGTGACACATATTAATCAAAACACTAAACTTATAGAACAAAGAAGGAATATTAAAAGCTGCAAATGAAGAGAGCTCATTCTCAGCACCCACATGGCATTGCACAGCCATATGTGACTATCGTTCCAGGGACTCCTCCACAGGCATTGCATGTACATGGTGCACAGACACACATGCAGACAAAATACCCACACACATAAAAAATAGCAGAGGTAACTAAAGCTCTTTTAAAAGAACAAAGTATAATGACAGTACCATAATGAATCCTATTACTTCAAGTGCTAAAGATGTTAATTTTAAAGCAAGAATAAAAATGGCATGATACATAAAAGTAAATATCAATATATAAATAATAACTACATATACATGAATGTTTAAATAAATTTTAGGTATAAAAAATTGTTTTCAGGCCGGGCCTTGGTGGAGCACGCCTTCAATCCCAGCACTGGGGAGGCAGAGGTAGGTGGATCTCTGTGAGTTCAAGGCCAGCCTGGTGTACAGAGCGAGTTACAGGACAGCCTCCAAAGTAATATAAAGAAACCCTGTTGAAAAAAAAAACAAAAACAAGTTACAAGTTGCAATTGCTGTGATGAAACACCATGACCAAAAGTAACTTGGGGAGGAAATGGTTAATTTGGCTTACACTTCCACATCACAGTCAATCACTGACAGAAGTCAGGGCAGGAACTCAAGCAGGGCGGGAACTTGGAGTCGTGAACCAATGAGAGGAGAAGGAAGGGGTACTGCTTACTGGCTTGCTCTTCATAGCTTACTCAGTCTATTTTCTTATAGCACCCAAAACCGCCAGCCCACCCAGAAGAGGCTGGGCCCTCCCATGTCAACCCTAATTAAGAAAATGCCCTACAATCAGATCAGATGGAAGCGTTTTTTCAATTGTGGTTCCCTCCTCTCAAACAACCCTATCTTGTGTCAATTTGACATACAGCTAGCCAGCACAAAAAGGACGTTCAAACTTTCCCTACACAAATAAACAAACATACAAACAAACAAAAGAAAAACAAAAGCCAAGGCATGAACCATGCTCCTGTAAACAACGCTCATGAAACTCACTGGTGACAAAAGCGTTCTGAAGACATTCGCCTGGAAGGGGGGCTGACTGTGAAGGTGAAAGGGATTTCCAGGAGGGACGAGGGAACAAGAGAGGGTAGCAGTGGTAAATTTGATAAAAATGAATTATATGGAGGTTTGAAAACATCACAGTGAAGTCCATTCTTATATAATTGTATAAGCTAATAACTTTAAAAACTTTATTTGTTCCTTGTGGCTTTTACATTATGCATCTCAAACCCATTCATCTCCCCATTCCTTGGTATCTGCCCTCCGCCCTTGCAGTCTCCCCCCAACAAATTAAAATAAATTAAAATAAAATTTAAGAGTGAAGTAAAAAAGAGAAAAAAACCATCGTGGAAGCTATAGTGTGTCACAGTGAGGCCATATGTCTTTACTTGCAAGTGTTCGTCACAGAGTCATTGGTCTAGTTCAAGACCTCCGGCTTCTGCCACACTATCAACACCGGGCCTCACTGGGACTCCTCCTGT